>NC_088684.1:188641382-189266382 GCF_028017835.1 Emys orbicularis | reverse complement strand
GAGGCACAGCCCTTGCAGCGCTTTGGGCACCTGGTGCAAGTGCCGGATGATGCGGGGCTGGCATATCACGTTGGCTGTGATATCCTCCTGCTGCAAGGGAACAAGAACCTGTCAGAGACTCAGACACTCCCCAGGAATCAGGAAGGATTAAGGGCACCTGGAACCAGCAGCATTTCCACCCAGCAGCTGCCCACGTCTGAGGGGTGAATCCACCCTCCTGATCCCCAGGATGGAGTCTTGTTGTCCTCTCTAGTGACCTCCAGTGCCAACCCCCCTCCTTATAGGGTTAGCTCCTGCCATCTCCCACTCAATGCCCCTGACAGCTGTTCCACCTCCAACCCACCTGGGGACACAGCTCAAGTTCTCAGAACGCACTCCTCCACCCCCACCTAGGTAGGGAAGGGAGGGGGCTCTAGCAGGGAGGACAGGAGGGATTCTGGCAGCAGTGAAGTGGGATGGGGAGAGTTTGAGACCTTTCCCCAAATCACCCCAGTGACTAACGCTGAAACTGCAGGATGGCAGCCCTGGTGAATGGGTCAGGTCGGCAGCCCCTGCTGACTGAATCCTCCCATTCTCTCTAGAGTGGGTCCAGCCATGCCAGCAGCAAGACAAGCTTCCCCCGCCCATATGCCTCAGCCCTGCCTGGTCAGTCGCCAACTCTGGATGGTGGCTCGGGTGACATGGAGACTAGGCCATGGGGAACTGGGTGCAGCTCTGTGGGTCAGGAAAGGCTCACAGAGGGCACTTAGGGGACTCTCCTGCCCTTCCCAGGAGTGATAGGATAGCACCACGTCCTAAGAACAGAAGTCCATGATGAGGTAACACTTGTAATTAATGAGCCTTGCTAAAGAGCTGGGTTGGAGCTGCTCAGGGGACAAGCTGGCTCCCTCCTGCTCATGGAGGTTAATTCATCTCTCTTCCCAGTAGCACCTGCTCTGACTCTCATTCCCCACCAGGCTCCTTGCTGCCAGCCCAGCGAATGGCGATAGGATGGGAATGAGTCCCTGGTCCCTGCCCCAATCTCCTGAGTCTAATGCAGCTACTTACCTTGTCCCCCATCAGCTGCTGGGCTTCCCCCAGGAGGGAGTAGGCTAGCACCAGCCCAGCCTGGCTGACACGCAGCAGGGGGTCATGGATGGCCAGCACTGCCGTCCGGAGAAAGTATCTTCTCTGCCCCTCTGAGAAGAACTTTCCGAAGACCTAAAACCAACAGGACATGAAGCTTTAGCAGATTGCCCAGAACCAGGCTCCAAGTCCTGGAGGTAGAATGGCATCACCCTCTAGTGGCAAAGGGGGAGGGTAAGAGAGCTGCTGTAGCCAAGGCAGTTCATTCCCCAGGAGGCTTTCAGGGTCCCATGGCTCAGGGAAGCCCCTTTATTAAAAGGTCATAGGTACTTAGGAAGCCTCTAGTGGCTCTTTCTGGAGGGCAATTTATCGCAGGGGCCATGAAGGGCTGGAAATGGGATCTCTAATGTGTGTGAGCAGGGCACACTCTACTATGCAGCGCACAGAGATGATAGGGGACACTGTATTGCTTCCAGCAGAGAGATCTCCTGCACCTCAGTGGCTAGAGGCATGTGTATGTGTGTGGGGGGGAAGAGGGGTTGGAGCTGACAGACCAAAGGTCTAGTCCCCCCAACTTAGTGATTTCTCTAGTAGCTGTGTCTGGCTTCTGCAGCTCCTTGGTTTCTTCCAAGGGGAATCCAATCTGCAACCTGACAAGGATAAGAAGACTCATGTCCCAGTCCCCACCACACACTCCTATGAAATTTTTGTTCTGTTGCAGCAATTCAGCTTGTGGGAGGGGGGACAAGCTCACAGTCTTTCTCATGTGGTGTCTGCAGAGCAGCATTCTGTAGATGCACTTGTAGATCCAGGAGCCATTCCAAGGCCTCCTCTGTGATGTTGTGGAGATCACCCATTTCACCTTTGATCACCTTTTTTGGGGCACTGTGTTATGGTGTGTTCGAAGGTTTGGATGTTCTCATCAGTTGTGTGACGGGGAGTCTTTGATTTTCTAGGTGTGCAGCAAGTAGCCGCAACTTGGGTCAGTGACAATGTGCTTCTTTGGAACAGTGGCTGAGGTCTAGAGACGTGACGGGGGCGCATGTGGTCCATAGTGGTTTTGGAGCTCAGTGTGTCTCCTACCCAGTTCCCAGGTTGGGGCGATCTGCTTCCTGACTGGCAATGGCATTGGGCAAATCCCACCTCATTTCTCTGCTTCTTCAGGGTGCAGGGAATCTAACAAGGGTCTGATCAAGCAATAGTGACTGACTGACCCAGTGCTCTCCTCTCAGACACTTGGGTATCAGCCAGGGGGACAAGGAGCGGAGAGACACCCAGAGCCATAATCCTATATTAACTCATCCACCCGGGGATTCTCCTTATGCCACGTAGCAATGGATCCATGTAAGATACTCAAATCACGGCAACTAGCGAGGTTCCAATGTGGGACCTTTAGTACCAGCCTCTCCCACTGGGTGCTGGATGAGGAACTCTGAGCTGTAAATAAGGAGTGGGCTCTTATCCTGTCTTCAGGAGGCATCCACTGCAGGGAACTCAGCCAGCCTGACTCCCTGAGCTGTGTCATGCCCTGACAGAGTGTCCTTACCTCCCCCACCCTGGCTGTGTTCCTGTAGCCCAGGAGCCTGCTGTCCTGGTGCCAGTCCCAGCACCACAGATCTTCTGCCTCATGTATGGTCAGCCCTGGGAGAGAGAGACACACACATTTATAATTCTGGTTGCAGTTTCTGTGTCCTTCCAATCCCATTGGTGGCTGCACAGTAGGGTGGAGAAGAACAGAGACAGAGAGAGACTTATCCTCCAGCTGGGGTCAGTCTGAGAGAAATTGGCTGGGGTCCCATTATCCACTTGTGGTCACTCTCAGTATCCTATTGGGTCCCATTTCCCAGCTGGGTTTCTTACCCCTCTGGTGCAGCAGCAGCTGGTAGAGCCGGTAAGTCCCCTCCCTGGCCTGCCGGCTGATGTCCTTGTCTTGGTCACTGACGAACAGAGCCAGCTGTGCCAACATGGTGACCCATCCTAGGGAACTCTGCAGAGATCTAATGGAAGGGAGAGGAGAGGGGACTCCATCAGCATTTTCCTGTGAGCTCCCAGTCCCCCCTGGGCTAGGAGTCTCCTTCCCCTCAGCCCCTCTGCAGGAAATGCTGGGGGAGCGGAGCTAGAGCTAGACCCTTCATTTTCTCTGTTGCCAAGGGAGCCTGGTGCTGCTCCAGGATGCCAAGAAGGGACCCAAGGCCAGACACGAACCTGGCTGCAGCGGGGGCTGGAGCATGGTCCTCTTAAAGGCCCAGGGTCACCACTTAACCAGGAAAAGAAGAACTTGACTCAAGACTAGCTCATTCCCTGCTCTGACACTGCCTCCCGAAGAGGAACATTCCTAACCCACAGCCCCTGCAGCAGCAGATCCTACAGCCCTTTGGAGCCAGCCTACCTATGCCTGGAGTCAGGAAGCTGGGGTCAGAGGTCACTTACATCAAACTCAGGGAGGGTGATGGTGTATCTGAGCAGGGCCGTGCAGCTCTTAATGGCCCTGGCTCTCTCCTGGGACACCCTGGACACGATCCAGAAGTTGACATGCTGTGGGGGAAGGAGGCAGGTCAAGATCAATGGGCAGGTGCACGTGCTGTGCAAATGAGCCCCTCCCCAGTGCCAGGAGGCTGAGACATTGTGCGCAGGGTGGAATATCCGAGTCATTGATCACAGCACTTTAGAAGGGGATTCTTTCCCCCAGGACGAGGCTTGTATCCAGCAGATCACAAGTTGTCAGTGTCTCCCTAGATTGGGACAATGTTCGGTGTTGGGGCTGGTCCCATCCTCCCGAACACCTGATTTCTGAACAGTTCACCAGAAAGGAGACTGATCCCTCGCCATTCCTCAGTACTAAAGTCCTTGGTGGGATGAAGGGAGTGACTGTGAGCACAATCCCCTCAGGAATCTCAGGGCCTATTGGAGAGAAGGGCTGATTCCTTGGGGTCCTCCTGTTTCTGTAGGAAGGAGCCTGTACCTCTTATCTGAGAACCATCTCCTGAATCTCATGTGTGTGGGGGGGAGGGTTCAGACTCTCACTCCCCAAGCCAGCCAGGTGCCCTGCGGTTAGTGCTCAACAGAACCAGGCAGAGCTCTGGCTTAAAGTCCCAGCTCCTTCCTCTGTCCTTCAAGGAGGAAGGACCTGACACTGCATTGCACTGACTGCCCTGATCCAAGAAAATAGCTCACTGGGGACCCAGCTAGGAGGACAGACTAGAAAATGGATCTTCCAGTCTCTCCTTACCCAGTCCTCCTAGGAGTTAAAGTAAAATTGCTCCCCGCCCCTCCTCATGAGGCTCACCTCCAAGATGTAGTGGAGCCTGTCTGTTTCAGGGGACTCTGCCAGCAGGTTCCCCAGCATGGCATCCAGGAGCTCTGGCATCTTGTGCAGAGCCTGCAAAGCAAGGGAGAGCCATGGGTCAGAGTTATGGAAACTGGGGCTACACCTGCCACAGGATGAGAAGAGGGGTCTCTCAGAAGCACCGGTGAGACTCCCAAACACATATCCTGGCCTCTCTCATTCACATCCCACTGCCGGCAGTTAGCAAGGATTGATGACAGCTGGCTCTTTGATCCATGAGCTTAGCAGGTCTCTGCAGAGTGCCTCGTAGGCAGCAGAGTATGGAAAAGCCAAGTTGCTATGGATGGAAGCTGGGCTGCTGGGCAAAACATGGCATATGAAAGAAAGAAAGAAAGAAAGAAAGAAAGAAAGAAAGAAAGAAAGAAATCCCCCAGGGAGGGGTAATCTCTTCCCTCCCAGCTTGTTCCATCTCCGCCCACCCCACCCCTATTTCTGGAGCTCCAGTGAATCAAGGAAGCAGGGACCAAAAGCCACTCTGGAGGAACAGGAGGATGGAGGAGGAGGATGTACCTGGACTTGGGTGGTGTCCTTCTCTGTGCCCAGGGTGAAGACAGCGTGCAGGGCAGCTCGCAAGAGGTATGTCTCCAGCTCTGGCTCCAGGGCAGGTTTCATGATGCTGGCAAGAGAGAGGATCTGGTATTAAACTGTGCAGTACGGGGGTGGGACTGGCACCAACATGGACATGAAACCACAGGGAAATAGGCACAGGCTGGCGAGAATGAAAACTGAGGCACCGAGCCAGGGAATGACATGGCCAAGGCCTCACAGACAGACAGTGGCAGGGCAGGAATAGTGCCTGTTCCCTGGACCCTGCTTCCCCTCCTGTATCTGACCCCTGGAGTGAGCTTCTCCCCAAGGCCCCTGTAATGTTATTGGAGTGAAAAGAACAGCCCAATCAGGAGAGAGTGAACCTTCCCACCCCACCACCTCTGCCAGAGGAGCCACCCTTGGGAGGTAACCTGGGAGTGGGAGGGACAGAGACTCCCAGCCCTGGGCCTGAGCAGCACTGGGGCTAAGGGAGCCAGGCGGGAGGGTCTTGGTACCTGAGGTTGCCCACAGCAATCAGGGAGTTGGCGAGGACGGCGCCGGGTGGAGAATCACCAGGCAGCTCCTCAATGAGCTCCTGTGAGACGTGAAGGAGACAAAGAAGGATGTGAAATTCGGGTCCCGCTGACACTTCCCTGTGAGATTACACAGCCAGTGCCCCACATGGCCAGCAGGATCCCACCACCTGCCTCCCGCTCCTCCAATTCCTTCCTGCCCATCAAACTTGTCCCCCTTCCAGGATTCCTGCACAGCTCAGTCCCATTCCCCTTCTTCCTTCCTTCCTGTCAAAACTGCCCCCATCCAACATCATCCTGACTACTGAGCTGGGACCAACTGATTCCTTGTCCCCCAGCCTCAGCTGCTCTCTGGCCCCACGATTCCCCCACTGCCCACTAGTGACCAATCTCAGAATTTCTCCCTTCTCTTCTCCCCAATCTTCAGCCCCAGCAATCCGTACCCTCTGCTGCTCCCTCCAACACCAGCCAGCCCCGACCCATTAACCCGGCGATACCCCTGCCCATCCCATGTCTCTCTCCTCCCTCCAGCTGCCAGGCGCCGTGTCTCACTCACCACAATCCTCTCCACCACAGCCGCCTTGCAGCAGTGCGGCTCCAGTGTGTCCTGCCCTCTCTGCTGTGCAGCAAGACACGCGGGGTGGATGACGTGCAGGAACATGAGCTGCTGCGCCTCATCCTGCACCCACCAGGAGTGGGGTTAGGGGAAAGAGAGCCTGTTAGGCAGGGACATCCCTGTCCCAACCATACCAGCTCCAGGGCTCAGGCCTCAATGGGGAAAGTGGGGACCCCTATTGTCCAAATCACCCACGACTCTTACACAAGCAGGATCAGGAAGTGGAACAGTGCCTGTGGGGGGAGGAGACCTCATCTGGTGTGGGACAAACACCCCCATTTTGGGGATCCCACATCATGGACAAAAAAGGTCCCCATTAGGGGTGGTGGATCATCAGGGACAAGACCCTCTGCAGAGGTCGGGATGCTGGGAAGGGGCAGGACAATCTCGGTTCCAGCCCAGCTGGGGAACGTTTGTACCTTTTCTCTGCCCTGGAGCTGCTCTCTGATGACCTTGAGAGCTGCTTCATCTGTGGCCATGTCCACCCATTCCTCCTCCTCATCATCCTCTGAGTCCCTGGGGGTCCCTGCACCAGGAGAGAAGGGAACAGGGTGACGCCTGCTGCCACTTGCGGGAAGGACAGAGGCGTGTTGAAGAGAGCAGGATTAAAGTCCCCCTTTCCTATGTCAGGCACCCAGGGCAGATTGGGCCCCACATCCCCCTCTCAGGGATGCCTTCAGCCCTCAACAGCTTCAGAAGCCCATAGCAGAGAGGTCCCCCGCACTGTCCAGGACTCCCTGGGAGGTGCCTGCCCCCCACCCCTGGAGCATCAAGGACCAAAGTGGCAGCAACTCCTGATGCCCCCATCCCCCAGTTCCTCTTGCTGCAGGGGCAGCTGTGTGACTGCTTCTGGTGTCAGTGGGGTTCGCGTGGCTCAGGCCAGACACCTGGGTTGGGGACCCCCCATTGCACTGGTAGAGAATCTGGGCCCAGGGTGTTCACAGCCCCATCCTCACCAATGCCTGAGCCCAGCCTGGCTCCTCACCTGGAACAAAGCAGCGGTGCCCATCGGCCTTGCTGCTGCCAGAGTCCCAGGCGCTGCTGCTGTCCCATGGGGAGCGGGCCAAGCTGCTGGTGCTGGGACAGGGATCCTCCACCTCCTGCCCTGGGGAGGCTGGAAAGTCCTCAGTGACCGGGCAGGGCGATGCCTCCTGCTGAGAATCAGGGCTGGGCTCCTGGGGCTGGTGCTGCCCACACAACAAGCCCCAGAGCCACCCTGCCCATCTCCCCTCCTGGGCTGGGTCCTGCCTGTGCAGCTGCATCCTGAGCCAGCTCCATTTGGGCCTGGTTGGTGCCTCTCCCAGCTCAGCGCCTGCGTCGGGAGCTGGTTTCCTCTGCCAGAAGGCTGGGCACTTCCACCTCCTGGCCTGGATGGGAGCTGCTTCCCCGCCAGCAGGGATGGAGGGGCCGCTCTGCTCCTGGGGAAGATGGCAGCTGCTTCCCTCAGGCTCTGGGGCCACCTGCAGAGCCTTCTTCCTGAACATCCTCAGGAGCCTGGCCATCCTGGAACCAAGCGGGGAGCAGGCGTGAATCTGGGGTCAAGGCAGCCTCTCACTAACGGGCCTTTTCGGTCCATCCCCATCCCCGCCCCAGCCAGAGCAGCTCCTCCCCCACCCCACGGGTTCAGGGAGTGCAGGCTACATACACTGGCAGGAGATCATTACATGATCTGCACCCAATGTTCCCCCTCGTCATCCCTGGTGCTGCAATAACCGGGGAGTCTCCTCCTTTTAAAGCAGTGGGGTCAGTCACAAAGACCATCAGTTACTTTGGACAAGCAGCCCCATCCTGTCATCCCAGACCACACTCCCGCCCAGGCTAGAGAAGGAACAGAACTCAGGAGTCCGGACTTCTTCTGGGAAACCATTCCCCACGTCAAAGTCACAAAGTCCCTTGGCACAGGAAGCCCAGGGCCCCCTCATTCCCCATTGATTTCCATGTGCAGCAGCTCACAGAGTCTGGCCCAGCTCAGAGCCTCTCAACCTGGGGAACAGTCTCCCACAAGGGAAGGGCTAGGAGCCCCATTGCTGGGACGTTTCCAAGCACACTGGAGACAGCTCCGGAGAAGCCCCTGGGGGCTGTTTGCAAATCCAATCTCCTTTGGGAGAGATTCTCTCCCCCTCTTTCTGCCTCTCCCCCTACAGACAGGGGAAACCACCTAGGAACCCTAATGCCACTCACTTGCTCTAGGTGATGGTCCTGGAAACCGTTTTCTGTCAGAAAATCCATTCAGACTAAACCAGTTTGTTTCTTGAAACCATAACAAGTTAGATGAAATTTCTTTGCAAAAATATTTGTTTGCAAAACAAGAGCATCTCCTGTTTGTCACAGTGTGTTAAATTGTCTCGTCGCACACAAAGAGGAGACACTGATCTAGAAAATTAGATGAGATGCTTCAGTCTGAGCTAAGTAGCTTAACAATTTCAAAAAAATAAAATACAAATAAAATAGAATCTTTCAGCTATCATATTATGTCATAATCTGATACGACTCAACGTGATAGGACACCTCATATTCTACACTGCTACTAGTGACACTCTCCAATGGATCCCCATCCTCCACCCACCGTGAGGTAGGTAGGAGAGGATTGTTATTCCTACTTGACAGAGGGAGAAACTCAGGCTGAGAAAGGATAAGTGACTTGTCTTAGGTCATGCAGCCAGACAGTGGCAGAGTTGGGAATAGGGCCCAGGAGTCCTGACTTTCTATCCTAACTGACTTTCTATCTCATCTTGAATTTCACACATTTAATGATCAGAATAAAGGGTTCTCAAATGAGCTACAGAGCAACAATTGTTCATAGTAATTATTCAGCAAGTATTCTAGAAGAACTGGAATATTAGAGAGGATCATGAACTGCTCAGAGATAATTAATGCAGAGCAGCATCAAAATTTGTCAAACATATAATTGGTTATGACTTATTTGCTTGGTCTTAAAAGAGAACAAGAAAAATCCAAGTCTCCTCCATGTCAATAGCCCCCTCCTCAGCCAATCAGGGTTGAAACTTTGAGGGCTGGGAAACTGAGGGTTCTCATCGAATAGCCCAAAGAATGGCCCAGGTCACCACTGAGGAGATCACGCTTAGAGCACTATTCCAGCCCCACCTCTTTGTGAGGGCCTCGCACAACCCTCTCCCCGCCCATCCCAGCTCCACACACAGAGCTCCTGGTGATGGGAGGAGCGCAGGGGGAAAGGACAAAAGGTGCAAGAGAAGAAGAGAAAGGAGGGAGGGACAGAGGAAAAGGGAAAACAAAAAGGAGAAACCCCAATGTCCCCAGTGATTCCAAGGGACAAAGTCCTAGGTGGGGAATAAAATTCTGCCACCTCAATCTAGTGTTTTCCATGCCTAGAATTCAGCCGGCACCTGATGGATCAGACTGAACAGGTTCCAAACCTCCTGGAGGCTCTTACCTTCTAAACAGGGACGTCAGTTTTCTAGCAAAATCAGTCAAAGAAATGGAGAAAACTCCAAAGAGGTTCCTCTTCGTGCTCATGAACGTAAAAGTGAATTCTCTCTCAATCCTTAAGCAGAGACCTCGAGAAGGAGACTTGCTGAGGCAAAGCCACAGAGGTCTCTGAGGTTGCCCCTGTCCTGCACCCCTGTCCTGCCTTGCTGATGTCAGGGTCTCTCTGTGAGATCATCGCCTTCCCACCACCTTTGTCCAATAGGCTGAGGGCCTGCAAAAGGCCCTTGTGATGTCACTGCCACACCCACCCCTCCCCTCCCCTGCAGTACTGATGTCCTGCCCCTGGCCAGTCACATTGGATGCTTGAGCTGCTTCCCTTGAATCACTCCACTCAATGACTCTTCATTCTGGAGATCAAGCCTGATACACAGTAAAACACCAGAGGCTGCTCCCCAGGCCACAATCAGATTTTCATAAATTAGGAGACTTTATTTCCAGAAGGGACCATTAGAGCATCCAATCTGATCCCCTGCATATCCTAAGGCCTCCTCTATGTCAGAAGAGCTGGGTTTCTTTTTACTCAGACTTTTTCCAGAAAGTCATCTCCTCTTCATTAGAAGACATCAAGAGATGGAGAAGCCATCATTTCTCTTGGTAGTTTGTTCCAGTGATGAATTGCCCTCTAACAAATCTGGGTCTTATTCTAATTAGACTTTTTCTGATTTCTGCTTCCAGCCATGGGGTCTTGTCATGTCTTTCTCTGCTAGATAAAAGAGCCCTTTTATATTCAGCATTTTCTCTCCATGAAGTCAAGCAACTCACTTCTCATTCTTCTTTTCTGGAAACTAAACAGATTGAGCTTTTTCAATGTCTCACTATAAGGCATCATCCCCATCACTCAAATATGAATCTTTTCTGTACCCTCTCCAGTTTTTTCACGTAATTTTCGAAATGTGGACACAAGAACCGGATTCAACATTCCTCTATCAGTCTCACCAATGCTGTATCAGCCCCCCTTTCCATACTCACTACTCTATCCATCCAAGGATGGCTTTAACCTTTTTTACCACAGCTTCACATTGACAGATCATGTTGAGCAGCTTCTCCGCTATGACCCATAAATCCTTTTCAGGGTCACTGCTTTCCAGTGGACTGTCCCCCATTGTGTAGGGTGTGGCCTGACTCTTTTGTTCCTGGAAGTGTGGGTTAGCATATGGCTTTATTAAAAACTAATTATTCAGTAAGTATTTTAAAAGAACTAGACCATTAGAGAGAGAATCATGAATTGCTCAAAGACAATGAATGAAGAGAAGCAGCAAGAGCAATCAAATACATATTTGGTTATGACTTATTCCTTAGGTCTTAAAACAGTGTAAGAAGGACCTGTGTCTCCTCCCTCACAATAGCCCCATGCTCACCCAATCAGTGGTATAGGAGGTAGCCCAGGGAATAAGCAGCAAGGTTGGGGACTGAACAGACCTTGGCTGTGTGTTGTAGGGTCTGTGGGCTGGAACCCAGAGTAGAGAGCAGGCTCAAGTTCCCTTACTTACCCAAGGGAAGTGGCACTAGTGGGACAGTGAACTAGAAGACTGCCTGGGTTGCTGTAGGAGTGACAGGGACTCGGAAGGACCATACCCTTGAAGGGGGGAACAGAATGCTGAGTGGCCTGGCTGTAGGGCTGAGTCACAAAGAGGTAGCAGCAGCTCGGGGAGCAAGAGAGGGACTGAGTGAGAGACAGAGAGATGGTGTGCAACCATGGGAATAGGGCATCTGCCTCCCAGAGCTAATCCCCAGAATGGCCAGGAGGAGGTGCTGTTCCAGCAGTAGTAGAGTGCCCTGTGACAGGCAACATGCATTTTCCAGTTTCTAGATTTGAAAATCTGTCTCTTAATCTCCAATCCTGCAAATTGCTCTGCACAGAAGGACCCTACAGCCATATAGTGCCATTAGCTCCAGTTGGCTCCATGTGGGTCCACTCATGCAGAGCAGCTTGCAGTATCAAGCCTAGGTGGGACTGTATAGTGACACCTGGCAGCACAGTCTGTGTTGATTTAATTTGTGAACAAAGGCCCAGATTCCATGGGAGTTAGGCTTCTAAATACCTTTGAGGATCTGGGCCTAAATCCTCAATCCAACTCTGACTGAAAGGAATAGAAATACGGCCATTGAATTCATTGGGAGTTGGCTCAGCCTCCTAAAAAGCAAAATTGAACAAGAGTATTGTCATTGTCTTGTGAACTAGATAAATTATATTTTTGTGGCCTTAATCCAGCAAAGTACTTAAGCATATGCTTAATTTTAAATTCATGAATAGTCCCATTGCAGTAAAAGGGCTTACTCTTATGCTTAAGCTTGTCATGTGCTTAAGTGCATTGCTGATGGGGCCTGTCTATATTCATAACAAATGAATCTTGTCTCTTCTCTGCAACAAGGGACATCACATGAAGGAAACACACTTTCTGGATCTTGAGTCACACCTGAATTTCTCTAGGTTGCAGGGGTAGTTCAGATCAGATATTCCAATCTGGGTCTTCTCCTAGTAAAAATATTAAAGCACAATTTCACGTTGCTCCAAAGACAACAAAAACTGTCTGCAAAAGATCTAATATTGGAAGAAATACCACAGTGTAATTGATTCTAATTGTAAAATAGCACTGGGGCTTGATCAATATTCACTTATGCAATATAACAATATCATTTCTTAGGCCAGGACTACACTATATACTTACATCAGTATAACTACGTTGCACAGGGGTGTGGAAAAAAAATCCTGAGTGACGTAGTTATACTGATCTAACCCGCAGTGCGGACAGCACTATGTTAATGGGGGGCTTCTCCTATCGACACAGGTACAGTAACTCCTCACTTAAAATCGCCCCAGTTAATGTTGTTTCGTTGCTGATCAATTAGGGAACATGCTCGTTTAAAGTTGTGCAATGCTTCCTTATAACGTCGTTTGGCAGCCACCTACTTTGTCCACTGCTTGCAGGAAGAGCAGCTCATTGCAGCTAGATGGTGGGGGCTTGCAACCAGGGTGGACCGGCAGCCCCCCATCAGCTCCCCGCTCCCCTAAGTTCCCTTTGCAGCAGCCGCCCAGCTTGCCGGCAGTTCAGCTGTCCCTCCCCCCACTGCCATGTGCTGCTCCTGCCCTCTGCCTTGGAGCTGCTACCCAAGCCTCCTGCTTGCTGTGTGTGTGTGGGGGGGGGGAATGAGGGGGAAGAAGGGGGCTAATGTCAGGGTGGCCCCCTCCACCCCTGCTCCTGCACCCTGCTTACCCCATCTCCATAGAACAGGGGGGACACATGACAGGGCTCAGGACAGAGGGAGCTTCCTGACAGCAGCTGCGTCTCAGCTTGCTGATTAACTTAACAAGGCAGTGTACTTAAGAGTGTAGTCAGCATACTTAAAGTGGAAATACACATCTCTCTCTCTCTCTCTCACTCTCTCTCACACACACACACACACACACACAGTGTGTGTCTCTGTCTGCCATGCTGTCTCCCCTCCCTCCATTCCTGCTGTCTTGTAGAGTGTGAGGCTACATTAACAACAATGAGTTAACCCTTGAAGGCTCAGTAGCCAATTGCTACTTCATCATTTAGCAGTAAGGCATTTCCTGGGAAATATCCCACCCTCTGACTTCACCACCTCAACCAAGCTTCATAATCATCATTGCTGTGTACAGTATTAAATTGTTTAAAACTTCCAGAGAGAGAGAGAGAGAGTGTGTGTGTGTATATATATATATATAGTCTTTTGTCTGGCAAAAAAAAAAAAAAAAAAAAAATCCCTGGAACCTAACCCCCCCTGTTTACATTAATTCTTATGGGGAAATTGGATTCGCTTAACATCGTTTCACTTAAAGTCGCATTTTTCAGGAACATATCTACAACCTTAAGTGAGGAGTTACTGTACTGCCTCTCATGGAGGTGGATTAACTACGCTGATGGGAGAAGCTCTCCTGTTCAATGAAGCACTATAGCAGCCCAGCTACAGCATTTTAAGTGTAGACCTGCCATTATTAAAAAGAATGAACCAGTTTAAATTGGAAAGTAGTAACAGGTAATTTTGATACATGCCCCATGAGTTAAATAACCAGGCATTGTTCATAGTGTGGCAAGATTAAAAACAACCACACACTTTACCACTGATTCCCATTCTGTCCAGTTTTTTAATCTCTTAAATTTAAATGAATAAATACATCTGAATGGAAATGATAGGACTTAAGGTGTTCTAGCAGGTGAAAGATCTGTGGGATATCATGACCTTGCAAGCATGTTTTCTATAATGAAGTATTTGCCTTCCCACTATTATCTGTAATGCAGATCTTCTCTCATAAATTTTCAATGTTTGCAAAGCAAGCCTATACTCATATGCACTGCTAAATTGCTGTAAAATCAGGGACTGTGTGCTAAGTGCACATCTTCAAGTTGTCTAATATCTAGGTTTATGGTGTGTACTTATCTGAAGCATACATTTTCTCTAATATTATATTTATTCCCCAATGGAGAAAAAAATAGTTCTTTTTGGCAGATATTGTTTACATTTATTCTAAACTGAATCACTGTTGAATAAAGTGATAACTATTAAACCCATATAGTGGCACTAAATGGCCTGGATTATAAATCCTGTTTATGTATTCACTGCCAAAAATTACATGGAAAACTTCGAAGTGAGGTTTTTTACCCATGAAAGCTTATGCCCAAATAAATCTGTTAGTCTTTAAGGTGCCACCAGACTCCTTGTTGTTTTTGTGGATACTGACTAACATGGCTACCCCCTGATACTTGACACCAAGCATTAAAGTGTAATGCAGAGGGATTTTAGTCCTGTGTTAAGTGTAAATCTCAATACAACATAAACTGTGGAGTTCCAACTGCTACCTCCATAATGTGGGGGCACGAGGGAGGAAGGAGAAGGGTGCATATACACATACACCTTTAACCTTAATCTCTTTCACTGTATTTCTTCCATTCCCAAAGTTCCTTTTCTCAACCAAAATGTTCCAACCTGAACAAACATACTTTTCAAGCACCAAGAAATCATTATGTTCTACTCTTTTCATAATTCTATTTAATGAACAAAATTCACATTACAGAGGACTCTTGCTTTGCAAATTGTGAACAAAATAATTTCAGAGAGTGGAAAAAACTCAATAAGAGACTATTTAAGAAGTAGAAGGACATATATAGGCCAAATTCTGCTCTGGAGCCAATGGGGTTTCACATATATGAGTGAGTACAGAATTCGGCTCCAATCAACAATAGAATGATTCTCAATCAAAAATGATCAACTTTAGTTACCTTAAAGGGCCTAATGTTCAGAAAGTGTTCAGTAGTGAGCTCCCACACTGTAAAGTTAGGTCACTTAAAGAGGTCTCAAGTCAGGCACTCAAGTTGCAGTACTCAAAATTACCAGTTACTTTTTGGAAAAATCTTGGCTTGACTCTGCCATACTCCTGTTGCAAGCCCTTCCCAGATCTGGTGGAGTAAGTACCTTACTGAAAAGTAAAATTTGATGAGACACTATATCAATTTTTTTACTAACATCCACATTTATTTGTGGTAAAACCAGGAATAGAACATGACTCTGAATTCTGTGCCTTAATTTAGAAGATCATCTTTCTATTCTAGAAGGCGTTAATATTTGAAATCCATATTATCAGACCATGCTATTTATTTGGGCCTTTCTCTAAGGGTTTAAAGTAGAAAGCTTATTGCTATAACTGCTCATACATACTGCTTATTGATCATTAGCAGTGCATGGTTGAACACCAATATAATAAAATATTATTTTATTACATTCTTCTGTATGTATAACCAAATGTTTTCCACCAAAAGGCAGAATACAACAGTAATGGGGTTGGGAATAGTGAAGAATAACTGAATGAAGCAAAATGAGAATTATATAGGCAGAACAGGGAAAATAGGGAATAGGATGATGGATTATGCTGAAAGAAAAGAAAGCTGAGATTTAAAAGTATTAAAGATGAAAATAAGCAGTCTTGCAGACTAGTTCCAGTGAGGGGGAAATGGAAGGACACAGCTGTCAACAACATATAAGAAGAAGATAGGGGAACTAGCAAGGTACACTTCCGACATAACGAGTCAGCCGCTTTGCTTTTGTGTTGCATCCCATGCTCCAAATTTTTGTCTGATCTTTGTCTATTTAGATTATGCTGAAACCTTGTTCTTTTACATTGTCTGTAAAGCATTGAGCACACCCCTGGTTAAAAATAATACATAAGGGGAATGAAGAAGAGTAGTGCTTAGAGGCATTCACAACAAACAGGCAGCTTTACTATGAAATTTGAAGACTGAGTCTTGCAGGGAAAGAGCACACAGGCACCCGGCAGCCGGGAGTGGCAAACTGCGGCCACTGGGAGCTGCGGGCGGCCATGCCTGCGGACGGTCAATGTAAACAAACTTTCTCACGGCCCGCCAATGGATTACCCTGATGGGCCACGTGCCGAAGGTTGCCAACCGTTGGAATAGAATATGAGCAGGTGAAGAGTACATTTTGATTGGTAGAAATAAATTTTGGGTACATAGGTGAGGTGGAAAAACAAAACAAAAAACAACAACTTACACACAAACACAGTATTTATTAACATTTTGTTACTTTGGACTGGATTTGTTTCAGTTTCAGGAGATCAAACAGTTAGCTTGTCTTGGAACTTGACACCAAATCTATATAAGTTTCATAAATTAGCAAAGGTCCCATTAAATCTTCATGGAGTAAAAACGGAGAAATACCGTATGTATGAAACAAATTTGAGCTAAAACCAAAATCCTAAATCCAACATCTTTGCATTTAGGTCATGTTGCTGGCCATAATCATTGCCATGAGCTTTGCAAAATCTTAGATTTGAACCAACATTGCACATCCCCTTGGATTTGGGAATAATTTGTAACAGGATTCAACCACTGTTGATTGGTCATTTAGTAAAAAAATACAGTTGAGAAAAAAACTAATAGATAATTCATCAAAATCTCTCATTTTGTTTAACCTCAGAGACAAAATGCCAAAATTGATGGACCAGTCGTCTGTCCCAGTGTAGCAATTCTTATGTTCCTTCATGTTGAATTTGCCTCATAATAAATGAGATCTGAAAAGCCACAGTTGTCTTTAGAAGCTGTAGCTCATTCTGTGGCACTTAAATCCTGGTCCAGTGCTTATCAACTGGACCACACAGAGTTTCTAATCTCAGCATTAACTAACCTTCCAAATTGCTGTTAGACACTTAAAATTCTCTGGCGTTTTCTTGCTTGACCTCACATCCCACAATGCATCTTTCTGTGACATTACAGGAATCAGAAGGGTAATGGAACACATTACTTTCTTTATTGCTTTGTTTAAAATCATTTCTTCAACTCCCTTTTGTGTCCAACTGCAGTTCATTTGAAACACTAGTTGATAAGAAAAGATTATTGTAGGACTACAGGAATGAAAGAAATTGCATTTAACATTAACTTTTTTTGCCCTGAATTGCAGTTCAAAACTGTGCTTGCGAATATTCCGTACTAGAAACAGTAGTAGAACAGTTCAGTGAAAGAATAACGTACATTTGGTTTAGACTGGTCTAATATGGAAAGGATATGTGCTAAATACAAATTGACTTACAAAATGTTAACTACATGTATTCATTTCTGAATGCATAATATTCTGCATTAATTTGCATTTAATAAAGCAGGTAAGTTTATGTAAATTCCTCATTTAATGTGAAATGTCTAACTTGTAGCCTTGTACTGTGTGGAGAAAGTGTAATCAAGTTGAATTATGATGTTTCAGACCTGAGTGTTAAAGGTTTCATCTGATTGTTTCATGTATTAAAGTTATGTGGAGTATTAAACATTGCAGCACTACTGTACAAAGTCAGCAATCCCCCCTCTGAAGTTTTAAAAAGGTTAAACAGAGTTTATGGGATATTTATAGGTTCTGCACCTCCTCAATGAGCCTAGATTTGTCTGGTGGATGACACTGGTCTCACAGCTTGTAGGATAACTGCTTGAATACTGAATATTATTCTGGGTCTCTAATGAATGTTTTGTTTTCTCTACGTTGGAGTTGTACGATTTAGCAAAGAATGTTGATGGAAAGATCTTAGTTAAAAATTTCTACCAAAGAAATATCATGTTCTTTTATTCACCTCCTTTCAGGCACATATTCAGCTTATCTTTAAGCATGTGAGTAGTTGTGTTGATTTATGAGACTTAAGCATATGCTTAATCTTAAACTAGTTATACAAAAAACCCCGTCTCAAAAAAGCTTTGTCCTTAGAGGGTCATTATCTGCTGATTACCTGTTACACAAGGCCAGGATCTAAAGCCTGAGCTGTATAAATAAATGGCTGATCTGCCCAGCTGTTCTAGTTCTGGATCTTAGATGGATGAACTTGTAACCAGGGAGAAAACCCCTTGTGGGTTTTGAAGGACTAGAACCTACCAGAGTCCTAGGCTGTAGTTGCAGGTGACCTCTGGTAAGCTTTTTAGCATGCTTGTAGGTTTTTCAGTGTTTTTTCTCCATAATGCTTTTACCTTAAGAATAAATGTGCTTTCTTAGAAGGAGTTATGTGATAACTTATAACTGCAGGTAATACACTGGGCATACACTTTGGGGGAACAGGGGAAGCAAAGCACAGGCTCTGGCCTTCTTTAGCCAATCTGGCTTGCTAGAATATCACAGGGTAAAGCAGGGAGCTGTGCAGCCTTAAAATTCCCAGTCAGGAATGAATAAGACACATGTCTCCACCCAAGATGGGTGGTGGGTAATAAGCAGGAAGAACTGGAAGTGCTAATAAATAAATACAACGATGACATTGTTGGCATCACCGAAACTTGGTGGGACAATACACATGATTGGAACGTTTGTATGGATGGGTACAGTTTGCCCAGGAAGGATAGACAGGGGGAAAAGGGAGGAGGTGTTACCTTATATATTAAAAATGTACACACTTGGACTGAGGTGGAGATGGACATAGGAGACGGAAGAGTTGAGAGTCTCTGGGTTAGGCTAAAATGGGTAAAAAACAAGGGTGATGTTATGCTAGGAGTCTACTACAGGCCACCTAACCAGGTGGAAGAGGTGGATGAGGCTTTTTTTAAACAACTAACAAAATCATCCAAAGCCCAATATTTGGTGGTGATGGGGGACTTCAACTATCCAGATATATGTTGGGAAAATAATACAGTGGGGAACAGACTATCCAATAAGTTCTTGGACTGCATTGCAGACAACTTTTTATTTCAGAAGGTTGAAAAAGCTACTGGGGGGAAGCTGTTCTAGATTTGATTTTAACAAATAGGGAGGAACACGTTGAGAATTTGAAAGTGGAAGGCAGCTTGGGTGAAAGTGATCATGAAATCATAGAGTTCACAATTCTAAGGAAGGGTAGAAGGGAGTACAGCAAAATAGAGACAATGGATTTCAGGAAGGCGGATTTGGGTAAGCTCAGAGAGCTGATAGGTAAGGTCCCATGGGAATCAAGACTGAGGGGAAAAATAACTGAGGAGAGTTGGCAGTTTTTCAAAGGGACACTATTAAGGGCCCAAAAGCAAGCTATTCTGCTAGATAGGAAAAATAGAAAATGTGGCAAAAGACCACCTTGGCTTAACCACGAGATCTTGCATGATCTAAAAAATAAAAAGGAGTCATATAAAAAATGGAAACTAGGACAAATTACAAAGGATGAATATAGGCAAACAGCACAGGAATGCAGGGGCAAGATTAGAAAGGCAAAGGCACAAAATGAGCTCAAACTAGCTACAGGAATAAAGGGAAACAAGAAGACTTTTTATCAATACATTAGAAGCAAGAGGAAGACCAAGGACAGGGTAGGCCCACTGCTCAGTGAGGAGGGAGAAACGGTAACAGGAAACTTGGAAATGGCAGAGATGCTTAATAACTTCTTTGTTTCGGTCTTCACCGAGAAGTCTGAAGGAATGCCTAACATAGTGAATGCTAATGGGAAGGGGGTAGGTTTAGAAGATAAAATAAAAAAAAAGAACAAGTTAAAAATCACTTAGAAAAGTTAGATGCCTGCAAGTCACCAGGGCCTGATGAAATGCATCCCAGAATACTCAAGGAGCTAATAGAGGAGGTATCTGAGCCTCTAGCTATTTTCTTTAGAAAATCATGGGAGACAGGAGAGATTCTAGAAGACTGGAAAGCGGCAAATATAGTTCCTATCTAAAAAAGGCAAATAAAAACAACCCAGGAAACTGCAGACCAGTTAGTTTAACTTCTGTGCCAGGGAAGATAATGGAGCAAGAAATTAAGGAAATCATCTGCAAACACTTGGAAGGTGGTAAGGTGATAGGGAATAGCCAACATGCATTTGTAAAGCTCAAATCATGTCAAACTAATCTGATAGCTTTTTTTGATAGGATAACGAGTCTTGTGGATAAGGGAGAAGCGGTGCATGTGGTATACCTAGACTTTAGTAAGGCATTTGATACGGTCTCGCATTATATTCTTTGCAATAAACTAGGCAAATACAACTTAGATGGGGCTACTAAAAGGCAGGAGCATAACTGACTGGATAACCATACTCAGAGAGTAGTTATTAATGGTTCCCAATCCTGCTGGAAAGGAATAACAAGTGGGGTTCCGCAGGGGTCTGTTTTGGGACCGGCTCTGTTCAATATCTTCATCAACGACTTAGATATTGGCATAGAAAGAACGCTTATTAAGTTTGCAGATGATACCAAACTGGGAGGGATTGCAACTGCTTTGGAGGATAGGGTCATAATTCAAAATGATCTGGACAAATTGGAGAAATGGTCTGAGGTAAACAGGATGAAGTTTAATAAAGACTAATGCAAAGTGCTCTACTTAGGAAGGAACAATCAGTTTCACACATACAGAATGGGAAGAGACTGTCTAGGAAGGAGTACGGCAGAAAGAGATCTAGGGGTTATAGTGGACCACAAGCTAAATATGAGTCAACAGTGTGATGCCGTTGCAAAAAAAGCAAGCATGATTCTGGGATGCATTAACAGGTGTGTTGTGAGCAAGACACGAGAAGTCATTCTTCAGCTCTACTCTGCACTGGTTAGGCCTCAACTGGGGTATTGTGTCCAGTTCTGGGTACCGCATTTCAAGAAAGATGTGGAGAAATTGGAGAGGGTCCAGAGAAGAGAAACAAGAATGATTAAAGGTCTAGAGAACATGACCTATGAAGGAAGGCTGAAAGAATTGGGTTTGTTTAGTTTGGAAAAGAGAAGACTGAGAGGGGACATGATAGCAGTTTTCAGGTATCTAAAAGGGTGTCATAAGGAGGAGAGAGAAAACTTGTTCATCTTAGCCTCTAAGGATAGAACAAGAAGCAATGGGTTTAAACTGCAGCAAGGGAGGTTTAGGTTGGACATTAGGAAAAAGTTCCTAACTGTCAGGGTGGTTAAACACTGGAATAAATTGCCTAGGGAGGTTGTGGAATCTCCATCTCTGGAGATATTTAAGAGTAGGTTAGATAAATGTCTATCAGGGATGGTCTAGACAGTATTTGGTCCTGCCATGAGGGCAGGGGACTGGACTCGATGACCTCTCGAGGTCCCTTCCAGTCCTAGAATCTATGAATCTATGTCTGGGAGTCAAACATTTAAGTGGATGCCCTTGGTAGACCACAGAAGCGGGAATGCAGGTGCTGTTGCTCTGAACAATGGCATTTGGCACATTGCAGAATTGAGCCCTTATTGTGTCTCCCCATCCCCTTTTGAAGTCATTCTCTTAGGTAAACTTCACATTTGTTCCCTTTTTAAAACTTAAATGCAACCTTCCAGTATTAAATATTTTGTAAATTAAGCTTTGCAAGGTTCAAATAATAAAAATAATTTGTATTCAGAAACTAAAAGTTAAGAGTGAGATTGAGGCTTGGCAGAAATCAGGGTCTGCAGCAAAGCCAGGGCAACCTAAAGAGCACGGTTGGCCTGTATAGGCTCCCTGATTGGCTATGACACCTGATTGGTTGGAAGAGTCAGCAGACAGATCTTAAGCCCAGCAGCAAGCAATTCAGCAGCTGCTCAATGCCTTTGCCCTTGGCGGTGATAACTACTGTACCTGCTTATTCCAGCTCCGCTCCTGCCTCAGCTGCAACCTTGCCTCGCTTCGGGTAACCCAGCTCTCACCTTTGGCTCTGACACCTGGCCTCTGACCCTGGGCTCTGATTCTTGACTCCTGCTATGACCATTAGGCTTGGTTCCTGCTTCAACCTCGAGGACTGTAGTGGCACCAATCTCCAGGGAGCAGGTTTGGGAACCTATTCTGTCTCCAAGTCATAATTCCTTCCATTGCTCCTTCCTTATTCCTGATGGTGAGTAACTTGCAATACCCTTTTACAGGGCAGAGCATACCACTTGCACTACTGACCAGTACTTCATGGAGATGGAGCCAATGCTATTTCCTTCCCCTCTTTGGCACTTGCTCAGGGCTGGGGAGTATTGACTCCATGGAGTCTGTTCCCATGCACCATTTGGTGATCTAGATATGCCTCAGAGGGTATTGAAACCATGCTTCATTATTCCCCTGTGGGGATACCTTAGGGGCAATTAATTGTCTTGCCCTAAAGTAGCATTTTTTAACTTGAATTTATTATGTTTTGGGGCATCTGGGCTTATCAGTCACTTCAAAACTATTCACTTTATGTACAGTTCTCAGGTTAAGTGAGTTTCTGAAACTGTTTCCAAACACAAGCATAAGAAGGCAAGAGCTGTTTCTAAAAGAAAGATGCTTATATCCACTTTCTCTGCAGAGAAAGTGTGATCTCTTCACATGTCACAACTTCCTGAAGAGCATTATCCTGTTGTGACTGGCAGCACAAAGGGAAGCAATAGAAATGGCTTTAAAAGAGAGTTAAGAGGAAAACAATGTGGAGGTAGCATTGCAAACTGACCGCTAAGGACTGGAGAGACAGGTTTTCCTTTGATCCTGTAACATCTGATATTCCTGTCCTGTTACTTTACAGTACCTTTATCACTGTTCCAAACATAACAACAATTATTAATTATTTGAGTCTTCATGGTCTGGATGATATATGTAGGGAGCATTTCTGGATCTTTAATATATGCTTTTTTCTATTCCCTTTCAAAGAACATTTCATTGTAACATGTTTTGCTGCTAGACAAACCACATATGGTCTCATAAGATAAGGGAAGGAAGAATTAATTAACATCTAAATGATGTCTATTTTAAAATGCTAATTATGCTTAATTACTGTGTGAATATTTTATCATACATCACTCAGTGGTTTAAACAATATATTTTTATATTGAATATTTATATATAAAAAGATATGCCCACAACCAAATTTTTAAATATATATATATATAAATATATATATATATTTCAGTTAGAACACTTATTCTTGCTTGCAATTAATATTGAGTGTCTTCATGGCAACGTTAATTCAATTTTCCACATATTTGTATGTTGAAGAACATCACTTCCCACATTCTTTTTTGGAGGGAGAGGCTGGGGGAAATATTTTCAAATGTGCTACAGAAGTACAGAAACTTTAGCATAATCTAGGGCCAGATCCAAGAACCCATTGAAGTCAATGGAAAATTGCAATGGATTTTAGATCTAGCCCCTGACGAGCAAATGTAAAAGGTAGAATATCATTACCACTTGCTAAAGTGGGATGGGATTTGTTTTTTTAAACTTCTGGAAGCAATGTCTGTTTTGCAATAAATCTACTTATAATTGAAGGTGTTTGATGTATTTGAGAATTGTTTGATATTAAGCCCACGCCATATCACAATGGTTTTTCCCTGTGAAAGAGAACATCACAGGGAATAGGTGACACATGCTTTAAATATTTGATTTAATTTTGGTCTGTTTACACTAGTGCAACCCCACTGAAGTGAAAAGAGCTGAATCAATGGAACCGAAAATAATTTAAGGAGAATGGGTCAAATGATCTTATACTGATGCACATATACACATGATTCTGATAGACTTGGGTTCTTCCTTGCTTAATTACTCATTATGAGCTAATCCGTTTCTCAGTAATAAAAATTTACTTTTGAAAGAATGCTCGTGCCTAAAGGCGAAATCCTGGCCCTGCTGAAATCAATATGAGCCAGGATTTCACCCATAATTTTCTTCATTACCCTCCCATTATCCACTTAGGCCATGATTACTCAAAGCCCTTCATCATGTATATAACTTTAAACCATTGAGTATTCCCAGTGGTTTAAATGAAACTCACAGGCATACAGTTATATACCTATTTAAGGGCCTTGTTGGATCATGGTCTTAGTGCATTAATTTTTATATAAAAACTGAATTGAGAGTAAAAGTTATTTTCTGACAGTTTACTACTAGAAAAGAGAGTGTACTGTACAAGATAAGGGAGTTGAAGCCATACAAATTATGGACTACAGCAAGTATACATGCCTTATTATAAAAGCTGTTTGATTGATTTTGAATCCATTCATTTGTCTTTACCATAGCCTGTTTAGGGCCAGGTTCTCCCTGTCTATTTAAGATTAATAAGACCTTGCTTTGCAAGCAGTCCTGTTTATTTAAGTGGGGCTACGCTTATAAGTAGCATCTCACCAGTAAAATTGGTCAGACTTCTTGATGGAACAATATACTTTGGTTTTCAGATGAGATTCTGGTTTTTGGACATTCAGTTCTTTTTCAAAAACATTGACATTTTGCAGATAGACACTTTCCTAAACAAAAGTGTTCAGCTGAAACCCCAACTTTCCATTACCCACCCCCCCAGTTTTTTGACAAATTTTTTGACTAGCCCCCATCTGGACCTGGATTAGGGCTTTCTTTTTAATGAGTAATATCGGAATTATCCAAGAAAAAATACTTACAAAAATAATATTTAGCACTTATATAGCACTTTCCATGTTCAAAGTGCTTTATAAACAGTTACTAACTAAATTGATCTTGTGTTTTTGATACAAAAATGTGGTGAATCAGAGAGTAAACAGTTTAATGTGATTCCAATCAATGACAAAGAAATAGCTTACAAATAAAGACTTGTACAATATTTAAACTCCTTTTACATATTTGTTTCCATCTAACATTGGTCAATGCAATTCTCCACCCCTGACAAAGATGCAACTTACTAATATTTTCCTTTGCTAAGAATATTCTATTAATCTCTCAAACTGAAGTGCATGCTATTAGTGGCTATATATAATTTAGAGATTTAAATACAGAAATAGGAAAACCAACCAGCATTAAGGGAAAGAAAAATGACATCTGAGTTAAATGAGGAAACAGAAAAATCTCTGTAGGTGTTGATGGACATGTCAGATAAAAAATAAAAACACTAATAGGATGTTTGTGGTGTCTGTATAACAATGGAATGTATTAAGGAAATTTATTCTCAGTAAGCTTGTTAAAAAGTGGATAGATACATTTATTGCATAACTACTTTGGGGAAGCACTAGTTTGGTGAATTAATAGGATCAGATACATTTATACATTTTTAAAGACAATGTTGGCTCCTGTTCTTTCTTGCCCTCATTTTTCTTTCTTGCCCATATAATGCTTGCGAAAGATAATGTCATAAAACCTAGTTTATGGCACAAATAGAAGACTGTATGTCATATGACATGTTTTATGGTGTACATCAACTTAGTCAGTGATTGGACTGACTCAGCCTGGATTCGGCAAAGAAAATTCTTCCTCTTCCCTCACCTTCCCCGCAAAAACTCACATAATAAATGTGATGTTGCTGACATAAAACTCATTTATATTAAACATGCATACTGTTTTGTCCTCTTAGACTGGTCTAAGTTAATGACGGTCTTGTACAGGATTTTATAGCCCTGGCACATGCCCTACAGGGCTCAAATCTTAAAGGTGGAAGAGATTATAAGGCCCACCAACTGTCCACTGTGACAATTTCCTTTATCTTACAGCAAAAGTTCTGTTTGCTGACTGAAGCATGGCACTAAATACTTATATTCTTCTAATTGGAATAATAGAATATGTTGCATAATTGAAGCAAGTGTAAAGACACCGAAAAACAAACAAACAATTAAAGGGTTTTAAGACAGAGAACCAACAGATGTGCTAATCATCACCTGGTTTGGAGTTGTTGCTCACCAAGGTTTTCAAGTGACATTAGTGACCTAATTACAAAATATATAATGTTACTCACACATACAATTTCCTTTTGAGTCTCTCAGTATTTGATGTTTACCTAAAGCCCCAGATCCTGAAGGCAAGTGATTATGGGAGAATCTCACTATTCATTAAAAAGGTTCTAGGCATCATGGTTGCAGGGAAAAGCTTAAAAAATTAACCTGAATATGCTCAAAAGGCTCAAAAACCAGAAAGCAAATCCAAAGAACCCAATATTTTTTTTAATTCTTAAAATCTTTTTGAATTTGATTCTTGACACTTTGGCATGTTTTGCTTGTTTGGAAATAGCATCTCCACTCATTGACTATGCAGAAAAAGTATAATTGTAGTGTATTTATCAAGAGTATGAGCTGAAGCAGGAAAATACCTGTTGTTCCAAAGTTTCTAATTTAGATCAAGGGAACATGGAATTTGCATCAAATTTCAGCATGTGGAGACCCTTCAGAGACAACTTTGAGCAAAAGGAATGCAATAGTAGAAAAAACATTAACACCCTTGCAACTCAGTAATCAATACTTTCACTTTGACAGGGAACTGTTTAAGATGCCAGTAACTGTGACCTTTGTGCCATTCTCTTGAGTAGCTTGCCCTTATTCAGTCCCTCTCTGCTTAAAAGCAAATAAATTGCCTTAAAATAAAAAGAGAACTGAAATTGTTTTCGTTAATCTCTAAATGCTGGAATTCATCATTTAAATACTAATAAACTACAGCCTATTAAGCAATTTATCATTTTGCTTGAGTGTATGCTAAGGAAAGGGGAATGCACTGCAAACTGGGTAAGTGCCTGAATATAAATAAATATGTACTATGCACACTTAGGGCCAGAATTTTCAAAAGGGTTTAGCATCTGCAATTGAGGTCATCTTTAAGAGATCTCAGCAAATCTGCCCTTACTGAGAAACCTAAAAGGTGACTGAGGACTGCTGAAAAGGTCTGAGCAATTTTGTGGGTGTGAGCACTTGGCAACCTGAGCTTAAGCCCTTTTGAAAATGCAGCTCCGAATCATGCAAATTGATCCCTATCCTATTGTCCATCCTTGACTAGAATTACAACCAACATCATAGGCCAAGTGTCCTTTTTGTATTATACAATTCTAACATATTTTGCTTCCCTTGAAAGTCTTAAATCTCAAAGCACTTGTATACTCATTGCTTACAAATTAAGCTTCAAATGCTCCCATCCATTTCTGTGGGTGCAGAGCAGCGTAGACAGGTCCTGGGACAATGGGAGGGGCAATGTGGGTAGAGAAATTCTTTCTCCTTTCTACCTCACCCAATAATCTCTTTCATGGGTGCTTTGCAGAGATAAATGTGAGCAGTTGAGGAAGAGGCAGAATGAATTGGGCTATGTACAGCCAATGTACACTCCCTCCACCCCCCTGCCCAGGAAACCAGCAAAGATTCCCATGATGATGAAGGCTTTCATCATCATTCATTTATGCTAGTTTCCTCCATGGTCACATGAAATGAACACACACACACCCCCCACCACCAAGAAAGGTAGAATTCAGAGACAATGTCAGGAATTGTATTAACTTGTGCAGAGACACAGGGCTCCTTTACAGATGGAGCCACTGATTTTTGTGGATGGATTTTCTCCTGTCCTGTGGAGAGCAAAGTCTATCTCCAGGCCCTGAAAGAAAGATCAAGCAGGAATTCAAAGTCAAAACTCATTCACTTTCTTGTTCCCTCACCAGTGGGCACCTATGTGGAGATGATTTGGCCCTATATTGCTCCTAGATGTGTAAGAAGTAAACCAGTTTGAATAAAATCCTGTGAGAACTGATGTAAAAGTTTGCTCAGAAACTGGGCCTTTGTTAAGACCCAAAATATTCAGATATGGCCTCAACTGGAGTATTGTGTCCAGTTCTGGGCACCACATTTCAGGAAATATGTGGGCAAACTGGAAAAAGTCCAGAGAAGAGCAACAAAAATGTTTAAATGTCTCGAAAACATGACCTATGAGGGAAGATTGAAGAATTGGGTTTGTTTAGTCTGAAGAAGAAGACTGAGATGGGGACATAACAGTTTTCAAGTACATAAAAGTTGTTGCAAGGAGGAGGGAGAAAAAATGTTATTCTTAACATTGGAGGATAGAGAAAGAAGCAATGGGTTGAAACTGCAGCAAGGGTGGTTTAGGTTGGGCATTAGGAAAAACTTCCTAACTGTCAAGGTAGTTAAGCACTGGGATAAATTGCCTAGGGAGGTTGTGGAATCTCCATCATTGGAGATTTTTAAAAGCAGCTTAGAATAACACCTGTTGGGAATAGTCTATACTTATTCCTGCCATGAGTGCAGGGGACTGGACTAGAAGACCTCTGAAGGACCCTTCCAGTCCTATGATTCTAAAATTTATCGGATACCTCAGTGATGAGCTCTTTAGAACAGTGGTTCTCAAAGCCGGTCCGCCGCTTGTTCAGGGAAAGCCGGGCTGGTTTGTTTACCTGCCACGTCCGCAGGTTTGGCCGATCGTGGCTCCCACTGGCTGCGGTTCACAGCTCCAGGCCAATGGGGGCTGCAGGAAGGGCGGCCAACACATCCCTCAGCCCGCGCCGCTTCCCGCAGCCCCCTGCAGAACCTGCAGACGCGGCAGGTAAACAAACCGGCCCGGCCCACCAGGGGCTTTCCCTGAACAAGCGGTGGACCGGCTTTGAGAACCAGTGCTCTAGAACACTTAACAAAAGGATTGTTTGGGCATTTTCCCTACAATATGCTTTCAGACTTGCTAATTCTGAATATTCAAAAATCATGAATTGGGCTCCAAAAAATATATAATCGGTTTAAAAATCATGGTTTTTCTTTAAATCCTGGAGGTATTTTCCTGTACTACCTTTTACTGAGTCATTAGAAACCACTCAGTTCACATGTTTAAGCTTTTCTCTGCAAACATGAGGGCTAGAAACTTTTTTTCCAAAGTTGAGATTCTCCAATAATCACCTGACTGCAGGAGTAAGTGCTCTACAAAAAAAGGTTTAGCAACACTGACTTCTTTGCTTACTGGACACAAGTACATCCGACTAACAGGGAGTGATATCAGTTTTGTTTCTTTCGACAACTATAAATCTATTAGCTATACATAATATATTCTGTAAGTAGATATTTTCCCTTTCACACGTCTGTATTTACCCCTTCTTAATGACACCTCCTAAGCTTGGGACTCTACTGTCTAACAGCTTCCTGTTGAGACCCAGGACCATTACCTGTAACACCATTGTATCACTTTGTCCCCTGATTAAAGATTAACTTTACTTGCAATTGACTAGATTTCATGAAGAGAGCTTTATTTCCTTGTTATGATAGCTTGGCCACTAATATTTATTAGGTTCTCTTTTATATATATATACACCATATAATTTCCCTCTATGGTTACTATAAAATATTTATATATTTGAACTACTCAAATATTATTGAAAGATAAAATGTCATTGTTCAGTGCTTTTATTTATTTATTATCTAAACCTCATGACTCTCCTAAATTAGACTGGAAATCTCATAGGTACAGGCTGCACTGTTAAATTTGTTTCTAATTAGGTATTTCTTTTAGTATTTCCAACTTCTCTTATGTGGGTTTTTTATTTGTTTTCTGTTTGGTTTTTGCTTTGTTTTTTTGCAGCAATTCTAGTGGCCTGAATTCCCCCTCCCTCCCAAAAGTGCAAAGGCATTGCAAAAAGGAAAATAAAATGAAAAAGCAGGAACCTTTTCCAAACTTCAGAAAACAGGGATGATTTGTCTTTTTTTCCCCCTCCAGACTGACTGACATATGTCTACATTTGAAACATTAAGATTAAAGTGATAGCAATCCCTTCAGAGAGGTAAAAAGTCAATGATTATATAGGAAAAGGGGACATAAACAAGGCAAAAAAATAAGCCTCCTCTGAATTCAAGAACTGTTGAAGTCTCTTTTTTACAATAGTCAGTGCTGACATTTAAAGCTTATGTTATCCCTGAGTGAATATGCCACACATCATGTCTTGAGAAAGCATGCAATGTAGCATTTTATTAACTTTTTGTGACCCATCACCATTTGATTTCAATACACAAAGCTAAAACAAAAATATACAAACAAAGCCTCCAAAGATACCTGAGAAGGAAAGGGCCCACAAGTGCAGTAGTATTTATAAGAATCTTGTATGGCATAAATAATGGCTTCTTTCCTTTGTGTGAGTGTAGGAAGGGGAACCCTATTGAAACTCTAAAGATACCAAAGGGTCAATTCTGCAAGAGGATAACCAGGGCTGCTCCATGCATACCTACTGTAACAGCCTGCTTGTGCACCACTTCTCATGGCAGACAGGCTTCCCAGCATAGTAGTAGGATTAACTACTCCATACCTTTCAAAGGCACTGATCCAGCACCTACTGAAGTCAGTGGAAAGACTCCCATTGACTTCAGTGGCCTTTGGATCAGACCCTAGCTACCTAATCCCAGATGTGGGAATACAGTATATGACCCAAAATGAGGGAAACCACAAATGGAGGAGAGTGTTCTGCAGTGTAAATAACTCCTTATTGACCCTCACTTATGGATTCTTGTCCACAATAAGTGAGAAGACATCAAATGTGTAAGGAACATAGGTAATGTTGGGACTAAAATAAGTGATGTCCTTCAATGAAGGACAGTTGATAGGTATCCAATGTACTATGTTTGGTTATAGACGTCTTGGTTCGCTGTCTGCTACTGTGTGTAAGCTGGGGAAAGCGAACATGTCTGGGAGTAGAGTGGGAAGGTTTGAGGCCCCAAAGAGATACTTATTCTTTACATCTAGCATGGCGGTCAGCACTCTTCGGCACGTGCCCCATCAGGGTAATCCGCTGGTGAGCCGTGAAATGGTTTGTTTACACTGACCATCCGCAGGCATGGCCCCCCGCAGCTCCCAGTGGCCGCAGTTCACCCTTCCTGGCCAATGGGAGCTGCAGGAAGCCGCAGGGACTTGCTAGCCGCCGCTTCCCGCAGCTCCCATTGGCCGGGAATGGCGAACCATGGCCACTAGGAGCTGCGGAGGCCATGCCTGAAGATGGTTAATGTAAACAAAATGTCTCGCAGCCCGCCAGCAGATTACCCTGATGGGCTACGTGCCAAAGGTTGCCGACCCCTGATCTAGCAGTTACTTCATCCATAGATAAGTCTGTCCTTAGGCAACCATAACCCACACCCACATTGTGTGTGTCCCTCTGTCCCCCTCTATTGGTGGCTATGGCCAGAAGGGACCAGTCTGACCTCTTGTATACCACAGACCAAAAAACTTCAAGTAACCCCTACATTGAGCCTGTTAACTTGCCCAGAGACTTCAAGAATTTTAATGGTTCTTAATTTATGGCCCTTCTTTAGACACTTGTGTTAGTGCAGGAAAGAGTTTGGCTTCGTCTAGTGATCTGAGCAAAGTATTAGGACTTAGGTGCTTCTCAGTTCTCATCCTGACCTTGACTTACCCTATGGCATGGGGGCAAGCCTTCTAACCTCTCAACCTCTCTGTACAATAGGAAGAATGACAATAATACTTTCCTACCTACCTATGTCACAAGGCTGTTGAAGCATTAATTAGTATTTTAAAGCACTGTGAAGCAGAAAGGCCCTTTATAAATGCAAATGATTTATGATGTTACACTTTCTAGATCTGAGGATTCCTATTTAATCCATTACATTAGGAGCTTCCTCTCGCCAAAGCTAATTAAACCAGCCTACCAAATCTAGTGCCTGTTTGGGGCCATACTGGGTGGGGATAGGAGAAGTGAGTCATGCAGTTGATCTAATATTGTTTTTAAAGGAATGTGGCACCAGAACTGGTGATACTACACCTGGGACCAATTTATACCCTGAACCATTAGAATTATTATTTGCCTCTCTGAATGTCCCTTGTAGATATAAATTTGGCAGGCTGTTTTAGGTAACTCTGTATCACTATTTATCTTAGGGATTGATCCTTCAACCTTTACTCACTTAAGTAGTTTTTAATCATGGAAGTAGTCCCATTAAAGTCACTTCTCATATGAGTAAGAGTTCCATAGTCATATTCTTAAAATTATTCCCCCACATTCCCCCCAACAACAGAGCCACTGACTACAGCAGTGATAGAGTAATTTTTGGACAAAAACCTACAACATGGATGTATTCCAGACTATTATTAAAAGACCCATATCTGGAGCTGGTGGAATTGCATGCAGGGGGAGTATAACTGTCTCCTTGTGTGCAGAGCCCTCTGCCCACCTCCATCCTACCTCGCAGCCAGATCTGCAACATATCTGGCCTTAAATGGAGAAGGCTTCAAAACTTTCCTATGCATAGTAATCAGTCCAGGAATTTAAAAATAACTGGGGACCTGGCCTTAATGATCATTTTCTAAAAAGCTGAGCTCCTGTTAGATACTTGAAGCAGCCAGATTTTCCATAGGGCTCAGTCAGCAGCTCCCACTGAGATCTTTTGAAAATCTGGCCACTTCATTAATGTGTCGAACTGGGAGCTCAGTCTCTTGAAATTCTGGCTTTAGACTAGGAAACAGATGGAGCATTCCTTCTAAGCATTGTGCTACTACCTAGTGTTTCAGAATAACAACATTGGTCGCTGCTGCAGAACCCAGCCACATGAAGGCTATGGTTTCAACATTGCAGTAAACAGAATTTAGTGTAAACAATAAAGAATTGTGCCCAGTAAATTATACTCAGAGCTGTATTTCTCCCTTCCTTTCTCACCACTATTGGCAGTCAACTTACTTTCCATTTGCTCCTTCCAACAGATCAAGGCTGCACTCAGTTCCGTGAAGACTTCCAATCTTTTATAAGTTAAATAAAACATTTTGTGTAAACTGCATAAGGAACCCTATTAAATACCTGGCTAGGAGAGCAGCTGTCATGATCAGAGTGGGCAGAAAGTCTAGAATGTCTGTAATGCCACCATTACCTCAAGTCTGAGTTTACACATACTGAATGTAAGGGAAGAAAAACAGTTCTGTCCCTTCAAGATGTGTAACCACATCAAGGCACTTGAGTCCTGCACACAGTGATTTCTTAATGTGACTTTGACTTGCTAATCAACTCAAAAACAACAAGGAGTCTGGTGGCACCTTAAAGACTAACATTTATTTGGGCATAAGCTTTCGTGGGTAAAAACCTCACTTCTTCAGATGCATAGAGTGAAAGTTACAGATGCAGGCATTATATACTGACACATGGAGAGAATGGAGTAATCAACCCAGTTTCCAAGTGTTCAAATCTGTACTGAATTAAGAGAAACCACCATGGCCTTTTCACGCATCTTGAATAAGCTCTGAGCACTTTCCCCCCTCTCTTAAATGCCTGCTCTAGGCATTCAAACTGCCAAAGCAATATCAAAATACTATTCCACAAGGTTGAGGGGGATTGTATTCCTCACTCTTTGTGCTTTGGTCTTTACATAGGCTGCTAAGGTTTTTGTTTAAAAAAATTAGCCTAAGCAATAAAATGAAAAAGATCAGAAAGACCAATTCTGCTTTCAGATTTCAGTTGGATCCTTCTTTCTTTACTCCCTTCTGTTCTTCATTTGTTATCTTTTCATCTAGTATCTACATGTTTGTTCTTTTGAGGGCTTAAATTCTCAGCGTATTCCCCACTCCCTCATCATGCTAGCAAAAACTCCAGAGGGATTGAAAATATTTTCCAGAGCTCCTCTCTGGGCAGCTTCAGCTGAATTTAAGCCCTGATTCTTTCTCTCTTTGTCTCCATAGCATTACAAAAGTTCTCCAAGTTTTACTTCTCTCTTCTGGGCACTTCTGTTCTTCCCAGCCTCACTCCCCCAACAGTTTGTCTTTCTATTTAATGTCCATCGGTTTTCAGCTCCCATATCGCCAACCACTTTCTGCACTGGCCTGGAGAGCTGGCTGCTTGCATGCAGGGAACAGACTACACCACCCAAAGACATGGAGCAGCATATGCATATGCATTGTGTGCAGTGAAAGCAATGTCAGATGCACTTTGCACAGTCCCCAACATGCTCCAAATTGTACATTACCCTCTCTGGCCTAAAGCATCTCAAAGTTGCACTAAACAATTTGAAACAGTTTTGCATGGGTTTTCATTGGACATAGTTGAATAAGCGTATATATTATTTGATTATTATCCGATAACGTTTCCTGCCCCTGACTCTGGCATTGGCTTAGTTTATACTGCTAGGAGAAAAATTGGCAAGTATTTGTGAATAACAATGATTTCTGTGCAAGTTTGCAAATAAGTTGTACCCAAATAGAGAAAAGAATTATCTCCTCCGCTCTAGTTTTGATGCAAAATCATAAATAGACTGAGATTCATTCAAGGTTTATTCAGAATGTTCCTAGACTCATTGGACAAAGCTGGCCTGACTTTCAAATTAGTAGCAAAACAAGATGGATTCAGTTATGAACATTTTGCACAGCTGAATAACTATTCATGACAGCAGCACTACAGGGAGTCCAATGGTGGAGATTAAAATCCATTCCAATTTTGGATTCTTGTTAATTTTGTGAAATTCACTTGAACATTGTAATCTTTACATTGGCTCTTTCCAATAGAAGCATATTCACCTGTGGAAACAGCCTTTCATTCTTGTTTAAATGAAACTGTTGAAGGTTTTGTTGTTGTTGTTGTTGTTTTTTCCAGTTTCAACTGGATAATTGGAGATGAGAAACTCTTCAGATGAGCATGCCAGAAATGCTGCTTTTTTGTTAGAGGTAAAACATGACTTCACAATGATTTGTGGTTTACTTTTCTACATTCAAACTGTAGGTTTTTTATATGCTGAATGTCATCTTCTGGGGCCACTACCTCTGGTCAGTGAACAATAGGAGATGCTTTCTTTGCAGCAGACATCTCTTGAGTCTGGAAATCACTGACTGACACATTACGGCAATGATATGGTACTTGTAAAAGTGATAGGAAGGGACCTAATTCATCAGTTTAATCACAACCATGTAAGCATATGCATAACTTTACGCAATTAGTAGCCCCATTTAATGTTTAATATGTTTGTGCTGTTGAGAACTTGGCAGGTATGTGTTTGTATTTCTAGCATGGAAGGACATGGCCAACTGCTCTCCATTTCCTCTAAAATCTGCCCCTGAGAACATATTCAGTTCTGAAGGTCACCTGTAGAACTTATACAAAATTCTGGACTCCCAACACTACACAACATAAATACTCCCAAGTGATTTATGCCATCTTGAACTTCCTTGGCATTGACCAGCAATCTGCATAAAAGCACATAAGTGATTTATGTCTCTTAAATCCCCCTTGGTGAGAGAATAAGAAGGAAAAATTGAAAATGCAGGCACTCTCTCCCTGGAATATGAAAGCTCATTGAAGCAGGAATGAGAGGTCTATTTTGAAAATGGTGAAAAATCTCTTTCCCCACCCTCCTTCTAACTCTATTCTCTGGTTTTATTTACCGTTGGGCAGGGAAAAGGGGCAGCTGCTCACTTAAATTGTATCTGGGGAGAAACCAGGAAGGTAGATTAATGGAATGAAGTAATAAGAAGTCTGTTGGCTATCTGCACCTCAGGCCAGACTGTCAAACAGCAGGGCAGACACCCCAAACTGACTGTATGTTCTATAATTAGATTTCACCAACCCAGTAACAAATGTGAACTCCTGAAGCACTGTAACAATTTTACCATGGAGTCACAGACAGTTCCCTTGGGCATTTCAGTCTATCTTGCCACCCAAGGCAAGCTGAACTTAGTGATAGTTGGTTGCCATACACCAAAGATCACACAAGATTCAAGTTGCTTCTAGTCCCAAGAGACTGGCTAGATCATCGGGCTCAACGTGTAGTGATCAATGGCTGAACTGGAAGCTGGTATCAAGCGCAGTGCCCCAGGAGTCAGTCCTGGGCCGAGTTTTGTTCAACATCTTCATTAATGATTTGGTTGATGGGATGGATTGCACCCTCAGTAAGTTTGCGGATGACACTAAGCTGGGGGGAGAGGTAGATACACTGGAGGGTAGGGATAGGATCCAGAGTGACCTAGACAAATTGGAGGATTGGGCCAAAAGAAATCTGATGAGGTTTAAGAAGGACAAGTGCAGAGTCCTACACTTAGGATGGAAGAATCCCATGCACCAATACAGGCTGGGGACCGACTGGCTAAGCGACAGTTCTGCAGAAAATGACCTGGGGATTACAGTGGACAAGAAGCTGGATATGAGTCAACAGTGTGCCCTTGTTGCAAAGAAGGCTAATGGCATATTGGACTGCATTAGTAGGAGCATTACCCGCAGATCAAGGGAAGTGATTATTCCCCTATATTCAGCATTGGTGAGGCCACATCTGGAGTATTGCATCCAGTTTGGGGCCCCCCCACTCAGAAAGGATGTGGACGAATTGGAGAGAGTCCAGCAGAGGGCAACAAAAATGATTAGGAGGCTGGGGCACATGACTTATAAGGAGAGGCTGAGGGAACTGGTTTATTTAGTCTGCAGAAAAGAAGAGTCAGGGGGGATTTGATAGCATCCTTCAACTACCTGAAGGGGGGTTCCAAAGAGGATGGAGTTTGGCTGTTCTCCGTGGTGGCAGATGACAGAACAAGACACAATGGTCTCAAGTTGCAGTGGGGGAGATCTAGGTTTGATATTAAGAAAAACTATTTCACTAGGAGGGTGGTGAAGCAGTGGAATGGGTTACCTAGGGAGGTGGTGGAATCTCCATCCTTAGAGGTTTGTAAAGCCCGGCTTGACAAAGCCCTGGCTGGGATGATTTAGTTGGGGTTGGTCCTTCTTTGAGCAGGGGGCTGGACTGGATGACCTCCTGAGGTCTCTTCCAACCCTAATCTTCTATGATTCTATGACTTCATTGGAGCTAATTGCAATGGACCTATGCAAACTTATACCAAATGTGGGTCTGGCACTGATAGGGTGTTCAGAGGACTGGGCAGCCTCATTGCCAGTCCATCTGACATCCATCTCCTTGCTTCCCTGGCAGTGGTGCCAGGTTTCTGATCATACACTGGGAACCTTCTGGTCTCCACTTGAATTTGGACCTCAGCCCTTAAGAAGGTGAGGCAGGGGAACACAGGCCCTCCCTCTCCACCAGATTCCAGGCCAGGGTCCTGTGTGAAGGAACACGGGTGGGGTCCTTCCTACCTATTTCCCTTCAGTTTAGGGCATAGCCCCTATAGTTCACACAGTCTGTAGTAGCTTGGTTGGAGTGGCATCCCCTTGTGGCCCTTTTGCCAGTTCCTGCCACAGCCTAAGGTCCCTGTGTATGTAAGATAGGATCTAAGATAAGCGGGATGTATGTAAGATAGGAGGGGCCTAGCCCCACAATGTCTTTATAGTCAAATAGTACAGTTCATTCACTACTGGGTGCTCTGCAGTCTACTGTTAGGCAAGAGTTAAAAATTCAGTTAGCAGCTGAGACAGAAACCCATGTAACTAACAAGCAGAAATACCAGAGGCCCAAGGACAGTGGTAGCTGTAAACACTTGATAGACTTACATGGTCAGATGTCCACCCAGTAACTCAGCCTCTCGGTAAGAAAGAACAGTACAGCCCGCGCCGCCCCCCTCCCCCCCCCCCCCACAGTTTTCCGGATACCTGTGAACACTCCCCCCCACCCCACCCCTTCGCCTTAAGGTAGTCATAGATAATTGATGTGATGAAAATAGTTTATGCGTATGTTCTGCTCCTGTCATTATCATGTTAAATGTTCTCTCTCTCTCTCTGAAACAATGTTTGTCTCTGTAAGTACAAGATAAATGCAAAGTGATAAGAAAAAGGTATATAATTGGTCACTATAGCACCATACTTTTGAAGCTGTTTATCAGTCTTCCCGGGATCGTGAATAAACCCCTTCAGTATTGTCTGTGCCTGCCTGGTTCTTGGGGAAAAGAATCTCCTTGCGTCACAGTTTGGCGCAGCGAGCAGGATGTGATCGGGAATCCTCGGAGAGTTTCTCACAACTAGGGATAGAGGTGAGTACCCTTTTACTTACCACCTCTAGTGCAGAGCTACCTCCTGCCTCTTTGCCAGTTAGCCCCAAACTGGGCAGATTCTCTCCTTTTCTTCGCCTTCCAGGCCTGGCACTTGACACAGGTACAGCAGAGCTAGCTGGGTGCATAGGCTTTCTTTAATCCTTTTCATGGTGATGAGAGTTTTGTCTACTTCACAGTATTTCTAACAGGTGATCTGTTAACAGGCTATTTTAAAACATTATTTGTTTCAAATACTCATTACCTTTGTATCAGAATAGGACCTTTTTCTGAATTTCCATTTCTGTCATCAATTCATCAGGCCACAGGTCTGGTTTGGTGCTGCTACTAGATTGAATATTACTATTGGTGCCACCAACCTGCCAGAATATAAATGGGTTGAGGTGCATGTGTATCATGGATTTGAAATGAATAATCTACGCAATGAAGTTGGATCTGGTGATCAGTATAATATTCTGTCTTTTACCTCCATAGAAGTAGGTTCAAATCCTATATTAGGTAGTCACTAAAATGAGTTTATTTTAACATAACCTTCAGTGAATATTTGTCTTCAATATTGCTGAATATTTGTCAGCAATAGAAATCTGCTACTGTGCTTAGTACAAATAATAGTTGCAGTTCAAAAGAGACCTTGGACTACTGCACATTGGTTCTGTAATCCTGGCCTCTTGGAGGCACTTGGAGAGTTCTACGAAGCCAGTTTGCATAGCATCACCCTGAATATAACTAGGGCTATTTTGTACTTCGTTACCTAATAAACTGTATGTCCTGAGAACTTTTTGCTCTTTTTCAGGAGTATTAAATCTGGTTCTTGCTACTGAATTCATCAGGCCACAGGACTAGATATATGAACTGCCTAATCCAGTTTGGAAAATCCGACGTAATAATCAGTCCCTCATTTCCTGAGCACCAAATCTATTTTTTAAAAAGCTTATTTTTCTTAAAATGAACCTATCGGCATCATGTGCTTTCTCTATAAATGATTTAAACAGTTTTAAAATACACATATAAAAATGCTACACAGTAACAAAATTCAGCAATGCACAGTTAACAACGTTAAATGTATGTTACATAAATATTGGTACCATTATGTTCTATTGTATGATCTTCATCTGAGTAATTATACTCCAGTGTATTTGAGCTTAGTCATGTTATATTTTGCCTGTCAGAAAATTTCCATTTCTGTCATCAAAATGAAAGGTGACATGGAACTTTGTAAGGTGGGTGTAGAAAAAGCTGAAAGTGCTTCTGAGATTTGTACTGTTTTATTATGAACTGTGAAGAGGTTTGTTATACAAGGTTAGCTACAATTGCCAGGTGCAAAAGTCAGACGGGGCTGAGCATTCTTCTTAGCCTATTGTGCTTTTCAGCTCTGCTGAGAATGGAAAGTAGAACGCTTTCACTATAGTCTGAGTCTGGGTTTAAGTGGGGGTTGCAAGATGGGCGGGGGGAAACTCCTATGAAAAGAGATTGAAAACATCAGGATTACTTACATTAGAAGAGATGAATAAGGAGACTTGAAAAAATATATACATCTTTCTCAGAATGACAGGAGGAAGGGGACATTGAAGGAAACACTTTTTCACTCAATGCACTAGAGATTACATGGTGGAACTTACAGCCTCAATTACACATTGCAGCAAACAGCCTAACAAGGTTTAAAAAAAGATCAGACATTTTTATGGATAAAAAGGTCTAGAATTATAATAAATAATTTTCAAAAAGAGCTTTGTAGAAGATATGAACACTCAAGTTTCAGGAAATAAGCCAATCTCTGACTATTGGGGGTTAGGAGGAAACATTCCCTGGGATTGGTTACCCCATAAATGCCGATCACAGTATTTCTTCTTCTGAAGCGGCTAGTATTGGCCACAGAGAGGATAGTGGACTCGATGGGCTATTAGTCTGATGCAGTCTGGCAATTCTTGTGCTCTTAATTTAATGTGCTTCTTTATCTGGCTAGCTGGAAGAAAAGGGGAATTGACCCTTTAAGGGCTCCATTGCAACAGAAGTTTACAGGGATGGACAGGAAGGGCAGGAACCCATTGGGGCCAGGTCCAGAAAATCACTGCATTGCCCTTCCTGCTGACCAGAAGCGTATGTGAGGGGGTTGTTATTCCCCATGCAGTACCCTCTTTTACCAGGACCAGGCTGACAACACCAACCCTTGAACTAAGCAAAAGGTCCAGGTTCCCTACTGACCTGCTGTGGACATTGAGCTAGTTGCCCTTTCCCTTGAGAGGCTGGGGAAGAATTTTTCCCTCACTGCCAGATGGGCTGAGGTAGAGTGGTTATTTCACCTTCCCTGCAGCAGGTCTGGGATCCAATGGAATGAAGTAGGAAGGTTAAGTTAAACGTCACAACTTACACAACTTGGAACTTGAGGTGGATGTCCAGTGCAGGTACTAGGTATGGAAGGGGTACCATTATTGAATAAAATGGATTGGAAAAGAATTTAAAGGAAAACATCCCTTATTCAAACTGAATAAGGGGAGGAGGGGCTGGGGCTCCTACCTGTTGTACAGAAGGGAGCTGACCCCCTCTCCTTTTCCTAGCCTCCTTTAAGTGAGCTAGGGAAGTGGTTTGGGGGCTCCTGTGTGGAACAGAAGAGAGCTGATATCCCTCATTGACCTTATGTGAGGAGAAGGTGGTGGTAGAGGGTCCAGAAGTGGGATAGCTGGGACCAGGTTGGGGATTGTTCAGAATGATTACAGAAAGGATAATGACCTGCACTGTACAACTTATTGCTGGGTGCTCCCAGATATTTTAAGTGTATAAAGTTGGAGTCTAATTAAACCACATCCGCTGCTTCCAGTCTCTCTTCCAGCATGGCTAGACAATATCCTACATGTACACCTTGATATCTGAGAAAGATATGCATATGACAGAGAAAACCATTGAAAGTATGAACAAACAGCCACCTATTGGAATTCAGTGAGAGTTATGTGAATTATAGCACTCAGACATACATCTGATGGCTCTTAGCTAATGTATTAATCCAATTAACAAATACTAACTGGAAAAAAATATCCTGTAATTACCTTCTGTTTCACATGGCATTTACACTCTCAGAAAACTAACCAAGCAGCACTCAAACATGGCACAATTCCTTATTCCCAGAAATCAGAATCTACTTTGCCTTCGCTGGGGATCCTTGTGATTTGACAGATGATCACTAATTGAGTAGGATTTTCCTGTACTGCACAATTTGCTACCTCTTCAGCTGAAAATAAAAATACCACTGCATGTTATTGGGCCTCTCTGTGTTGTAATCCTGTAACGTTGTGTTGTAGTGTCAATATTGTACATTAAATATATATTGGTCCACATTCTGGCTCTTCCTCAGAGAGTAGTGCTGGGGATTTGGGGGTGTATTGCTGTAGCATCTTAGGCTATGTCTACACTGCACACCATTGGCAGTGGTGTAGTGTATGTGTAGCTACATGCTGCAGTGAAGGGCTCTGGGCGGGAGGGGACGGGAAGACTCCTGTAGCATTTTCTCTGCTGCTGGAGTCTTTTCTCTGCAGTGGGGAAGGCTAAAGCAGCAAGGAGGCAACAGGACACTACACTGATAAAAATGACAATGTAGACAGGGGCGGCATGCTTGACCACGTAGAGTGCTGTGTAGAGTACAGATGATATGCCTGAAGTCTGTGGGTTTCTCTACTTGCCTAAGCAGGCCTTTACCATCTACGCTGCTATTCGTAATGATGCTAGGGGGGCATCCAGTGTTTGTATTTTACACCCTGCCATAAGGAGTGTGCAGTGTAGACATAGTCTTATCTAGTCCGCTTTGTATAATGCGAACATGGAGAATGCATTGGGAAGCAATAAGGGAGAGTGCTCAGCAGCTGGCCGTGCCAAATGCCAGAAGTTAGCAGACACAAAAGGCGGGAAGGACCATTAGCATCACCTTCAGCCTGGCTGTTCGTGCCCCTGTGTAGCTATGTGGTGTTACAGAGCATGATAGCTAGCCCCAACATTTTTTGCACTCCTGTGCAGTGCTGATCAGGAAAGTATGTTTTTTTGTAGTAAAGTTCAACAAATACGTTTTTTTTTTTCATTTTCAATTACTTTTTTTCGGGTTTTAATTATAATAAAAACCCATCTTTTGGCTTTTTGATAACCTGAAATTCCACACACAACTTTGTCATTCCACCCCACCACACGCCCAGAAAATATGTCCTGAGCAGTTCTACTTAACACACTCTTGTTTTCATATAAGTAATAATTTCTTCACTTTTTCTTCCCAGCTATTGAGGAAAACAGACCATTAAAACAGAATCTTTCTCCTTTCTTCCCTCCCTCCTCCTTGTCATTTGTATTTAGGTTTCCTTATCCATTAATTATTGTAATCAGCATTATTATTTATTTGAAATGAAACTCACTGTTCCCTTGACTGCAGCTCCTGCTGGTGGGATGATCATTTTTAAACCATTCATCATAAAAAGTTACCTAGTGTAAGACAAATATTAGAATCCATGTTTTTATTGTAGCAGCATATATTGCTTGGATATACTTAAAGGTTTCAGTGTCTGTTTTTATAACCCCATTGTCAAAGAGTGTAGAACACTGCTATTAAAGTCTACTGTGGAATGAAATGTCGTTCTCTGCTCAAGAGGGAATTTATTTATTTTTACAACATAGCCTCCATATCTTTATGGTGGTTAAGAATGGGAAAGTCAGCCACAATTCTAGCTTGCTAAGCACATAGAAACAAACTCAGAGGACCTAAAAATATGTGTAAAACTCAGTTTTCTCCTTCAGCTTGAACATAAGCTCTGCACACTGGGTAGTGGTAGACAACTGAAATTCTCATATCCTCGTTTTCCAGTATGGCCACAAGTAGTCTGCAACTCAGGAGGCCTGGGTTCGAGTCTTGCATTTTTTGCAGACTCCTGTGTCATCCTGGGCAATCTCTCTGCTTCAACAACCCATCTGTAAAATATGGATAATGATACTTCCCCACCCTACGGGTGTCTTCTTAGGATAAAATTGGCACTTATATACTGTAGGTGATGGGAAGCTACATACTACTCTGGATAAAAAGAGTATTTACCCAAAGATGGCCCACAAAATTAGCATTTAGATCTAGATTTTGAACACTCTTCTTTGGAGATATTATAATCTAGTGAAGTGGGAATGATTTGGGCCATGAAAAACATAGGAACCATGTGCAAAATTTAGATCTAGGTCTGAATTTTGAGTACTCACAAAATTCAGAAGTGCTTAGAGCTGAGTTTTCAGCTTCGGCTCATCTCTATGTATAATATTTAATAAATCTTAAAAAGGAGAGAGTAAATCATTGCTGAGTCTTTTACTCTTCAGATGTGATTAACATCAATCATGATAAACTCTTTTGGTGTTAATGTTTTTGTAATGAATGCATCCATAGGAACCTGATAGTAATTTAGCATTCATTAATGTACGCTTATTTATTTGTCGTGCTACAGTGACCCTCATTTCAGATAGAGACCAGAAAGAGAAAAGGAAGATGAAAGGTAAAGATGATAACATCAAATGAAGGAAAAAATGAGCAGTAGCTAGTTAAGAAGAAATTTATAAGTGCATGGAATAGAATTTAATTTAGAGTGGTGGTAGAGACGTTGTTCACTGATTCATGCAATGATAATGTAATAATCTACTTGCGGTATATAGCCATGTTGTTACTGTGCAAAAACGCAATGGAGTTCAGAGAATCTGTTTAACCCAATGCAATATTAGTTGAATCCACTATAGAATTAATTTGTTTAATAACACTGGTCTACAATTTTTGAGAAGTCGTCTGCTTCAGAGATAAAATGTGCTATTTATTATGTATTTTGATGTGCTGAATTCAAATATGACAATTAAAACAACTGATTGGCTACTGTTTCTAAGATATTTAAGTTTTTACATTTTATGTCTATGTATATTGTGTAGATAGTAGAGTTTTAATCCTAAATTGTAAACCTAGGTCTTTTCATGTGTTTATGGTTGCTTTACATGATAATATTTCACCTGTCCTGTTTATGTAACACTTTAAAAATCAGCAAAAGGGTTATATAAATAAAATTTATTATGAAACAAAAGGCAAAAAACTATTCTGTACATAGTTTAGTCCTATTCAGTGTCTACTCGGCGCTTCTTGGCTTGTCTCTTGTATTCATTAAATGGAGCATCTCTTGTCACTGTCCAGCAATAGTCTGCAAGCATTGATGGGCTCCATTTGCCCTGATAGCGTTTCTCCATTGTTGCAATGTCCTGGTGAAATCGCTCGCCGTGCTCGTCGTTCACTGCTCCGCAGTTCGGTGGAAAAAAATCTAGATGAGAGTGCAAAAAATGTATCTTTAGTGACATGTTGCAACCAAGGCTTTTGTATGCCTTGAGAAGGTTTTCACCACCAACCTGTAGTTGTCTGCCTTGTTGTTTCCGAGAAAATGTATTGCCACTAACTGGAAGGCTTTCCATGCCGTCTTTTCCTTGCCACGCAGTGAATGGTCAAATGCATCATCTCGAAGAAGTTCACGAATCTGAGGACCAACAAAGACACCTTCCTTTATCTTAGCTTCACTTAACCTTGGAAATTTTCCACGGAGGTTCTTGAAAGCTGCTTGTGTTTTGTCAAGGACCTTGACAAAGTTCTTCATCAGACCCAGCTTGATGTGTAAGGATGATAACAAATTCTTCCTTGATTCAACAAGTGGTGGATGCTGAACACTTTTCCTCCCAGGCTGCAATGACTGTCGGAGTGGCCAATCTTTCTTGATGTAGTGGGAATCTCTTGCACGACTATCCCATTCACAGAGAAAACAGCAGTACTTTGTCTATCCAGTCTGCAGACCAAGCAAGAGAGCAACAACCTTCAAATCGCCACAAAGCTGCCACTGATGTTGGTCATAGTTTATGCACCTCAAAAGTTGTTTCATGTTGTCATAGGTTTCCTTCATATGGACTGCATGACCAACTGGAATTGATAGCAAAACATTGCCATTATGCAGTAAAACAGCTTTAAGACTCGTCTTCGATGAATCAATGAACAGTCTCCACTCATCTGGATCGTGAACGATGTTGAGGGCTGCCATCACACCATCGATGTTGTTGCAGGCTACAAGATCACCTTCCATGAAGAAGAATGGGACAAGATCCTTTTGACGGTCACGGAACATGGAAACCCTAACATCACCTGCCAGGAGATTCCACTGCTGTAGTCTGGAGCCCAACAGCTCTGCCTTACTCTTGGGTAGTTCCAAATCCCTGACAAGGTCATTCAGTTCACCTTGTGTTATGAGGTGTGGTTCAGAGGAGGAGGATGGGAGAAAATGTGGGTCCTGTGACATTGATGGTTCAGGACCAGAAGTTTCATCCTCTTCCTCTTCCTCGTCTGACTCAAGTGAGAATGATTCTGGTGCATCAGGAACCGGCAGTCCTTCTCCGTGGGGTACTGGGCGTATAGCTGATGGAATGTTTGGATAATGCACAGTCCACTTTTTCTTCTTTGACACACCTTTCCCAACTGGAAGCACCATGCAGAAGTAACAATTGCTGGTATGATCTGTTGGCTCTCTCCAAATCATTGGCACTGCAAAAGGCATAGATTTCCTTTTCCTGTTCAACCACTGGCGAAGATTTGTTGCACAAGTGTTGCAGCATATGTGTGGGGCCCACCTCTTGTCCTGATCTCCAATTTTGCAGCCAAAATAAAGGTGATAGGCTTTCTTAACCATAGTGGTTATACTGCGCTTTTGTGATGCAAAAGTCACTTCACCACAAACATAGCAGAAGTTATCTGCACTGTTCACACAAGTACGAGGCATCTCTGCTCACTTTGGCTAAACAGAAATGTGTCCCTTTGCAAAATCAAACACTGACAAATAAGAGAGCACGACACTGTATGATTTCTAGAGCTGATATAGGGCAATTTGTTCAGCAGAGTGATGTAAGCTTCGTTATGATTGCATCATCCATGACTTCTAGGAATAACATGATGCAATTCATATCATGTATGACGCAATACCAGCTTCAGATTGCATCATTCATTGTTTTGCCTAAAAAGCAAGTACTGTCCAAACCCAGTCATAGATTTATTCATAGATCCAGTCAAAGATGTATTTTAGTCATTTCTGGTTTAAATTGAGATCCCTTCCCTTTATAACTCACTTATCCTCCGCCATTCCCAAGTCAAGGGTCGTATATACTGACCCAATAGCATATCTTGAAAACTAGAGCCAATCAACAATTTTAAGCATCATTTTTGTTCTCAGTGACCCAGAATTAGTAAAGTTTGACTACATTTATTTCAGAAGCATTTTGGCTGTAGAGCAGTGTAATAAATGGACCCCTTGTTTACAGTAATATTTTTTATTAAATTTATGTTAACAATCTAAGAAAGTGTTTAATTGCTTTAATGATATTAGCCATTTCAGTCTTTATTACAACACAGGACATAATTACCCTCCTTTAAGATAATTTATAGACCTCATTAACACTCTTGCCTCTCCACTGTGATTAAATATCTCCTAAGAATTGAAATCTTTCTGAACAGTGAGAGAATTATTGTGATTTATTGTTCACCCTTGCTTAAATGAGCACAAAGCTGATTTATTATGGCTGATCCCCACTAAGGTGAACAGAATACGCGGGATGGGAAGGGAGAGAAGGAGACAGGAGTTCTTGCTAGGGCGGTTTACTCCTCTCAATCATAGTGTTACAGTTTAATATGGATCCTGTCATTCAGTTCCACAACAGCATGAAGAAATCTCTAGTGAATAAAACCTATAGCAATAACTAGCTTGAAAACCTCACCTTTGCCGAATAGAAAGTAATTATGTTCTTTTATTGGAAATGAAAAGCCAAGACAACAAGCCTAAAGGACTCAATGAGGGGATATTAATCTGGTTAAAAAAACCCTGAGTATGTTCAGTCATGAAAAGCATTGTAATGATTAGATGGATAGAAGGGGTGAATTGTTTGGATATTGTTTTTCTTCTGATAGTTTGTGAATAGGACCAAATAATTTATTCCTGCTAAAATATTACATTAAAATACCACAGAGTCTAAAATACAGAGCTTCTAAATTAGGGTTATTGTGCCATTTTATGTCATTCCATGGATGCCTAAGAGATTGCAGGACATGCAGAATATCAGAACCATTCCCAGACCTCAGAATTACTTGTGCTCTAATCCAGCAAAGAATTATGCACCTGCATAACATCAGAGTTTATTTAATGTGACTCCTCAAAATGGATAACATTAAGCACATGACAGTCTTTGCGGGATCGGGGACGCCAGTGAAAGAATCAAAAGTACATCCTGTGTCCCCTCCCCGGACCACTCCAGCCTACCTCCATTGGAGGACTGTGTGCTGGTCTGCATGTGACCCATGCAGAGGTCCTTTCAACAGAATGCCACTGCACCACTGTGTCACCATTTCCACACACAGCTCCAATGTGAGGTTTAAGTGGTGCAGGGAACCTTGTGCTGACCCTTCCACCACAAATGAATTTCACTTATAGAGGTGATCTGAATGTCTCTGTCACCATAGTAGAGTTGTTGAGGTCCTATAACTTGTCATCTCCTTCAGTCGGGTACTGTCTGCCTCCTGGGTGGTCTTGACCATCAATGAGTAGTTAGATTACTTGGCATCTCCTAGAATTAAGTCCTAGATATTTAAATAATGAATTTGTACACTAATTACTCTTAATATCTTCAGTATCATCTTTAGTTATTCAGACACAGTGCTATTCAGCTATAATTTACTCTCCAATATTGCATTGATCTCCTGTATGAAAAAGAAATGTTTGTAGTTATTCTCTAGAGCCATTTATGAAACTGAACTCATCGTTTAAATATTGGTCTTGGGCACAGAGTTGTGTGGTTTTCTTCACTCCTCTATTATGGATATTTTCCCCAAGTTTCACAGCAATATACACGGTAAATGAATTACCCAATAAAAACCAGAATATTCCAAAGAGGATAAAAATTGAGATTTTATGATTGCCCATGAAACACTAATTTGTTGTTGATTAAGCTGTCAGCCAATTTGTAATGTCACATTTTTATGGAACTGCTAATTTTAATGCAATATAAATATTGATGAGGTAGAGCATTGTGTATGAGTGAACTGCATATATGTACATAAATAAAACAAGCTTCCAACTAAGAGAGAGAGTAGTAGTTCCATTAAAACTGCATCAGCTCAGTATTGCTAATTTGTATTATTTTAATGTGTTTTTAATGGGCTTGAGGATTTTTAAATGGTGTAACGAGGAGTAATCTCTCCATTTTTTGTATTTAGTTCAAAAAATGTATTAATGCAACACTAAGGCTGCACAGTTTAAAAACCTAAAATCTCAGGAAATATGAAGTTAATGTTTTAAGAGCAATGTGAATTTGATCAAGTTACAATCCCTATGGTGTATGTAAGATATTGTGTGTGCACATGCATGCATACAACATGCAGAAACAATGTATTGAGCTACACATCTGACCAGAAAAAATGGGAATAGAGAGTACTAAATATGTGCAAATATGGCTGTGTTAAATGTTGTGTTGGAACCTACTGTATTTCTTTACTACCTGTGCAGAATATTTGTTGTGGTTTTAGTGTGGGGTTTTTTAAAACCTTTTTTTCGGAGAAAAGAAAAAACTTGCTTGCGTTTCATATTATTAGCCTTTACTGGTCACAGTTAGTGTCTGATGTTCTCAACTCATTGAAGTGTTTGGGGTAAGGGAGATGGGAGTTCTAAACTTTGCTGCTAATGCCTTAAGGCAGTGTTCTCAAAGATTGGGTTAACAGGACAGCCTCACATTGGTTTACCTTGTGGTATAAAGTATTACCCTTCCTCAATACATGTCTCGTCTGAGGGCCTCACACTATGAATTCTTACTGTTCATATCCTGACTAGCTCATTAGCTACTTACAGCACCATGTAAGTTCTACTGTGTTTTGCAATTGTTCTCAGAGGCAGGGTGCAGCTCATGTTTGCATAACAAGAGCAAAGGCTGAAGGCACCATACAATAACATCACTAATGGATGACCTCAGGTCAGATCCAAGTGAGTAGATGAGGGTGCTGTATGGAGCCTTTGAAGCTCAAGAAGGTGTAGGAAGGAAAGACCATGTGTGAAGAGCAGCAGGAGAGAGAAGATTGAAGAGGGTCTGTATGATCAGGGAAAGTAAAAGATGTAGCTTTTTCTACAGTTTGGGGAGGATAGCACGAGGATTCTGTAGGAGGAGGAGTGGGTAGGATGAGGCCTCTGAGTACAAAGTAGTAGGTAGGAGCATAGATGCTGACTTTTGGTTTTGCTGGTGTGTGCCCCATCCTGGCTCTGTCCCCTCCCAAGTCCCCACCCCCACTCCACCTCTTCCCGCCCCCGCTCTGCCCCCTCCTCCTGATCACTTCCCACTCGCCAGTCACTCCTTCTCCTTTCTGCCCTTCTGCTGTGGGGGATTTAAAAGGATTAGAGACCAAGTGATAATAAACTTAATTAAGGGGGTCAGTCAGTCTTAATTAAGGGGTATCAATCTGATTTGGAGCCCTTTGTCTTGTCATCTTCACTTTGCTCAGGTGGGGTGGGGGAGACCCAAGTGTACCCCGGGAAGGGGGGCATGCTGGCTGTGGTTGGGCGTGGAGGGCGGGGGGCCCTGGGTCCTCAGTTTTCTCTGTGCCTTTCGCCTGTTTGGGAGCTGAGGGCCACTGGTGGCTGTGGGAAGAAGGTGGATAGGGACAAGCAGTGAGGAGTCTTTCGCCTCTTCTTTCCTCTTCCTCCTCTACCTTTCTATCGCTCTCCCTGCTCCTTTTCCTCTCAGTTTCTTCTCTAAGTCCTTGCTCCCCTTTCTGACATTTTCCCCCTTCTTGCTCCCCACCCATGTCCCTTTTCCCAGCTCTCTCTCTCTGCTCCCCTCCTCCTGGTGGCTCTGTCTAGTGTCTAGAAGGGTAGTACAGGGATTGGGAGAGGAGACAGCCTGCTTGAAATGGCCCCTGGTATGTAGATGGCCATTTTATACAGCCAAAATCTGGTCTGACTCATACAAAGATGAACTGAGCAAAATAACTATATTAGTATACAGACCAACTCTGGATAAAGTGTTCATCACAATCCTATTTGTAATATCAGACATTTCTTTTGTACATGACACATTTCATGCAGAATAAATACATTGGGGTCATTTCTGTTAGAGTTAGACATATAGTTTCTGGTTACTTCAGACTGAAACTGTTTTAGCACTGTAAGAGATGCTTCATTTACAAGTTGTTAAAATTTAGTCTTAACTGCATGATTAAATGCATGCAATTGTGACCTTTCTTTCCCTTTGTCATAATCCTGGATACAGTACTTGTGATAGAGAGAACAGTTATGAAAAATCCTACAAACTGAATGACTGTAAAGGAAGAACAGGGGGAAAGGAATGAAGTGAATGTGGGTGTGTCTGTTGGGAGCACGGGGCGATGATAGAAATTCCGATTTCCATTACCAAGTCTTCCCAAAGGATAACTATTCTATAGGACAGACTATGGGACAGAAACAGTTTGGCTTGGTCTACACTTGCCCCCCAAGTCGAAGTAAGGTACGCAAATTCAGCTACGTGAATAACGTAGCTGAATTCGACATACCTTACTTCGAACTTACCGCGGTTCAGACGCGGTCCACATGCGGCAGGCAGGCTCCCCGTCGACTCCGCGGTACTCCTCTCGTTGAGCTGGAGTACCGCAGTCGACGGCGAGCACTTCCTGGTTCGATTTATCGCGTCCAGACCAGACGCGATAAATCGAACTCGGAACTTCGATCCCCAGCCGCCGAACTAGCGGCTGGGTGTAGACGTACCCTTTGAGTTGTATCTCCAAAGAGATACCTATTTGTGTATTACAGTAGTGCCTAGAGGCCCTAACAGAGATTGTATGAGAAACTCTTCAGGTCAGGGAAAGAAGATACACAAAGGGTGTGGGCGGAACAGAAGAATTATTATTCCCATTTTACAGAGCCAGAATTGAGGCCGATAGAGATTAAGTGATTTACCAAGGTCGCAAAAATGTGATAGTCAGAAATTGAACCAGAGTATCACTCCAGAGTCTTAACCGCACAATCATCCTTCCTCTTTACTTATGACCAAGGCCAACATTATCAAATTTATGATCCCAAAGTTGGGCTACTAACTCTCTATATAGGCCCCTAAAGAAAAGTGGCCAGATTTTCAGAGGTGTTGAACAGTTTCAATTTCCACTGCAATCAATACCAAAACTTGCATTGACTTCAGTGGGGATTGTATCAGCCCCAAGATTTTCAGCACAGGTTTACATGCCCAGGAGGTTCAGGTAGAAGTCCAAAGAAACAGCCATACCATTGGATGATTATCCCAGCTGTTCCTGTTCACAATTTGAGGTTCACCCCTCACTAGTTTTAGATATGTAATGCCCATTATAGTGATTTACTTGAAGGACATGTCACTTAGGAAAAGTAGATTAAAGACATGTAGGTAGTTAATGTTTTCAGCTATGTTCATACAAAGACTACATTAGCTGGAATCTGATTAATTTATCTAGATCTTTTAATCACCTGTCATAACATTATGTAAATTAAGTTCAAATGAATTCCAAAAAAAGGGGGTTAGGATTCTTTCAATTGAATCTTAACATCAGAATTCCTCTGTTTGATCCTGATCCGATAATGGGATCAAGATCTCTAATTCATCTTAATAAATTCTATACTGTTGTCAAGTGGAAGTTTCTCTTTGCATATTTTAGTCCTTTATTCTGCCATTTGGCCTTACTTATTTCACTTAAACTCTTATGCCTATTAAACATGTGTAGGCCTTTGTCTGTGTTACTAAAAAATAGCTGCAAACTAACAAAGCATTTACTGCAAAAGGTTACAGTATTTTGAATACCCTCTAGCTATAATCCTAGCTATACTTAGGAAAGGAAAATAGTATGTTGGACTATGCTTCTCAGAATCAAAGAAGTTTGGTGCCTGTTTTTAAAATGAGGAAAATAATGGTGGATTATTAGCAGCACAACTCAAGTTTTTTCTTTCCTTATGATAATATTAAATATTCTTCATGTAAAAAAGCAACCATTTCTTTCAGTGACAGTGAACTTTATAAAGGAAATACCAATCAAGAAAGCACAAAAGTAAGATCTCCATAAAAGAGCATAGTGTGCATTGGTTTTGTCTAACAGCAGGCTACATCTGAACATAAAACGGTCATTAGTAGCAGTGGAGAATCTGCTCCATTTAAATGTTCAGTGCATAATGTGATGTAAGTCATACCAGATATAAGCTATGTACACTGCAAAAATTAAACCCACATGTGGCTAATAAACCACAGGGTCTATTTGGATTCATAAAGAATGACATAAAATGAAGTTTTACTTTGGAGATTTCTGAAACAATGTTGTATTTAGAAATTATTCAGTTTAATTTTACAGGCTTTTGTGGCTTCCTCCTCTGCCCCTGCATATAAAGAACATTTTTTTTTTTTTTTAGCTGCTGTTGATTTCTGCTGGAGGCAGTGCAGATGATGTAGGAACCGTTTTTACATGGGAGAAACAGCTTTAGAAAACTGTCACTGTTTTCCTTTCTTCTTGTTTATTGTTTTTACAGTTTTTGTACAAGTTGCTGACATTGTCTACATTTTTAACATGCAATGATGGGATTTTGACAGCTGAAAAAGATTTGAAAGTTTCTTAATTTGCTCAAAACAGGAATTACGGTTTGTGCTGGCACTTCAAATGTGAGACAAAAAGTGGCTGGGGAGGTGGAATGATAGAGACGTGTATTCATAACCACAGAAATATGGTGAAAATCTGTTTATCTGGATATCCAGAGTCTGCATACTAGGCTCTGGATTCCTGTCTGATGGAGGCACCAGAGGAATGGCCTTTTTTAGTGGCACGTCAGCACTTTAGCACACAGCCAGAGTTCAGAAATAGCAAGGCTAATGAGCCTAATTAAAGATCTAGGCCAGCAGTTCATAAACTTTACTGACTCCTTTTCACAACACCAAATACCTGTTTTTGACCTCTTTGGGGTTGCAACTTCTTTATCGTCTATGTGGATGTTTACTGGTGAGGAAGTCTGATGGGGCAGAATGGAAAGGAATGATAAATACTAATTCATTAGAAAAATCAAATATGTTAAGATGGGAGCAGCACTATACATACAATATTACATTTCTGAAACTAGAAAATCTCCATCCCTCAGATGTAGAAGCCTTGGCACTAGTTCAGCTAGAGACCAATAGTTCAAAGGCGGGCGGGGGGAAACACTAGTTGACCCTTGGTGGTGTTTCATTACTTGGCTCCAGGCTGCTATGCCGAATTGGTACCATGCTGATCTTCAGGACATTATCTCTTTACACATTAGCTTTTCCCCCCAGCTATAATGACCGCTTTCCATGGACCAAAACAGTTTATAATCAGGCACTGTCACTTAGAAGGCCTTGAAATACTGATGAATCATTCAACACAATTCAAATTATGCTATACACAAATGCTTTAAAATGTCATTTTTGATATTATTAAAATCTACCAATTGAGCAATTTAAGTCAAACTAAATAGAGGTTGTGGGGCTTTATAAGGCCATGCTATGCAAGAGCTTGGGGGGTGAGAGTAGAAATGGTGTTTCCTGGTGTTTTGTTGGCCAAGGAACTAAGAAAATGTTGCTGGCCTTTGCTCAGAAAATGATGACAGCTTTCTGGGCAATGTATTGTTTAATGTGGGAAAGCATTTATTACATCAGTTGCTGGGAACAAATCAGCAGTGTTCTAAGTTTTCAGGAGATTCTGCAAACCGGGGCACCATCTCCCTCTTTTTTTCACAGTTTTTTTCATTGCTTCCTCCTCATATACACTTGATTTCTTTTTCTACCTCACAACATATTTTAAAATGGAATCCAATCACTTCTGCAACATTATTCATTTAATATAATCCCTCCCTCCCTAACTCTCTTTTTCTTCAGGTGTATTTGTGAATCATCCTTCCTATTCCCTATAGCACTTTGTGGCCATCATGAATTGTTTCTGACTTCTTATCGTAAAGAAGAGATGAGGGAATACTATACTCCAGGGGTAGGCAACCTATGGCGCGCGTGCCAAAGACGGAATGCAAGCTGATTTTCAGTGGCACTCACACTGCCCGGGTCCTGGCTATCGGTCCGGGGGGCTCTGCATTTTAATTTAATTTTAAATGAAGCTTCTTAAACATTTTAAAAACCTTATTTACTTTACATACAACAATAGTTATATATTATAGACTTATAGAAAGAGACCTTCTAAAAATGTTAAAATGTATTACTGGCACGCAAAACCTTAAATCAGAGTGAATAAATGAAGACTCGGCACACCACTTCTGAAAGGTTGCCGACCCCTGCTGTACTCAGACATCTATGGTTCTATGATGAGTCACTGTTGTGTCTTCCTCAGATTTCATTAACTTAGCTGCCACTGTTGAATGATTAGAAGTGTGGAGAGAGTGCCACAATAAAAGTCATCTTAATAAAATGCAGGATAATACAGCCAAGGAAAAATCTGAAACACTAATATCCACTGAGACTCTGATCCAGGACTTTGAAATCTTTCTATTGACTTAAATGGGCTTTGAACTAGGCCCCAAGAATGGAACCTGGAGTCTCATATTACATGGTGTTGAGGGCTGTCTGCAAAGTGCTCAGAGCACTCAGTTAATGTGTCTCTGATATTAATGAGAGTGTTCTCTAAAATGATTAGGGGCCTTGAGGGGCTGAGTTAGGGGGAAGTTCAGGAAAGCTAATTATTCAAAGCCTGGTTCAATGCCCATTAAGTGGAAACTTAAGTCTACAAATATTGGTGAGAAGGAAAAAGGAGATAGAACTATGAGTAATAGGGTGAAATCGACAATGGGAAAATACATGCTAAATATCAGCAAAAGTCTTCTTGAGAGTGAGATCTGTTAGGCTGTGGAATAGTCTCCGAACAGAAGTGGTGGACGCCCTGCTACTTAGGAAACTGAAATCTAGACTGGATGAAACACTAGAAAATGTCAGAAGTGAATGCTGCATAAGAATTGGGACGGACTATATCAACAGGTCTCTTCTTTCTCCAACATCCTTGATTCTTTGCTGCATATTGGTTTTCCATCCAGCAATGTTTAGGGCAGGGCCGGCTCCAGGGTTTTGGCCGCCCCAAGCGGCACCAAAAAAAAAAAAAAAGCTGCGATCACAATCTGCGGCGGCAATTCGGCGGGAGGTCCTTCACTCCGAGCGGGAGTGAGGGACCGTCCGCCGAATTGCCGCCGAATAGCTGGACGTGCCGCCCCTCTCCGGAGTGGCCGCCCCAAGCACCTGCTTGGCAAGCTGGTGCCTGGAGCTGGCCCTGGTTCAGGGGTATTCTTGTCCAATTTCTTCATGCTTATGTCAATGTGGCAAAGGGAGATAGATGCAGTAGTTTTATACATGTACTGTACACAAGGGAATCCTCCTCAAGTGTGCAAAGAAAGTGCACCAAGCTGTACAGAAAAGGAAGAGTGTCATGTGCACACCATCTGACATGAACTTTGATAGAGGTTCATAGTCATTAAAAGCAAGATTTGTGAGGAGTGTGGCAAATGAATCAGGCTACACAGATGCAGTCTGACTAACCCACTCCCTTTTTTAAAACCAAAAAAACAACAACAGCCAGGATTCACAATCCTGCAACCTGATTCTGCAATCCCCCATCTCCTCTTTATCATAACAAATCAGAATGAGTTCATGCTAGCCACAAAGTGTTATATGGAATAATAAGGGTGATTCATATAGATGCCTGAAGAGAAAAGAGGGAGGGAGGAATGGGGGATGAAATTAAATGACTCCAGTAGTGACTGGATTCATGCATGGATTAAAGGTAATGGGAGTTACACATGTAGTAGTAGGATTTTGTTTGTATTTTGTATAATTTAGAATGAAGGATAAAGAATAATAATGTAGCATGCATTAAATGTATTGATGTATGATTTGATCATATCCTGCCAGCCTCCCTTTCTGAAAGCAGAAAGGAACGGCCTAGTGTGTCACTGGTAAAGATGCATCAGCCAGAATCTTGTGTCTGAAGCAGGGCTGCCCAGAGGATTCAGGGGGCCTGGGGCAAAGCAATTTCGGGGGCCCCTTCCATAAAAAAAAGTTGCAATACTATAGAATACTATACTCTCGTGGGGGTCCCTGCGGGGCCCGGGGCCTGGGGCAAATTGCCCCACTTGCCCTGGTCTGAAGCTGATTTCAAGGCAGTAACAGACCTTTAGGGTCACCACTTTGTTGTAGGTTTAGCATTTTTGAAATAAGTAACAGAATGCAATGATTGTTTTCTCCTACATTGCAATTTGATGTTCCTGTTCAAATGCTTTGTGTAAATCAATCCTGTTTTGTGTTTAAATGAGGAATGTGTGTGTTAGAAGATAAGTGTGAAGGCCATCACCGGACCAGATATTCTAGGGAGGAATCGAGGACAGATGTAAAGGCGCCAGGAATTTGCAACATGGCCCTATTGAGATGTCAGAGGAGGGCAGATTGACGATTCTAAAAGATTTGGCAGGCACCCATCAATGGGGACAAGATAGCTGTGATCAAACTCCCTGAGAGACTGATGAAAGAACAAGATAAAGGATGAGAAGAACAATCTATGAAAACAAGCACTCGTCAAACGACAATTGATTACAGCGTAACGGTGCAAAACACATTGGTCCCAGTGAAGGAAGATCACTATATAAACGGGGCTTTGCCATGAAACTTTGGGTTCATCCTGCCAAGACTTCCCCAGAGCATCGTGTCGCGACCGACAGAACCCGGCTCGTCTCTACCTGTGATCAACCTAGCTGGCCACTAGATTGATCCGGACTCTGGACTGGTAACTATAACATCGACTGGTGGGACTTTGTGTGTGTGTGTGTGATTGAATGCATATGCTAATTGTTGTATCTCCAATAAGCACGGCATATTGCCTTTTTCCCTGAAAAAGATCCTGTATGTTTCTTATAAGCATAACACACATACAGGGCATTTGCAAGATTGGGCCCCTGGTAAAGAAAGGAGCTGGGGGTTGGGAAGGCAGCAGAATTGGATCAATAGTAGCTGTCTGCGCTGTCCATCTAAGTTTTTTGTGGTGCCCAATCTAAGAGCAAGTATGTGCCAAGGAAGGTCACATACTGGATTACTGGAAATGGCTGAGGTTAAGTAAAGGTGAACAAAAAGTAGGGCTAAATGGACACTTTCCAAGAAGGGACAGAGCTGACACTCCTAGAAGGTCCCATGTGATGTGGTAAGCATAAATAAAATTTCCATTTAGAATGAATGAAGTGTGTCCTAGTCAGCCAAGTCACAGCCCTTGGAAAATAAAGTATAATAAACAAAAGACATCCTAGCTAATGATCCCAAACTAGAGCGGAGGCACATACAGTAAGTGGCCAGACATATGTAATAGTCCGCTAGAAAATGGTAACAAACTACCACAGCATGCACAGATGTGAGAAGCATCACTTGCACTATGAATGTGAGTCAAATCTGCCATTGCCAGCTTTTGTTCAACATCATTTTACAATTTGGCTAGTGTATGTAAAATGATGGTTTTGAAGTGGAGACATACCACACACAGCTTTCCTTTTGCAGCAACTTCTCAGCTCCCTATGCCTGCTTTTCACCAGATGTTCTAACTTGGAGTGTAGCTGCAACGCTATATCTGGCCAAACAGTTATCTCTGTGTGGACTCAAGGACTCCATTTTTATTCCATTTGCTCTTCTTTGGGATGAAAACTGAACAAACTGCATTTGGTTTTTTTTTAGTTTGCACACAACATAAATAGTGAGATGATCCCAAGATGGTGGGTAAGTGGACAAGAAAGTGAAAATTATCTCATTGTACCCAGAGCCCAAAATATTCTTTGGCCATATGATTTATTCCTTCCCATTCCTAAGCCTTAGTTTAAAAAAAAAAAAATGGTTCTGAAGATACTTTAGAAAACATGGACTGAGCATAAATCGATGAAAAGTTGGCATACTGGGTCTGCAGGCAGCTGAAACATTAGTCTTGAAATATTTCTATTAGTCTTAATAAGATTGTTAATTTGAAAACTATATATATAATTATAATAATAATTAATGGAGATATCTCATCTCCTAGAACTGGAAGGGACCTTGCAAGGTCATCGAGTCCAGCCCCCTGCCTTCACTAGCAGGACCAAGTACTGATTTTGCCCCAAATCCCTAAGTGGCCCCCTCAAGGATTGAACTCACAACCCTGGGTTTAGTAGGCCAATGCTCAAACCACCCTCTTTCATGTCTAATCATTCCAACAAAAACATTGAACCTCTGTGTTTATCCTACAACTCCCAACAGCCTCCAGTGCCACACATCAAAATCCCCAAATGTCTCCTAGCTCCAGTTTCCCCACAGCAAGTTCTTAAAAAAGTATCCATACTTAATGATTGCTAACCATATTGCTATAGCATTATCTCAAGCTGTAGAGTAATCTGGCACCAGAGAAGCTAATAGGGTCTGATCCAGAGCCTACTGAAGTCAATGAGTGTCTTTCCATTGACTTTAGTGGGCTTTGGATCAGGCCCATAGAGAGGAATATAGATACACATACATAAATGCTTTCCTTGATTGCTGATCTTTTCCTGCACCGCTCTCTGACTTCAGGAAAGTTTATGTATAATAGAGTTTTCACTGCTGCCCTCCTGTCCATAGCTTACATAAATACAGAATACCCATTGAGATGGTAAAGATCAAAGGTGTGAGCATGTAGGTGAATAAGTCCAGTGCTTTGAGAGAGGCCTGAGGCTTTCTCACATTGGAAGTAAAGCCACACCACTCTCATATACAATTGCAAATTCTACACATAACTCTCTTAACAGCCTCTCTATTGCTCTGAGTGATCACTATAAAAGGATTATTCAAGTAAATCTCTTTATAAATTTCTCTTTTCTTCCAATTAGTTCTAACGGTCGAAATTTATGTGGTTTATGCCAACATGACGAAGAATCCAAATGTTATAAAAACATTTTCCTTGCTATTAGAGAAACCTGGTACTTGGTGTATTAACACCCACAATTTCTCCTGCAAATCCAACACCACTGGGAGAAGTCTGCCTTCTTTCTGTTTTTATTTTATTAACTGTAAAGCATTTAAGAATGGTACAATGCAACTAAACTGGCTCCATATTTAGAGAAGAGTAGAGGGGGAAATTTACAGTAGAATAATAAACATAATTTATGTTAACCTAATATTTTTACCTAGGAAATAATTATTATATTTATTCATGTAGATTGGAAAAAGCAGACCAAATAACTATAAATATCTAATTTTTCGTGCCTCTAATAAAATACTTAATCTTCCCTTTTTCTAATACATTTTTCCTAGTTTTAACAATTTCCTAGTTTTTACATGAATATTTCGTGGTGAACTGAGATACTTTGTAGTAAAATACAACTGAATTGCTTGAGATATCAAGTTAACAGAATAAGTGTACACGTTTAAAACTTAGACATACAGTGTGTTTTAAAGATAAGCTGCAAAGCTGTGGTAAAGATGTGTCAGACAGGAGCCTCCGAAAGAGGCTAAACTAATTTTATAGGTATGTAAGATAATAATTCAATCATCTCATCTAACAGCTTTTTGGTCTCTTCATCCGAGTTCATCTGTGCTTCCCCTGACAGAGCTGGTTGTATTTATGATTCTTGTGTTATTATGAAAATAATTTAATTGTCATATAAACAGATTAACGATTTCTCTTTATTGGCAGGCTGGAGGGGAGCATAAACTAGGGCATCCTGTGAAAAATGGGATTTCCAGACCTTACATTGCAAATCTATATAGGGTCTTGATGCTAGGTAAAGTAGGGCTAGACTGTGTCATTTTGTCACAATCCTGCATTGGCAAGTGGAGAGAGATACACTAACCAAGCATGGATAATGAAGCAGGGGTAAGAGTTGAGTAAAGTGTCCCATTGAAGAAAATGCACACTCTAGCCCTTTGATAGCCTTTCCCAGACAAGTTGTCTCATTGACTTTAATGGGATTACTCATCTGAGTAATGACATGTTTCATAGCAGCCGTGTTAGTCTGTATCCGCAAAAAGAACAGGCTGTAGCTCACGAAAGCTTATGCTCAAATAAATTTGTTAGTGTCTAAGGTGCCACAAGTACTCCTGTTCTCTTTTCATCTGAGTAAGACAATCACAACTTGGGCAATAGGAATCACTTAACCCACTTCTGAAGTGGAATCAGCTCTATAGTGAAATATAGCAACTAATTAACAATGTTCGCTGACTCTACATAATTTAAGGCCCAGATTTAGCAAGGTACTTAAGTAAGTGAGTAACTTTAAATATATCTCACTGGCACATATTTAATACCTTACTGAATCCTGGCCATAGACAGGAATTGGAGAACACTATTCATCTGAAAGACCTCCAAAATCTCCTTTTTTAAGAATATGTTTTAACAAATAAAACATAGAAATTAAATCAGTCATTACTCTTCAGTAACAGCCCTTCTAGAGTATCTTGTTAAAGTGAATGACAGTAAATGGCTCAAATTGTGTTTTGCAGTTGTCTAGAGTTATATTTATTATTTAGCTAAAATTTTTGAGCAGAACAGGTTAAAATGCCTTTTTGTTCTCACTCATAAAGCAAAATATAAATACATGCGCAGACCAAATGATTTGTATTTCAGGCTTTCATTTAATCTTTTCATATTTTACTTCTGATTGTTTAATCTTTTCTCCAACAGTAGATTATTGTCTGGACACTGGGTAGCATTAAAGTTCTGTGGTTTTCTGAGCTATTTCAGAGGGGCTCTTGTCCCCCAGCCTTTGAATATTTTCTTCTGTTAGTTTGGTTATAAGTTGAAAGCCTTTTTTTTTTTTTGTTCCATTTTGCTGCTTTTATCACTTATCCTTTTGAACTAAGGCATTCAGAGGTTTGAGATACAGTTTTCAGTCATGGGCTTTATGCTGTTGCAGCAAGCTGTTTTTAAACATTCAAAGTGGGTTTCTGAGCCACTGATCTGTAGTGGTTTATTTTAAAAGAGAGCTTAGCAATTTCAAAAATTGTATTGTATATTTGCCTGATTCATCCTTGGGTATCTAGTGCAAATCCTTATTTTTACTGTGTTTAAAGAAGCAACCATTCTTGTTCAGTTTAGTTTACATTTGATTGGTGGATCATAACAAAATAATCTGGGTCAAGATCTTGCTCCCCTGCCTAGCTCAATCGATGCTTCTCTACATGTTATGCAATGGTTGCAGATTCATCACATATCTTCTGCTGCAGCCCTGATGCTGCAATAGCCCCAGCCCAACCCCGGTGGCAACAAAGGCTGATGGAACTCTATAGTGGTATCTCCACATCCACCCCTCAGTGGCCAATTTCTGCCCCAGGTGCACAAACACCATTGCATGGACATGTGCAAAGATTCCTCCAGGTATACTCCAAATCTAACCCCACCAAGCCCTACCATAGTGGATCTACATAATTCTGCTGAATCAGGGCTCCTTCTTCACTGACATGGAGGATATGATAGATTTGGCCTTGCTGTGTCATCTACAGAAAAACAGACAAGTTAGATTATTAATAAATTCAGATTTGAAGGCCAGAGGGGACCATTAAATCATCTTGTCTGGCTTCCTGTATAACACGGGCTTTAGAATTTCACACAATTATTTCTTTACAGAGCTCAATAATTTGTGTTTGGCTTTAGTCTTCCAGAAAGTCATCCAGTCCTGATTTTGAAGACTTCAATAGATGGAGAATCCATCACTTCCCTTGGTAGCTTGTTCTAATATTAATCACCTTCACTGTTTAAAAAAATGTGCCTTATTTCTAAATGGGATATGTCCTGCCTTTAACTTCCAGCCACTGGTTCTTATTAGGCCTTTCTTTCTCTGCAAGATAAAAAGGGCCCATTAATACCCAATATTTTCTTCACATGAAGGTATACCCCATAATCAAGATTTTGGTCTTCTTTTTCATAAGCTAAACAGTTTTAGCTCTTGAAGTCTCTCTCTTTAAGGCATTTTTTCTAGCCCTCAAATCATTTTTGTGGCTTTTCCCACCCTCTCCAACTTTTCACTATTCCTTTAAAAATGTGCGAGGAGTCTGGTGGCACCTTAAAGACTAACAGATTTATTTGGGCATAAGCTTTCGTGGGTAAAAAACCCACTTCTTCAGATGCATGGACTGAAAATTGCAGATACAGGCATAAATATATATTGGCATATGAAGAGAAGGGAGTAACCTTACAAGTGGAGAACCAATGTTGAAGGCCAATTTAGTCAGGGTGGATGTAGTCCACTCCCAATAATTGATGAGGAGGTGTCAATATTGCTTTTGTAGTGAGCCAGCCACTCCCAGTTCCTATTCAAGCTCAAATTGATGGTGTTAAGTTTGCAAATGATTTGTAATTCTGCAGTTTCTCTTTGAAGTCTGTTTTAAAAATGTGGACGCCACTCTCGAAGGCAGTATTCCAGTATCAGCCTCACCCATGCCATGTACTCCTTGCTACTCTCCTGTTTATATAGCTAAGGATTATATTAGCCCTTTTTGCCAGAGCATCATACTGGGCACTGATGTTGAGTTTCTTGTCCCTTATGGCTCCCAACTCCCTTTCAGAGTCACTGCTTTCCAGGACAAAACCCCCCATTCTGTTCCTAGATGTATTATCCTAAATCTTACCCTAGGGTATTCTGCATCTGCTAACATACCAAGAGCGCTCTCTCAAACACTAGACATATCTTTTTGTGTATCCTGTAGGTTATCAGTGTGGCTTTATAGGATCATATATTTTGTTGTTAGGAGCCCCAATTATGGATCATTACCCCATTGTGCCAGGTACTATACAAACAGAACTTCCTAACCCAGTATAAAACAATGCATAGACCTAAGGGAAGGTTTTTAGTTTTTACTAGCGGTGGGCAACACTGTAGTCTTTTTTGTGTTTTCTTTCTGTGAATAGGTATAATGGAAGGAAAGTTCTCTGAACCATTGAGTTTTAAGTGAATTTTGCAGCATTTTGAATTTTCAGATATCAAATACTTCAACAAATTGTTTGTGATCAGTCTATGAACCAAACATTGATGGCTGAAACTGCATGGCAAAACCTTATGGTACCTTTAAGCAGATGTGAAGCATGTGAATTTTCCTTCTGAAGACAATAAGACTACGCTTGTGCTTAGTTACACACATGCTTACATCTTTGCTGAGTCAGGACCTATGCGAGCAGCACATAGTTATGGCAAAAAAATGTCAGCCTATTTGGCAAATATATGAAAATAATAAATACATTTACAGAAATACATACCAGTTCATTAAAGTTTTGCTAACCAAATAATAAATAGTAACATATAAAATGCTACATTTGTAATGAAGATTATTTCAAAAGAATACTTCCTCCATAATAAGAATATTAAGCTAATGCTAGGAAATAAAGTTATATCTTTTTTCACTTTATTCACCAAGTAATCTTGCCTTTTGGTAAACTGCTATTGGTATTTAAACTGTGAAGAATTGAATGCTTCAGGCCCTTCTTCTGCCTACCCACACAATAATAGCAATTAATATTTCAGTACATCATAGAACAAGAAAGCACACCAACATGCACATAGGATCCTGCATAGTAATATAAAATGTGTTACAGATAAGAAGAAATGAACCTGAAGTAAAATTTTCAAGGGACTCACAAGCCCAAGTGCCATTAATTTAAACTCAGATCTTCAATAGTATTTAGGCACCTAAATTCCATTGGAATCAATAGGAGTTAAGCACCTAATTTCATTGAGGATCTGGGACCTTAGGTGCCTATGTTTCATCAAAAGTCAATGGGAATTTAGCTCCTGAATCACGTAAGTGTTTCTGAAAACTTTAACAAACCATTTGTGTTTGAGATAGTGATTCGAGTTTTTCCAACTTAGGGTGACATTCATCCCCATGCAGAAAAGCAGCGCAAGGCTTAGGCACCACTTAAATCCCATTTTGAGGGCTTAAGCGGATGTTAAGTGGTACATAGACCTTGTTTGATGCAAGGATGGATTTTACCCTGAAAGATTACTTACTGCCACACTAATGGTGCCGTGTATTCAATCTAAAGCAGTGGTTCTCAAAGCCGGTCCGCCACTTGTTCAGGGAAAGCCCCTGGCGGGCCAGGCGGGTTTACCTGCCATGTCCGCAGGTTTGGCCTATGGCGGCTCCCACTGGCCGCGGTTCGCCGCTCCAGGCCAATGGGGGCAGTGGGAAGGGCAGCCAGCACATCCCTCGGCCCGCGCCACTTCCTGCAGCCCCCATTGGCCTGGAGCGGCGAACCGTGGCCAGTGGGAGCCACAATTGGCCAAACCTGCGGAAGCGGCAAGTAAACAAACCAGCCCGGCTCGCCAGGGGCTTTCCCTGAACAAGCGGTGGACTGGCTTTGAGAACCACTGATCTAAAGGATGACCTTTTAAAAACTGGTAAAGAAAGAGAAATGTAAAGATTACTGTTTTTATTGGTTTTATGTTGACATCAGCCTCTTTTCTATTTCTAGCCAATTTATAGTGATCACCATTAAAAATTCTGTTTTTCATTCTGAGACAAGTCTCTGTTCAGTTTTCTATTTTACAGGTACATAAAGCAACCAAACAGTTTTTTTGTGTAGGAAAGGTTACAATAAACATAGATTGCATGCAAATTATCTAAACCCAAAAAACACTTGTTTTTCTTTGTGCTAATTTGAGGTCTTCGTTGCCACATCTATTTTGGTATCAGTGTGTTGAAACATTGGTTGGAATGCAGGATTTTGATCTAAATTCAGGTCTGTTCTTTCGGATGCTCTTGCAAGAGTCCAGTGTGCAGAGCAACTGGTGTGCTTGGTAACCTTGTACATTAGTACGTTTGTCTTTCTAGGGATAGAAATAGATTTGCATCCTCTTGGTTTGTGTTTGTGGCTTTTATAGTATTAAAAAAAAATACATGAAATTAAATTGGAGCTCAAAATTCTGCAGTCTTTAGGGATTCAGATTCCTGCTTTCTGCCTATCTCAGGACACCTACTAAATTATTAGTTTCAAGTTTTGATTTGTTGGTTTCAGTGTGCAGCTGCTGGCTTGTTTTGGTGGCCTGTGAAATATAGATGGTCAGACTAGATGATCTGGTGTTCCCTTCTGTCCTTAAATTCTATGTCTTTAAAACTTCTTAGTTGCATTGTGATAACCCTTAGAGTCCCCCAGTCAGGGACCAATTCCTCACTGTGCTAGGTACTCCATGTAACCGTGCCTCAGTGGGCCACAACTGAAAATGCCAAACTCAGAACAAACTGCTGAGAAACAGGGCAAACACAACCCAAAACTGGTGGTTATTCTTCCATAAGATATACCAAACCAGCAACAAAAGTAAATTTCTGTTTCACCATACTGGCTAACAAGAAGTCAAAAAAGGAGTTTCCTTGGGCATTCCAGTTCTTCTGTCACCACCAAAAATACTGGATTTAGAGATGAGTGTTTTTTTACAACCAGTCTCATAAAATAAAAGGTTCTTCTGATCCCAAAGGACCAGCCACACACCCAGGTCAATATCTAACTCAGATCTTACCCAAAAATCATGCTGATGCCAATCCTTTACTATCTAAAGTCTAAAGGTTTATTTATAAAAAAGAAAGAAAGGAATCAAATAAATGCAAAGTTCTTGGTTCAGGCTTGTAGCAATGATGGAATAAACTGCTGGCTTAAGTCAAGTCTCTGGCTGCTTCCAAATCATTGGAAGGACCTCAGTCCATTGGTTAGAATTCTCCCATTAGTATAGTACATAGTCCAGAGGTCTGGGTAGGAAAGAGGTAAAATGGAGGTTTTTCCATGGCCTTTTACATCTTCTGCAATGTGGAGAGAATCCCATTGTTCTTACTGTGGAAAAGTACAGTAACAAGATGGTGGTTGGAGTCAGATGGACAAGTCACATGTCCATGCATTTCGCCTAATCACAGCAGGAAATTTCATTAAGTGTAATAGGCATCTCCCATGGTTCATGGTCAGTTAAATGGGCCACTCAGTTTGAATAGTCCCTCCAAGATGTGCTGGCTAACTACCTTGTGCAAACATTTGAAATCCAGGTATAGAGCCAATACTTATAACTTCAAATACAAACTGCTATATACATACAAATAGCATAATCATAACCAGCAAATCATAACCTTTTCATAGATATCTTACATGCCACATTTTGTATAAGATCGGTTGAAAATATATAACAGTGCTTGCAACAATGATCTATAGCAGTTGTGGGCAACCTGCGGCCCGTCAGTGTAATCTGCTGATGGGCCACCAGACCGTTTGTTTACATTTGCATGGCTGCCCGCAGCTACCAGTGGCCATGGTTTGCCATTCCCGACCTATGGGAGCTGCGGGAAGCGGCGCGGGCCTGGTCTTTCCCACCACTGATCTATATGGTCATATTTTAATCAGATAACGTCACACTTCACATATACTCATAGTAATAGGAAGCTACTACCCTTAAAGCATACAATGTAAATAAACAAAACAAAGGGGAAAGTATTTGTATCCCTGTCTTACAGGTAAGGAAAGGCACAAAGAAATTATCTCCTTGTTCCCAGTCCATTTCCTTACTCACAAAATCGTTCTTCTATCACAATTAGTTCCTAATTATAGGGGGAAAACTGTTTGATTTCAGATACCCCTGTGTGCTAACAATTGACAAATGCTCACCTTTTAGTTGTGACTCTTGTATTTATATAGTAAATAAAGTAAAGCTTATGACTTGTCTATGTGGCCACACCCAGGAAAGTTAGTCCAAATTAACTAAAGATGAAAATTTGAAGTGGCTTATTTAAATTGCATTAAAGCCCAGTGTGAATACCCTCTTTCAAAATTAAAATGATCTTAATTTAGTTTATTTTAATTTGCTTCCAAAGTGAATTAAGTTAAAACAAATTAAGGCCACTTTATTCTGAATAACAGTGTCCACACAGGGATTTAGCGTGGTTTAATGAATCCACTTCAAATTCATACCTTTAGTTAATGTGGATTAATTTTCCTGGATGTTCATGTGTAGACAAGTCCTTAGTTCTATGGCAGTGGATAGTTTGGAAAAGTACAAATGGCAAGCTAATTCTCCATCTTTAAATCAATATGAGCCCTAGTGGTCTGATCCAAAGTCCATTGAATTAACTGAGAAGACTTGATTGGGCTTTGGATGAGGTGCTGTGCTTGAGTGAAGGTTAATTAAATGCAACAAAGAAATTTAAAAGTGAGAGAGATACTGCAGGCCTTGAAGAAAGAAAAGACTAGCTGCAAAATATACTTCCTCTCTGAGGACAATAGAACATACAACCTTTCAGATCATCTCTGTTGGCTCATAAAAGTCTCAAATATTTTAAACATACAGTAACAAAGTGTTTGAATTGTGAGAGTGGTAGTCATTTGTCTTTTGAAAAACTGATTGCCTCCTTCTTCCTTCTTTCCCATTCTAGTGCTATCATATCACATCATATCACTACCTCAGTCTGAATACAGCCTGCATGATCTAGGTATTATGTACTTGAGTGGTTTACAATGGCACCTAATTACTTTCCTTCATTATTCTGAACTTATAATGTGTTTCAGATCCATAGAGGGCGAAACATGCCCTTCAAAACTCATGTTGGTAGATTTTTAATATTGCAGGCTTAGTGGGAACCAGTTGGCTAAACAGAATTACAGGCCCAGAATTCTTTACAGGGGCTTGCCTGCCAGAGTATGAATCTGTGATGAATAGCTCACTGCAGATAGTTACATCTTTGTGCATCACCTTTGTTCTGCTAATTGAAAAATGCTTCACACAATATGAGTAAAATCAGTGATAGGCAATTATAGAAATGGTTTATTATTAACCAATAATATAGAATAGAGACCATTGGAGAACTTACATGTTCCTGCATCAATTTACTCGTTTCACAATATTCCTTTCTCTATAGAAAAATACAGTGGGTTCCTATTTTAAGTGTAATGGATTAAATGATTCATGTTTGTTACATTTTAAAAGCAACACCATATTTTCAAATCTGCATGCAGAAAACACCACCCAAAATAGTTGTAATAAATATGTAACTAACAAGAACAAATCATCTCATTGATTAGCAATGGTGAATAGCTTCAATACAACTTCAAAATGTATTCCTGAGTTCTGGAGACTGATATGTAACAATCAATAATAATGTTTTTAACTGTATCCTTTGGTATGAGTGTTGGTATATGTCTGTGTGGAACAACTGCAAAGAATGTGTTCCCTTTAATGGTGTCCAGTATCAGGGGGTAGCCGTGTTAGTCTGTATCTACAAAAACAACAAGGAGTCTGGTGGCACCTTAAAGACTAACAGATATATTTGGGCATAAGCTTTCGTGGGTAAAAACCTCACTTCTTCGGATGCATAGAGTGAAAGTTACAGATGCAGGCATTATATAATGACACATGAAGAGAAGGGAGAACCTCATAAGTGGAGAACCAGTGTTGACAGGGCCAATTCAATCAGGATGGATGTAGTCCACTCCCGATAATAGATGAGGCAGTGCCAATTTGTAATCTATTAGAGTTCTTTGAAGGGGTCAACAAACAGGTGGACAAGGGGGATCCAGTGGACATAGTATACTTAGATTTCCATAAAGCCTTTGACAAGGTCCCTCACCAAAGGCTCTTATGTAAATTAAGTTGTCATGGGATAAGAGGGAAGATCCTTTCATGGATTGAGAACTGGTTAAAAGACAGGGAACAAAGGGTAGAAATAAATGGTAAATTTTCAGAATGGAGAGGGGTAACTAGTGGTGTTCCCCAAGGGTCAGTCCTAGAACCAATCCTATTCAACTTATTCATAAATGATCTGGAGAAAGGAGTAAACAATGAGGTGGCAAAATTTGCAGATGATACTAAACTGCTCAAGATAGTTAGGACCAAAGCAGACTGTGAAGAACTTCAAAAAGATCTCACAAAACTAAGTGATTGGGCAACAAAATGGCAAATGAAATTTAATGTGGATAAATGTAAAGCGATGCACAGGGGGAAAAAATAACCCCAACTATACATACAATATGATGGGGGCTAATTTAGCTACAACTAATCAGGAAAGAGATCTTGGAGTCATCATGGGAAGTTCTCTGAAGACGTACACCCAGTGTGCAGCAGCAGTCAAAAAAGCAAACAGGATGTTAGGAATCATTAAAAAAGTGATAGAGAATAAGACGGAGAATATCTTATTGCCCTTATATAAATCCATGGTATGCCCACATCTTGAATACTGCATACAGATGTGGTCTCCTCATCTCAAAAAAAGATATACTGGCATTAGAAAAGATTCAGAGAAGGGCAACTAAAATGATTAGGGGTTTGGAATGGGTCCCATATGAGGAGAGATTAAAGACGCTAGGACTTTTTAGCTTGGAAAAGAGGAGACTAAGGGGGGATATGATAGAGGTATATAAAATCATGAGTGGTGTGGAGAAAGTGAATAAGGAAAAGTTATTTACTTGTCCCATAATATAAGAACTAGGGGCCACCAAATGAAATTAATGGGCAGCAGGATTAAAACAAATAAAAGGGAGTTCTTCTTCACATAGCGCACAGTCAACTTGTGGAACTCCTTGCCTGAGGCAGTTGTGAAGGCTAGGACTATAACAGGGTTTAAAAGAGAACTAGATAAATTCATGGGGGTTAACTCCATTAGTGGCTATTATCCAGGATGGGTAAGGAATGGTGTCCCTAGCCTCTGTTTGTCAGATGGTGGAGATGGATGGTAGGAGAGAGATCACTTGATCATTACCTATTAGGTGCACTCCCTCTGAGGCACCTGGCATTGGCCACTGTCGGTAGACAGGATACTGGGCTGGATGGACCTTTGGTCTGACCCAGTATGGCCGTTCTTATGTTCTATGCTGGGGGCCAGGTAGGGATGGTGGCATGGTGGGGAAACAGCTACTGACCAGTTAAGGTCTCTTTAAAATGCTTTGCAGCACCTTGACATAACAGAGAATAAATGCTGCTAATGAATACACATTCTCAGTTCCCAGTCAGTGCTCAATATCTCTAAGGGTGAAGTTTATAAGATGTGAAAACAGCTGATCTAATGCAAATGCCTGCAATAAAAAGGGTGGTTGTTTTTCGTATAGAACTTTTTGACCTGTATAGTATTCATATAAAATGAATGAGTCCAGTAGCACTCCACTGAAATTCCAATAGCACTTTTCATAACTGTTAGTAAAACAAACACTTTCTATTGTTCAGGTACATTTGTATTGTCAGCTACAGTTGATCCAAAACTTTCTTATAGTAGGAATATGTATTTATAGAAATTGTTTAGACTTTTCCATCAAATAGCATTTTGAATGTGCTAGCAATGTGAATGTCTGTTGGTAATAACAGTAGTTACAGGGTACTGTAGAAGCCAAAGAGTCATACACACAAGTACAGGTTAGGATATGGTCTATCTATTGGATGAAAAGTGATTAAAATGACTAGCAGTAAACCAGATATTAGCAGGTGTAATTTTTTATATACCTGCCTGCTCAGCAAAACGTGTGTCTACAAACAATGGAATACAGACCTATTGACCTGTGCACATTGAGAGCATTTTTATTCCCAGCCTACTAATATCCAATGCATTTCTAATCTGTCCTGAATCTTCACGTGTAACAAAAGCTTTACAACAGGCTTTGGTTTTTATTCAGCTAGAAATTTCTACTCTCTTTAATGTGTTGTTTCAGAAAATGGTCTTTCCTCATTTTCCATCTATGTTATATTGCGTGATATGCCAAGCCAAAATCTGAGTCTCATTGTGTTACTTCGGGTGATAAATGGCAATATGACATGGTTCTCAATGGTAAACTGCATTACATATGGTATTTTAAAATAATAATAACTCAATACTTAAATATTCCTGGGAAGCCAGGAAATTTGATTACCCAAGGAGAGTAACGAATCATGGAGTAGAAAATGCATTACTGATTTCAGACAGGAGCTTGTTTTACTAACCACTTAACATTTTTACTTAGACAAAAGAAGCCTTAGGTTGAATCAAATCTAAACACTGTCTCCTACCAGATACAAATCTGTGATTTACCTTACCGGGTGTCTTTGTATTGCTGCCTACTCTTGGGTATCTCATCTCATGGGAAACAGTAGAGAGCAATTATGATTTAGATTTCTTTGCTTAATATGACTCCAGTTTATCACATGTCAATCTGTTCATTATCAAGAGCCCACCTTTCAGAAGGGATGCCCCACAAAAGTAAATAAACAGGCAATATTATTCAATACTTAAGGCTCAGAAATGGCTGTCAGGACTCCTGAGTTCTATTCTCAACTCTGAAGTTGACTTGCTGTGAGAACTTGAGAAAGTCATGGATTAACCTCTCTGCATTTCCTCTTAATAGCTATACAATGAGGGTAATAAATACATTCTATCTAACAGGGTATTAGGAATTAGAATACACTAATGTTTGTAATACCAGTTGAGGTACTTGTATGAAAAGTACAAGTGTAGAATATCAGTGTATTACATAAGAACATAAGAATGGCCGTACTGGGTCAGACCAAAGGTCCATCTAGCCCAGTATCCTGTCTACCGACAGTGGCCAATGCCAGGTGTCCCAGAGGGAGTGAACCTAACAGACAATGATCAAGTGATCTCTCTCCTGCCATCCATCTCCATCCTCTGACAAACAGAGGCTAGGGACACCATTCCTTACCCATCCTGGCTAATAGCCATTAATGGACTTAACCACCATGAATGTATCCAGTTCTCTTTTAAACGCTGTTGTAGTCCTAGCCTATTAAGTACTAAGACATCACAGGTACTGTAGTACTGCTGATTAATGCATTCACGCTTGGCTTTGTCTTGATTCTCCAACTGTGTTTGGGAACTGTATTAAATATTTACTGCTACTTGCTCTCAGGAACAAGTTTTTAAACATCTTTTGGTGATGCTTCATGCAGGTTGAGACTGTATAGATTGGCCAGCTCTGCCTTAACACCACCCAGTCACTCCCCACAACCTGCAAAGCACCCACCCAAGAGCATTTACGAAGAGGGGCTTATGCATAGTCTGAGGAATGGTCAAGCATGCTGCTACTCGGGCCTTTCACTCACACACACACAGTTCTGTCTGCACAAAAAATCAGAGGGGTGTCATGGCTACATGTTACTTGGTTTTCAGTGAGTATTATACATAAAAGCTGAATATTCAAAGTGTAAAATTAATTTCAGCTTGACCACATTATCAACCATTTTAAAGGAAGTTTCAGTCATTCTCCTTCCACCACTCTTCAGCATCCACAGCACAGTTGAGCACTCTCTTCCTGGCTCATTTCGTTCATCATGCATTTCCTATTAAAACATTCATTCCAACGCTGATAAATGCTCCCAGCTGATATAAACTGGTGTAGCTCCATTGGAGTCACTGGAGCTACGCTGATTTACACCAGCTAAGTATCTGGCCCTGTGTTTTTCAAATTAAAAAAAAATGAAACACATGAACTTTTCAGGTCACATGAAAAAAAAAAAAGATTCCACCAATAGTGTTTACAAAATGAGGTCTGACTCCCCTTGCAGGGAGGGAGACCTGAGAAGGAGAGAAATAACCTTAAGGAGCAGAGTAGAGACCTATGTACCAGAAGCCTGACTAACCACTGCCCTGCTCCTTGTGTAGCAATTTACACCATTGCAGCATGGTGCAAAATGCTACCATTCTAATTTGTTTGGGTGTAAATAACTACATAATGTGCAAGCAGTGGTAAATTGGTCCCCAGGGAGCAGCTGAACAGCTGGGGAAGGAAAGGGCAGTTCCATGAATCTGCAGAAGAGTCAACATGCCAGGCAGGAGGGAAAGGTTAGAGTCCTAAAGGAGGCAGCCAATAACCGGATCCTGTGGATCTCAGAGATTAGGGACAGAGGAGAATATTATGTGGAGAGCCACAAATAAGAGATTAGGATGGGGAATAAATGATGCACTATTAAAGTTAACTTTCAAAATCCTTATGCTCTTGATTAAGTCATCTGTATTTGACACATTGATTTATCATTTTTATTTATGAAACAGAAAGCAATTTATTTGAAATGTACATTTCACATTATTCATCTTGAAACACTTGACATTCTGAATAACAGCATTTCTTAGTAACACAGCACCATGCATTCCATGTTACACAGCTGAATGTTCAGTCTCAACGAAAGTTCATTAACAGAAATGACACATTCCAGTAAAGAAATGTGGTTACAATTGTTTTCAAAGCCAGCTGAAGATACTCAGTAGCCTTATTTTGAGCTCTAGTTGTGAAAAGTGTTTTAGGGAATTGAACTGACTAGCATTTATATGACTTCACAAAAATCTCACTAACACTGAAAACCACTTACAGCCTGGTCCTGCAACTATATCCAGTCAAGGAGACCCCTGCACTCACTTGTATCTGCACTAAGGTTAAGCACTACCAAATCAGAATTCTCCACTCACTCGCACCAATGGTACATTTGACACCTGCTTTGTACTGGTATAAATGCCAGAGCAAGGTTAAAATATCAATTCTAGAGTATCATGTTCTAAAAATGAGAACATTGGGCCAGGAGCCCCAGAGGAAACAGCAAGCCCAGTGTTAGCTTAACAGAGACTGGGGACACTAGATCCTCCTCACCTTAACAATTATGGTTCTAAATAATTGATTCATGGGTTTCAGCTCTTGTGACTAATACAACCATCCTGAATTCATCCTCATGAAAATCTTTGTACCTCACTACAAGAGCTGGATGGAAACTAGAAATATTTCTGTGTAGTTTTTTTTTTTTTTTAATCCTGAGCCAGAACAAAATATTAAAAACACATATTTTGTAGGAATGAATTTCAAGAACAATTCTGTTTTGGGAACAACCCAATCAGTTCTTTTTAATTGCAATTTCTGCCTGCAAGCGAAGTTGACAAGAGTCTTCCAGCCCAGCTGCCAAAGAGGCTGACTTTTATGCCTCTGCCTCTGCACCAGGCTGGAGAAGCAGAGAGTTGGTGTGTTTGGTCTCTCCAGTTGTAGAGTTCAGGGAATACAAAAAGTCTGAGCACCGAGCTCTCTGCCTCGCTGGTAAGTTTTTGCCAGTTTTGGCTTTCTTCCTATAGCCAATTGACAAGAGCCTTCAGGCAGGCAGCTGGGGAGTAATCATTTAACTCTTTTCCAAAGAAAAATCGATTTGGGAGGGGGAGGGGGAGGCACATCTAAATCTTTTAATGTGAAAAATTTGTTATTGCTTAAAGGGAACTTTTCCTCAGAAAATCATTCTGATGAAAAATTTCCAACCTGCTCTACTCACTACACATACACAGAGCCTTTACTGAGGGACATGAGAATTTGAAGCATGAACAAAATGGGTGCATAGTGTAATTTAGTCAGAGTGCTAAGGGTTATCACAAAGGGCATTTTAACAAACAAGGACACTGTATACATTTTTTAAATGGAGTAATATGTGCTCCGGTGCAGAAAAAGAAAACTGAGTTAAGCGATCCATTTGGATGGGTTCTTTCTATCCAAATCCTTACTTGGGACAAAGGAGCAAAATTCTTATGGAAAAATATTTACAAATTATACAAAGCATTCACTCAAGAGACTCAGAGACAAATTCATCCCTGGTGCAATTGGGTGAAATGCCAGTGATTCCAGTGGAGTTGCACTAAAGTTGAATTTGGCCTGAAAATTTAAAGTGCTAATTCCTTGCCTCCGTTGTCTTAATTAATTTAAATGTCTCCTCGCCTAGAAAAAAGTGTTTAGAAACTTTGTGAATGCTAAAAATATCTAGGTGAGTAGCTTGTAGATAACGAACTGTGGTAGGCTATAGTCTACAATTATAGATAATAGGCATTTTAATTGTACATTGTTTGAGGGTTTTTTTAATGTCTGCATCAGTTTTTAGTACTACTGTAAACCAAAGACAGACTTAGGGAAAGATTTTCAAACACACACTAGGTCTAACATGGAGAATCTGATCCAAAGGTACCAAATTCAACCACAGCTCCAATACAAGCTTTTTAAATAGAACATAAATGTCACTAATGATTGTTCAGAATCAGTACCACAAGTGAGATCCTCACTCCCATTCTGACCAGTTCATGGCAGATAAAAGGACCAGAGTGGCTTAAAGGGGCCCTAAAAGCCCTGGTTCCATATAGGAAGGATTCCCTGCACAGGTGCTGCAGAGGACAGCTGTAAGGCTGCCTTCCAACAACTTCCTTGCAGGGCCCTGAAGACGGAAGCATGAATGGTCAGGGCTAGGGGTGGAAGGGATGTTTAGAGGGCAGGGCTGCAACATGCAGCCTGTGGAGATTCTAGGCAGTGCTGTAGCCCATACGTTAAATGCCTGGGGAGGCTGCTGTAATTTAGTCAGGCCCCCAGGGCTGTCTAAATTATTCCAGGGGCTTCTAAAGCCCCCCAGAGAAGTCCAGCACTACTAAATACAGCACAGAATCTTACCCCACACTGAGTAAATAAGGCCTTGTCTACACTAGAGAGTTTTGTCGACAAAAGTCATGTCAACACTCAAAAAGGGCTATAATAAAAATCAGTATTGCATGTTCGCTCCCGCTTTCGGCAGAGCACGTCCACAGTTGGGGCAATATCATCGACAGTGTGAGCAATGCACTGTGGGTACCTATTCCACAGTTCAGCTTGACACCTTCTGCCTTGACACCACTAGATCTTGTGGGAAGGCGGAGCAGATTGCGGGGTATCTCAGGACCGGGCTCAATGTCCCATGATGCATTGTTTTCTGTCCCAGCATTTCATGGGCTTCCGGCTTTCTGTCATGGCATGTTTCAACAGCCCTTGTTTGCTCTGCACCCCGGCATCTTTGTTAGAAGAGATGGATCCCACACTGCTCTCCTATGCTCTGATAACTGTCATGAAGACATTGCGGATGGCAGTGAAGTTAATCATGAAGTTCCTATCTGAAGAAGACTCCCAGTTGCCTGACATGCAGTGTGATATGGATAGGAGCAACTTTAGATTGCTTTTGGCATTCACAGAACAGCTGCAGATGGTGGACTGTCACTTTTGGGCTCAGGAAATAAGCACTGAATGGGGGTTCGTATCGTCATGCAGGTGTGAGATGACAAGCAGTGGCTACAGAACTTTCGGATGCAGAGAGCCACCTTCCTGGAACTGTGTGTGGAGCTTGCCCCAGCATTAGGGTGCAAGGACACCAGAATAAGAGCTGTAATTTTGCGCAAAAAGCCTTGTCTCTCGTCAGGGGTGGTTTTATTTTGTCACCAAAACAGGGCATTTTTGCCACCAAAAGTCGCATTACAGTGTATACGCATTCACTGTTTTGTTGACCAAAGCTGCCTTTTGTCAGGAAAATTCTGTAGTGTAGACATGGGCCAAGTCTAATATGTATCCCCTGACAGCTGAATCTCGAGAGATCTGGGAACAATACCTTAAAGTGTAATTGTCTTTTTTTTAGGATTGACGTATTTTTGAGGCTATCAAATATTAAGTACCACCCCTTCTTATAAAACTAAAGCAGTTCCGTTAAGCTCAAATAAATCACATTATTTCAAATACGTTATGTGTAATCCTGAGAAAACATAAGCTATTTATCCACAACAAACTGCTTCATCCTATTAAAAAAATGTAAAATTTTAAGGAACTTAAATACATCTAAATCCTTCCCAAATCAAAACTGAGTTCATAATGCTAAAACTATAATTAATTATTTAGCCTACTGTCAGCATATTTTCAATATATTTTGAAGAATGAAGTTTTGTGGTCAAATAAATTCTTGATCAATTCATTTCACCATTTAAAGCCTGATTGTTTCTTTATGACACTTTGTTCCTCCTTGGAATGAAACAATTGATTTAATATACTGTATAAAATTACTGTGTTTCTCAAAAAACTAATCAAACTATTGTCAGTTGATGTCTGAACTAGAGCCATGCAATTAATATCTTGGGAATTCAACCAATCAGTTAAGAATTACTCTCCATGACAAATGGCTTTAATTTAAAAACATTTATAGGAACTCTTACACAGTACTATATTCTGCCTCTGAGATGCTTAATCCTTCGAAATTCCAATTTTTAAAATGGGCAAAGCCATGACAAGACAAAATGTTAGTGTTTGCCAAAATGTAATTTTAATTTTTAATCCTTGGTTGGACTCATTAGGGTCAAGAATTAAATATTTATTGCTTGAGGGTAACCATCACTTGCTGCTCCCAGACCTATTCATAACCATCTAATCAGTCAGGAAATCAAAATGTTTATACATCTCCAAAAAGTAACACTTTTGCTTCATATCAATGAAGCACATGTTAAATTGCTTAAGAGCTGGCTAACTGAGATTTTAAAGACAAATCTTTATCGACTGGGGTTGCTTCTAATGGGGTTTCCCCGGGATCAATATTAGGCCTGAGGCTATTCAATACTTCAATCAATGGTCTGGATATAAGCACAGAATCACTGCAGATAAGATGTGCTGGTAACACAAAGTTTGGCAGAATGGTAAATAATGATCAGGACAGGTCAGTCAAACAAAGCGATCCGGATGATTCAAACAAAATGATTTTTAATACAGCCAAATCTAAAGCTTCACCTGTAGTAACAAGGAACACAGGCCATATATACAGTATGTGTGACTTTATTGTGGAAAACAGTGATTGAAAAGGATTTAAGTGTCATAGGACATGTCTACGTGGCAATTAAAAACCCATGGTGGCCTGTGACAGCTGACTCAGGCTCGCGGGGCTGTTTAATTACAGTGTAGACTTCTGGGCTCAGGCTGCAGCCTGAGCTCTGGGACCCTCTGCCTTGCAGGTTCTAGAGCCTGGGCTCCAGTCCGAGCCCGAATGTCTATACCACAATTAAACAGCCCCTTAGACTGAGCCCTCAAGCCTGAGTTAGTTGGAATAGGCCAGCTGCGAGAGTCTAATGCAATGTAGACATACCCATAGTGGAAAAGCAACTCAACATGAGCTCCTAGTGAGATTCTGTGGCAAAAAAAGGCTAATGTGATCCTTGGATGCTTAAACAGCGGAGTAGGGAGAAGGGTACAGCGGTGATTTTACCTCTAAACACAATATTGGTGAGACCAATACTGGAAAACTGGGTGCAGTTCTGGTGTCTACATTTTTAAAAGGAAGTAGAAAAATTGGACATGGTGCAGAAAAGAGCCACAAAAATGTTTTGAGGGCAAGTGAAAATGCTTTACAGTGAGAAACTTAAAGAGCTTAGTCTGTTTAGTATGTCAAAAAGAAGATCGAGATGACTAAGTTATAGTGTATAAATACCTTCACAAGGAGAAAATACTGGGTAATAAGTACTGGGGTCTTCAAATCAAGACTGGATGCTTTTCTGGAAGAAGTGTTTTAACCAAGTTATTGGGCTCAATACCGGGGTAACTGGGAGAAATTTAATGGCCTGTGATATACAGGAGGCTAACTAGAAGATCTAGTGGTCCCTTGTGGCTTTAAATTCTATGGATCTATGAATAACTGGTTGCCTGATGCTGGTTGACTACTGCTTTAGGGGATGGTAGGTCTAAGAATGACTACATAGAACATACTATATCCTGTGTTTCTTAGCAAGATAGGAAGTGCTATAACACTTGGTCCATAGGCTTCATTAAATTGCCTGCGACAAGGGTTTGATGCTTCAGAAGAAAGTTTAAGAAACCTTAAAATGGGCAATATTGGAACAAGATGCTCAGTTTAGGGTGGTTTGATACCATGAAACATCAGGGTTTTCATCCATTATACATTTCTACATGAGCTATTGTGAATGCAGATGTTCTCATTATCCATATAAAGATTTTAGGTTAAAATTTTTAGAAGTGCTTAAGAGAGACTCTGAAGTGCCAAGGTCACTTTTGTAAATGGGACTTAGGTGCTTCTGAAAATGTTACCTAATCCTTTTTATAATTTTACTAATCTCTTTACCTCAGTTATCATGGAGCTATGAGTTCCACAGGTTAACAAATTGTTTAAAAAGCATTTCAAACCGATGCGAAGAAATTACCTTTCATTTTCAATGAAAGTTTGCTCATTTCTCCATTATGAGTAACAGTAAATAAGGTTGTCGAATTTATCTTCTATGTATCATTCACTATTTTATATTTTTAATCACACTCCCTCTCATTCATTTTATTTCTGTACAGTCCTATTCTTCAGGCTAGACTCACAAAGGAACTTAGGCATCGTGATACTCAGCATCATCACACTTAACTTTTAGGCACCTAGAAAATCACTCTGAGATTCACAAAGCCCAAGTTTGCTGTCGAGGCTCCCTATATAATGCCTGGGATGAGACAGATGCCTAAGAATGGGTCTCTCACCTCCCAGATGGGTGCCCTGACCACTGGGCTATGAGATATTCTGATAAGGGCCTCCCTCAGTCTCTCCTGTTGAAGTGGTTTTACCATGTATAAATACTGAAATAGTCCATTGGTCTAGAGAGAAGAAGGATTACTTTGTAGCCTGGTGGTGGGAGACTCAGGATCCTACTTCCCTGCTGCAATAACTCTCTAATTAGTTATCCAAAGTGGAACAACTTCAATGGGGGATATTGAGGAAGCTTCAGACCCATGATATCTCATAGTCTACAGCACTCCTGTGAGAAGTAGGAGACCCCTGTTCAAATCTTTCTCCCCATCAGGTGGAGGGGGACTTAAACCTGGGTCTCCCACACCCTGAGTGCTCTAACCACTGAGCTTGAAGGTAGGCAGTGCCTCTTCCAGGCATATTTTGAATGGGACCCAATCTGATAGACAGCCTCAGACATGGCTTCCAGATTGGGCCCTGCAGGTAAGATAGGTGTTTCTCTGCCTAACTTCTGCTTTTGTGGAGCTTAGGCATCCAAATGCCTAGAATGAAGCTGTAATGCACATACCCAGACATCTAGGCACAGAGGGAACTTTTACTGAGGCAATTTAGGTGCCAAATGAGTTGGATGGCAGCTGAGTGGGGGGACTTGTGAATGCCAGTGACACTGAAATGTTGGACTTAGGCACCTAAAGTGGCAGGTAGGCACCTAAGTCCCGTTGTGTATCTAGCTCTTAATGTAGAAGTCTTAACATGCCTCCAATTAATTTCACCACCTGCCTCTAGACTTCTATTTTTGTTGTATAATATTTTAGAGACATGAGCAGTGTGAAAGGTGAAGGTATACCATCAGTATATATAATATTCTCAGTATTGTTTTCTAGTCCATTTTTATGCCCTCTACATTTTATTTAACTTTTTTTATTTATTGCTGCTGTCCATTGAGCAATGGTTTTCAATGAGCTGTGCCTCTTTCTGGAGTGGTTACTCTTAATTTAGTGTGTGTGTGTGTGTGTGTGTGTGTGTGTGTGTGTGTGTGTGAGAGAGAGAGAGAGAGAGAGGTAAAAAGGACAGACTGGTATATAGGGGCTGTATTCACCCAGACTACTGATGGGGAGGATTCCCACTTCATGGACTGCTTTCTAAGGACCCCGTCCCCCACTCCTCCTTGCAAGCTCTACAGTAGGAGTCCTGCCAGTGGAGGGAGGAATGTGCCAGGTCAGGACCTGGCAGGAGTGGTACAGCCTAGGGAGGATGCTGTAACTTTAGACAGGCCCCTGGGCTGTTTAAATTTAGTTTAAATTTGTTTAAACTTAAATTGTTTAAATTTAGTCTCTCTTTTGCACCTTTTAAATCTGCTCTTCAGATAGATAATAGAAGCCCAGAATGGGACTAACTACTGCATAATCAAAGTGACAGTATGCTTTATTTTGTCCCTTCCATTCTCTTGATTATGATCTTCTGCTGTAAATTTAGCTGTCATAACAACATGTGCCCTGCTACTTGATTTGGATGGAACATTTCAATACATAATTACTGCTGGTAGTAGAAAAACACATATGCCTATTTTAATGAGCAGTATTAACTGCACTATGAGGTTAGACATCATAGGGCTAATCTTTTCCAAGCTAAGGCACTGTGGCAGAAAACCCATGTGTTCCACTTAATCTGAACTAAAATAAACCAAAACTGTTGCACAAAGTTCCTTTTGATAATTCTGCTGATACTTTTCATTCTTCTATGCATGTTTCTAGCTTTCCCCCCTTGAGAAGAAGAGGTGTAAGACCAGTCAATTTTTGGATTCTGTAGAGCAGTGTTTCCCAAACTTGGGATGCCGCTTGTGTAGGGAAAGCCCCTAGCGGGCCGGGTCAGTTTGTTTACCTGCCGCGTCCGCAGGTCCAGCCGATCGCGGCTCCTACTGGCCGCGGTTCGCCGCTCCAGGCCAATGGGAGCTGCTGGAAGATGCGGCCAGTACGTCCCTCAGCTGGTGCCGCTTCCAGCAGCTCCCATTGGCCTGGAGCAGTGAACCGCGGCCAGTGGGAGTCACGATCCGCCGTACCTGCGGACGCGGCAGGTACACAAACCGGCCCGGCCCACCAGGGGCTTTCCCTACACAAGTGGCGTCCCAAGTTTGGGAAACACTGCTGTAGAGCATTTCTTAAGAAAGAGAGTGCTTGGATTCTGCACTGCTTGGCTCTCACAACACTTGGGTCCCAGATCAGCATAGCATTTAAACACATGCTTAAATCCATCCCTCAGTGCATTTAACATGTATTTAAAATTAAGTATGTGCTTAAACGCTCTGATAAATAGGGATGGACTTCTGAATCAGGGCTTTAATTCTGAAGAGGCCTGAGAAGGATTCTTTGGATCTCTGGTTTTGAAAACTACTGGCCAAAACAATCAGAATCATTCCCAAAAGGCAGAATCTCTACTGTACAAGAATACCATTCTGTTCCAATAGACCCTGAGCCCGTTCCATAAGGAAGAGTAGTTTTGTGGTTGAGTCAAACTCATTCTGTGTGGCCTTGGTTAAATCACTAAATTCACTGGAAAAAAATCCTGGCTGCACTGAGATCAATGGGAATTTTGCTTAAGTTGAGTTGCCCATCCCTTGTTTTTCTTGTCTTTTTAGATTTAAGCTTTTTGGGGGGCAAGGGCTGTCTCTTACTATGAGGATGTACAGCACTTAACATATCAGGACCCTGATCTCTGTTGCACTGTCTAATTGCTACTGAAATACTAATCAATGATGATGTATCTATTTAGACTCACATGATACTAAAACTGAGAACAAATCTCATTCACTTGGCATATTTTAATTAAGGAATTACCATGTATTTAAAATTGGGTAATATATTACGACAATGAGAAGCCAAAAAAATTAATTTCCCTGCCACTGTGCTCCTGTTGAAGTTTCTGAAAGTGGATTTTATATATTTTGGACAAGAGCATTCAACTATTGAGGAAGACTGTGAAACAACCCAGCATATAGTTAATGAAAGAGTAGCAAAATAAATACCTATGCTACCTATGGACACATGCAGGCTGGAATACCATTAATCAAGATGTATTGGAGTATTTGCAATCTCCTCTGTGACTTTATCTAGTGAAAAGAAGTCCCAAAATATTAGACTCATATGAAATTTAATAGAATGATTCTGTTTCCATGTTTGAATCAAATATGTAAGCTTGATATGTACACAATTTTAAATGGCAAAGGAGCAGAACTGGCCTAGAGTATGTGGGGCAAAATCTATGCTGATTTACAGCCAACTGTAATTTGTTGAATTGCTCGGGACATAAATAACTGCAGAATTTGACACTGTCTCTAGGACACTTTATCTGTACAAGATAAATAGCATGCTTAATGGATGCTGAGACACAGAGGACAAAAAGGTATCTTTTAAATAGCAATTGCTTTTCAGCTTTATTAATGAGCAGAATATATGATACAGCCCTTCTGAAGATGAAGGCAAGTGACTTCTAGCCAGATTGTCATCTGATGCAAATTGTTTCCCCCTAAATCAGATCTTTTCTTACACTGATTTATACCAGCTGAAGATCTGCCCCATAATTACTAATACTGCTAGTTTATGACTAAATTAAAATACATACAGTACATTAAGGCACTATCATGGCAAAAGGGAAATTTTAGGGCTTGATCCTTCTGCTATTGAAATCAATGGGATTTTTACCAGTTATTTTCAAAAAAGTTTACAAACACTTTGCTTAAGTTTCATTTTGTCTTCCTTCAGCATCCTTATTGCATTCTCCATGAGCTTAACCGATCAATCAATGCTCAGTTCCAACCTTTTGTGTAATTGATGAAAGTCCAAAATACCACAGTGATTGGCTTTTGCTCCACAGCCTACCCATCTGAGAAGATAACTTTTTTTTAATTTATTTTTGGATCTTTAGTAGTTCAAACTTTATAAAAAGGTAGTGAGCTGTATAAAAGAATTCTCTTTGCAGATTCAAAGTAGGGAAGAATGTTTTTTATTACATTTCTCTTCAGCCAGAATCATAGAATTATAGACTTTAAGGTCAGGAGGAACCATTATGATCGTCTAGTCTGACCTCCTGCACAATGCAGGCCACAATATCTCACCCACCCACTTCTGTATCAAACCCCTAACCTATGTCTGAGCTATTGAAGTCCTCAAATCGTGGTTTAAAGACTTCAAGGTGCAGAGAATCCTCCAGCAAGTGACCCAGGCCCCACGCTGCAGAGGAAGGCAAAAAAAACCCAGGGCCTCTGCCAATCTGCCTGGGAGGAAAATTCCTTCCCTACCCCAAATATGGCAATCAGCTAAACCCTGAGCATGTGGGCAAGACTCACCAGCCAGACACCCAGGAAAGAATTATCTGTATTAACTCAGATCCCACCTCATCTAACATCCCATCACAGGCCATTGGGCATATTTACCGCTAATAGTGAAAGATCAATAAATTGCCAAAATTAGGCTATCCCATCATACCATCCCCTCCATAAATTTATCAAGCTTAGTCTTGATATGTCTTTTGTCCCCACTGCTCTCCTTGGAAGGCTGTTCCAGAACTTCACTCCTCTGATGGTTAGAAACTTTCGTCTAATTTCAAGTCTAAACTTCCTGATGACCAGTTTATATCCATTTATTCTTGTGTCCACATTGGTACTGAGCTTAAATAATTCCTCTCCCTTCCTGGTATTTATTCCTCTAATATATTTATAGAGAGCAATCATATCTCCCCTCAGCCTTCTTTCGGTTAGGCTAAACAAGCCAAGCTCTTTGAGTCTCCTTTCATAAGACAGGTTTTCCATTCCTCGAATCATCCTAGTAGCCCTTCTCTGTACCTGTTCCAGTTTGAATTCATCCTTTTTAAACATGGGAAACCAGAACTGCACACAGTATTCCAGATCAGGTCTCACCAGTGCCTTGTATAACGGTAGTAACACCTCCTTATCTTTACTGGAAATACCTCACCTGATGCATCCCAAGACCTCATTAGCTTTTTTCACGGCCATATCACATTGGCAGCTCATAGTCATCCTGCAATCAACCAAGGCCCTTCTCCTCCTCTGTTACTTCCAACTGATGTATCCCCAGCTTATAACAAAAATTCTTGTTATTAATCCCTAAATGCATGACCTTGCACTTTTCACTATTAAATTTCATCCTATTACCATTACTCCAGTTTACAATCTCATCAAGATCTTCCTGTAGGATATCCCGGTCCTTCTCTGTATTGGCAATACCTCCCAGCTTTGTGTCATCCACAAACTTTATTAGCACATTGCCACTTTTTGTGCCAAGGTCAGTAATAAAAAGATTAAATAAGATTGGTCCCAAAACCGATCCCTGAGGAACTCCACTAGTAACCTCCCTCCAGCCTGACACTTCACCTGTCAGTACGACCCATTGTCGTCTCCCCTTTAACCAGTTCCTTATCCACCTTTCAATTTTCATATTGATCCCCATCTTTTCCAATTTAGCTAATAATTCCCCATGCGGAACCGTATCGAATGCCTTACTGAAATCGAGGTAATTTAGATCCACTGTGTTTCCTTTGTCTAAAAAATCTGTTACCTTCTCAAAGAAGGAGATCAGGTTGCTTTGGCACGATCTACCTTTTGTAAAACCATGTTGTATTTTGTCCCAATTACCATTGACCTCAATGTCCTTAACTACTTTCTCCTTCAAATTTTTTTCCAAGACCTTGCATACTACAGACGTCAAACTAACAGGCCTGTAGTTGCCCGGATCAATTTTTTTCCCCTTTCTTAAAAATAGGAACTATGTTAGCAATTCTCCAGTCATACGGTACAACCCCTGAGTTGAAAGATTCATTAAAAATTCTTGCTAATGGGCTTGCAATTTCATGTGCCATTTCCTTTAATATTCTTGGATGAAGATTATATGGGCCCCCCCATTTAGTCCCAATAAGCTGTTTGAGTTTGGCTTCTACCTCGGATGTGGTAATATCTACCTCCATATCCTCATTCCATTTGTCATCCTTCGATTATCCCTAAGCTTCTCATTAGCCTCATTAAAGACTGAGGCAAAGTATTTGTTTAGATATTGAGCCATGCCTAGATTATCCTTAATCTCCACTCCATCCTCAGTGTTTAGCGGTCCCACTTTTTCTTTCTTTATTTTCTTCTTATTTATATGGCTATAGAACCTTTTACTATTGATTTTAATTCCCTTTGCAAGATCCAACTCTACATGGCTTTTGGCCCTTCTCACTTTATCCCTACATGTTCTGACCTCAATAAGATCGCTTTCCTTGCTGATCACTCCCATCTTCCATTCCTTGTAGGCTTTCTGCTTTTTCTTAATCACCTCTCTGAGATGCTTGCTCATCCAGCTTTGTCTACAATTCCTGCCTATGATTTCCCCCCCCTTTCTTGGGATGCAGGCTTCTGATAGTTTCCACAACTTTGACTTGAAGTAATTCCAGGCCCCCTCCACCTTTAGATCCACAAGTTCTTCAGTCCAATCCACTTCCCTAACTAATTTCCTTATTTTTTTAAAGTTAGCCCTTTTGAAATCAAAAACCCTAGTCACCGATCTATTTTTATTTATTCTTCCATTTAGTTTGAACTGAATTAACTCATGATCGCTCAAACCAAGGTTGTCCTCTACAACCATTTCTTCTATGAGGTCCTCACTACTCACCAAAATCAAATCTAAAATGGTATCCCCTCCTGTTGGTTCAGCAACTACTTGGTGAAGGAATCCATCAGCTATTGCATCCAGGAAAATCTGAGCCCTATTATTATTACTAACACTTGTCTTCCAGTCTATATCTGGGAAGTTAAAGTCTCCCATGATCACACAATTCCCATTAGTATTTACTTCATTAAAAACATTAAAAAGGTCTCTATCCATATCCAAATCAGATCCCAGTGGTCTATAGCACACCCCTAGCACTATCCCAGGGGAAGCTCTAGTAGCTTTCTTCCCCAATGTGATTTTTGCCCAGACAGACTCTGTCTTATCCATTCCATCCCTTCTTATTTCTTTACAGTCTACCTCATCATTGATATACAATGCTACTCCACCACCTTTGCCTTTATTTCTGTCTTTCCTAAACAGCACATACCCTTCAATACCTGTACTCCAGTCATGACTACTATTCCACTATGTTTCTGTTATCCCTATAATATCTGGTTTCACTTCCTGCACCAGTAACTCTAGTTCCTCCATTTTGTTACCTAGCCTCCTCGCATTGGTGTACAAACATCTTAATTTTTTGCTGTTTGGATTTGCTCATGTTCTTTACCCGATTAGCCCCAGACATTCTACCCCCAGTATCACCTATTAGAATGGTATCTACACTACCCTTCCTCCTTATGTCCATTCTCCTACCCATGGCTGTATCCTTTCTTACTTCGATTTCTTCCCTCTCAATGTTAAAATCCGGTGTGGAGATTATGTGGACATCTCCCAGCCATCTCCCCCCAATTCCTAGTTTAAAGCTCCCTTAATCAGTTTTGCCAGCCTCCATCCTAGAAGTCTATTTCCCTCCCTACTCAGGTGAAGTCCATCCCGAGAAAACAGTCCTCTGTCCATGAATGCCTCCCAGTGGCCATACATCCCAAAGCCCTCCTTATAGCACCACTGCCTGAGCCATCTGTTGATCGTCATAATCTTGTCACACCTTTGTTGCCCTTCTCTAGGAACAGGCAGAATCCCACTGAAGATCACCTGAGCCTCGATTTCCTTAAGCATCTTCCCCAGCCTGGCATAGTCTCCCTTGATATGTTCCAGCGAGAATCTAGCCGTATCATTTGTTCCCACATGAAGGACAATCATTAAATTCTTTCCTGCTCCCATTAGAATCCTCTTCAGCCTCAGGTCCACATCCCGTATCTTAGCACCCGGCAGACAGCACACCCGTCTGTTCTCTGGATCAGCTCTGGTTACAGGCCTGTCTATTCTTCTCAGTAAGGAGTCCCTAATCACGTACACCTGCCTTTTCCTGGTGATGGTGCAATTCTCCGGTCTATCCCCTGTTCCCTCTGGCTGCAAGTCCTCTCGATTCCTATTCTCCCTTGCAATCCTCCGCAACCCATCCCGTATCCTCTTGGGGCTCATATTTGGTGTTGTTATCTCCATTGACTCTTCCCCTCTTCCTATAAGACTAGCTGCTCTTCACTTCTTCCTTGCCCTCTCACATTCAGCGACCACCTGCTATGCCCCTTCTTCATTTTCCAACTCCGCAAACCTGTTCCTGAGTTCTGTTTCTCCTTCACTAGCCCGTCTTTTCCTCTGCCTGGTTCTCTTAGTCAGATGCGTCCACTGTCCACTGTCCTCACCCAGCAGTCTCCCCTCAGAGTTCTTTGGTCCTGCTTCCATCTGCAAGTCTGAGCTTTTCCCTTCAGACTTGTCATGTCTTTGCTCCATCATCTGCTCGAATGGGAATAAGTAGGGCTGGTTGAAAAAATTCTGTCTAACCTGCATCTTGATGGAAAAGTGAGTTTTTGATTAAACACATTTTGTCTGTGAAAAGGTGTCTGCTTTCTGCACAAATCTGACATTTTGTCAAAAAAAATGAAATGCTTGAAAACAAACAAGTGTTTGAAAAATGGATTTTCCAAAATCACTATTGGAAAAATCTCAGCAGTTGGGGAGGACTCCGTGGCCATACATATTCCATGAAATTCAAACATTTAACCATGACACTGCAGTGAATTAAAAAAAAATCCACAGTTTTCTCAGGGTTTTAAGCATGAGACATCGGAATTGGAACTCACATGGGTACTACAACAGCATTTCAGAATCCAGCTATTTCAGTTTTTGGCTGAAATTCTTTGAGGTTTCTTTCCAAGAGGTCATCTAGTCCAGTCTCTAGATGACTAAGTATTATCTAAAACAACTTGTGGCACCTTAAAGACTAACAAATTTATTAGAGCATAAGCTTTCGTGGGCTATGACCCACTTCTTCAGATGTATAGAGTGAAAATTACAGTAGGAAGGCATAAATATACAGCACAAGAAAAGATGGGAGTTGCCGTATTATCTAGACCATCTCTAAGAGGTGTTTGTCTAATCTGCTCTTAAAAATCTCCCATGATGGAGATTCCACAACTTCCCTAGGGAATTTATTCCAGTGCTTAACTACCCTGACAGTTAGGAAGTTTTTCCTAATGTCCAACCTATACCACCCTTGCTGCAATCTAAGCCCATTGCTTCTTGTCCTATCCTCAGAGGTTAAAGAGAACAATTGTTCTCCCTCCTCCTTCTAACAACCTTTTATGTACTTGAAAACTGTTATGTCCCCTCAGTCTTCTCTTCTCCAGACTAAACAAACCCATTTTTTCAATCTTCCCTCATAGGTCATGTTTTCTAGACCTTTAATCATTGTCATTGCTCTTCTCTGGATTTCCTCCAATTGATCAAAACCCACCACTAAAGCTACTCTCTCTCTGCTTGGCATGCTTATTGACAGACCTAGCAGGGAATACAAGGATTGTATAGGGATGGGGTCTGATGTACTCCATCTTCCCTCCAAGTCAGTGATGAAGAGGCATGATAGCAGGGTAGTCTGAGGAAATTTGCATTGCTGATGCTCAAGCCGTGCTGGTTTTATCAATTAATTGGAGGATTCCATTCCTTGGGGCTGTCCAGCTGGCACATTTAATGAGCACTATACTTGCTAAAAGAAAGATATCTCCCTATGAGACAGAGGACACTGCCTGCAGATGAACTGTCTTGCTATTGTCACATATGGGTCAGAAGTTCTGTGAAACTCAAAAGATTTAATTGTAGAAGATTGAGACTCTGTGGTAGAGATATTGGGCCACCCTTACTCAGCAAGTTATCCTAATGAAGTATAGGGGATAAGCTACTACCCAATGTGAATAACGCCATGTCTACACTATCACTTACGTTGGCATAATTTATGTCACTCAGGGGTGTGAAAAAACACCCTCCCCCCTGGGTGCATACATTTTGCTGGCATAAGTGGTAGTGTGCACAGTGCTACATTGGTGGGAGAGCTTCTCCCATTGACATAACTACCAACAGGAGAGCTCGCTCCCATCGGCATAGAGCGGCTACACCAGCGATCTTACAGCAGTGCGGCTGCATCGGTAGAGTTGTGCTGCTATAAGGTCTTTAGTGTAGGCATTGCCTAAGAGTAGTAGAATTGGGGTCCTATAGGGATTTCTCCCTTTTTGTGCTGAGCTAGTGCCCACATATTTTGAGCCTACAGTTCCAAGGATTTAGACATTTAAATATATGATGTGCCTTGGGAAAAAAAAGAAAGGTTGGCTCCTTCAAAAATCTCACCCAAAGACTGACAATTTGGCTTTGGGTATGCAGTCTTATATACTGTTGTGTCAATGAATTGCCAGTGCCCAGGTGTTACATAAATCATAATAAAAAAGTATGAAGTAGATTTGCCACTCCCTGCCACAATTCAATTGGAAAGGTGTTCGGGATGCAAATAATGTGTAAAAATAGTAACCGTGTCACCGATTAAAATTATCTTGGTTACACGGTTAAACATTTACCCGGGGAACTAGGGGTTCAGAGAGTGCTGCAGCACCCCCATGTTTTACGTGGGGCTCTGCCCCCGCACCCAGAGATGCCCGCTGCTGCCCCCACACACAGGGATCACCACTGCCAGGACAAACCCCGGCCGTGGGGCCAGCAGCCAGAGGGAACCCGGGCCTGCTGGGATGCCAGGCAGCAGCAGGACGGCAGCCATGACCTCAGGTGTGGGGCCAGAAACTGTGATGGACCCCAGAAGCCCAGAGGGATCCCAGGAATGCCAGGATGCTAGGTGGCAGCATGGTGAGGGCAGCCAGGACAGACTCCGGCTGCGGGGCTGGCAGCCCAGAGAGACCCCAGGCATGCGGGGCGGCAGCTGGGACTTTGGCCGGAGTTTAATCGTTAACAGAAACCGATAAGCCTCAAGCTTATCAGTTAACTGCTTAAACTCTTACATCCCTAAAGGGTGTGTGACGGGTTCCCCCCCTCAGGGTGCTGCCTGCAATTGGGGTACCACTGAGCCCTCCTGACCCACTAGCCTGGGCTTCCTCTCACACTGTGTTACTGTGATAAGTTGCCAAGCTCTCCAAGCTTGCTCTTTCACCAACATACACACAGGTAGGGACATACCCGGCTGCAGCTTCACACACAGATGCTGAGATCAGCTCTGCATGGGAAGGCTCAGCTAAGGAACTGCCCAGTTACTCAAGTGCACACCTCCCTTTGAAGGGTAAACCCAAAATTATACTGTCTTGCGCTGCACAGAGAACTATAGAAATTCATCCCCTCCCTCAATGTGGAGGAATATATGTAACAGCTTTCTGCCCCCAGTTAGGATTTCTACACACTGGTTTTATACAAAACAAAAACAAGTTTATTAACTGCAAAAGATAGCTTTTAAGTGATTATAAGTGATAGCGAAGAGATCAAAGCAGATTATCTTAGTAAATAAACAAAACCGCAAACTGATCTTAATACACTAGATAGGTAGGATATGAATTAGCAAATTCTTACCCTGTGTGATAAACAGGCTGGCAGGTTCTTAAGGCATAAGCTGCCTTGGCTTTCCGAGGTATTCATACACAGGCTAAAAATCCATTAGCCTAGGACCACCATTTCCCCCCGTTCAGTCTTTATTCCTCAGGTGTTACCAGGTGTGTTGTTGTAGGGAGAGTGAGGTACCATCATTATATCATTGTCCCCCTTTTATATCTTCTTCCCACTTGCTGGAAAGCTCTTTTGCTCTGACCTGGGTCAAACAGTTCCCATTGTGTAGTGCTACCTCTGAGAGGTTTATATTGTACCTAGTTCCTGGGGTAATCCTTGTGCTTATGTGCATTTCCTCAATAAACCATTAACATTGTTTGGCCTTTTTACTGTTGTACGTGAAAGGCTGCTTGTGGGTGTTTTCAACCTCACAACATGTTTTAGTAACACTGTAGTAGGGTTGCGCCGGGGCTCTACCCTCCGGGACGGAGGGGCGCCACACCGGCTCACTAGAGTACAGACAGTCAAAGCTCAGGCCCCTTTACGCAGGGGCTGAGCGGCCCACCGTTCAGGGAGCTCAGGCCCTCAGGTAGGGCTGAGCAAACACTCAGCTAGCCCAGGCCCTCTGGTGCAGGGGCTGAGCAATAATCAAGAGTTTACGCAGGCCCAGACCCTGGATCAGGGAGGGGCACAAACAGTCACAGCTCAGGCCCTTGGATGCAGGGGCTGAGCAAACAATCAGTCAAGGAGCTCAGGCCCTCTGGGGCAGGGGCTGAGCAGACAAACAGTTAAGGTAAGCCCAGGCTCCTACACCTGAGCGTTGGGTGAGGGGGAAGCCTGCCGCCCCTGAGCGGGAGTGGCAGGGGGTAACGCAGGCCCACCCACTCCACTGCGTTCCAGCCCGGGGCCCTAGCAGCGGTTACTGCTGCTGCTGGTCAGTGGGGTATCCTGACCGAAACACACTGACATCGGCTCACAGGCCTCTGCAGCCTGACCGGGGTTGGCTACCCCCGGGCTACTTCCGTGTTCCCCCTCGGGGCCTACCTCATTGGCAATGCCGGGTTCGGGCCAGTCCAGCAGCATCGGTTCCTCCGGTGCGGGGCTTGGGGGCCGGTCTGGCAGGTCTCCACCAGGGTCGCTGGCACGGGGCAGGCTTGGCTCCTCCTCGGGGTACCTGGCCCGGGGCAGGCTTGGCCAGTCCTCCTCGGGGTAGCTGGTCCGGGGCAGGCTTGGCCAGTCCTCCTCGGGGTACCTGGCGAGAGGTAGGCTCGACCGGCGCGGGGGGGTAGCAGGCGGCTCGCGGCCGGCGGCTATCTCCCAAGCGGGAGCTCGGCCAGGGACGTCTGCTCTCTCTGCCGGCCTGGGCTCCACTGAGCTCGGCCGGCGGGCTTTTATACTTCCGGGTCGGGGCCGTGACCTTGGGGGGCGGGCGCCGGACCCGGTGGCTCCGCCCACGTTGGGGTTAGGGGAAGTTCGGCCCTATGCGGGACGGAGGGGCGCCACACCGACTCACTACAAACACATACATAGCCAAACTTCATAACTTCAGATACGACGACAACACATAAAATCCAATGAGATATCAATGTCTAGAAGATCAAATTTTTAGGCATACTTTATACAAAACATATCCGAATTATATGACAGTGGTGAATATTGGGGTGCCAGGGTATCACAAGGTGAACTTATGCTTTCACAATTCATAGTTATTCCTCTGAGTATGATGCTCAAGGACCAGATCCAGGACACTTCATTAGCATGACAGACCAGACGTTAATATACTACAGGAAAAGGTAGAACTGTGCTGAAGTGGGAAGGTGGTGTGACAAGTACACAGGGCAGGAGCATAACTCAGTTAATACAATATGCAGGAATAAATCACAATGTGATGCTCCAAAAAAATTGTAGCCATGACAGTTGCTTCAAGAGCACTACACTACAGTCAGCAAACAGGGAAGGGAGCCAGTTGCTACTCTTTGAAGTAAATGAGAGAGTGAAGCAAAGCAAATCTTCCTCATCTTTCCTCTACCCTCCAGGCTACAAATGTCCCCAGAGGCCCAAACCTCACCACATGAAAAGTGACTTTGAACTTATGAAAGATCCAATTGATAACAAAGAATTTTCACAAAGCAGTAAATGTTACAATTCATATTAAGATGACTCTTAACTCAGACTAAATGGTTAGGAAATAATGCATGAACTGTTGGCATTTTGTCTAAAACAGGTGACGCAGCAAGGAGCTTCAGCCAGCTCTAGTCAGACTATATTGTGGAAGAATAAAAATGGGACACTGAATGGTTGCTGGCCAGGCAATGCATTTCCTGTCTGAACTTGAAATGGAATTTCCTGTAGCCTGTGTTGAAATGGCACATCACATTCAGAAATGCAAAAAATGAACAGTGGAGAAGATAGATCTAGATCTTCTAGTCACGCCGTCTCATAATACAGGATGAATGGGACATTCAGTGAAACTGAATAGTGGCAAATGCAAATGGTAAAAGGAAACATTCTTTTTCACATGGTCTACAATAAGCCTGTGGAACTCATTGCCACTATGTATAATTGAGGCAAAAATGTAGCAGGATTCAAAGAGGAATTAGACCTTTTATATATCCTGAGATATATTGGCAAATACTAAAAACAAAACAAAAAATCCCCCATGTTTTGGAAGGGATATATACTCTTCCACTTTAAGGCTTATGCCAGCCTCAAACTCTTGGATTTTAGGGAGGAATTTACTGGGATACTCCAAAACTACTAAGTACAGGGTTTTCTTACACCTTCTTCTGAACCATCTGCAATTAGCCAGAGTCAATGACAGGAAAATTGGACTAGACGGACCACTTTTTGTCTTATCCATTCTTATTATTCTTAAATTCTTATGTCCATTATTCTGAAGTAGCTTGCTGTGGACAGCTGGATGAAAGATTCATAGGAATCTGCAAAAGTGGAAGTCAGATATTGAATTAGCAACTGCACTTTGGTAAAATAACCTCAGCATTATCTGTCAAGCATGAAGAGATTGTCCAGTAATGTTTGTTTTTTCTTAGCTGCACCACAAGTTCTTGCTGTTTTTGAAGATATCAGGTCAAGATTCCTGGAAATATCATGTATGATTTAAGGAACTAGTATGCCAAGGAATATAAATGTGATACTTCATTCTTGTTAATAATCTGACAAAAAATAGGAACCTAATCTATCAAAATGTAAAACAAACATTAAGGACAGGGTTATCAGCAAAGAAAACAGCTGGAATAAATAAGGCTGTAGCTGGCACTACATGCAGAGGAGTGTACATACTTTTTCTATATACCTTCTCTGAGTGCAAGTCTCCAGTAGTGAAAAATGTAGAAAGAAACTGATAGAGTGAAGGACAGTGATATTGAGGCTAATATCATAGTTGTGAATGTAAGCCTTCTGATAAAGTATATCAGGCAGTAATTGAGGAGGTCATGCTGTGATATCTCCAAACCTGCAAAGCGAACACTGTATGTTTTTCAACCTCAAATCACAAAGAAAACTTTTTGCTTACTCTAGTCACATTGATGAATATTAAAGACAAGTCTATGCTTAAAACGCTGCATCGGAGTCTCCAGCTGTCTACACGGCGGGTTGGGTTGATTTTTCACGCTCCTGAGCAATGTAGTTATATCAATATAGGTCTGTAGTGTAGGACAGACCTTAGTTATGTTCATCCTATGTCTTCCTCATCAGGATGCTCTTCCCTAAGAATACAGCAACATTTGTTTGGATCACTTCTTCAAAGCCATGATGTTTGCGTTCATTGCAAAATGCAAATAAATCACTGTGGGAAAGTGTATATTCTTGGCACTTTGTGGTGGTGTTGTAGCCATGTTGGTCCCAGGATATTAGACAAACAAGGTGGGAGAGGCGGTATCTTTTATTGGATCAACTTCTGTTGGTGAGAGAGACACGCTTTTGAACTTACACAGAGCTCTTCATGTCTGGGAAAGGTACGCAGAGTGTCACAGCTAAACACAAGTTGGAACAGATTGTTTAGCATAAGTAGTTAGCACATATTCTAAGGGACGATTCAAGATGAAGTGGGTTTCTGTAGTGTAGCGGTTATCACGTTTGCCTCACATGCAAAAGGTTCCCAGGCGGGAACATGCTCAATTCTTTACGGGGGGAGTGATAGCTCAGTGGTTTGAGTATTGGCCTGCTTAAACCCAGGGTTGTGAGTTCAATCTTTAAGGGGGCCACTTAGTGATCTGGGGCAAAAATCAGTACTAGGTCCTGCTAGTGAAGACAGGGGGCTGGAGTCATTGACCTTTCAGGGTCCCTTCCAGTTCTATGAGATAGGTATATCTCCATATATTATTGAAACCAGTGCAGTCATAAGACCAAAAGAGGGGATAATGAGTTACAGATTGTTGTAATAAGCCATAAATCCAGTGTGTCTATTCATTCAATGATTTTTAGGGTCTGGCAAAGTTATGAATTTAAGTTCTGAGGCTCATCTTTTGAAGGTGTAGTGCAGGTTTCCTTTGGGGATAAGGACTGATAGGTCAGATATGGAGTGATCACCTTGTGAAAAGTGTTCACCCACAGGTGATGTCATGTTTTCATCTTTTATCATTTTTCTGTGAGAGTTCATTTGCAAGCAGAGTGCTTATCTGGTTTCATCCACATAATTGTTGTTGGGTCATTTAGTACACTGGATGAGTTATACCACGGTTGTGGTAGGCATGTGTAGGACCCAAAGATCTTGAAAGTGTGTTGCAGGTTTTGCATCTGTTGTTCTGGCATTGTCTGGTGTCTCTTTGAGTTGGTAGGCTCTGGTCTGTGGGGAGCTTGCTTCTGATCATGAGCTTGGTGAGGCTAAAGGGTTGTTTGAAGAATTTTCAGGAATCCCATCCCAAATCAAGTATTTATGTTAGATTTCTTCTGATGATACAGATTATCTCCTGCTCCCACTGCTGGGAGGCGGCTGAGCAGATCATATACTGGAAAGAAGAAAAAGTAAAAGCTTGGGAACAGGAATCCATCATCATTTTCTATATCCTAGTTCAACAATATTGGCTGAACCCATATCCAAGATCATTCTCCTGATTCTCTGAAAGTTAGGAAATCAAAAATCAATTTCCTCTTATTTTCCACTGAGCAGGCTGGGTTGAGACCTGGAACCATCTTTTCTTGTATGTATGGAAAGTGCCAGCACTAGCAGGAATAGTCATGGGATAGCAAAATTAAAGCAAACATTACAGAATATTCATGAAAAGCAAATTTTAAAGCCCCAAACAAAATTGTTAACCAGAAGAGAACATTTAACCTGGTGAATACAATGAAAACAACACGAGTACTACTCTCAACAACCTACATGTGAATGAGCTAAGGACCAAATATTTAGTACTGAATTTATTTGGTGAATAATTTCACATATTGGCTACACTTGAGAAAATGATGATCTGCTCATGGATAATTTTGCAAAGAGAAAAACAGGCACATGTTATAAGATACATTTGGTATGAATTAATCACACAGATCTAAGAGTGCTTAGCATGCTGACCCATCCCAAACCTCAGTAAAAAAGTTTAATTTCAATTTTTTTTTAAAATGACATGGGAGGAATTTTGAGAAAATGCTGTCCATTTTTCCCATTACACCTCTACCCCGATATAATGCGGTCAGGAGGAGCCCCAAATCCCTACCGCGTTATAGGTGAAATGCCGTTATATCGGGGTAGGGGCGGCAGGGCTCCAGCGGTGATTTACAGAGCCTGGGGTTCTGGCCGCGGGGAGCCCCAGGCCCTTTAAATCACTGGCGAGCCCCGCTGCCGCAGCCCCGGGGTAACGGTGGCAGGGCTCCGGCAGTGATTTAAAGGGCCCGGGGCTCCCCACAGCAGCCAGAGCCCCGGACCCTTTAAAGCGCCGCCGGAGGCCCGCTGCTACCGCGCTATATGCGAACCCGTGTTATATCTGGTCACGTTATAGCGGGGTAGAGGTGTATTTTTCAAATTCTGAAATATTAAATTTTGCTGAAACTTCACCTAGGACCTAATCCAAGTTCATCCAATGAATTGGAATCTTTCTTCTGTTCTTTTTATCGTACAGTCTCTCTCATCCCCTGTCCCCCCAGGTTAATTGATATATTTTTCACACACACACACACACACACACACACACACACACACACACACACACACACACACACACACACATATAATATTTAGTTTTCTCAACCACTTTCAGATCGCCTAGGTATCCTTACTGCCAGCTACTTGAGTATAACACAAACGAGCTCCCACAGCATCCAAAGAACAATCATAGAATCATAGAATATTAGGGTTGGAAGAGACCTCAGGAGGTCATCTAGTCCAACCCCCTGCTCAAAGCAGGACCAACATCAACTAAATCATCCCAGCCAAGGCTTTGTCAAGCCAGGCCCTAAAAACCTCTAAGGAAGGAGATTCCACCACCTTCCTAGGTAACCCATTCCAGTGCTTCACCACCCTGCTAGTGAAATAGTGTTTCCTAATATCCAACCTAGACCTCCCGCAATGCAGCTTGAGACCATTGCTCCTTGTTCTGTCATCTGCCACCAGTGAGAACAGCCGAGCTCCATCCTCTTTGGAACCCCCCTTCAGGTAGTTGAAGGCTGCTATCAAATCTCTCAATCTTCTCTTTTGCAGACTAAATAACCCCAGTTTTACAAACAATCTTCCTTTTCCTTTCTTCAAATGAACTGGCATGTTACTGAGCCAAAACTGAAACTGTAATTCTTATGAGCAGAACTTCACAAGAAGTTTACAGAACATCTTGCTTTCAGATGTGTTGCAAATACCATGAAAATAACTGGATGCATAGTATTTTAAATGACACCAGAAAGTTCAAAATGTTTGGGGAGAAAAAAGCTAACAATTTTGGGATACACATAGGTACATTTGTTTCATCTAAGCTAGTTCATACATTATGGGAAGAACTGGTTCATTGCTTGGACACCTCTATGTACCAGGGTATTAGAACCCTGGTACAAGGCAGGGATTTTGACAACTGGACCTAACTGAACCAGAATCACCAGCTACTGCCTTCTTGGATGATATAACTTCCGCAGTACTGTTTTATGAATAATTCTATGTGCTTTAGTGGCAAATGGAATCTCTCTAGCATACTAATATTATGATCTATTCCATACTATGGACAGGGCTGCAATGTACTTGTGAAAATTCAGAGATTTCATTTCACCACTGTGCTACAATCATTGAGCAGTTTTCTTCCTGGGATACTGTATCATTTGGTTTAACAAAGTAAACTGACAACATGCTACCCAAATCAGCAGCAGTGCTATGCCATCACAATCTCATATCATGTCTATAGTGGAAGAATCTCAACACGGGAACAGAATTTATGGGAGTAACATAAATGAGATTCGCAGATGAAGGGTGAGTTTATGGGAGCTGGGCATTTAACTCCAATAAGCACTTTTGAAAATCTCACCCAGACAGGGAATGTAATAGGGTGGTTTGCCTGAGGCTAAGCCAGTCCTGATTTCAGAATGAGCCCTGTCTCAGAGGCTGCAGAAAGCTCAGTGGAGGGAGGGCTCAGAGAGAGTAACGTAGGCTTGGTCTACACTTGCCCCCCAAGTCGAAGTAAGGTACGCAAATTCAGCTACGTGAATAACGTAGCTGAATTCGACATACCTTAGTTCGAACTTACCGCGGTTCAGACGCGGTCCACACGCGGCAGGCAGGCTCCCCGTCGACTCCGCGGTACTCCTCTCGTTGAGCTGGAGTACCGCAGTCGACGGCGAGCACTTCCTGGTTCGATTTATCGCGTCCAGACCAGACGCGATAAATCGAACTTGGAACTTCGATCCCCAGCCGCCGAACTATTGCGGCAGTGTAGACATACCCTGAGACTGCCAGAAGCAGGAAACCTGTCAGTATGCTGAGGAAAGCTCAGAAAACAGGAGACTGTGTGGAGCTGAGACTAGTGGCAGAAGCAGCTACAAGGAACAAGTTTGGCTCCTGCAGAGCCCTCGCCACATAAAGCCTGAGTGAGAGTAAAGAGAGCTCAAAGGAAGCACAGAGCTAGAAGGGGAACAACAGAGTTAAACTGCAGGGAAGGAGGGTCACTTACAGTGGCCCCTGAGGAAGGGACAGTACCTCAGGAAGGAGGAGCATGTCTAGCTTAAGGCTGTGTGGAATAAAGAAGAGGAGAACAGGGGCAGGACACTGCAGAGGCACTACTGGTCACAAAGGGTTAGGGTGTGCTCTGGTGCCAGCCAGTATGTTATATGGAATTTGTGGGATGGGAGGAATAGGATGGATGTCTTTCAGACATTAATTAATTTCTCACTTTTTACAAAGGGTGGTTTGCATGGGCCAGCTTGCCAAAAATACATTTCAAATTAAACTTATCTTTATGCTGGCCTTCCAGATACTCACTGATCATTACTTTGTCTGGGGGGATCTCAGAGTGTACCAAGTCTACCAAACCCTCTGTTGCCATGAGATAAATGAACAAACCTCCTGTGTTTTTTGCATGAGTGTACATTCATTCATCCAGCCTCATCTGAAGGAGAGTAGCAGCTTGCATCAAAAGATTAAATGAAGGTTTGTTGCTGTCTGAATTAATACAACTGTTATCAATAGTTCTTTTTGAATATTCCATATGTTATCAACCTTTTGCTACAGTAAGTAATCTCAAGCACTCCTCAGTTGCCAAGACAATATGTGAAAGTTCTTTAAACCTAGGGATTGTTTGTTTGTTTGTTTGTTTAAAATAACACTGTATAAGCATTATGTGTAACAACCATAACGATTTTACAGTTTTCCTCTTCTAACATGTTTCAGTCTGACAGCTTTACAAATTAACCACAGCTATGCGAGGGTAACAGTGAATTTACTTTATTTACAAAAGCAAGGAAATTCAGAGCTGAGGCTGCAAATCTGCCTCTCTGTTATTACACCATCCCGTTTTATCTAAGGATGTTGCAGCATGGTTCAGGCTTTCAATCTACCTGTCTGAGACATGCACACAATGATTAATACAGAGAAGCAACCTGGATTAGAACTGGGGTGACCTGAGCTCTACTCCCAACTCTGCCGCTGACCTGCTGTGACCTTTGGCCAATCACTTCACTTCGGTGTGCCTGTTTCCCCTCTCATCTCTTTAATCTATTCAGATTCTCTTTTGATGCCACTCATCTGATTTTTCTAGACCAAAATCTCTTCCTGTTTTCAACATACTAGAAAAATGATTCCAGGCTAATACATGGACATTGAAAACAACTATTCCTCTAATTAGTACACTGAGCATTTATCTGATTTTTGTGTTAATAGTGGCAAAATGACAAACTGGTTCATTACAACACAAACAGAAGACACTGGGATCTAGAAAATAAGACAAGATGGTTCAATATGTATTGAGTAACAGCTGCCCTTAATGATTTTTAAAATAAAATATTTTGACTATATCATGTCATGTTAAACAATTTTTTTTGACATTACTAATACTCTTCATTCCAAGATTGAGAGCCATAGATCTGTCTCAGCTGCCTTCATTTTCCTTGTGAAGTAGACATTGTCCTTAATTAAGTTCTTAAAACAAAACCAGTCTAAAAATCTGTAATGTTAGTGCATTGGGCCTAACCAAAGAAAGGAAAGGAATTTTGTGATTCTTCTTAGACTATTGTAACCTTCCTGGAATCTACGAGGGATCATTATTTTGAATCTTCTTTCAAAATTTCTAGGGCCTTTTGGATTGTGGTAAGACAGGAAATCTTCTGTCTGTTTGGATTGTATTCTTGGCCAGGCCTATAATTTCTGCCTGGAAATTGATTATTTTTTTAAATAACCCTCAAAAGACATGTGGAGAGATAATGTTTGTGTTTTTCTGTATTTACATATGTATGAGTAGGGTCAACAATGTAATCAAAAGTATATGCTGTATTCTGATAGTTCAGAGATCAAAAGAACATCCTAGCATCTATCTGAATTGTAAACGTGGGATATCTTGGTATTCATCTCTCTTTGAAATGTACTGTGAATGGTGGAGAAACAAGCAAATGGCCTTATGTTAATTAGTATAGCTAAGTACCAGTGATGCACCTTCTTCAAAGTCATGCTAATTACCTTTTGAACTCCCAACTTGTCAAAAGACATGAAATTGTATAAAAGATCCTTGGGTCCTGATTCTGTCATCTCTGATCTGCTTAGGCTTCATCAGGGGAAGTTTGAGTTGCAAGACTGAGGTCCCAGTTATGGTGGTACACCCTGAATATGAGATTTGAACATTGGACTATAATCTATGAACTATTTCTGAAAGAACTCTTTGCAACTACAAAGCTCACCATCTCTGCTATGACTCTGCACCTCAATGAATTGAACTCATTTCTGTAGGTATATTGATCTTTTAAGCATACTCTCTCTCTCTATCTCTTTTGTTTTTTAATAAATTTTAGTTTAGTTAATAAGAATTGGCTGTAGTGTGTATTTGGGTAAGATCTGGAATAGTCAGTAAGCTGGGAGGTAATGTGTCTGATCCTCTGGGATTGGTAGAACCTTTTCTTTTATATGATGAAATAAGATTTATAGAAATTTTCATCAGATTTGAGGTGGGTATCTGGCTGGAGGCCTGAGGCTGGATCACTTTAAGGGAACTGTGTTGTTTGGACTTCTGAGTAACCAGTAAGGTAATAAAGAAACTGCTTTATGCTGGCTTGGTAAATCTAAGTATTGGAATATCCACCAGCTTTATGGGAATTATCTGCCCCATTCTTTGTAGTTCACCCTAATTGAGTGACCACAGCTGGCTCCCCACTAGGACCCCGGTCACAGAAGAATTACTTGGTCTCCCACCACTGCTGATACTAGACTCCACTGAGACCGGGAGGAAGGGAGCCATGGCCCAACCTCCTCTGCACATGCCAATAGAGTTGGCCCAAGAGACGGAGTAGTGCTAGCTGCCTACACTCCAGTGGTAGCACGGTGACCATGTTCCCTTGGTGCTTCTGGTAGTACTGTATCAGATCCTCAGCAGGTGTAAACTGGCACACTAAATGAGGATCTGGCTCATTGTTTGCATGTGAAGCATGTTGAACCTGATTCGTCAGTGTATTGCTCTAGCTTTATCCTGGTAAAACTCAACTGACTTCAGTTCAATTACATGGGCATAAAATTGGAGTAACCCAGTGATCAAACGGTCCCCGTGTCTCCAAGCACTCCAAGTGGGGCAGGCACCTCCATCCCACCAGTTCCCTCTTGCTGTGACTTAATTACACAGTTTAGACTCATGTATTTAACAAAAAGGAAAAATTGGCTGGCATTTATTTGCATATATTTAAACTCAAGTAGAGCAGACTTTTTTATACAAATCATTATCCTCAAAACCTGAATTCCCAAATGATCTTTTTTTCTTCTAGCAACATAGATTGTAGCTGGTGCTCCAATGGATACAATGAAGTCCTGAGCCCAAGCCAGCTCAGTAGCCAAGGACCACCTATGATTCTAAACCTACAAGGTAGATACTGACTCTAAGCAGGTCCTATGCTTGACTAAGTTTACAGGTTCCCTCCTTTTTGGAGAAAAGATGGATACAGAGGTAGCTGACAATGCGGAATCATCCAAACAGTTTCTCCCTTTCCCACTATGTGCCCTCAGGAGAGAATATAGACGGGCCTTCAGAGAGAGCGGCACTAATTTCACTCCTCATCCTCACAGAGGTACCAGCAAAGGGACAGCAGATTCCCCAAGGGAAAGCAGTGGAAGCAAAGTTCGGGGGAGGGGGAAATCCAACCCTCCCCAGAAATCCACTTTCTGACAAAGATCATGTATGCCTCCTCCCAGAACTAATGCTGAGGACAGGATTTTCCATTTCTTAAAGGAATCATTTTCATTGACCACAGCCAGTGGGTTAGGAAAATAGTAAGCCATGGATACTCCCTAGAGCTGCAGTCATCCAGCTCCAACAACCCCATAAAACACAATCTGATCCAAAACAAAATCATTCATCTTTTGGATATGTGAGTGATGGAGAGTGTTCCTCAGACGAAAAGGTGTTATTCCATCTTTTTCATTATACAGAAGTGCATGGGGGTATCAGAGCCATTCTTGACCTCAAAAGGCTCAACAAATGGATGAAGAAAATGGTGGTTTGGATGGAGACCCTGGTCTCTATGGTGTCATCACTGTCCCGGGGGCCCTTCTTGATTTCAGTAGATCTAGTGAATGCGTATCACCATATCCTCATCAAATTGTGCTACCGCAGACTTCTGAGACTTGCCTGTGGCAGGAAACATTATCTGTGCAGAATACTCCTTTTTGGTCTGTTCTCAGCCCCAAGGATTTTACAAAGCTGTTGGTGATGATAATAGCCGAACTCACCTGTAACTCTTCCTAGACAATATTCTGATCAGAGCTCCATCCCAATCCGCCGCACACAGGGCCCCACCTCATATATTGAATCTCTTCCAGGTGCATGGCTTCATTGTCAATGACAAGAAAAGTTTATTCTGGTTCAATCCACCAAAGTAACCCACCAGGGGTTTGGAATAGACACCTTGGTAGCAAAGATCTGCCCATCATTAAAAAGGCTTCAGCGAATCCAGGAGTTTAGTTTCTTCCTCCAGAGCACCAGGAGGCATACTGCTAGGACTCCTGGTATCATGCACAGGGTGACTCAATGGGCACAATCCTATATCAGAAGTCTTCAAACCTTCATTCTAAGATGCGGGACCGCTCTCCAGAACACATGAAAGATCAAGTATGGGTTCCAACACAGGTATTTAACTTATTACATTGATGGTAAGCTCACAAGAATGTTGACAAAGGCATGCCGATCTGCCTTCCAGATCCTCTAGTCCTCGGAAACAGTGCTGGCCTGGAGGGCTGGGGAGCTCAGTTGGAAACCCAAACAACCCAGTGCCGCTGGAGCCATGACGAAAAGACTCACAGTGTAAGTCTCCTAGAGCTGAAAGTGGTCAGGCTAGCTCTGTGCAGATTTCAGCCCACCCTAAAGGGGAACCAAGTTCTGGTTCAGTCAAATAATATGGGTATGGTTACATATTTAAACAACCCAGAGGAAACAAGAAGTCTGGCACTATATGCAGAAACAATGGAAATAATGATGTGGGCAGAATATTTCCTCCTTTCCTTCAGTGTATTCCACATCAGAGGGGACCTGAACCAAAAATTAGACTGACTCAGCAGGCACAAGGTCAACAACTCCAAATGGTGCCTGAATCAGGAAGCTTTTGATCTGTCATTAAGATATTTGGCCTGTCTTCAACTGACCTATTTACAAATTGTACAAATGGAAAGAGGCTAAAATGCTTCACAGGCAGACCCCAGATCCATGGGAACAGACACCTTCTTGCATATTTGGCTGCAGAGTTTACTTCATTCATTTCAACCACTGAGGAAAATGGTCTAGATAATTAAATGAGGATAGGCAATGGTAATCCTGATAACTTCTCATTAGCTAAGAAGCCCTTGGTTCTCAGACCTGATAGAGCTGAAATTGGAGCCCCCGTTCCAGCATCTTTGGAGACTGGACATCCTCTCTTAAAGTCATTATCTTCATCCGGATCCAAAATGGCTTCAACTAACAGCCTGGATATTGAAAGGGTAGCTCTTGAAGGTCTAAGTCCGTTTTCCAGATGCATTAAGGAATTGCTTTCTTCTAGGAGAGTAGTGACACTAAAAGCGCACATTTCCACCTGGTCCAGATTCAACAACTGGTGCCCAGAGCACAATGCAAATCCTAGAAGTCCCAAAATATGGACTTCCTCCCAGAAGGCATAGACAGAGGCCTTCAGCCAAGTACCATTGAACATCAAGTGTCCAGTCTTAGTAGTGTGCTGTTGGCAGGATCTTTGGGCTCTCTGTCAGACAGTCCACAGATAGACAGATTCCTTTGAACAGTCCAATTATATAAACTGGAGGTCTGGCCACTCTTCTCAAAGTAGGATCTACCACTAGTTTTGAAGGCCATAACAAGCCATCCCTTCAAGTCTTTAACTTCAGTGTCAGCCTTTTATTTATCAATTTAAGACTTGTTTCTTGGTAACTATCATGTCTGCTAGGTGAAAGTCGGAGCTGGCAGCCTTGTCTATATAGGAAACTTACTGTGTGTTCCACCAGGACAAACTGGTGCTGAGGATGCCAGCAACTTTTGTTCCTAAGATAAATTACTTCTTCAACACATCCCAAGAGGTTGTGCTTCCTTCATTCTGTTCAAAACGACAATATTCAGCTGAAAAGACATGACACATCTTAGATGTCAAAAGTGTGTTGAAAATCTATCTCAAGTGGACAGAATCCACAAGAAGCTTGGCCTCTTTATTTGTATCCTTCCACCTAAAATGTTAGGGACTCAGTTTCAAAGTCCTTCATTGCTAGATAGAGTAGATTATGTATTGTGGAAGCCTACACATCATCAAACATTTCTGTCCCAGAAGTAATCAAGGCGCTCTCCATGACAAGCTTAGCAACCTCACAGGTGGAACAATCAAGTGTATCCAGTTTGGAAAATTGAGAAGTGGCCACTTCGTCTACATTTAACACCTTCATTAAGCCCCACAAGGTGGACTTTCTGTCTTCTGCATATGACACCTTTTGGAAGAAAGGTGCTGCAGAATTTTGAGCAAGCTCACAAAAAAGTGGTGCTTCTTTCCTACCAAACTTTTATTTCATAACCCTCCCTATTTCTGTTGACTGCTTGTTATTTCCCAGACATCCAAAACTGTGGGAGACATTGGGCTGCAGAATGGAAAATGTCTTACGGATCATTTCCTTTCTGCTAGCAGCATGTCCCACGATTCTACCCATCCTGGATGGCTCATGAGCCAAGGATCAGATATTAAGTACAATAGTTACCAAGGGACCATTTTCCTTGGACTTATGCACATAGTAAATTTGTTATCTCTGGAATATTTGTTAATTATGTTGTTATGCAAATTTTACAGCTTGGGAATAACTCATCTGGCAGCAAGTGGGCGCAGCGGAGGTGTGGCCAGACTGTGACATGCCAAAACACTGATCTCTTTCTATGAGTTGTAGAGAGAGGAGAGGAGCCCAGATCTCCGGAATTGTTGGAGATGCTGCTAGTGAAAAGGAAATGTATCAGTAAGAAATACTCCATTCCAGGCTGCACAGTTTCCTGTCTACATTGTAATTGTCCCAGCAAGCTAGACAGCCTAAAGGGGCCAGTGTCTGAGTTTTGCTTTCTCTTCAAAGGCTATGAACAATGTAATTGCTTCTTGTCTGATGGCCTTCTTTGGGTTGTGGGGCACTGCCACCCAGCTGTCGTAGTCCCTGAAGCCGAAGTCTGAGACATCTAAGACCCCCAATTACTTGTATATACTCCAGAGTTCTACCTAGGTTGTGGGCATTCTGTCTTCTAGTTTAACCCTTTTGGGGACAGTGTGGCAGAAAGAAAGGAACACAGGCTTAGTGAAGGAGTTTCTTAACCACAGGAATTCTACTCCTCAAGCACAAGAGTTAGATTTTTGAAAGTAACTAGGCATAGAAGGATTAGATATTTAAAGCAAAGATCGGTAAACTTCAACTTCACCATATGCACAGAAACTGACAAAAAGGTATTTCCATTTATCATAATATAAATTTACAGCTGGGCAAAGTAAGGAAAATGCTGCTTTAAAACTTAGTAGAGTTTGATTTAAGGATATTTACCTTGTACATTTTGGCATGTGATGACATTTTTTGTTCTAATGGTTATAAGACTTACTTTTTAAATCCCAATGTCTCTGCCATGAAATCCCTGCCATGAAATTATTTCAACACGGTTTGACCCCCATAATTTGCCTCAACTGTGAAAATGTAGATACATTAAAATCTAAAAGAATACTTAAAAATAAACATCAATATTATCTGCCAAAATAATAAAACAAATTAAATCAGTCATTTTCTGAATCTAAAAGTAACAGGTCCTGAGACACACCCTCTAATCTGATCTCACCCTGTGTGTGAGTCCAAGTTTGCCAACATTTTGGGCTGGGCAGAGTCTCTCCTGCCCTCTCTTTCTCCTCTCTTCCAAGTCAATCTTACTTGTGGTCACTCCCCGTTCACAGACCAAGGACCCCACTCTAAAGTAGGGTGTCTCCTCTGTACCATGTGCGCAACTGAGAATCATCAGCACCCTCCCACTTGTCATGCTTGCCCCACCTGTGGGCCCTTGTGTACAAAATAAATAGTTCCATGGGTATGGGCCAGTACTTGACAGACAATCAAAATTGATGACCCTAGCTTGCAGTCTAGCTGGCTTCTCAATGATAGTCTTTCAATGAGATGGGAAGCACCTTTCCTGGACAGGGCAGCTGTCTGGAATGCAGGACAACAGGCTGTTTTCAGCCAAGGTTAGACATGTTCAACCCACAATCCAAAATGGAGTTCATAGTTTGATACAGACATATCTGTCATACTACATCCATGCAAGGCCCTTGCCCTGAGGTCTGGCATGCACATTTTCTCACTCCTACCAATATTGGTAATAATAGCCTCTGATATTTTTTAAATAAGTCTGAGTATAGCTTAAAATTACATTAATTCATAGGAGTGTGGATGTGTGTGTGTTTGTGTGTATATATATATGCACACAAACACACACACACATATATATATAGGGTTGATTATTGGTTTCCCTCTTGTATTTGTAGAGACCTAGTAGTACCTTGTGTAATTATGATATGTTATTTTTCTATAATTAGGTCTATTTTTCTCTTAAAAAACAAACAAAAAAAGGTCAGCAGAGTTTTATTTTTCTCTACTCCCTTTTCAATTGCTTTTTTTTTTTTAAATTAGAGGTTTGTTACAATCTGATACAGTATAATTTTAAATCTTCTCTCCATTTTTTAAATCCACCACATAAATTAATAAATACATGTATCTAAAATATAAATGCTTTTAAAAAACAAAATGCTATTTACCACGGAACAATCATAATTGTAGCAGTAACTCATTAACTCCTTGATATGGCATTGAACTAGATATTCAGTATTCAGGGCTTCTTTTCCTGGCCAAAATTCTTATTTTATGGTAATATTGAAAAGAGAAACTCATTGAAGATGCTTATAACAAGACACTATTACAGTTTGGTTTTCAGCCCCCACTGAGACCACATTAACTACCTCAGATCTGTTACAATCGCAATGGAACTGTGCAATAAGACACTGGCAGTGAGTACTTGGGGACTCCTTAATACATGCATCATTGACTTAAAAGACAGTTATTGTGCCTCTGGAGTCATTATGATCTATCCCCATAAATTCACGCTTAGGGACACTAATACATGCACTACTGAAACAGTGGGATATAATGGCTCTGTTTCTCTCCTTATTAGACTAGTGATACAATAAAGTGAAGATGCCATTTGGTCTTTAGTCAAAGATTACTTAGTGGACTGTTTAACACGTTTAGTGCTGAAACTGCTCTTGTGCTAAAGGGATTTTGTTGTGTTAAGACTTTAACTCTCTTCTCTTAAGGTACACTAAGGCCACGTCTACACTCCAAAATTATGTCGACCTAACCTATGTCAGCATACAGCCACTGTGGTTATTAAATCACTTGTGCATGTGCACACTTGGCTGTTTGTATCAGCATTGCGCATCTTCACTTGGAGCGCTTGTATCGATTATATTGTTAATGTGGGGAATGTGGGATGGCTCCTGAAAGCCAGTAACAGTTGATGTAAGCAACACAGTGTCTACACTGACACTGTGTTGAACTAATTACATTGACCATGACTCTATTCTGGTTGGTGAGGTGGTGTTACTAAATCGGCACTTATGTTGGCGGGAGCCAAATTTAAGTGAAGCCACTTCCACGGCTAGGTCAATGCAAGGCAGCTTACGTCGACCTAAATAAACATGTAGTGGTCTACAGTAGAAACTTAAGTCGACTTAACTACGTTGCTCAGGGGTGTGAAAAATCCACTCTCCAAGCAGTATAGTTAAGGATAGAATCATCCAATGGCCATGATTATTATTACAGTCAATGAGGGATGTCTTTTGGCTCACTTCATACTTCAGCCCCTTTTACTGCAACAGTGACTAGAATGTGTGGTTAAAACTTTTTAATCAGGAAAAGTGGGTTTTTGTTATATGTTTTGTTTTACTTCTGCCAAACTCCAGAATGGCCGAAGGGGTTTGGCAAACTTGCCAAAAGATTCACATTTGAGCAGAGGCTAAACAAGAAAAATTGCAAGGGAAATTTTCAAGTAAAAGCAGAAAGTCTGAATCCTGCTTTTATGCTGGTTTTACCCATATGCTGTTCCAAGGCCTTACAATTAGTCTTGATTTACACTGACGTCCGAGCAAATTCAGGCTTATGACGTTATATTGGGAAGCATTATATAACTTAATAATAGTATTTACTGCCAAGTAGTATTATAATCTAACCTTTGGATGGTGTAGTTACTCACTTCTGGAGGATATTATACTCATGGTTTGTATCTTATTGTATATTGCTCTGCAGTAACCAGCTTGTGAAGGGATAGTAAGGGACAAAATGCAGGGGGATGAAGTGGTGACTATCAAAAAGAAAAAAGGAGAGAGCACAATATCTCTCTTTTTAAAATGCTTTCTTTATTGTTTTAGTATAAAACCAAACAAAAATAAAGGCTTTTTTAGTGTTGATCCTGCTTCCATTTAGGTCAATGGCAACATTCTTAGGGTGAAATCTGGCCTATTGAAGCGAATGGTACTTTTGCCATTTACTTCAGTGGGGCCAGAATTTTACCCCTCATGAATGACCCCTCCGTAGCAGCAGAATTGAGACCTCAGTAAAGAACCAAGACAGCATGTTGTGTATTTTAGTCTTCACATAGTAATCAACAACATATCAAGAAGAAACATGGGCAAAGTTGTGTTCCAAATGTTTATTAACAATATAAAATCACACAAGGGTTTGCTGTATGTATACATCTTTGATTGGTTTCTGGTGGCCTCCAAAACATAGAACATGGTGAGCACCACAAGAGGTCAAATAAGCTATTTAAAGTACCCTATTCCTGCACACTATAGAACAGATAATATTAAACACACAAACCTCTATAACATATGGCTGTGTGAACTCATTCAGATTAAGTGAGCAGCACCTGAACCAAACATCTGTCTGAGGTTAAAAATAACCGATTAAATGTGTAATTTCTTTCTCCATGCATTTGGCTGGAAGCAGAAGGTGTGGTCAGTGGTGTGGATTTTGTCCATAGTTGGGCCACTGTGAAGCACGAAAGCCTAATCTGGGTTGTGATAAATTACCTTCTAACAGTAAGACACTGCCTAATGGCTTTCTCTTCCAAGGTTTGACGTCCATAACAACTCCCAAGCTGGGCCCCAGAAGATGACATTGGAGATGCATGAGATGAGGAAGAAGTTAAGATTTCATCTTCAATGCAGCAAGGGTGTGACAGTCTGTATTTTTATGTTCACCCCTTTTTACAAGGCTATGATAAATGTTGTACAAAGTATGCCTTTGTAAGGTATCATTTGAAAACTCACAATTTTCTGATCATTATTATCCTGGTAAAATGTGTGTGGCAAAGTTGTATGTAAACTTATAAGTTTATACTGTATAACATTACTGAGACATGTTCCCAGTTTAGAAAAGCAGGCACCAACCAGTTCTTAGAGACAAAAGGCAAACTGACACATCAGCCAGGTGCCAACAAAATCAAATGGCCAGTCATCTGGTTAAACTACTATTCTTTGGCAGGAAGAAGGGTGTGAATGAGAAATTTCCATATGGGCAAAGAAACAGTTGGAGGTTCTCATCCTACAGAGGTGCTGTCTCCTGAACCTCAGCTGGAGATGATTTTCAAAGGGAAAGGAGTACATTAAGAAAGAGGAAGAGAAGCCCCAGAATACTCCTTCCTTTCTCTCTGCTCACAGCATCAACAACACCTGAAGGAACACTGAACTGAGGGAGAGGTCCTGGCTGAAAGAATTCTGGTGAGCAAGAATTGGATTGAATTATTGGGAAACACCAGTTGAGATAACAAGGTTTGTGCATAGCATTTTCTACTGAGGACCTATCAGACTTTCTATGAGCTTGTATTGTCCAGAAGGAGAGAGCTGGGCAGTACACGATGCACATTTCTGGGGACAAGTCTGGGACTGAGAATTTGCTGGTGTTCAGGAGTGGCTGGCTATAACACTCATATGATTCAGCTGGGAGTAATTTACATGCTAGAGGCTGTGTGTGAGCAGACCAGGCATGGTTTATCTCCCAGCAAAGCAGTGTAAGGGCACCCCCAGGATCTCTCATATATCCAGAGCACTGGGGGTATGGTCACCATGTAATAATTGTTGAGACCTTTGTCCCTGTCCTACCTCCCCTGATGCACCAGTTCTAGAATTAATATAACCTTAGGGTGGTTGTAACTCTGGTAGGTTTGCAGGTTCTGTGCAAAAGGTGAGCCATAAAGGAGGATTACCACAAGTGAGAAAGGATGACTGGGGAGAGAGAGCTGATTTATATGAATTCCAGATTTATAGTGCTTTACATTAAGCCCTGGTTATTGTAGCATGTTTAACTGTGTGCAGATCTTCTCTTTTTTGTTAGTTTAATTGTGGTTTAAGGGGAAAAATTATTGACATCACTCTGATAATTCCATTGAGAACATAACAAGTCTTCTGTGTATAGAAAAGGGGTCGGCCACCTACGGCACATGTGCCAAAGGTGGCACGCGAGCCGATTTTTAATGGCACGCCGGCCCCGCTCAGCCCCGTGCACACTCCGCCTTACTTTCACTTCTAGGTTCCGGCTGCCGGCCCCTTGCCAGCCGGGGTCCCGGCGGCCAGGACCCCGGCTGGCAAAGGGCCGGCAGCCGGAACCCCAGAGCAGCGGCGGGCTGAGTGGGGCTGGCGGCTGGGACCCCAGAGCGGCGGCGGGCTGAGCGGCTAAGCCCGCTGCCGGTCTGGAGTTCTGTCCGCCGGCTCCTGACAGCCGGGGTTCCAGCCGCTGGCCCCGCTCAGCCCGCTGCCAGCCCAGGGTCCTGTCCGCCGGTCCCGCTCAGCCCGCTGCTGGCCTGGATGAATGGAACCCCGGGCCAGCAGTGGGCTGAACGGGGCCAGCGGCTGGAACCCCGGCTGTCAGGAGGGACAGGTTGTGGCAGACTCCAGGGCAGACTTAAAAGGGGAAAGAAGGAGGCAGAAGAAGCCTTTTCTCTTCTGATTTCCATGTGCCGGAAACAGCCAAGCTAAAGTCCCTACACTCTCCTGATCAGAGGTTGAACCCCACCGCTACCCTTTAGACATCCAAAGTGGGAGTGGAGATAGGGCAAAAATGCAAGCTGAGGAGGGGCTCACAAGGTGCAACCGCCTAAACTTTAGGAAAGAGCAGCATGCACATTCTACCTGCACTTTGAGGAACTTGGGCAGTCATTTAGGCCCAATGCTTCCTGTTGGCTCCTCCTGGTGGTGTTACATCTCCACACCACCCTCTCAATGCCAGATGGTGACTTAATAGCAAAATCTGGCCACACATTTTTGCCAGTTTCTTTGAGTCGAAAGTGACCTTAGTGGAAATCTGTTATCCGCAGACCACTGGCATGAGGGAAGATCCTTTGTAGCTACTGTGATTTATTGGGTCAGTGCATCTGAATACAGGCTTTTATCTGTAGTTCACTAATGCAGTAGATGTAATGGTTCCTTTAGTGATGTAATTATCTGTGATTGCATACAAAGGGCCAAATTTGACATCACATTTTGACAATTGAAGTTTAAGGATAAGCTAAACAAGTAGTATTTTTAAACTGTTTCAGAACCCTGTGAGTGAGAGAGTACAATCAAACACAATAGTCTGTGTGAAATATGAGACAAATGTTGCAGCGTTAATTCACATGCCACAGCCCAAGGGCTATGTCTGAAGAGCAGCTGCATGGTTTCTCTTCCACTTCCTCATGGTGCATGTGACATGCCAGAGAAAGCAGCATAGTTTATTGCATTGTTTTGAAGCCTAGCTCTTTGTTACTGTAAACCAAACAGCACAGAGATTGCACAATCTAATGTGTTGGGGGGGGGGGGTGATATATGTGAAAGTTGTAAGAAACATTGTCCAGAATGATCCATCATAGTAAAAAATTGGGTCTTCCATGACAAGCACACCTGTGATTCAGATAAAATTAATCAGAAACAGGACAATATCCTTTGGAAACTCAGGATAGAGATTAATTAGGGGATCCAGTCTGCAGGGGCAGATCCCCAGCTAATGTAAATGTTTGTAGCTCCTTTGAAGTCTCTAGAAATACATTGTTGTATACATACCAAGCACTTCACACCAACCAAAGCTCTTCAAATTAACATCCCCTCAATTAAATTTTGTACCTAATTTTCAATCCTCCATCATATGTTCATACTGATATATATATATAAATATATATATACACACACACAGACAGTACCTAGGGCAGAGATTGGATTGACTTGCTCTACTCTACTTCTTATAGATATCCACAGATAACTGGAAGCTCCACTGTCATCTCCTCAATAGCAGAATTGTTCCCTAAGTGAAACCATAATCCATGGCTCTCCTCATGCAGAGAGAGTCCATTCCAAGTGCTATATACAGATGTGACTACACAGCAGAACTTCCATTAATGTCAAGGGAAATTGCATGGATGGATGAAGGATCATGTATCATACTTACAATCCTGCTGAGGCTTTTCCTGAAAAGTGATTGTTGTGTGTATACAACAGTCTCTTTTATTAGTAGAAAAGCATTGGTCTTTGGAATGTGTTTTATTTATTTATTTAATATATACACTAATCTAATTCGTCTACAGTATGAAACAGCAGCCTTCAATGGGCTTTAACGGAGTACTGTGGGCTTTAATGGACTACTGTGTGGGCACAATTAATTGCAGGATTGGGACCTAAATCTCTAATGCTTGACCCAGTTTTACTTTTAAAACCAAAGAAAAAAAGTAAATTAAACTTAAGATTTATAGAGCCTGTGGTTTACCTGCCAGGAATCACACTAAATCTAATTATATTTCTGACTGAAAACAATGAGATGGTATGACGGGTTACCCTCAACTCTGCGGTGCCACCTGATGTACCATTGAGCCCACCTGTTCCACCAGTATGGGCTCCCTTACACTGTCCTGCTGAGCCAGACCCTTACGTGCACATCTCCTCTGGAGTGTAAACCCAATATTGTATTGTCTTGCATTGCACAGAAAACTGTACAGTGTAAGCTAATTGAAATTCACCTTCCCCCTCAATGTGGAGGAAAATATGCACAGATTTTTGCCTCTCAGTTATGAATTCCACAAGCTGGTTTTAGAGAAAACAAAACCAAGTTTATTAACTACAAAAGATAGATTTTAAGTGATTATAAGGGATAGCAAACAGATTAAAGCAGATTACCCAGCAAATAAAAACCACAATATAAGCTAAAACACTAAAGAAACTGGTTACAAACAGTAATTTCTCACCCTAAATGTTGCTTTAGGCATTTCTTTCACAGGCCTGACACCTTTTCCAGCCTGGGCTCAGCTCTCTCGTCCCCCCCCCCCCCACACACACACACACACTTGTCCTTGTTTCTTAGATGTTTCTAGCAGTCATCCTGGGCGGGGATTCAGTGAAGAAAGAACACTGATTAAGTCACTCACCTGTCTTAAATAAGTTTTATATATGGCGGGAGCCTTTTGTTTTCCAGTGTGGTTCCCCCCCTCACACACACACACAGACACATAGGAAAAATATTGGTATTCTATCATGGAATCCAGTACCAGGTGACTTAATCACATGACCCTGCAGTGTCAAAGCAGCCATGAGTCAAAGGTTGTTTGTAGCATCCCAGGAAGGTGGGAAATTCACATCTTCAAAGTCCTATTGTTCTCCCTAATGTCCCATCCAGACTGATTGCATTCTGCCTGGTGGGTGTTCCCCGGGTGTAAACCCACTTGTAATTGTTACATAGTAAATATTCCTAACTTCAGATACAGAAATGATACATGCATACAAATAGGATAATCATATTCAGCAAATCATAACCTTTCCAATGATATCTCACAAGACCCATCTTGTATAAAACACATTTTAGTTATGCCATATTAATATAATAACAATATCTCTATGAAGAATATGGAGTGTACCATCACAGATGGCTTTCAAATTATCACTAACAAAGTTATGATCATTAATTTCTGGGATTTTAAAAACAATAAGCCTTCCTGCCACCCTCATTATATTGGATTCCTTGAAGGTGGAACCTAAGGAGAAAAAAATCTGTTCATTAAAAGAGACGCATAGTAATGTAGTTGCTATAATCTAGTTTTAACTTATTAATTAGATTTTTAAAGGCTTCAGTATAATGCAATACTTTTCATACTTACGTAGGTGATATTTCTCAGAAAATCAAGCATCCTCGTAAATAATAAATGCATTATTACAGCTGAGAGACAACAAAAGTACCATAGCTGCCTACAAGAGCAAAATAATGAGATTTAAGTGTCACACCAAGGTTATTTAGATATTATTGATTAATAATGCTCCATGCTTTAGTACATAAATATGCCCTTTTCAGCAATTTTTTAAAGGTACTGTACATATTTGTAAGGCATTGTGCATCAGAAAGCCAAATGAACTTCAGTTGTTTATATTTTACTTTCTGTGAATTGACTTTTGCACAGGGAAGTACAAGCTTAATAATATGGTGTCCAATTCTGCAGTTCCTAAACAGGCAAAAGTATCATTGAAGTCAATGGAAATGTTGCCTACATAAAAAGATCAGGTTAAGGTCAAACAGCACTATCCAAGTAAATATAATAATCATAAACTAAAAGGTTTACCAAAGAACCAGTCAGTTTTCCATCATTTATACTTAGCTATAGGCAGGTCTGAAGGGAAGGAAATAAAAATGCATATTGATTGTCAAATGATATTAACATTGTATGTAAAATAAAATATTTACAAAATAAAGAATATTATGACAGTTTCAGTAAAATGGAACATCAGTGTCACAAAAAGAATCTGTAAAGTAATTTTTAATTGTGTAAAGAAAGAGATGTAAGAAAATCCAATGAATTGGGAAAATGTCTCAGATTACAGTAATTTCAGAGTTTCCATATAAAGATGTTAACACTACAGCTTGTATCTCACAAACTGGATGGGCTTTTTCCCATATGGACAGTATATTTAATAGCAACTTTAATTTTTTTTATCTAAAGTGGGCTCACTGAATCTTTTGCTGGTATGAAGAGACATGGAAACAACCTTCATTTTTAAAAAAATCACCGTTTATGTAATGTCCTTTCCAGGCTTAGAAGACATGGGTCTGATTTTCCTCTGCCATCCAATTTATGTAGTCACTTACATCTATGCTAAGTGAGTTCACTCTCATTTGTAACATTTTACACGCACTTTCTAGTTACATAACACAGGTGTAAATGACTACAGGAGGTGCAAGTCTATGGAGAATGAGGCCTTACAGGCAGGTCCTCAGCTGGTATAACTCCATTGAAGTTAGTAGATGTATGCTGATTTATACCATCTCAGGGGCTGGCCCTGTATTTTTATGCTAGACATCTAGGGCTAGATCTTCAGCTGGCATAAAATGGTGTAGTTCCATAGAAGTCAATGGAACTCTGCCAACTTATGCCAGCTAAGGAATTGGCTTCTGAATTAGGGGTAGCTGAGTGACTCTGGAGAGGGTTGGCCATGGATCTAGGTGCTAATTAAGACACTAATTTTGTAAAGTGTCTAGTGATTTTGGGGGCCTCCGTTTTTGGGTGCCCAAAATTCAGTACTTTTTAAAAATTCAGGTCCTTGTATGGGTACTTCAAGTTGGACACTGACCTACTTTTGAAAATTTGGCCGTAAAGGTTTTGTAGAACTGATGCTGATGGGATAAAGTCCTGGGAACCGGATTTTTCAGGGCCTTGCATTACAGACATTGCATTTACTTTTATTGTCCGGTAAACCTGTTCATGCTAAAATTTGGGTGTGGTTCCTCAGGCAAAATTATATCTGGTTCTGAGGCATTTAGACTCCTTTTCAGATTATTCATTCACCCAGCACTAATCTAAAAGTATTGATAATTGTTTCCTCTTCACCTCCTGCTTTCGTCCAATTTATTAGTATTCCTCTTACACAGAGATTAGATCATTCGCTGCATGTGAATTTGAAATGTTAAGCATCAACGTCTTCAAATATGCATTAAGGATCAAGCCCTGTTTTTCAAGTAGACCTACAATGGGGTGATTCTGTATGGACATATAATTCTCAGTTAGATTCTGCAAAACTTCATTATTTTTAGTAGTCCTGCTGGAGAGCCTTCTGTAAGCATTATTTCACTTTTCTGGGCCGTAAGACTCAGTAATTTCATTTGTTTCTCATTCACATTCATTCTCCCTTCTAACTGATTATATTTATTTGAGGTACCAGTTTGTCAAATTTGCACTCAAAAACATTCATCCTGTTGTGTACTCTGTCCAGAGATGGTTAAGAGCATAAGAGACAGCATAGTATCCTCACAACTGATAGTACTCATTATATTCATCTACTTCATGCTGGGCTCAGTGCAGATAAGGACAGTTGTGAGAAACAAGCCAAGTTCAATATACTCCTGTATTTCTTGAAATCACACAACATTTGATTAAAAACAACTTGCCCCTAATGTGAAGTATAATACAGTGTGTTTCAGTCCAGAGCACGTTTTTGTTTTTGCTTGGTTTTTGGTTGTTTAAGCCAACTTCTGGATCTCTGAAAACAGGATACATGGAAATGGAGGTTATAATGGAAATAAACAGACCTTTAACCTCACTGTCTCATTCACATGCTGTATGCCATTTTATTAAACTGCAGGAATTTAAACTTAAAAAAATGTACCAGATGTCTAGGTCACAGTGTTTTTAAAATGATATAATAATTAGGAATGAGTGAACAATTGCAATGAATAATTTATCCAGCCATTTTGTTTGACTTTTGGAATATTCACAATCAAATTGCAATTTCCTTGGATTTATTCCATCAGTTCAAAATTGATTTAAATAAAGTGGAATGTGACTATCAAATTTTCGGTCTGTGAACTTTCAGGCTGGTAAATCCGCATTGCTTGAAAGGTCTTAGTGAGCACATCCAAAAAGGGTCTACAGCAAGGCTGAAGGGAATTCAGTTAAAAAAATTGCATGAATATTCTTGGCAATTTTTTCACGGCATTCCCCCACTTCTAACGGTATATGTTTAACGGTAAAATGATGTTATTATCCAATGGATGGGCTCTTCATCTATGCAAAACTATGTCAAGCAGGACTGGAGCATGTCCAAATGCTGATCTCACTACTGATGAAGATGAGAGATGGATACCCCATCAGGAGCTGGGGGTGGGCCTCATGATGAGTCTGGTGCAAGAGAGCCCACACATGTATTCCCAGTTTCATGTTTAGAATTTGAATGCTTTTTGCATTAACTAGATGCAAAAGAAACCATCTAACAAGGTACTTGTGCTACCAGTTTTTAAGCAAAAATTGCCATTGAAAACAGTAATGAAATCTGCTAAAAATTGATTGAACGATATGGGCTATTGACTTTAAAAATTTGACCTCCTCTTGTATAAACTAATTTGCTAAATTTAAACTATGACCACACTGTGCAAAAAGGGGTTAAGGAGCTGCTCTAGGCTCAGCCAGCTCCTCCCCGCCACCTCTGCAAGAGATGCATAGACTGGAGAAGGCGTTAAAAGGGAGAAGAACAGCTCACTTGGAGGCAGACCAGGGAAGAGAGCAGACCGGCAACTTGCAGCTATTGAGGAAAGGGCTGAGGGAAGGCAGGATGTCTCCCTTCAACAACTGCCACAAGATCCTGGCCTGAGGGAAGGGAGGACCTGCTTCAAGTACACCCTGAGAGGGAGGGATTTCCTTCTCTCTCTTATATGAACTCAGTTTGTTTGTGTTCATTCCCTTGTGTTGTTTATGGATTATACGACAGAAGAGAGACTGGGAACTGACCTGACCAGAGGACCAAGCCACAGCAGTAGGCAGCTGCTTCCCCAAGAAAGAGAGACATCTGCCATGCCAAGCACAGTCAGGGGGATGCGCCCAGTGGCGTGATGCCCCCCCTCCACACCTCCTTGCCACAGAATGTGAACCTTGGGCAATCGTGGGGTGGTAGACGTGGCCCAAGGAGGGCATCCTTAAATGTTCCTGGGTGGTAGACCTTTAATAGCCCTTACTGGGTCCTGGGCCAGAGCCTGGTGGAGTGGGAGATCTCGGGCTCCCCTACCAACCTTCCCTTCCCCCCTCATGTTAAAGGTCCTGAGCCCTGGCCACTAGGCAATGCTCCCCATGAGTGCAAACTATGACACCGCCTCTCCCAAAGTGCAAAATTTAAATAGCTTTCATGCGAGATTTCTTTTTTAACTTCCCAAAACTGGACAGAGGAATTTTGTGAAAAACAAATTCATCATTACTTATGACTATGCAGACACACACTGTCCATGTGTTAGGGCACTGAACTAAGAGACCTGGCTTCTGTTACTAGCACTGCCTCTGACCTGCTATGTGAGCAAGTCACTTTGCCACTCTGCCTCTGTTTCTACTACTATCCTTTGTCAATCTGGCTAGTCAGATTGTAAGCTCTCAGACTCGGCAATTGTTTGTTAGTATATATTTATACAGTGCCTAGCACAATGGCCATCTAATCTCAGTCAGGTTCTCTAGTTATTACTATTATACAAATAATAACTGAACTAGATTGGCCTAAACCAAAACCAAAGGAGCTCAGTCTTAAAGGGAGTTCGAAAGGCAAACCTGGATGAGCAGCCCAACATTGACGATTGAGCCAATCTTAGCATTGAACTATGCTGAACTCTTGTGATTAAACATTCAGTTGAACTGTTATTTATTGTATTAATTAATGATTTTTTGGAAGTTAAATAAAAATGCAACTTGTATTTCTCTGCTAATTAATCCATACCCAAGAGAGATGCTCTGCTTTAATTTCTTTCCAGAAGACAATGTTTATTTTTATTTTTTTTGGCCATATACTTAGCAAACAACCCTTCTACTTTTGTCTCTCTCATAGGGCACATTCGCAAAAATGATAATGCATCTCTACAAATTATTTGGCAGCTGTGGTGGAATATAATAAGTCCATTAAATTGAGAAACCACTTGCCAAGTTTTCCCCGTCCTAAATTACACTATAAAAAGAGGAGTAACAGTTCATAAAGCAGGGCTTTTGCTCGCAACCAATTATAGGCAGTAAGAGTGGTAGCGGGCCTTAACTGCACACCGACCAATTATTGTCTTTAGTTCTGCTTCACAATAGGAAGTCGCTGTTATTGGACAGATGCACCCACAGTAAGGTGTACTGAATCTCAGCAAATTGATTTGCGAAGAAATAAAGCTACCTGAGCCACAATGGGATTTTAAGGGATTTCTGAGGACATGCTGGAGCAGACAACATTGACGTTTGTCAGCAATAGAATAAGAGAGCGTTGCTATTGGAGATGGAGAATATATATTTGTAATGACACTTTTTCTGACAACTATGAAGCTTCTGCACCGTCACGTGTCTAAAGGAATACAGCGCTAATTAACTATCTGGTTTTCAAAAGAGAGAAAGCAGTGTAACAGAACCAATAACAGATTAAAAGACACACACAGAAATTCAAAGCAAAGTTTAGCATAGCATATTTGAGCTCTGCAAACATATGCTTAACTTGGCACACATAAATAGTCCCACTGAAATCATGCCTAAATGTTGTTGGAATTGGAGGCCTACATTATAAAATCTCACCTCTACTGAATAATTTGATTACTACTTTCAGCTTTCCAACAATTCTGAGGTCTGTTGTTGTTAATTACTATTGCTTGTTTTTACTGGTTTGGTGTTTTGTGTGGACTGGTTGCAGTTACAGGCTGCACTCTGGATTTGGGTGTTGTAACTGCACTCGTTCTCTGCCCCAAAGAGTTCAATGTCTAGATATATTTTTGCTTTTATTAAAAAAAAAGTGTCAAGCTGCAAAACATGTCTATAAATTCAGATTTTGAACCCCACAAAATTCAGGGTGTTTTGACCTGAGTTCTAGCTTCATTACAGTAAAAGCTGTGTTATCCGGCCCTGTACCAACCAGAAAGCCCTATAAACTGGCATTTCTAATCTTCATAGAAAGTCCGGTTTATAGTCTGGTTGGCTTGGGGCCGGCAGGCTCCCTACCTGGCTCTGCATGGCTCCCCAGAAGCAGTGACTTGTCCCTGATGTTCCTAGGCGCTCACTAGGTTCCCAGCCAATGGGAGCTGTGGAGCCAGCACCTGGGGCAGAGTGGGGGCAGCGCACAGAGCTGCCTGCCGCAACTCCATTTAGAAACAGCAGGGATGACAGGTCACCGCTCGTGGGGAGCCGCCTGAGGTGAGCGCCCCGGGGATCCGGCACTCTGAAACCCCTCCTGTGCCCCAACCCCCAGCTCCACACCCCCTCCTGCACCCAAACTCCCTTCCTCATAGGTAACTGGAATTTTTCACTGACCAGCACCACCCATTCCCCCAACATGCCAGATAAAAAAGCTTTTACTTATAAATATAAGGGTTTACTTGCAACATTTAGATTGGATCTAGGTTTAGCCCTTAAAGGTCAAGCATTTTTGGATATAGGTTTGGGGTTCGGGCCCATCTTTCTAATACATGGTCCACATTAAAATGCAGTGATTGTGTAACAAATCCATGACCACCTATGACTTCATGGAGTTTCATGTCAGCAACAAAGATAAAACTCAGATGCTTGTATTCCAAAGAACAAGGAGCGCCCATGACAAACAGTTGAACATTTCTGACTCTATCTAGTATAGGGTGCAGTTGTATTAATTTAGATGGAATATATGGGCCCAACGAGTCAACGGTGTAAACATGACTCTGAAATGATCCAACATTAAATAGTTTTAGTCCTCAGACTACTTAGTACCATGGCAAACTCCATTACAGATCCCTTTATCCATGTATTAAAAATTTAGAACAAAAAGGAAAAACAGTTAATGCATGTGAAATGTAAAGCAGTAATTAAGGTTTTAATTTTAATAACACCCCTTACTCTCTTCTCCTTTAACTGGAGAGAGTCTTTAAAGGAAACATCTCCTTCTTAAACTGTCTCTTAAATGGTATTAAAGAAGTTAATAACTCTCCCTTTTTGGAGAAAGAAGTTAGTTGAAATGGGCTCAAGCTGTTGTTGCTGCTGCTGTTCTTAAAGTCCGATCCCATTTCCTAAAAATAGGACAAACACACACAAAAGGGGAAAGAAGAGAACAGCAAAGATAGACATGCAGCTTCTGTCTCTGGTGCAGACTTTCACTTGCAACCTCACTGCTGCAGGGCCGGATTAATGCAGGGGCTTTAGTGGCTGCAGCCCAAGGCCTCAGGCTGAGGGGGGCGCCGCAGGCCTGCGGGCCAGATGCAGCCTGATGCTGCTTTTTATCCAGCCCGCAGCAAGTCTCCGTACCGTGGGCCGGACACCAGTCCCTGAGGCGCCCCCTGTCAAGGCTGTATCCCCACTTTGAACTTTAGGGTACAACTGTGGGGGGCCTGCATGAAGACTTCTAAGCTTAACTACCAGCTTAGATCTGGTCCGCTGCCACCATTCCCAAAAGCTAATTCCCTTCCCTGGGAAGCCTTGAGAAACCTTTCACCAATTCCCTGGTGAATACAGATCCAAACCCCTTGGATTTTAAGACAAGGAGAAATTAACCATCCCCCTCCTTTCTCCCACCAACTCCTGGTGAATACAGATCCAACCCCCTTGGATCTAAAACAAGGAAAAATCAATCAGGTTCTTAAAAAGAAGGCTTTTAATTAAAGAAAAAGGTAAAAATCATCTCTGTAAAATCAGTATGGAAATAACTTTACAGGGTAATCAAACTTAAAGAGCTCAGAGGACTCCCCTCTAGTCTCAGGTTCAAAGTACAGCAAACAAAGATAAACACTCTAGTAAAAGGTACATTTACAAGTTGAGAAAACAAAGTAATACTAAGACGCCTTGCCTGGCTTTTTACTTACAAGTTTGAAATATGAGAGACTTGTTTAGAAAGATGGGGAGAACCTGGATTGATGTCTGGTCCCTCTCAGTCCCAAGAGCGAACAACCCCTTAAACAAAGAGCACAAACAAAAGCCTTCCCCCCCCCCCCAAGATTTGAAAGTATCTTGTCCCCTTATTGGTCCTTTGGGTCAGGTGTCAGCCAGGTTACCTGAGCTTCTTAACCCTTTACAGGTAAAAGGATTTGGAGTCTCTGGCCAGGAGGGATTTTATAGTACTGTACACAGGAGAGCTGTTACCCTTCCCTTTATAGTTATGACACGCCCCACCCCGCCCCAGGGCTGGAGCCACGAGAGCCGGCTCACCGATGTTCCCCTGCAGCCCCAAGGCGAGGGGCGTTCAGGGAGTCTCTGTGCACTGCCAATGGGCACCGTGGCCAACGGGATCTGTGGGGGTGGCGCCTGCGGGCACGGGCAGCATGCACCATGCAGAGCGGCCTGGCCCCTCTGCCTAGGGGCCGGACATGCCAGCCACCTCGGGGAGCAGAGCAGCGCAGAGCCAGGGCAGGCAGGGATCCTGCACTGCTGACCAGGAGCCACCTGAGTAAGCGCCTCCCGGCCGGAGCCTCTACCACGCACGCCCTCCTGCACCCCAATCCCCTGCCCCAGCCCTGGCCGAACAGGGACTGCATGCTGTCAGCCACTCTAATATCTGGCAAACTTGTACCAGTGTCAGGCTGTTTAGGGCATTGTTTTTAGCTGCCTCTTTCTGGTGACCGACTTAGAGAAATACTGTAAATTATACAGTCCTGGGTGACTAAGCCACACTCTTATTAGCTAAAAGGCAAAAAGAGAGGGACAGGAAAGAGGAGAAATAAGATGGGGAAGGAAAAGGTATGTGAGAGAAAGAAATACAACATCCCACTCGGTGTTTGGGATTCAACTGTTGCTAGTTGAGCTGGTGATGTCATCTGGCTCCCTCTCTTCTTTGGCCTGATCTGGTTAGGACTAAGATGGAGGTCCAGGGTCCCAGGAGATGGGGAGGGTAGCAGCCATGGTGGTGAAGCTCCCTCCAGGAGCCAATTTTTCCCCAAAGTCTCTTTCTTTAAGGACCCCAAAAAGGATTGATTGGTGAAATAGTCCAGCCCCCTCATTATTTTGTCCTCCAACTAGGCCTAATATCTGACACACCGATTTTGGTTAATTGATTTCTGCCTCTCCCACACTCGTCTTGTTTGTCAGGCATGATCTTAGCACAGTCCTTGAGTTATATCAGTAGGCCTTTTTGTTTAGATTAATTCAGGCTTTTTGTCTCCCTTTTGCACTTTTCCCATCAACTTGGACTGTTACAGCTTATGGTGACACTCTGAACTTTTATCTGCTTTTCACAGTTGAACTCACAATTAGGATCAATTTGATGCACTGGCCCAGAACAAAACTCTCTCTATTAAGAAATAGGATGCACCCAGAGAGGAGACTGTGTTAATCTGTAAGCAGTCAGTTTTTCTGCAAGGAGTCTGTTTGTCCATGGAGAGAGAGAGAGAAAGAGGCAACAGACTGTTTCTTGGGACAGGGCTGAGGTGCCGGCCTGAGGTTTCTGCCGAAGAGGGTTGCCTATGTGTTGTTTGTAATGACCCCTGCTTCAAAAAGCAGGACTTGTGTACATTTTGTAAGTTAACACATTGCAGTAAGAAAATACCTGACTCTGTGTCATTAATTGCTGCTGAAAAAAGGAAATTGACCTGCAAAGCTGCCCCTACCCCAAATCTGCTTCTCCTCAATAGAGGAGGTCCTGGTAATGTGTGCAGCATACAGTACTTGGCCTCTGTCAGAGAGAGAGAGGGGGGACACTTCAACAGTTTGACTTACACTTGAAGGTTTTGCTCTCATCAGATAGGCTGCGTAAATATCTCAAAGTTCTGTTCTGCTTGTGTGTGTGTTAGTAGGAGGAAAACTGTCATTAAAGGTAGTTATGTCTGTGTGTCAAGAAATGCACAGAGCCCTCCAAGCTGGAATACTTTGAGGTGCACAGATCAATTAGCCTGTCATATAACTTCAATGGGAAAAAGTAAGAATAGCAATTGCAGGCCCAGCTCTTTTGTAAATGTAACATTTTTCACTGTTCCCTTTCTTCCTTTTATTAATGAATTATGGATGCTTAGGGATAAGAAAAAAACTACTAAAGTCTTCTTTTATTGCCGCTTTCCTGTTGACATAAGCAAGAAATAATGCAGTTGACTTGGATCATGTACAATTTTAATTACTAGGAATGCTTTTAGAGTTATTTCTAATGGCTATATTAGCCATATACATTTTCATTTGGCTGCATCTTCCCAGATTTTCACATCCTTCTCTAGTATCCTTCAACATGCATGAGAGCAATCCCATTGTGTTTGAGTTGCTCTGCTTTATTGTTAGCTGCATTATTTGTTCAAATATTTATTTCTCTTTATTAACATAGTGCCACATGAGTGCATGCTGCTTTACAGGGAGGTGGGGGGGGGGAGGGAGGAAGACAGGTGAATATTTAAATACAAAGACAACGTGTATTCTGGGGAGGAAAACGTTTCAGAGGTTTGTTTGGAAATTAGAGATATACATTACCTGTGTAGACCCCAGTGCAGCAGAGCATTTTTAGACATATGCATAACCTGAAGCACATTCTTAAGTCCCATTGAAGTGAGTGGGAAATGCTTTATTACTGAGTTGGGGCCACTGCCATTTAGCAGTCTTTTTGCCAGTGCAGATTTATTCCTTAGCATATGGTATTCTCAAGTGCTTTGTGCATTTGCTAGCTTACTGTTCCAAACCATAGGACTTCCACCTCTCCCCTTAGGAGAGTAATGCATGTAGCACTGTAGGGCCATGAATACAGGTTGGGATCTCCAGGCACCACTCTTGTACCAAAAATGATTGATATTTTCTTTGCCTTTTGGAATTTCTGGTGGTGCTAAAGGGAGAATCAGGAGTAGCTGGGATGGGCTTCAGAGGTACACATAGACAATAGACAAACAGGACATGGAATGTGTAGGGGCCTTCACTGACTGTGAAGTGCAGGGAGGATTGGTGGGTGTTAAGGAAGATCAGAATGTGCTGGTGATGGGACCAGCAGATTATTTCAGTGGATTGGGAGGCTCTGAGAGTTGGGTAGGTTTTTGGAGGAGTTGATATGGAAACCTATTCAGGAGGTATAAAGAAAGGGAATTGGAACTTGAAGGTGGGGGTTATAATTTGATAGATAGTCAGATAGTAGATGATGAAGACCATATACCTAGGTAAGTAGGCACTCGGGGCTAGACCCACAAAGGTACTCAAGCAGCTAACTGCCTCTTTACGCACAACACAGAGACAGCAAAAGGCATTATCTCTGATACCCGGGCAACTCCCTGGGAACGTTTAAAATCCCTGCTCCAAAGTATTGGGGCACTAATACTTCTCAATTAAATGGTTTAAAGAAGTTTTTTAACATGGGCACAACAATGTTTCTCCCCCCTCCCCCCCCCCCCCCCCCCCCGTTTATCTTGGTCTTGGAAATGGCCAAACTTTTTTCTCTAAAACATTCTAAAAAAGTTCAGCCTGAGGCAGACAACCTGCATGGAAGATTTCAGCCTAAACATTTTTTTGGCAAAGTTTATAAGCAGCTCAAAACAGGGTCTTATAATGAAAACCATATGAGAAAAGACGAATGGAACAACAGGACGTTGATTGCATTCCAAGTTAAGGCAAGCCAACAAACAAAACTGATAAGACAACAGAATGCAAAATTCCCAGCTGAGCTTTTAAATTAAATTTAATAAAATGGTTCTGTATGGCAACTAAATACCAACAGATTTTTGAAAGTCAAAAAAGGACTGAGGGGGAGATGAAACCTGAAATGTTGCCTGGACAGGGACCGGACTATTTGATTACCTTTTAGTTGTAAGCACAGTTATGACACTCCTGATATTTAATCTTCTCTGCTCCATTACATATAGTCTCCATGGGATTGCATCCCAATGAACTTTATAAAGATTTTCTTTTACACTTTATACATTTCCACAAGCCCACACACTGTATTAATGTCTGGGTGTGTTGGGGGGGGGTGAGGAGAGGAGTGGTGGTGGCTTTATATCTGCTTTATACATTAAGATTTGATTAAAAGAATGTCTGAAAATGGATCGTTTTCTTAAAAATTGATCTGTTTCTTCAGGCACCTCCCATGTGGCAGAGTGGTCTCTTCTAAAGAAGAAAGTTACCGTACATGCTCCAAAACAAAAGGGTTCTATTATTCCTGCTAGAGGGGCACACAGCAGCAGGATTCTACATAGGTGAACAGGTGAGTGGAGGGCACCGAGAGCATTTATTGAAGGGCTTGGGTGTAGTTGTATTCCCTGCCTAAAGGGCAGGGAGGCATCACATAGAGGCAAAGGCTTGGCCCCATCAAACAGTATGGATCTGTAATCTGAGGGATGGTGCAGTGCGCACGCTACTCCTGCGCTCCCGGGAGCTCGGGAAGCATTATGTCTGTCTGAGGTGACATAGCTGGCATGAGGTACCTCAGCACTCCCCTGCTGGAATGCATTGAATGCATTGACCTGACTTGTGAGGGGGAATCTCTTATTTGACTGAGCATCTAATGCGTGCTATCACTGCAATAACAGCAGAAATTATAGAAGTCCATATTCCTGCCAACTAATCCATCTCTCTACCTGTGAGGGATTGTTCTGCAGAGTATCTTTGTTTGTCATTTATCTAGTGTAGTTTAAAATGACTCAAGTGATGGTGCATTCACATAGAGATAAAGTTGCTGGGAGGAGATATGTCCAGCTGGGTGCGCCCACAACATTCAGATCAATTTTTTCTTTGTGCTCAGCTCAGGAGTTGGGGCTGTGGGGGGTGGATTACAATTGAGGGTGGGTGTTACCTGCACATCAACACATGTTATAGGCACCAGCTCAGTGTTAACATGGGAAGTAATCAGCTTGACAAATATCTATTTGCTGTCAGAATTCTTGATAAGCTTACCGCACAGGCAAATTGGGTCCCAAGAGTGCACCAAGGATTGATTTATGGTTAGAAGCAAGCCCTTGATTACATTCGCTTGTTGACCTCCTCCTTTGTTTACTAGCTTAAAGCAAAATTCTCCTCTCACCTCAGCACAGCAATACTCAGCTTCAGTATACTGCTCACTAGTACTGTTGACTGGACTAAAGATAACTCTTTGCACAGAATTGTTCTATAAAACATTGGATATCATGCTGGAAAAACAACAGTGGAGAATAAAAAAAAAATACAGAATGAACTTCAGCTTCACACAGCTGGGAAAATATCAACTTTGACCACAAGAAAATTCTTAGTGTAACAGCAGAATTGAAGCATTTTGGAGGGAGATGGATGATTTTGTAAAAACAAGCAGATGATTCAGAACCCCAGTTTTGCGGTAGTTATTCCTGAGCTAACAGAGGACTTAAACCTCATATGGCAGGTATCATAGGTGGATATTATACGTAGTCTTCTAAGTTTTGTAGTGTGAGAGCAAGTTTTTAGTCTTTGAAGAATGCTTGTGGTGTTAATATTTGGTTATACGAGGTTCTGGGTAGAGGGTACTGCGCAAGGGGCCGGAGAACTCTCATCCTGACTGGAGCACGTTCTTGAAGCAGAGTTGCTTCCAGAGAGCCAGGAGCTGGTGTTGGGCTAAGATTTCTGGAGGAAGGGATTGCCCTGTATGCTATTTGACTGCCTTTACTCCAGAACTGGTATATCTATGGAAATAAAGCAAGGCACAATTAGAATGTTCAAGATTCTGAATCACTGATTTCTTCCCCACTGAAAAGCAAAGCTGCAGGGCCTCAAGCGTCTCCTTCTGCTCAGCAGAGGGGCAATACTGGTGCCAGAACAGGACACTCGTATCAGAATCAGGGACAAGAAGCCTATTAGAATTGTTCTCCTAAAAATCAAACTTGCAAGGAAGACAGCTAAGGGTAAGTTTAGAAAAAACATGAAATGGGGGGCGGGATGGGATAGAAAGCATCAAAGAAAGCACGATTTAAATTGATTAACTTTCAAATGTCACACAGTTTCCTTACCATGCTGTGTACTTTTGCAAACATTACAAATACATAGTCCGATCAGTGTAGAAATTAGGGTACATATTCAAATACATGGTGGGTCTGATTGTGCTCCCATTTCTGTAGATTGGAGTCTGGCTGTTAACCTCGGAGGGGGAATGGTGGGTTCTGGAATGTGATAAAGCTAAAGCTATTTTAAATTACACCTTCTATACACAATCACAACTGCTGAAGGTGTAGCCTACTCCCATTGTGGTATCATTGGGATGGATATCAAGCAGATGGGGAGGGGGCAAGGGGAATGAAATAAAGTGTTTTTAAAATTTCTAGAGAAGAGAATATACTAAATAAAGCCTCTCCCATGCAAGTTACTCAATGCAGGTGGATGTGGGCACCTATGCCTGGCCCTATTGATGTCTGTGGGGCTCTGTGATCTATCCAGGTTGCTTAATGTGAAGGATCAGGGCATAATACATATGCATAATGCATCATGCGGGAGGTCAGACTAGATGACCATATTGGTCCCTTCTGACCTTAAAGTCTATGAGTCTATGAGTCTAATTGGACAATGGAAAATACTACATGGTTCCTACTGAGAAGAGGCATATAAGGCTTCATCATGTAATGTGTTCAGCCCTTTCCAGGATCAAGCCACTAGTGGCTTATGCTACAGCCATTGATTTCATTGCAAGTTTTCGCATAGATTTTTCTTTAGTGCAGCTTCAGGTTCTGAGTTAGGAGACAGCGTGACTCACTTCAAGGAGTTTTATACAGCCTGTTGTGGAATGGCACAAAGGGCTGAAGCAATTGTATTGGAAAATGTGTGACATGAAGAGAAGGGCTCAGGGCTTCCCTGAGCAGTGGCAATAATTCTCCATAGAAGTATGACCAGCACTCTTGATTGATGGATGTTTTCTCCCAGATGCCTCTGACACCGAGACCTGTGATTGTTCCTCATTGACAGTTTGATTGGTTCCCTTCTAACACACACACATTCTCTCTCTCTCCCACCCCACCCCTCACACACACACGGGGGTCACCCTCTGAAAGATTCAGTGGAAGTTGATTTTCTGGTTATGTCTGCATGTTGCGTTATCTGAACTGCTTCTAATAAGATGTAGTATCAGGCTCATTGTGGCGCAGAATCATCTGCTGTGCCCATAGCTGAAGAAGCACCTGCTGTGCTAGCCATTCTTCATGAAAGAGATAGACCCCCACTGCTACAGCAGATCTGCCATAGCACATGCACTTCACTTTACTCCCTCATCATGCCTTGGTAATTACTGTTGTGTGTCTGATAAGTCCTGTACAAGCTGTGAGATCTTGAATTGAGGATCTGGGAGAGTTATAAGAATATAACTAACTGGAATTAATGCTCTAGTTAACTCTCTGTCACATTGCAACCAGTTATGCATTCTTATCAGATGGCTCCTAGAGCCATATGTCACATCATTTGTATTCATTTTCACTTAATTGATCATAATGTTAACTTACAACCTGCTCCTTATAACCTGCTGTAGGTGATGCTGTAGAAATGGTGTCCTATAACATAAAGCATATAACATAAAGCATTACTCTCCCTTGTTTTCTGAGAGGACACATGACCTCAGATTGCCTGGCTTGGTTCTGTGACCCGAGAAATCTATTCACACTATTGGAAAAGGACATTTTAAGCCCTGAAACTGGCAAATATATATATATTGGAAAATGAAAACACATTCCAAACTTATCTTTGAAAGGTTAATAATCATGACAACTACTAATGCCTATGTCACACCTTTCATCCCCAAGCGCTTTAATAAAACATAATAATGCTAATTCAGGTCTCCATCTTGCCAAGCCTAATAGCACCTCTGGGTATTTAAGGAGGATGACACCGCCTTGATTATATGGACTTGGTTCAACTACTTTTGAGTTGCTGTTTCTCTTTCACTATCCCTATTTCGCTTGCCACCATACTTTTCTCAGGTTTCTCCGTGCCCATCAGACCTTACCTTGTAAAGCCTGCCTTATTAAAAAAGTTTCTTATCATTTTAACTTATTTCATCTCCCTTACTATAGGAGCTGCGTAGTCAATTTGATGGCTGCAATATACATCCAGAAAAAGGGAGGATAGGCTTCTGACCTTTTTAAAATGGACCCTACTGTATATAGGTTCCACTATAAAGTAGAAAAGTTTCAGCAGAATGTATCCACACTAAAAACTAAAATCAAAGCATTTTAAAATGCTTTCTACTCTCTCTCCTTGGTAGGGTGACCACATCCCTTATTTCAAGGGACTATCCCTCATGTCATTGGTTTGTCTCTTAGTTGATCATCCTGTATTTTAAGACGTATTGAAACATATTAAACCTGATAATAGGTACCATTTAAAACACTAAATTGAAGCTTGTGATAATTGCATTGTATCCCTGAGGGCAATAGAAATGTACACTTGAGAGAAAAATACATGATATGCTAAAGGAAATAGTGTTTCCCTAATATATCCTTTAAAATAAAGTGGTGTCCCTTATTTTTCAAGTGATTTTTCCCTTTATTTTCATCCACCAAAGGCAGTCACCCTACCCTTTTGGTCTCTTTTCTGCTCAGTCATGTCACTTCAGGCTCTGTGAACTGAGAATCATATGCAGGGGGGTGGATCTATTACTCCATTCCAGGGCCGGCTCCAGGCACCAGCGGAGGAAGCACGTGCCTGGGGTGGCACATGGTAAGGGGCGGCATTCCGTCCATTCTTGGGGTGGCACAGTCCGGGCGGCCTTTTTTTTTTGCTTCGGCAGTTCAGGCGGCAGTCCGAGTGGTTTTTTTTTTTTTGCTTGGGGCGGCAAAAATGGTAGAGCCGGCCCTGTTCCGTTCCTCCCCCTCTTTCTCTCTGCTCCCTGCCCACCCACTCTGGCACACGCCCATTATTACATGCTTGGCTCCAAGGCCCAAGGATTCCCTGTAAGTATGTAAAGAGGGGGTGTAGCTCAAGTTACAATCAAGTTACCCTACGTGATTCCACACTCTGTAATAAATCAAATACTTCTTTACTTCTCATTTTCTCAGAAGTCAATAATTCTTTTCACTGCTGTACTTAAGTAGAATTGTAACTGGTAATAAACGATTTATGAGCTTAACAGTGTTTACTTATAGTAAGCAGACTGTGTGGGAAGCTGGTTCTGCAATGACATCTATGTGTGAGTTCCACAGCTGAGCAGAGCTAATTGAAGGACTGGGCCTTTGGAGTCACTTCATTTTGAGCCTCAATTCTACCTCTTTGATTTTTAAATAGTATTGCTTCATGGCACTGTCACAGTTCTTTCTTCAGTGAAATACTTGGCTCAGTGAGTCAGCATTTCAAAGAAACTCAATCCAAAATGAAGGACACAGTCCTTGATTTACAAAGGTGTGAAATGTAATCCAAGGACAGGGCTCTCCTATAATATTTTATGGATGATTTTTTTGTGTTTACAGTAAATGCTATATATAAAGTGCTTCCTAGAAGCTGAAGAACACATTACCTCTGGCACTCTCTCCTGGTAGATCTGCACAAATCAAATCTACGGGTGTATTGTTTGTCACCTTTGGACACTGTTGGGTGGCGGTTTTTTTCAGATGACTCGCTAAATTAATTTACTGAAGTAAAAGGAGGGAAGCAAGTTATTAATTTAGTGTCTGATACAGATACCACTGCTGTGTTCCTCCTTCTCAAAGCAGCTTCACTGACTCAACTTCCAATAAGAGAACAAGACAGTGGATCCTAACAGGTGTGAGGCCTAAAAATGATAAAAAAATATTGGAGATGGGCCAGCTCAAAAGGTTGTGTGGTGGTGGGGTGGGAAGGCGTATCCTGGCTTTTGGTTAGACACACTATAGACATGGCAGTTAGCAGTGACATACAAATCTAGATTCAAACAATCAAGGTCTAGAAGTATTTAGACACTGGATTTTGTCTGTGTCAACCTCTAATAGACAATAGGAATGGACAAAAATCAACAGAACCTGCATATTTCCTTAATCCCAGAAAGTATAGGAGAGCTGATCACATTCTTTGCATTTTACTGTGATTACTTAAACAAACTCTCAAGTTTTAAATGTACCGGCTTTTAGTGTAATCCCTGACTCCCATATGTTTTTGTTACACAGTATATAGTAAGTAGTCATGCAATCTTTTCAGTATATGTATATATTGGCCTTTCATGGACTTTTCTTAGAAAAATATTCTCCTTGTTTTGCTCAAATTAAAAGTAGTTTTATATTTCTAAAATCTTTCTTTCATTGTTCCTTGTCAGGTGGGTGCTTTCCTTAGCTTACCATGCTAGAACAGTAAAAAATCCTATTTCTTTCTCTTTTTTTCTTTTTCAAAGCAATGAAAAATTGAGGACTGTATTGTTGGCAAAGATCAGCCTGACAAAAGTTGATTAGTTCAAAACAGGAATTAATTCAAGCAAGTTTTATGGCCTGTGTTATGCAGCAGGTCAGACTATATGATCCCAATGATCCCTTCTAGCTTTATGAACCTATACAATGTTTTCATTAGCAGAGTAGTTTTAAGTACACATCATCTACTAACTGTGACTGAGATCTTCAGTGTGTCAAAATAAACCTCGGTTGACAGGCACCATGTGTCCATATTTTTCAATGGAAAATCCCCAACGACCTTATGCAACTAGCTTCCTTACCACTTGTACTGTACAGAGCACAGTGGGTAGCAAAGTCGATGGTATCTCACACTGTCTAGGATTTGACATACTTGGATCAAATAATCTTTGTTTTATAGCACATCACACCATTCTTTGGGCTGTACTGTGAGTTGAAATATTGCACCAGCCCTCTTCCTGGGATCAAATTAGAAAAGATCAACAAACCTGACATGGAATAAAATGAATATGTACTAAAGATATTTCATTAAAAAATAGAGTAAAAAAGAACAATTATTTACAGCACTGTGACCAGGGTCCCAGGGGCGTTACACTGACATTGCTTAAATCAGGGCAAACTGCAAAGAATGCGGCAGACAACCCCCAAAGCTGGTGGTCATTCTAACAGTTAGATCCACCCAGCTTGCCAAAAAACCCCAGCTTCCATAATACCTTACTGGTTACCCAGAAGTCAAAACACAGTTCCCTTAAAGCAACCCAGCACTGGGCTTCCACCCTGACACCAAAGTCAAATATGATGAGGATTACTGAAAATCTTAGTTATCATATAAGAAAGTTCTACCAATCCAAAAGGATCAGGCACATTATCTCCCAGGTTAATGAATATTTCAGATCTTACCCAAATACATACTTACAGTCAATTCTTATCAACTAAACTAAAATTTATTAAAAAAAAAAGAAAAGAGAGAGAGTATTGGTTAAAAGATCACTATACATACAGACATGAGTACAGTTCTGAGATCAGTTTCATAGTAGAAATGGTGAGCTTTGTAGTTGCAAAGAGTTCTTTCAGAATTAGTCGATAGGTTATAGTCCAATGTCCATATCCAGGAGTAATTTAAGTAAAGTAATTTAATCCATTAAGCAGTTTATCACAAATTTTAAAGCGATATATAGGCAATGACATTATTTCACCTAAGATTCATCTAAATGTTAATATTTCCTATTGATCCCTGAATCATTAGCTATAGTAATAGATGGGAACTGTCTATTTACATGGCTAACATCTAACAAGATATAAGTAAACACATACAATTAGTATCACCTCTAATTCTCTAACAATACAGGTTTGCATTTCAAAGTCCTATCTAACATGGAATGGCCCAAATTACCATTTACATACTTTTCTAACATGTTTCTAAAGGCTGAATCTGGATCATTTAAACTACTAGTTGCTTAACCCTTTCTGGCCCAACATCAGAAACACATTTGGTGTTTAAAACAAAATGGATATTTTTGCAAGGAGGCACTTCACTTTTCAGGACTTTCATCACTTGGATATATTTGTGTTATTGTACCAATTCATCACATTCATCTCCAGTGTTACACCATAGCTCCACCACATTATACTGTCCAATATTTCCACTGCATATGGAGAAAACTGTCATTGTCTGTGTATCCTGGGTAAATTAGCAGATGGTAACCATTAGTACTGCCCATTATGTCTATGTCCTTGACTTTTTCCATTGCATAAACAAGTTCTATTTACTCAAACTGGCTAAAATGGCCTAGAGTCTGGATGCATTTGTTGTTTCATTCAACGCCCTCGAATGTTATTGCCATCTCAGAAGCATTTCTGACCCCCTACAAGTCTCTGACCCTGTAATGTGACTTGACTGGTAGCATCAAAATGGGATTAAATTGAAACTACAGGATTTGCATGTTGAATTGTAACATACACATTTTGAATTCACATGCTATCAGTGTCAATAGGAAAGTGATGTTACACACAGAATATGCAATGCGGTTAGGACTCTTAATGGAGTATCTTTTTACAATGTTATTTTTTTTTGTAGTTGTAGAAAGGCCCTGATTCAGGAAAGCATCTACTCGTGTAGTTAAATCCATCCATACCTACTTAGGAAAGCACTGACACGTGCTTACGTGCTTTCCTTATTAAGGATGCATTCCTGACTTGGGGCTTACATGTGTAATGTTAGACTATTTTGATTCTTACCCAAATAACTGGGAGCCATATCCTGCTAACCATTGCTGTCAGTAAGATGACTCACATGGCTAATGTGTAATGAGTAGGATTGGTCCCTACATTTTTATTTCTCCAGTCAGATTTCTGTTGGCTTTTGCAACAACTTTCTGTTGGCTCGAATTAAAAATAACAAGGCGTTTTGTCCAAAGCAGACTTCATAGTGTGTGTCCCACTACAGTACTTATTTAGCAATGACAATTGGTAGTAGAGATAGGTTCTCGGGCTTTGTTGTTGACTGCCTCATCCAAAGTATAGGAAAATACTCATCTTCCAGGGAAAGAAGGACATAGGCAAATCATCCTCACTACCCACTTCTTTAAAAAAAATTCAAACAATGTAGGAATTTGATAAACATGCGGTCAAGGCAGTCAATTCAAGTAACTTCCTTTTGGGGTTATTTCCACTTAGACTTCAGAAAATATTATTCAATATCAGAATATTTCTATTTAGCACTTGATGTATTCAAAGCATTATGACGATACTGAACAATGTCTAATTGTGACACTGGTATATAAATATTATTATTCCTATTTGACAGACAGGGAAACTGAGACAATGTGGGGTAGATCCTCTGCTAGTATAAATCAGTGCAGCGCCACTGTCGGCAATGTAATTATGCCCTTTTATACCAGAGGAGGATTTAGACGAGGGCACTGGTTCTCAACCCCCTGGGGGCACACAGAGGTCTTATAGGGGGTGCATCAACTCATCTAGATATTTGCCTAGTTTCACAACAGGCTACATAAAAAGCACTAGTGAAGTTAGTACAAACTAAAATTTCATACAGACCATGACTTGTTTATAATGCTCTATATACTATATACTGAAATGTAAGTACAATACTTATATTCCAATTGATTTATTTTATAATTATATGGTAAAAATGAGAAAGTCAGCATTTTTTCAGTAAGAGTGGGCTGTGACATTTTTGTATTTTTATGTCTGATTTTGTGAGCAAGTAGTTTTTAAGTGAGGTGAAACTTGGGGGTACGCAAGACAAATCAGACCTCTGAAAGGGGTACAGTAGCCTGGAAAGGTTGAGAACCACTGGCCTAGAGGTTACAATTGTGGACCTCATTCGCATTTACATTAAGGCCCCTTCGCACTGCTCTGGCAGTGCAAAATGGCCTTAAAATGGACTTAAATGTAACTTGTACCCACCCACTTTAAGGCCATTTTATATTGGCAGAGGGGGCCTTAGTGTAAATGAGAATCAGACCCAAAAGTTTTAAGCCTGGGTCCTTACAGTTGGGTACCTAATTCATATTTAGATATCAAAATACAGTTAGTGTTATTATTGGGAGCTGCTTGTGCTCAGCACTTCTGAAAATCAGGCCACTTGTTCAGATATCTAAATACAGATTTAGATGCCTGTCTTTAGGCATCTACCTTTGAAAATGATTTGCCAAAGGCCACGCAGTGAGTCAATGGTGAGGCAGGACTAGCGTAAAGGACTTCCTTGAACCTAATCTACTAGACCATGCCGCTTCTCTGATCTATACACAACAGGCTGCTGCTGACTCCTAAATGAGTCTTAACAATTATAGCAGCAAGAGAAGGAAAAGCCTCTCCTTTCATGAGGACTGGCATTGTTTGACCCTCCCTTGGAAGAAGAAGGAACCCTCAGGGACATCTGAGAAACACTGATTTTAAATCAACTCATTTTTATTCCTACCTGTGCACTCTTACTACATTTCCTCAAGCTACAGCTCTGATTTCAATAGTCCAATACCTGAGCTGAATTCTCTCCAGAAGTCAATTCTCCAAATTTGTTATTTAGAAGGAACATGTGTAATATGCAATAAAAGCAACATGATTGACACTTTGGAAAAGCTTTGCTTGTTGTTTATAATGGTTTATTCTGGGGATATTCTGTGGGAAGAGACAGTTCTGACAATACTTTCTTGCCATCTTTATGTCATGCTGCAAATCTTTAGTTAGCACTTCCTGTGGAGTTTCTAACACAAGCCTTTCTAAAAGCTAATATCCTATCATGTTCAAAGTGTATTGCAACACTTCATGATAGAGATGGAAATACACGTGGGACAACTTTCATTCTGATATACAGTGCTTTCTTCTTACTTTAGCTCTTATCACTTAGACTGAAATAAGTGGCGGTTATACCTATTACAACCAGCATGCATGCTGTAGCTTGCAAAGCACACAATATTTCTTATGTTGTTAATAGTGTCAATTATGCAATTTTATAAAACTGGCTTCCAAACTCGAGCTCTTTCAGCTTAGTGATTGGCAATGCTCAAAATTTTCTGAAAAGGTTTTCCAGATTTCTTTGATCTAGAAAAGTGTAGGAAATCTCACCTGATTTACAGTTCATTTTTGTTCTGGCCAGGTTGAAAATGCTGTGTGAATAGCGGTTCACACTCCATCAGTACTTCTGCTTCCAATCCTGCCTAGCACTACCAGGAAGTGCGAAAAAAAGAACACAACAAGCAAACACACTCCTTAATCAAGCTACTGTGAACTTCCAAAACTACATAGATCAAGTTTTGAGTGAAAGTTCAAGATTTTCTTGTTTTATATCAATTGGTTCATCTCATTCCATCTAGACTAACGACCGTCACATTGTAGCACCTCTGTCTTCGATCTGTGCCCACTTCTCCCACCAGCTCCCATCAGTGCACATGCAACTCCACAATGACTGCCTGTGTGGCTGCTCTTTGTACTTCCCCACTGGCCCTATAATCTAACTCAACCCCCTGTCACAAAGACCATCAGCAATTAGGTCCTAGAATTAAAAACCAATCACAAAACTGTCTGGTATGAGGTGCATCCCCCCAGTGTGTAAAGAGAAAAGCAATATTGTATAAAAGTTCTGCAAGAGGATGCATATTTGTTCTGCTAGACTGTACACATGAGGCCCAATTCTGCCTCTTTTTCTCATGTGAAGTAGTGAGTAGTCCCACTGATTTCAAAGGCACTGCTTAGAGAAAGGTACTGCTAAATGTGTATAAAGGCACGTTACAGAGTGTTTGAGTAGGCATGATTTTTGTCCAAATCATTCAAGCCCTACTTAGCATTTCAGCATGGCCCCAGAAAAAGGCAGGTAACCACACTGCACATTCCCTACCCTATCAAATCCTGAAGAAAATTATAGACTTCCAGGCATGTTCATACCAGTGCAATCAAAAGGGAGCAAAACCTTTGACACTGTCGAACTTTATATCATATTAGAGCTCTTCTATCTGAACTTCATTTTCAGGCTTATTAGGCTTCAGTGAAGACATACTGGTTTTGTGCGTAGGTGTTTAACATATGGCTCATTGAAATGGAAGAGGAAAGCATGACAGGTCAGATGTGTATGTTTCCAGTGTTTCAAACAACAGCTAACAGGAGGCGGCTGCTCAGCTAACTGGAATATATCAGATGAAAACCTGAGAACAAGTTTTAGGATAAACAAAAGTTTGCAGAACAGTTTCAAAGAGAAAGGCCAAGAGATCTGCCAGAAGGGTAAGATGGATGGACAAGCTAGGTAAGAATCACCCACTCACTCAGGAATGCACCTACAACAGAGTGCTGCATAGAGAATATGGGCTGCCTTACCCACCCCACAATCTCCTTCTCCTTGACAAATGTTAATGCCTGCTCCTCACTTGTAAAACTTTTTAATGAGCTAATTCCCCTGAGAGAGAGAGGGAGGGAATTCAGTTTAATTAAATCTGTTAAACACTGAAACTATAAGATCACAAGCAACCAGCTGCTCTGTTCACTTCAATTAATGAGGCTTTGGGATTTCTGATATCCAATAAGGGCCTTGAATAGATCATACTTAATTATAGACTTATTGCACATTATGGGTAGGAGTGAAGAGCATGGTTAAAGCTCTGAGCAGCTGCTAATGGAGTACAGTGTGTCCTTCTGACTTTTATAAGTGGGAAAGTTAGTAGGGGCCATCCTCCTTGCTGTTATCACCATGACCTTTGAACTATAGGAAAAGTAGTAAGGCTGAATTTTACCACACTGACTCACATTGGTAGTCCCAGTAGAGCAATGAGAGTATTTAAAGAATGACGTGCTACTCAAGAGGCAAAGCGGTAGCAGAATTTAATTTTAAAATATATTTAAGGAAACAACTTTATGAAGTATATACTCTTAAAGTAACTAAGAGCACATAGTGACTGTAAGAGTACACTTACAGCCTGAGTAGCAATGTGATGGGACCCAGTACGGTACCTTCAGGTCATTTTGCCCTATTGTATAAATATCAGTTATGTGGCAGTGGGTGTGGGTGTGTTATTGCTGCATAGTCTAACTGCTGCCACAGCTTCTGTTATGGTGCTTTGTACCTTCAGGTCATTATCTTTGTTGTGTGACAGTTTAACAAACCTCCTATATAAGAGAGAAGCACACAATTACAGTTTTCTTCCTAGTCCAGCAGTATATATTAATTTCTGATTAGAATGCTCTTCCTTAAGGTAAGACTCTGATACCATTACTCAGGCTAAGTAGTACTTAGTACACAAATTGTTCTATTCACCACAATGGGATAAGTGGTATAATAATTTTCTACTCATGAGTAAATGTAGTAGACTTTAACCCTTAATAACTAATTGCAGCATTTATAATCATTCTGCCCATTTAAAATATGTCTTGGTCTTTGATCTATAAACCTTTCCACAAACATATTCTTATCCCTCAAGGTGATATCTTTCTTTCTCTTGCATTTCTTGCCACCTGGATGAAAATGATTCTGGGCATATTTCTCAATTAATTTCTATTTTCATTGCTAAGCCAACTCATGTAACACTTCCCTAAACAGAGAACTTCATTAACATGTCAATTACAAGTTCATACGGATCCAGCTTTTCATTTGTACAATGAGCAGGATACAATAGCTTGCTTGTAAAATGAAGATCATAGTACTACATTTAAAATAGGTAGAGAATACAAAATTAAAATTATAACTATAGATAACAACAAATTAATGATGATCCAGACTGGTTTTGTTGTTCCTGTTGTGCATATGTTTAACAGTTCCTTCTTCTTCTTCTTCTTCTTCTTCTTCTTCTTCTTCTTCTTTATAATTTGTATTCCTTGCACATTATGATTGTCAAAGAGTTTTCTTCCATTTTTCCAAGTAGTATACAACACTGAAGAAGACAGAAACTTAAAAACCAAATATGTAAACATTTTAGTCAGTGATAAAAAATGTTTATTATATTCCTATTTGCATTCTGTATCTAAATGTGAATCACTTTTAGCTTCCTATAGAGCTGGTAAAAAAAAAAAAGGAAAAAAAATTAGAAAAACTAAAGAAGCAACATTTTTCTCCATTTTGCAGTATGAAAAATGATCACTTTTTTGGTTTTTCATGAATTTTTTCAAATATTGTAACTGATTTTTTTTTTATAAAACTTTCACCAATTTTTTATTGAAATTGTTTTTTAAATTATTGGTTTGGGGTTTGGTATTTTTTTTTTTTTTACAAAAAACTGTCTTACTTAAACTTGTTTGTTATAACATTTTCAATAATGTTTCCAACAAAAAGCTTTGAAATATGTATTATTTTTAAAAATCATGAAGGAATTTGAAAAGAGGTTTAAAACACTTTGAAATGAACACAACTTTAAAATTTCAATTGTTTTCATATAAATAGGTTTTCATTTTTCTACCAGCTCTACTTAAGGGTTTTCTCCAAGTGGTTATAGTGGATGCAAACCTTTCTTAATATAGTTGACATGATCGTCACCTGCTCTTTACTGTGAAGAAAACCCCTCATGATCAACTAAAGCAACTGAGGAAGCAATGGCTTTGATGAAGCTCAAAAATTCATGATTACTTTTATTATATTGCTATCACATGAAGTGAAAAAAAAACCCACATGTGAGTGCCTGTGAGTTATCACAAGCATTAACTAGACCTTCCTGCTGGGGTCTAGCAGTTGTGCTTGAGGGACATGTGCAAATTGGAATACATTCATTTAAGATGTGCTGCTGCATGTTCATCTCTGTTTCCTATGCTGATTCTGTCTCCAGAAGATTCACCAGAAATAAGTATTCCTTTCTTGCTGGCTCAGACTAAACCAATCTATTAGATAAAGATGCAGTTGTTTGGCTGTTATTCTGCTTGTGTGTGGTAAAATACACAGGTATTCATCCTCTGAGAACATGCCAGTGATTACTAAGATATAAATACGGGGCATAGGATGAGAGAGATTAATTTTATGTTTGGGAAGGAATGGGACTCTTCATTATACATCCTTTGAAAAGAAGTATGCCCTAATATGGAGTATAGCTGCAGACAAAGAACAATTATTTCCAATGATTTCCAGTTCATAGATAATGTGGTTGGATGCTTTTTGGAAGGCTTCAACTGGAAAATATAATGTAAACTAAATTGTCTTTTCACATCCCCTTTGAAAGTCTCCTATCCACTTGGTTTATTGTGAGATTCATGTAGTAATGGTAGCATGAGTGATACTACAGTAGCTTATGCCAAGTGACATTATAGAAGGAAATTATGTTGAATGATGATGATACAAAGCTGAAGAATTCTTAGCATCGAGTTCTTTCACTTTCTATACATGATATGCTGACATTCAGCAGCATGTATCACAGACCTCTGTTTCTCTTTTATTTTTCTCTCAAGTGGCTGTCACACTAGCATTTGAGCAAGCAGAATCTTAACACTGATAGATGTCTCATCATATGTGCAATGTCCAAGTTTCTCATTTTTTTCTTGACTTTTAAAAGATTGCAGTGAATGTGCCAGGACCCTACTGAAAATAACCCCTAAGCGCTGATGTTGAATGTAAAATTCGCTGACAGGGAACACTCTGAAGACACAAACATTGTTTATGGAGACAACTGGGACTAAGGCAAAAGCACTTTTGCCAGAATTAATGGTTTTAAATTTATTTGGGCATAAGCTTTTGTGGGTAAAAACCCACTTCTTCAGATGCATGGAGTGAAAATTACAGAGGCAGGCATTATTATACTGACACATGAAGAGAAGGGAGTTACCTCACAAATGGAGAACCAGTGTTGACAGGGCCAATTCAATCACGGGGATGTAGCCCACTCCCAATAATGCCTGCCTCTGTAATTTTTACTCCATGCATCTGAAGAAGTGGCTTTTTTACCCACAAAAGCTTATGCCCAAATAAATCTGTTAGTCTTTAGGATGCCACTGGACTCCTTGTTTTTGTGGATACAGACTAACACGGCTACCCCCTGATGCTTTTAAATTTGGCTTTGATTCAGGCAGTTTGGCTTTTTTTTGGGTCTTTCCATTCTACTTGTTGGGGCTTATGTTTGCTATGCAGGTTTGGGAAATATCACAGTGTAATCAGCGTGGCATTCTTTACTACTGTTCTGTGCATTGTCATTCCAAAGGTTACAGTCATCATTCCTCCTCCTCCTTATCAACTGTATTAATGAGACATGGTGGGTGAGGTAATATCTTTTATTGGACTAATTTCTGGGGGTGAGAGACAAACTTTCAAGCTCACACAGAGCTCTTCTTCAGGTCTCTGTGTAAGCTCGAAAACTTGTCTCTCTCCCCCACAGAAGTTTGTCTGGTAAAAGATATTTCCTCACCCACCTTGTCTCTCTAATATCAGGGGACCAACAACACTACATACAACTGTATTGATGTCAGATACTTGGATCTTTTGTTTGTTACTTCTTACTACAGTACAGAGTCAATTTTCCTTAATTTGAGACTGAAAGAGTTAATGCTCAGTCATTCATATCTGCAAGGCTGTTCCATGAGCAACACATTATAACTTTGAACTCAATTTAAAACTGATACTATCTCCTCTTGAAATGCAAGTTTGAGAGAGAGGTATTAAAAGCATATCCACCTTTCATTTGTAAATTTGTTTATTGCTTTGATATTTAAATACCTGCCAGTTTGATGTTATAATAATATAACAACAACTATGATGATGAAGAGAAGAACATAGAGTACAACATAATTAGTTGTTGCTAATGACTAATGTGTATTTCTTCTCTAAGGTGACCATAAAAAATGACACTTTCTTTCTCCTGTTCCTTATGTGTACTCAAAGTCATATCTTATCACTTAGGAGGAGGATTTTCAAAGGCACAAAGGTCAGTTAGGCACCTCACTCCCTTTAAAATGAGAATGAGATGTCTGTGTAACATTTGTGCCTTTGAAAATCTCCCCCTTACGTGACAAAAACAATTTTTACTGCTTTTCTCTCTTTAGACCGAGAGAGCAGAAAGAGAGCTAGGTTCTGTTCCTCCCACATGTGCATCATCACCAACTAGTTTATTTGGTATGTTCCAATCACCTGTGCAACCTCACTGGAAGAAATAGCTTTCCACGGGAGTCCTTTAAGGTATAATTTTATAACAATTGGACTTGTATAGGGGTGGCTTGCCTTTTTAAGGGCCAGAGGCTAGCCTGTCTAATTAACCCTGTTTGCCACACCTGGGAGGGGATGTAGGCCTTAATTAGCTGACTGAAGAGGACTGATTCCTTATCAAAACAGAGGGAGGCTGTAAGACGAGGGAGGGACTGCGAATATTGCCAGGTAGCAGAGATGCTGAGGGCCTTATAGCAGCAGGAGCTCCTGATGTGAGAGGAACTGGAGAGCCAGTAAGACAGCTAGGGTGCGCTAGGAAGAAAATGCTGAAACTAGCTGCTAAAGAAGTTGCACAACTGTCGAGAGAGACTTATCCTGGCCCAGGTCCTGAAGAGTTGTCTGACTAGACCCAGAGACTTTTGTTTTGGGACTCTTTAAATTCTGAATAATCCAAATCTGGGTTCTGAGGTAAGTGCCTTTAATCTATTGTTCAAATGCTCTTGGAGAAGGCTCATTACAGACACACTGATGTTAGTGTGTTTGGTGGGCTGTTAAAGTGAACTCATTGTTACCTCATTGAGGGGGAAACTGAGGCAGGCTGAAGCAGAAATTCCTGCTCAGAAGGAGCCCATTTACAGGGTTCATCAAGGTTCTTCTGTTACTTAGCTGCCAAGACATATGTTTAGGGCATATGTTTCTTCTACTACAGTTAGTGACATTACTAAGGCCTGCTGCAATGTAAAGGATGTAGCTGTCTGCATAATTTTAGGTGTTAATAGCATCAACTGTTACAAAAGGAACACAGGAACCTGATGATCTGAACTCATGCCTTAACAAGTGTCATAAACAGACAGTTAAGGGTTAATTCCTCTTTTACCTGTAAAGGGTTAAGAAGTTCACATAGCCTAGCTGACACCTGATCAGAGGAACCAATGGGGAGACAAGATGTTTCAAGAGGAAGGAGGGAAGTTCTTCTTTTGTTCTATTCATTAAGTTCTGTGCCGGAGTGAAAAGATCCAGGAATCAAGCAGGGTAGTGAGTATTTGAGAAGGAATGAATTAGCTTATGTTTATTTCCTTTTGTGACTTTGTCTTTTTGCATTAGAAGGATAATCAAATTGGGTTTTCTTTTGTGTAGCTAAGGTTTTTGCCCAGGGGAACATCCTCTGTGTTTTGAATCTGTTGTCTGTGAGAGTAGCTTACATGCTAATCTCACAGAGGTATTCCTTTCACCCCTTTTCCTTAATTAAAAGTCTTCTTTTTAAGAACCTGATTGATTTTTCCTTGTTTTAAGATCCAAGGGGTTTGGATCGGTGTTCACCAGGAAATTGGTGGAGAAGTCTCTCAAGGCTACCCAGGGAAGGGTTATAGTACTTGGAAGGGAGATATTTTGGGGGGAAGACAGAGTTCCCATATGACTCAGGGCAGGTCTTCACTACGGGGGGGGGGGGTTGATTTAAGATACGCAAATTCAGCTACGCGAATAGCGTAGCTGAATTCAACGTATCGCAGCCGACTTACCCCGCTGTAAGGATGGTGGCAAAATCGACCTCCGCGGCTTCCCGTCGACGGCGCTTACTCCCACCTCCGCTGGTGGAGTAAGAGCGTCGATTCGGGGATCGATTGTCGCGTCCCTATGAGACGCGATAATTCGATCCCCGAGAGGTCGATTTCTACCCACCGATTCAGGCGGGTAGTGTAGACCTAGCCTCATAAACGGTTGTTTAAACGATTTGGTGGGTTCTCATGCATGTCCCCACATCTGTACCCTAAAGTTCAGAGTGGGGTGAAACCTATGACAACAAGTAAGAAGACTTTTTTAGTTTGGACTTGAAGCCCTCAGATCCCAACAACTTCAAATTGGCAGGTATTTAAATATCAAACTGCTATTTATTTATATTAAACCAAATCATACAGTCATTACTCAGCCAAAATTTCCATTAACTTCAGTGTGAGTTTTTCACGAGTAAGGAATAAGGCCTGATCTTGTGGACACCCATGTATAATGTAAGTGACAAGTAACTTCCTGGAACTCAGTGAGCCTATTTATGTGAGCTCCAGCATGCATTTTCAAGACACAACCAATATTCCTTATTTCATGTATTATCTCATAGCACATATTGATTTGTAAATTGAAGATCATTGGCCTCACGCATGTGAGGCTCACTTGCAGCAAAGAATAAATATATAAGTAGTAACAGCCATTCATTAAATGTCAGCTCCTACAGCTCTGAGTTACTGTGTTGTTATTGTTGTTGTTTTTTAAATAGGTTGCATCTCAGGATCATAATAAAAAGCTGAAAGGTTACTTCTGAGTGGTATAAGCTAGGACAACTCCAAAAGAGTAAAATGTGTTGAATGTGTTTATAACAGGTCTGAATTTGACCCTAAGGCTTTAGTCCAACAGAAAACCTGTCTTTTAATGCTACTTCTGGGATCCCTGAAGGAGGGGCAGAGAGAGAAGGAGCATCAGGTTACTCAGTGTTTGTGTTGTCAGTGATGGTTTCATTTGGGGTCCTAATACTAAGGAATGAAGACTTTTTAAGATTTGCATTCTGAGTGTCAACTCTTACAGTTTCCGAAGTTCCTCTCCTTGCCAGCTGTACTACCTTCCTTGTAGCAGTTTCACAGTAGTCCAATGCATGCCAGACAGTAACAACATAAATATTGTTGTGCAGGTACAAGTCAGGTTTTTTTCTCAACATTTCTCAAATATTCAACAAACAAGTTTTCATGTGTGTGTGTGTGTGTGTGTGTACACACACTCACAAACACACACAGTGTGCCTGATCCTCCACTGTTCTCACCCTGGGTTAATCATTTATATCTGTGCAAATTAAGCATCAAGTACAAATGTTTTGACTTGGTTGGATTTTATACCAATTTTATACTCAATGACAACACAAGGAGCAAAGCTTTAGTATCAGACCTGTAGCATTTCCCATCTAGATACTGCACAGTTTGTTAGACTATGATTATGTAGCCTCTTACATGCTCTGGCCCTAGAGATGGACTGGAACAGATTTTAGTAGCTGTAAGTAGAGTCCATACATATGAGCCTGCGCTATATAGTATTCCCATTCATGCATTTATAGTAACTTGATATTATATGGATTTTTCCTTTTGGCTTTTTGTACTAGTTGTCTTTATCCCTCCTTTTATCTGCCCCCCCCCATTCCCAATCCTCCTAGAGTCTGTCATAATTCATCTTGGAGGATGTCTTATGGTCTCCTCTTTCCCTTCCTTCCTTTTTGTTGTTTCTCCTCACTTACCCCAGTTATTACTATATATCCTATATAGTAATATATATCCTATAGTTATTACTTCCCATCATCTGTGAAATACTGAGTCATGTTGTAAGGGTTCTGATGCTTCCCGTGCTGATTCAGCAGCTTCCTTCTCCCTTCTGTAATGGGACACTGAGAGTGCACCAAGAAGGAGCCATCAAGGTAGGAGGCAGAGGGATGGTTGCAGAGAACAGAGGAAGCAATAGCATCAAGTGCCTCTGGCTGGTAAGAGGTGCAGGGCTTTCAAACTATGGTCAATGCTGAAAGCCTGGCCCATTCACCTTGGAAAGCAGCTGGTGTGAGTGGAGAAGTGGCACCTCTTCCAAGCAAGGACCTCAACTGAACTTCTCATGTATATAGTTGTTGTCTATTTTCATAAACCATTGAACTTCCAGGTTTTGGCTGGCACCATAAATAGAAATAACACAACTATTTTTAATGGTGAAAAGGAACAATCTTGAGTAGTCCCCACTCTACAGTAAAGCTTCTGTTTGTCTATATTCAGTCTAATTGTAGCTCTTGTGTGCTTCTATAAGTTATAGGTCCGCTTAAAGTTCCTTTCAAAGCCCATAAATCCTAATGTTGAGGTTGAGCCAATTCTTGAGTCGAATGTCATATGAGTTGGGTGAAACTTTGTTATGGATGGAGTTAAAACCTCGGGAAACTGAAATGTGTGAACTCACCCTTCAGGTAACATGACTGCAAGGATAAATCCCCACCTAAGACAAGGGGAACATATGAACCTACCCAGAACCTATTCTTGAGTATTGTTTTGGTAGGGGGTATTTGTGCAGGAAGACAGAACAAAAGATAGGGAAGAGAGAGAGAGACAGACAGCCTTAATGAGAGAACAGTGTCTGACCCTGGAAGAATCCAGGGGAGAGGTTTTTGGATCAGGAGTATAGACTGAAAAGAGCGTTCTGGGTGATGAGAGTAAAATATGGTATTTCCTGCTATTTGATTCCTTCTGTTTTCACAGACACAAGACTTTGTCTATCCTTTGTAAATACACAAGATTGCATCAAATATATGACTATCACTAATTTTTCCTCTCAACTGGAACATCCCCAGAGCCCTGAACTTTGCAAAGCTGCTCAGGTAAAAAGGGGCAACAGTACTGAATATACTGCTCAAGAGACATATCCTCCACACTTGACCATTTTTAAAATGCTAATACTCCACAGGATAGCACTTTTGAGATGGAAGAAGGATTCTATCCACTGAATTTCCTCTTCTCTTCTGTGGTTAGGTACCATTTATTTTTCTATAAGTGACAAGAACCCAGGAAGGTAATGCAGGCCTGGTATAACTGGTTGTGACTCTATGGAAGTCAATGGAGTTTCACCAGTTTACAACTAGTCTCACTTTAGCCTGTGGTGTAGAGAAATATTAGAAGGGATTGAAGTCACAGTTGAATATATAGATTGACCTTCTAATATGTGCTAACAACATTAATCAAGGCCTATTAAAAGAAAATGCTTTATTTGTAATATCTAACCACCCAGGGCTCAGTTAAGCACCCATGAAAGTCACTGGGAACTGTTTCAGATGGATTAGCTACCTACAGACTAAGCAACCTATTCACAGAACATGTACAGTTCAGGCATTACCAGTGCCAGCTTCCCATTGCTGTTCTACAGATGTGCTTCAACCACATTTTAAAGGGATCAGCTTCAAGGATGAGAGGGTAACTGTGTGTAATCCTGTTCAGTCCTTGGCTGGATTCTCTCCTGAGACTGCTTACGAGGGGCCAATTACTGCTGGAACAAATTAAATGCATATGTTTTGCAGGCTGAGGTAGCTTGATCCCAGCTCTCCACAACAATGACAGAATGCAAAAACTTCCTCTTACTGCTATGAAGAATGCATTACAATGTTTATAAAACTAAGTCACAGGCTGCTGGGAGATGGCAGTGGGAGTCGCCCAACACAGTCAGTGATTGAAGTAAAAGCAATAAGCATTAAGTTAGCTTTGTGTCTTTCCGTAAAATATGAATCAATCTGCTGTCCTAAATCTTCCCTCTTGTGTAGCGAGCAGGTAAGGATAAAGGGGAAGACTCTCAATTTCTGATCTATGTATTTAGAAGAATACACTTGTTACTCTTTGTCTGAGTTTGCAATGTCAGGCACCCAGAAATAAAGGATGAAAGAAAGTGAAGGAAATATGTCCTTTTAATGCACATCTTTCAGAGGGGAAGCCTCTCTGTTCTAGCCAGATTAGACAGCTAGGACCAAAATTTGCCTTGGCTTGGCCCAAAGGGACAAGCCCACTGCCTGACTCAGGTAGGTTTGCATCTTCCAGCGGAAATCAAAACAAACCGATGGGAAGCACAGTCCTCTAGTTAGGATGAAAAGGAATTAGTGTTCCAGGTTCTCCATGCCTCTTGGCCAAGACTTGATCTGGGAATCTACTAGCTTCATTATCTCCCTGGATTAGGAGTATAGGGAGAAGTACCTTTTCCGAATGTGACTAAGAAGTCAGTTTCCCAGGATTGCCATAACTACTGTCTTTATAATTAGCCTTCCTTCTGAGAGCTCCTAAGCTACTTTCCCTTTCTGTTTATGTATGCACCTGGATAAGAATTCTTCATTTCCAGCTTCTCTAAGGCCATGGGAAGCCTTCTTCTTGGTGGTTCTATTTTAAGGAAGCTAATCTCTCCCTTGCCTGGCTTAATGCCTTGTCCCTTAGTACCATGTATCCCCCATCACAGAGTTGCAGAAACAACCCTATATAAACAAATTTCCGTGCATGACACACAGTTTTAAAAAGTATTTGAAAATTGTTGGTGACGCATTTTCAAAATATTGTAACTAATTTGATTTGTCTACATGAATAGAGTGCATGGTGTACCCAATTAAGATCCAGTACTTTGGCTGTAGGGCTTCCGTCTGAAACATAATTTAGACAGGAGCTAATGAAATTATCCTTATCTGAATGCTCTAAAGAAGATAGGAAAGCAAAGGCCAATTCTGCTATTTCTACATAGGCAGAAACACTCCTCAACACATAATCAAAATAACCATTTTAAATCTAGGCAGTCTAATTAAAAGGTCTATTAAAACAACTGTAAAGATCTGTACAGATGCACACGACGAAAGACACTATTTTTACAGATAAACTTTTAGGCTCAAAAATGTAATAAAATCATAACATTTGAATACTAATCAATTTGTCTTTAAAATGCTTTTCTTGCAGCTGTTCATGCTCAGTTATTTTCATGAGAAAAATAGTTGTGAAACAGGCATTGTCCTTTCATATTCCACTGCTACTTTTTGCATGTCCAACTCTAACACATTATCTATTTTTTAAAAATCTTTTTTCCTTACTTCCTGTAACATGCCAGGAGGTTGTTTCATGGTGTGGGACTAAACATTTTAGTCAGCTTCTGTTTGTTATTGTTAATAATTTAATAAGACTGTCAAACTCTATTGGGTTCTTCCTGACTTATAGCTGTGGGTAATGCCATTTATTAATAAGGGCATGGCTACACTTGCAAATATAGCGCGCTTTGAGTTAAACTAGCCTTCATAGAGGGCAGTAGGGAAAGCGCTGTAGTCTGTCCACACTGACAGCTGCAAGCGCACTGGCGTGGCCACATTTGCGGCACTTGCAGCGGCATTGGGAGCAGTGCATTTTGGGCAGCTACCCACCCCTGAGCACCTCTTCCCATTCTGGAGCTGTGGCTTGTGGGAAGGGGGTAGGAGGGTGCTGGGCATTCCGGGTCCTGTCCCAACGCCCCGTGATGCATTGGTTTGCATCCCAGCAATCCCTGTGCTTCCGTCCACAATTGGTGCCATCTTTCAACGTTTTTTGTACTGAGCGCTCTGTCTTCCCTTTCGGTCTGCGGGAATGGAGCCCGAACTGCTGAGGAGTATGCTGACGAGTCTCGCCAGCACGTCATGTTTGGCAATCGAGTTATTCCTTAAGATCCAAACTGACAGTGAAGACTCTGACGATGATATCGACTCGAGTAACGCAAACAACACGAGATTGCTTGTGGCATTCACGGACATGCTCACCGCTTTTGGGCTCGGGAAACAAGCACTGAGTGGTAGGATCACATCGTCATGCAAGTCTGGGATGACGAGCAGTGGCTGCAGAACTTTCAGATGAGAAAAGCCACTTTCATGGGACTGTGTGATGAGCTCGCCCGCACTCTGCGGCGCAAGGACATTAGATTGAGAGCCGCCCTGATGGTGGAAAAGTGGGTGGCTATTGCAATCTGGAAGCTGGCAACTCCAGACAGTTACCGATCGGTCGCTAACCACTTTGGAGTGGGGAAGTCGACTGTTGGAATCGTGTTGATGCAAGTTTGCAGGGCCATTAATCGTATCCTGCTCAGAAGAACCGTGACTCTGGGTAATGTGCATGATATTGTGACTGGCTTTGCACAAATGGGTTTCCCTAATCGCGGAGGGGCGATAGATGGGACGCATATTCCAATTCTGGCACCAGCCCACCTAGCCTTCGTGTACGTTAATCGGAAGGGCTATTTCTTTATGGTTCTCCAGGCGCTTGTGGATCACTGTGGGTGTTTCATTGACATTAACGCAGGCTGGCCCGGAAAGGTGCATGACGCACGCATCTTTCGGAACGCTGGCCTGTTCAGGAAGCTGCAAACCAGGACTTTTTCCCCAGACCAGAAGATCACTGTAGGGGAAGTTGAAATGCCCATTGTGATCCTTGGAGACCCCGCTTACCCTTTAATGCTCATGAAACCCTACACAGGGAATCTTGACAGCAGCAAGGAGTGCTTCAACAACAGGCTCAACCAGTGCAGAATGACTGTGGAGTGTGCTTTTGGCCGTTTAAAGGGCCGCCGGTGCTCTCTGTATGGGAAGCTGGACCTGGCCGATAACAGCATCCCCGCGGTTATATCCACATGCTGTACCCTCCATAACATTTGTGAAAGGAAGGGTGAAAGATTCACTCAGGCATAGAACTCGGAGGTTCAACACCTGGAGGCTGAATTTGAACAGCCAGAGAGCAGGGCTATTAGAGAGGCCCAGCGCGGGGCTGCAAGGATTAGGGATGCCTTAAGGGAGCAATTTGAGGCTGAAAGCCACCAGTAATGTCTGGTGCCCTGCACGGGAGTGAAGTGCAGTGGTTCCAATGTTAGTAGGAATCTGTGTTTGCTGCGTATGATACACTGACTTGCACTGCCTGTTGCTTTCCTGGGCTAAGGTAGCTTTTACTTTATGCAATAATAAAGAATGTTTTCAAAGCAAAAAAATCCATTTATTGAAAAGAAACACAACTGCTTGGGAAACAGAAAGGGCAAGGGGGTGGGGTGGGGAACAGTACAGTCACAGATTTGCGTATGTCCTGTTATCATACTCAGCCTTCCTGTCTGGAGTGCTGTGCAAGGAGTGCTGCACTTCAGGATGGCTATAATGCATGGTGATGGGGATTGAGTGCAATGGGTAAGGGTCATAGTTTTCAAGGCTGGGTGGTGAAGCTACAGGTGTTGGAGGCAGCTAGTTGCAGTAAGAACCTGGATGTTGCGGAAATTGGGTTGGAGGTGACATGGGGGCACAAGGGAAAGAGTTTTGGGACAAGGGGTGCAGGGGGGGCGGGGGCGGTAGTGCTCCGGGTGCATGGATTGAGCCCGCTTTGGTGCTCCATGATGCTTATCAGCCACTCCGTGCCTTGGTGCTGGAGATCCGCATTCTGCTGGCGGACCCTCCTTTCACTCTCCCGCCACTCCTGCACTTTTTGATTTTCATTAAGGGAGTTCTGCATGACTTCATGCAGCATGTCCTCTTTGCTTCTACGTGGCCTCTTTCTGATTCTTTGCAGCCTCTCGGCTGGTGATAACACGGATGGCTGAGATCTCAAGGTTACATCTGTAAAGGCAAAATGCAACACTTAACAGAGGCAGCATTGTTCACACCAGACAGAGCACTGATTCCCCTGTACTTAAGGAGGGCAAGCACAGTCTACACAATAGCATAATTTGCCCATCCCAAAGTGAGTGCACATAACCCACGGGAGCCCCAAAATGGTGAGTAAACACAGAGTCAAGCATGACTGATTGTTTCATGGCCGTACTGTCCTCTGGGTTTCTGTGCCGTAGGGAGAGCTAACAGCGGCAGGGGGCTACACTGAACACTGTCCCCACATTTTCCACAGGAGTTTGTCCTGGAAGATATCTTGCTGCTGAGGGTGACCTGGGAAGCAAGGGAGCATCTTCTACTACAATGCAGCTTCTGCCCTGGACCATATGCAGCTGGCCTGTGTGCAGCAGTGGTCCCCCCGCCCCTCACGGCACAGTGGCACGGACATGTTAGCCTGACTGGGACAAGGAACACAATGGCTCTCCCATGAAACCTGCGCAAGTGCATTGCCCAAGTTCTGGCTGAGACCTTTGAAGAGATCACTGAGGCCAATTACCGCGATGTGAGAGAGCACATCAACGCCCTATTCTGCATTTAGGCATGCATGTAGCCCTAACCCTCCTCACCCCAAGAGCCCGCACCGAATAACTTCCTTCCCAAAATAAAAGCCGTTTACCGGGAACCTCATCTGGTGTTTGTCCTTCCCCAAGCACCGGCAGCCGCGACTGGATACCTTCCTCCTGGCTTGAGAACAGATCCTGGCTGCATGCATCTAGGGATGCCGGGGTGCCTTCCTCCTCCTCAGCACCCTCGCTCCCGCTTTGCTCCTCCTCCTACCTTGTTGGACTGGGCTCTGAAGTGTCCATGGTGGTACTCGGAGTGGAGGTGGGGTCACCTCCAAGCATCGTGTCCAGCTCTTTGTAGAAACGGCAGGTCACGGGGGCAGCACCAGAGTGGCAGTTTGCCTCCCGGGCTTTGTGGTAGTCATTCCACAACTCCTTCACTTTAACCCTGCACTGCAGTGTGTCCCAGTCATGGCCCCTTTACATCATGTCCCTTGATATCTGCCTGAAGGTATCATAATTTCTACGGCTGGAGCGCAGCTGGGACTGGACAGCTTCCTCCCCCCAAACACTGATGAGGTCCAGCACCTTGCCATTGCTCTATACTGGGGATCGCATGGCACGTGGAGGCATGGTCACCTGGAAAGATTCGCTGCGAGCACTCCATGCCTGGCTGAGCAAACAGGAAGGGGATTTTCAAAATTCCCAGAGAATTTAAAGGGCGGGTCTGATGGTTGGTCACCTGAGGTCAGGGCAGTAGAGTTCAAACTGATGACTAGAGTGGCTAGAACAGGCATTGTGGGACACTTCTGGAGGCTGATCAGAGTTCATTAACAGACCAGGGTGTCCACACTGGCACCGCGGCACTCCAGTGGGGGCGCATCAAACATTATTCCACTCGCCGAGGTGGAGTACCAGGAGCGCTCTAGCTGCGGAGTCAGAGTGCTCTATGTGCCTTGCCAGTGTGGACGGGTAGTGAGTTAGAGCGCACTGCCCTGCTTTAATGCGCTGTAACTCGCAAGTGTAGCCAGGTCCTAAGAGTCTGACATGGAGCATCTAAGGAAACTTGAAATCCAGAAGTAGGTTCTTTTTTTGTTGGGAGATAAAGGAGTTACAGGCACAGGCTTTTTTATCCTACTTCAGTAACAAGAATGTAAATAAACTGGAACTGGAGCTCAGTTGAACAGAGATGCTAGATAACAAAAGCAAAGAGCAGCTTTTTACTCATAGATATATCCGGACATCAGTGTAGATAAAAAAAGTTGCAATATACTCAAACTCCCCTCACAACCAGGTTCCACTCCCTGCTGAAGCCAATATGAGGCTAGGTCTACACTGCAGCGGGGGTCCGACCTAAGATACGCAACTTCAGCTACGTGAATACCGTAGCTGAAGTTGCGTATTTTAGGTCGGCTTACCTGGTGGTGAGGACGCGGGAAAGTCGACCGCTGCCGCGCTGCCGCCGACTCCGCTGCCGCCTCTTGCCGAGGTGGATTTCCGGAGTCGACGGCAGAGCGATCAGGAATCGATTTTACCGCGGCTTCACTAGACGCGGTAAGTCAATCCCCGAAAAACCGATTGCTACCCGCCGGATCGGCGGGTAGTGAAGACAAAGCCTGAGAGGCCACTCACAATAGACTTGGCCAGTCTTAATTAAATGGATATTCCTAATCTTTCCAGCATGCTTTGCTCAGCATAACTTTAAAAAACTGACATTTAAAATTACCATAGTTGGGTTTTAGAATTACCACCAGTTGAAATGAATGGGACATCTCACACCTCTGAGCTATTCTTTCAGCCTGTCTGCAAACTTAACCAGATATCAGTGATGGGTTTACCTTTGATTTGCAATACGATGTCTAGCTTTGCAAATCTAAAGAATCTAAATACAGAATGAATTATTTTTTTTAAATGAAAGCTTAGATGGTGGCTCTCAAGAGAGCAGGCACCAGAGAAAAGAGCTGGGTCATTACCTTGGAAGAACCTGCCCTAGAAGAGTTGGCAGCTGCCTCTCCTCTAGTTACAGCAAACAGGAACTCTGCCTTGACTGGGGTGATGAAAGCTTCCCCTCCTGTTTTGATTTACTTTAGCCATTGGCTCTGTGAGCTGGGCTTTCTCTCAAACATTGTGCCAACCACTTTGTCACTGTATGTGTGTGATACCACCCGCCCATTAAATCCTTGTTACAGACAGATGTTTGCGGCTATCCTTCAAAATCACCAGGCCTGGTACCTGATCTAGGTGTTGACCAAAACCACTCCATGGCTGCAGTTACTATCTATGAAGTCATGGCTTAGACAGAAAGGACCCATTTGCAGGGTTGCTACTTTAAGTTCCTGCAATTCAAATGAAAAGCTTCCAAGCCTACCCCTAGCTCGGGGGTTAGAGCACTTGCCTGAGAAGGGGGAGACTCCTGCTCAAATCCTCTCCCCATGGCCTGCCGGAGGAGGAGAATTGAACCTGCATCTCCCACATCCCAAGTAAGAGGTGGGCTAAAAGCTATAAGCTGGGCACCAGATCCTACCCCTCCATCCAGACTTTGAATAGAATGCAATCTGGTAGATGGCCTACTGGGCCCTGAATGTGATTTTAGGTGGCCAAATGCCTGTCTTACCCTGGTCTGGGGCTTAGGTAGGAGAGAGGTGGCCAAAGGCCTAGAGTGAGGTGGCAGTGTCCATGCCCAAAGGGAGAAACATGGTTCCTGGTGAACATTTATCATGAAAACTTAGATGCTGAGTGAGTTTAGCAGTCTACAGGGTTCGTTGGGAGTTTTTGTGGATCACAGAGGTGCTTACAACTGTGGCTTATGTGCCTAAACACCAGATTTAGGTGCCTAAGTACCTTTGTAGTTCAGAATCTTTATAGCCAGTGTCCATAGAGTCCATCTTCTGCTCATTGCCATTTAGATTGAAGTTAATGGACATGTGTACACTAGAAATGTTAGGTCGACTTACAACCACTGCAGTAATTACCATGGTGGTGAATGTCCACACTACCCTCCTGGGACTGGGGGTGCACGTCCTCATCAGGAGCACTTCCATTGACCTAAGAAGGGCAGTGTGGGGAGCAGAGAGCCCGGTCGCTCATCTCCGCTGGCAGGCCCCAGCAGGGAGCCCGGCTGCCCCACAAGCTCCCAGTGGACTGCCCACCCCTCCATTCTCCATTCACTGCTCCTGCCATGAAATTGACAAGACAGCCAACAGCCGATGTAGGGACGGAGAGTCTACACAGACACTGCGTCACCCTAACTACATCGACATAAGCCTTGCACCTCTTGTGGAGATGGAGTTATTATGTCAGTGTAGTAGGGGATTTACATCGGTGGGAGGAAGACTGCAGTGTAGACACTGACATAATTAGGTTGACATAAGCTGCATTATGTCAACCTAACTGTAGTGTAGACCAGCCCAATACAATTCCCTCTTAATGACAGAATGTATTTGGTGTGGGCAGATCCTTAGGTTTAAATGTATAAAGCATTTGCCCTTTCTATGGAGCTTTTCATACTACTCATATCAATACTTCATAAGGTGCATTTCATTACCACTTTTGTCATAACAAAATTATTTAGGGGGATGACTAAGGCAGGGCCTCAAAGTCTGACCTCATGCTACCAAGTTCTGCATAACTTTTTGAGTGATATTTTTGCCAGTATATGCATATGATGTGAGCAAACCTTCTGATCCAGCATGTCTTCCCCAATCTAAGAGTAATGTATTCATGGCAATATTTCATTCCTAGGAATCTTAAGATACTTTAATTTACCTGGGAGTTGGGTCAGTATTATTCCCAGTTCCACTTGGGTAACTGAGGGACAAAGAGGTTATATGACTTTCCCAAGATTACACAATCAGTGGCAGGACTGGAACTCAGAAATCCTACTTTCCAGTCTAGCGCATCTGCCAGAAGACCACCTACCCTTTATAAGACTCTGCTGAGTTTTCTTTATCACCCTTTCTCTTTCTGTCTCAATCTCTTTCTCTCATATTGTCCATACCCTGGCCTTTCCACCAAAGCTGTTCCTGCCATGGACTTGCCTTCCCCTTAGTCCTTGCTATCCCTAAATGTCACTGTATCCCTTTTGGCTCAATCTTTCTTACAACATGGCCACTAACAGAAGGTTGACTATGCTGCTGCTCAGGGCCAGGAAGGAACAGTGCTAGCACATCTTCCTTCCTACCATTCGGCTGCAGTGTGAGCCACCCTGGGAGTGAGAAAACCAGCCAGGAAAAGATGAGAAGGAGAAAGGTCTTGGATTCCTGTTCAGAAGCTGCAAAAGAAGCCCCTAGTTGCTGGGGAAGAAGGAACTAAAGGGGAAACCTTGGTCATTTTCTGCAGTCCTGCTTGTGAGTGACATTTCAGCTGACACGAATGAGAGAATGGGGGATGCTGGGCAGGTATGCTAAACTGTGCTTAGATTTTGACAGCTAGCACAGACTATGGGCCTGATTCTCCACTTCCTTGCACCTTTTGTAGTCACTTACACACAGGCAAAACGGGTGGGGGCATACTCAGCACTAGTAGGGGTGTTAGAAGTGGGTCCTTAATAGTTTGGGTCCTTCCTCTTCATGAACACTGTAACACACATCTCATATAAAATCAAATAGGGCCAGATTATGCCACCCTTGCTCACACTGAATAGCACCTTACCCTACAAATAACCCTACTGAAATCAATGTCTCTAATCATGGACTAAGGGTGTAATCCATGTGAGAACTGAGTTGCATTTGCAAACAGCAATGCAGCAGGCAGGCAGAAAGGTAGGAAAGAGATGTTTATTAAACAAACTGAGCAGTCAGTGCTATGTTCTCAGGCTTTTGAATTTGTCAGCTGCCAGGCACCAGTCTGCATTGGTGAATCCCTGGTATCATACCAGACTAGATCCCTCCTGAAAACTGACCACCTTTCTCCAGTACCACTCATCACACTACATATGGGTAACAAAACTGGGCCATAAGTAATTTAAATGGAAAATAACATGCACCCCCCCTCTCTGCATGCTAATTTACCCCAAATTTGAAAATCATTGATTTCTTGTAATGCACAAGTCCATTATCTGGCCTGAGACTGAAGAGGAAAAGGCGGTTTATAAATACAATGTGTCATAGGATTACTCCCCAAAGTTTCAGGTAATTTGCTTTTGAACCTAAGGTAGAGGAACCCTCTATCATGGGATTGGCTGGAGATTTGTCTAATTGTCTAAGGAATTATCTGCACCAAGCATTTTGCCCCAAGTGCTCTACACAGAAATTAAATATCTAATCAAGTGTATTGGCATGGCAGAGTAGAGAGAAATGTCCGAAATAATTCAAATTTCAGAGTAAAGTCAGCCCAAGACTTGAGTTCTCTACACTTCAGTTAAAGGAGCAAATTTGATTTTGACCTTATCAGTCAGGGCACTTTTTTCTCCTACTCTTTCAAGACCTTAGTTGCTCCTGTGCCAGCGACAAATTCCAGTTCTTCCATTGATTATGGTCATTGACTCATACTTCTTCCCAGGCCATGTCAGTGCATTCAACATCATCTGTCACTGTCTTCTGCCACTTTTTCCTTGGCCTTCCTACCTTTTTCTTTCATCCATCAGATATCCAATTCTATGCTTGCTTTGTAGGTCTCCAATCTTCCATATGGTGTAAATGTCCCAACCACGTGAGTATATTTTGATATTTACTAACAGATCCTGCTTTGACAGCTCCCTTACTGTTGCATTTGTTTTGACTTTCTATGAAATCTGTGATGGGCAGACTCCGGGATGGGTGGGTGGGTGGGTGTTTGTTAGCTACCGTCATCTGCCAAGTCTCTACTCCATACAGTAACATTCTCAGTCAATCAGATAGTATAACAGATTATGGTTGGTGTGGAGATCTCCTTTTTACCAGATGTTATTCATCCTTCCAAATATGGTGTTTGCTTTTCCTAATCTCACATGAATATCTTGATTGGCGCCACCTTCAAATGCCCTCATACTCCCCAGATACCAGAACTCTTCTACCTGTTTGTTTTCTTCTCCATCCATATACACATTTGCATCTGTAGTGAGTTTCCTAACTTCATAAGCTTGGCTTTCTCTGCTTCTACTTTCAGTCCAATTTTTGCTGCTTTCTGTTAAACCTCTGATTTCAGGGCATCATTCCATTCCATGTCATACTTAGTAAAGCAATGTTGTGGACAGGGTTGGGTAACTCATCTTTACTAACATTACACCACCAATGATGCTTTTTTATTGCCTGTTTCATCATCCAGTCTTTTGTTAATGCTGAGAAGATTGGTGATGATACACACCCTTGGCTAACACCAGTCATAATATCAAATTACTCACCCAGGACTGTATCTGATCTTATTGTGCATCTACTGCCATCATATAAACTCCTTTATGTTGATCATCTTGTCCACTATTTCATAGCATTTTCTTAAAGTTAAAGTTGATTAAGATGTAACTCTTTTCAATGATCTGTTGAAGAATGAATATCTGTTGACAACATTGTCTACCTGGATGAAACCCAGTCTGTTGTCCTCATAATATTTCATACACTTCCTTCTTCCTCTTATTCAGTGTAATGGTAGCCAATACTTTACCCAGGATTGATAGCAGTACAATACCTCTCCAGTTCATGCATTGAGTAATATCACCCTTTTTGGCAATGGCACAATACCATCTTTCTAGTCTTGTGGAACTTGTTCTTTCTCCAATATTTTGTTACAGAGTTTTGTTAGCTGCTCAGTCATTTCACCTTCCACCTTTAGTACATCTGCTTGAACTCTGAGTTTTCCCATGTTTGAGGCCTCTGATGTCTGCTATATTTTCATTAGGTATTACTGGTCCATCTTCTATTTCTAACTTAACTTTGTCATTTTTCTTGAACCTGTGTGTAGTCATAAGCTCAGGACAATTTAATTTGGAAGAGAAACATTCTTTCCATTATGTGGGTTTCATGAATTAAAATATTTTCAGGCAGATTTCAGAAGTTAAACTTCTTCTTTTAACCTTTGTTTTCACATTTCTCAATGGGATGGATTGCAGGGGAAGCAAGGTGGAATGGGTAGAGATCATTCTGAAGATGATGAAGTCAGCTGCTCATTCTGTCTTGTGCTGTTTGTTACATTACATATCTTGTATCATCGCAAAGGCGGATGCTCCCTCTGCTTTTTGTATTTGAAATACCAGCTCTTGCGTGAAGTCAGACACTGTAAATGTTTTAGATTTCGTATTGAGGTTCAGCATATGTAGCCATCCGAGTAGTTATGTAAAAACAATTATCTGCCCTTGATGAACAGCTTAAGAGCCAAGTCAGAAAACAAATACATCTGGCTTGCACAATCCAGAAACTTGCTTGGCATAGAAACTGAGGGCCAGATCCTGAGCTGCCGTAAACCAGCACAGCTCCACTGATGTCAGTAAAGAGATGCTAATTTATACCAAGATCTGGCTCTGAACAACATTTCTTTTGCTGGGTTTTTTGGTCACTAAATCTTTTGAGTTTTATCTTAAACATATCCTAAAGATATGCCTGTTATGGGATATTTTGAAAATCTTTTAGTTAGGTCTAAAGAACGAGGAGTACTTGTGGAGGACTTGTGGCACCTTAGAGACTAACAAATTTATTGGGGCATATTTGTCATATTTATTTGTCTTTTGGAAATCTAGCCCACCATGCTGCTTGCAAAAATAATCTAGATAGACATGCAGCTGCACTTCCAGTATACCATTAATAAGTATTAAAAAAAAAACAACCCTGCATGTCTAAGTATGACCAAAAAAAAATTGGCGATCTTTGGGGATGTGGTCATGCAAGCTTTAAAGTAAATATTAAACATAATTAGTCCAACTTAATGTTTCCTTGGAGTGTTATCTGTTTTAAAGCAATCTTTTTTTTTTTTTTTTTAGTGATGGACGTCTGTAGGAATTCGTATCTTATTTATCAAATTATTTACAAGGCTGTTTGACATTTTAGTAATCATCCATGTTCCCAGTCAGATTGCTGCATCCAAATATATAGTTAGTCTGTACCCTTATTAGTAAATCATTTTACAGTAGAGCCAGAGACCACCTCAATCTATATCAGGGTCTCCTTGTGCTATGCACTGTACAAACACATAGTGAAAAGCAGTCTCTGTCCCGAAGTCCTTGCTCCTGAACATAAGACAAGCCACAACAACTGAGTGTACCAAAGAAACGGACAGAACTGGTGGAAAGAATCTGAGGGCAACAATGACAGGAATACATAGTTACACAGCCTGATAATATGTAGAGCAGGGTGAATACCTGATGTTGTTTCATTGACAATTCCACACACACAAAAAGTCAAACCAAAACCAAAATCTTGCAGAATTTTTTTTTAATCGAATCTGGAAAAAAAATTCAGGTTGAATGAAATATTTTGTTCAAAGGAAACCTTTTGGTTTTGTTTCATCTGTCATTTTGATTTTGACCATGTTTATACAGTTTCGATTTTTTTTAGAAGAAAACAGTCATTTGGAAAGGAATAGTTGTTTCAAATCCAAAAGTTTCATTTAGAAAATGTCAACATTTTTTTTTCTTTTTTTGTTTGTTTTTAAACCAAAATAATTTGCTGAAACCAACATGAATTCATGAAAGATTTCTGTGCCAACAAACAAGCATTTTTGCCAAAAAATGTTTTAGCCGGAAAACTTCACCCAGATTTAGTTACACCACATTAGCAGGTTTTGAATCAACTGTACTCCTCTGCTTGATCATATGGATAGTGTCATAATGTAGTGTTAAGTAAATGACTCTTACAAAACAAACTTCCAAACAATTTCAGCTGCAGTTCAGGGTCTAGAGTAGTGATACTTGGACTGAGCTCATGAGTTGAAAGTGTCTCTTTAATATGTCTCCTGTGGCTCTTTGCAACATATGATATTAAAACACTGTGTGATTTAATTATTAACCAATCAGGATGCTTCTACTGTGCTGCTAAACAATTGTAGTTGATAAAATAATACTTGGTCATTTTGCTGTAAGAATAATACATATAAAACTAAATATTTCCCCTGTCATACTGTTTAAATATGAATATCTAGTACTATAGTAAATGAAATAATGAATTCACACTCCTGTGGCTCTCTTGGGTAATGCTGACTGCTAATTTCACTTCTAACCACTGATGTCTGAGTATCGCTGGCCTATAGTGTAAGTTTGATACCTTCTGATGCTAAATTAGATTTATTTTCTGTTAAAATTTCTTAAATAGAATTTAAGACGTAATTAGTATTGCTAGTGCTAGATGTTGTGCAGAAAAGGTTACCCATCTTCATGCAGAACAGCTTAATACAAATAACTAACTTGTCTGATTGTCAAAAAGAACTCTTTCCTGCATAGGGAAATTGAGATTTTTGGAAACTTAATTAAAGCCTCCAGTATTTGAATATTAGGCTTTCCTGAGATGTCCAGAGGGGGGAAAATGTTTAATTTTATTTCAGTCTTTTTTAAATCCTTTTGAGCATTTTGATTCTCCTCTCTGAATATGAAAGGTTTCAGGATAAAGGTTCCATCTCTGTGATGTCAATAAACTTAGCTTCATCTTTTTTGTATTACCTGTAGCCTGAAAATATGGAGAAAGGGGAAAACATATATACAAATCAAAGAATCCATATTTCCCTACATCTCTCTAAGGTTACCTAAACCCAAAATAAAAAATGTAAGGGGGTCACAAATTGGCTGTCTATGATGAGGGTAAGGTGCCTTGAGCCTTCAAATGATCAACAAAAGTGCTTTCAGAAGTTCAATGGGCTGTGTTACACCCGAAGCCAGGATATATGCTCACAATGGTCACAGCTGGCCGAAAAAAAAATCTGACATAGTTATCTTACGTTTGTATCCTGATTTCTTAATAGGTGTCTGTATCTTATAATCTTTTTACCCTGAGATCAGATCAGATTTTGCCACTGAATGAAATATTGATTGCCTAACATACTTTAGGTTTACACTTTTATTGCTGAAGAATGATCGATACTCCAATGTGAGTGCAGTATACATACCTACATAACTGATTTACCTGATTAATCAATAGAAAGTTTTTATCCCATCAGTGTGATCCTTATATTGGACCCAATTTGTTCTTGCAATTATAGCAATACAGAACTCTCTATGCAGATCTTCCCATGGAAAGCAGGGAGTCAGCTGCCTTCAAGGCACAAGCCTTTCTGGCCCTAGCCATTCGGAGAGCCTTTTGGGAGGTGAAGGACTCTTCAGCTGGTGAGGGGGCTGTGGTCAGGAGTGGGAAGGGTAACGTGCATTCTTTCCTGGACAACAGCAGAAAAATTGGCAGAAAGTTGGTGCAGCCATAAGGGGAAGATCCAGGCCATATTTGGCTGTGTTAGAATAGAACTGTCAGCAAGAAAGGGCATTTCACATTTGCATTTTTTTTTCTGCTCTCCCATTGCAAGATATACCAGGGATCACCCTGGAAGAATTCCAAGCGCATTTGTTACACAATTTAATTATAAGACATGATAGGTTTATTAAACTTGCTTTGCCTGTATCAACATCTGTGCATTTATTGGGTAGCAAGCCCTAAGAAAAGGAGTAAGATTTGTTGTTCAAAAAGGCAATACATTGTCATAAAATGTTAGACAGGCCTGAATACCCCTTTCATCTCTCTCTCTTGGATTCTGATTAATAGAAGTGCTATCGCTTCACAGTAGAGACTTTAAGCAGGCAAGCCCTTACCAATACTTTTTTTTTCTTTTTCTTCCCCCTGTCCTGGCTTATTTTTTAGTGTGTGTTTTTGTGCAACAATTTATTTTTCTTTAATTATGCAGATCAGAATGTTTAAAATACTCAATCTTCAAAAAGGTTATCTGTGCTGGTACAAACTTTTGTAGGTCATCTCCAGCTGTATTTTCCCCTTTAAAAAAATCTATTTTAGTTTTTTTCCTCTCTCTCCCTGCCTCTTCTCCCCATCCTCCACCACCAATCAGTTTTCTTTTTCTGGTTCTTCTGCACTATGTGTTGCAACCACCATTGGCCATCAAAATGCTAAAATACTACAAAGAATCCAACCAGAAGAGGAAAGCACCAAATAACTCCAGCCAACTTTACAACTCAAGAGGTTTGAATATCTTACCATTAAGGTTTGGCTAAGTAGCCAAATGTTTGGCTTCAGACAGTGGTAGTGGCTGTGCAATAATGAAAGGCTTTACATCCTTTACATCCTGCTGGGGCCACTGAATAGTGGACTGATAGGTAGACTGTGCTCCTGAAGATATTTTCTGTAGAGTGCAGAATACGGGGTGGCAATAGCCATGTATGCCAGAACAACTTTGTATTGTATTGTAGCATCTAATGCACTCTCTAAAATAACAGTAACAAGTGAAGCAAGTTTGAGTAGCCCTGACACTACAATACAGTAAATCTTCTGGGGGGGCTGAACTAGTGACAACCTACTCCTGGGATCAGTTGCTGGAAACACAGGGAAGTCATCTATTTCTGCACCCCTCTCAAGTGTTAAACTTTGTTTGATGTCATCCACATATGTGCCAGTCTGGGAGGGGTTGCAAACACTTTGGAGGACATGATTAGAATTCAAAATGATCTTGATATTGGAGAATCGGTCTGAAATCAACAAGAATAAAGACAAGTGCAAAATACTAAGCTTAAGAAAGAAAAAAATCAAATTCTCAAACACAAAAGGGGGAATAACTGGCTAGGCAGTAATATTGCAGGAAAGAATCTCAGGGTTATAGTGGATCACAAATTGATTATGAGCCAACAGTGTGATGCAGTTATAAAAAAGCCTAATATCATTCTGGGTATTAACAGGAGTGTCGTATGCAAGATACAGCAGGTAACTGTCTGGCTCTGCTTTGCATGATTGAGGCCTCATTTGGAGTACTGTCTAGTTTTGGGTGCCACATAGGGTGACCAGATGTCCCAATTTTATAGGGACGGTCCCGATTTTTGGGTCTTTTTTTTATGCTCCTATTACCCCCCACCCCATCCTGTTTTTTCACATTTGCTGTCTGGTCACCCTAGTGCCACACTTTAGGAAAGATGTGGACAAATTACAGAGAGTGTAAGGGAGAGTAACAAATGATAAAAGGTTTAGAAAACCTGACCGATGAGGAAATGCTAAAAAAAAATGGGCATATTTAGTCTTGACAAACAAAGACTGAAGGGGGGAACTGATAAGTCTTCAAATATGATAATGGTTATGATAATGTTTTATAAAGAAGATGGTGATCAATGGTTTTCCATGTCCACTGGAGATAGGACAAGAAGCAATCATCTTAATGGGTAGCAGAGTTAGATATTAGGAAAAACTTTTGAACTATAAGAGTTCCTACTGGAATAGGTTACCAAGGGAGGTTGTGGAATACCCATCACCGGAGGTTAAGAACAGGTTGGACAAACACCTGTCAGGGATGGTGTAGGCATACTTGCTCCTGACTTAGCAAAGGGGAATGGAGTAAGAGACCTCAGGGGGTCCCTTCCAGCCCAACTTTTTTCTATTTCTATGATTCAACCCTGGGGTATACCCCAAAGCTGCTTAATCTTAAAATGCACTCTGAATTGGCATAGAAATGTTAGCTGATATCCAGATAGCAAGGAATAATTCTGGGAAAGCTTTAGTCAAATTGGACAATGACAATGTTTTTCACAATGCTAACCATTACCTTACTATCTCTTCTACTCTAGGTAGGCACAGTGGTTAAGATTTTTAATGGCTACTCACTTTGGGTAACTCAGGTTCTGCGTGCTGCTCAGGCTGAAAACCCCCTATATAGTAACCTTCTCTCCCAACAAATAAAGACAAAGTCCCCAAACAAATAAAAACAGAACAAAAGACATGGGGAAAAATAAGTAAACAAAACTGAACACTGTCCCAAGCCGTGTCCCCATACCCTGAAGAGGAAGAAAAGCCAGAAACCTCCATCAGGGAGCTTGTTATTGCCAATCTGTTTTAAATAGAAGACACCCAGATATACAGTAGTGGTTGGCATGCAATACTTTAAAGATAAATACATACATGGAGCCTGACCCCCTCCCCCCACACACCCCGGAAGAAACTGACGGTTTCCATTGACTTCAGCTACAACCCTATGTACTCAGCACCTTTAAAAATTAGGTCCAGTTGTATCAAGATTGGAATCCAAATATCAAGGCACCAAAATTAGTGGACACTTGAAAATTTGGCCCTGTACTTTAGTAAGGCCCACTCCCTAAATCCCCTCACAGGAATCTCCTAGTGGTGGAAAGGGTCTTATGTTTGCTATGAATATATCTTAAAGAAAACTCTGATCTTGCCTGCCATTATTTTGAAATTTGATTAAAAGCCATCCAAAACAGTTTAACAAACCAGAGGAAATTTTTTTGTATAATACATAAACGCCACTTTGCTATGGATTTAAAGCCTAGTATTCTATAAATCATTTAAATGTGATTTACTTGGTAACAGGGAGGAAAGTGTTATATCATGTACTATACAAATGCAGTGACCTTGGAAGATGAACTTTCATGTTCAGTCAGATTTTAAAATGTTGTTTAACTATGAGTCATTTTCATGAACCCTCTCTACAAATTGACCTAGGGAAAGATGGAGGAGATCTATTTAGCATAAATGTCAGGCTTCTTTTGTAAGTATGTATAAAGCTACAATTTAACTTCAAATCCAGGAGTAGAATTTAGGGCAGATTTTTAATTCCAGACTTTGCTAAAATCATGTGCAATGTCTTAGTTATATATATATAGAAAGCAATTTTAATCAAACAAATGAGACAATTATGAAAATGTCTTTAGCCATTGGGCATAAATAGGGCACTACCAAATTCATGGTCCATTTTGGTCAATTTCACGGTCATAGGATTTTTAAAAAAACGTAAATTTCATGATTTCAACCTATTTAATCTGAAATTTCACGGTGATGTAACTGAAGGAGTCCTCACCCAAAAGGAGTTGTGTGTGGGGGGGGGGGGGGTCGCAAGGTCATTGTAGCTGGGGAGGGGCGGTTGCTGTACTGCTACCCTTCCTTCTGCACTGCTGCTAGTGGCAGTTTTGCCTTCAGAGCTGGGCAGCTGGAGAGCGGCGGCTGCTGGTCGGGAGTCCTGCTCTGAAGGCAGAACCACCGTCAGCAGCAGTGCAGAAGTAAGGATGCCATGGTATGGTATTGCCAGCCTTACTTCTCCGCTGCTGCCTGCAGAGCTGGGCCCTCAGTCAACAGCCGCCACTCTCCAGCTGCCCAGCTCTGCAGGCAGCAGCGCAGAAGTATGAGTGGCATGGTATGGTATTGCCACCCTTCCTTCTGCTCTGCCGCTGGCGGGGCGCTGCCTTCAAAGCTGGGTGCCTGGCTAACAAGCGCTGCTCTCCAGTTGCCCAACTCTGAAGACAGCGCAGAAGTAAGGGTGGCAATACCACAACCCCCCTAAAATAACCTTGTGATGCCCCCGCAACTCCCTTTTGGGTCAGGACCCCCAATTTGAGAAATGCTGGTCTTCTCTGTGAAATCTGTATAGTATAGGGTAAAAGCATGCACAAGACCAGATTTCATGGGGGGGGAGACCAGATTTCATGATCCATGATGCGTTTTTCATGGCTGTGAATTTGGTAGGGCCCTAGGTATAAGTCTCAAGAATGACAGCTATAGATATGAATGATATTTTTAACATCATAATCATGGATTCTTTTTCTACACTGCCTGGGATATTTATGCAAGAGTTTCTCCTTACTCCAAAGCTCGCTGTGGAATGTTAGAATTTCTCCCAGGCTGAATAGCAATAATATACTTTTATTTGGCAAATTTATTTTTCAGTTTGCTATGACTAGTTGTAGTCTCCTTTTTGGCATTTGGAACCACTTACAGAAATGGTTGTGATGTTATTTGTTTATGAGATTTTAAAATGACTTTAAGGCTACGTCTACACTAGAGACCGTACAGCAGCACAGCTGTACCATGTAGCTGTTCTGTGCTGACAGAATAGAGCTCTCCCACTGACATAGTACTGTCCACACTGGTGCATCTGCTGGTATAACTTATGTCTGTCAGGTGTGGGTTTTTTCACACCGCAAAGTGACATAAATTTTACTAACAAAAGTGCTAGCAATGTCTTAAATACTATGTAAAGGCCTATCAAAAATGTATGAATTTTTCTTAAGCAGATACTGTTATCAGAAGTCTTTCCATTGAGCTAGATATTTCTCTGTCTAGGCATTTCTACCACACTCAGCACTATCTCAGGCACTTTAAAAGCTTCCTGGGTCAACATGCCACATTTAGGCAAACATAAAATCTCATCTCACAATCTTAAATTATGTAGAATGCTAAAGAACACTAGCTATTTTTGCATGTGTAAAATTTGTTTTTATATCACCAAGCCCATTGGACTATTCAGAATGATTGATTGAATCCAAAATGAGAATTGGGATTTCTTACCTCTAAGGAACCTTATGGGTTCTGCATTCCACCTCAGGGGACAACAGTGTTTTTAAGGAGACAACACCATATTTTGTTGTTCTTCAGTATAATCTTGGGGAACAAATACAGTGGCAAAGTCTGCCTTCAGATATGAATGGACCACTCCCATTGAGGCCAATGGGAACTACCAATGGAAATGTATTATTCTGAGCTGGATTAAACCTTGTTCTGGGTTGAATAAAAACCTCATTGAAATTGATGTGTGAACACTCCCTTCATTTAAGATGGTTGTGAGACAGTTAAGGGGCCCCACCTAAAACAATATCTAATAGAGCATGCCCAGGAGTTTTGGATTGCATGGGCAGAAGAGCTTTTGCTGAGTATTGCTTTGGGTAAATGTGTTTTGGGGGCAGAGGGACAGAGGAAGGGCAAACACACAAACTAAGAAGACAACAGAAGAGAGAGACAGGTAAAAATCAAGTAAGCTAAGCAGCAGCCTGTGAACACTATATGATTTTGGAAAAGCTAGATGGAGTTTTGGGATCTGTTGGCTAATGAAGCTCAGGGCTGCGTCCTTTTTGTTGCTGGTTTCTCCTGTGTTAGGAGAAGCAGGACTTTGTATATTTCTTGTAAATAAACAAGATTGCATCAAAGAAAACACCAGAGTCCATCATTGTTGACTTCCAACTAGAATATCTCTAGGGCCCTGAACTTTGACTAATCATTCAGCTCAAAAATTGGCAACAGTATCTATCTAAAGGGTTAAGTGAGACTTGAGTGGTATATAATGCTGAAAAAGTGAGGGTTTTAAGTTAAAACCAATCACAAGTCAAAACTTTTTTAGACATAATCATGCAAGTTATTTAACTTTTGGTAGAGTTTATACCTCATTTGTGTCAACAGTTTAATATGGTGACAAATTACATTTTAAAGTCTAGGGTTTATTTTATTTGAAATAGTCTTTTTCAGCAGATGGTTAGTTCTAGTAACTTTCATATTCACACTCTTATGTTTGTAAGAGATCCAGCTGCTAGCTGATAGATTCAGCAGTGAAATATTATCATGTGTGATATAATTGCTTATGTGCCTTGAAATAAACTTCAGGAACCATCAACACAATTATTTCTCACTCTGAACAAATTAAAGTGATAGCAATTTTTAAAAGTGACAGTTGCATGCTGAGAATTATTCATAAAGTCTGTCTTATGTGACAGATATTTCTACTTCATTAGGGCCTGAGTCAGGGAAGCACCCTATCCCGGAAGGGTGCTTAACCACACATTTAAAATTAAGTATGTTCTTAAGTCCCAAGCACATGCTTGCCTGAACTGGGGCCTTCGATTGTGTATAGTATGAGTTTAGGTGAAGTTTGAGTTTCTGTTGATTATCCTGAAACAGTGCTTTTGTATCCTGGGAAATTTCCCAAAATCTGGGTATTTTTGAGTAAAATACTTTGAATGAAAATTCCCAATTTCCCAAGTTGAAAAATTTTACTCACAAATTCCCAGGTTTTGGGAAATTTCCCAGGATATAAAATCACTGTAAAAAACTTTATCTGGGAATTTTTCACCAGATTTGGGAAATTTTTAGCGCTAGGTTGAGAAAAGTTGGCATCACGATATAGAAGCACTGTCCTGAAAAGGTGCTTCTCTTTTTCAGTAGTAAGAATTATATTTAACAGCAGCGCTTCCCGAACTATAGCACATGGACCATGGGTGGTTCACAGAGCATTAGCTGTTGGTCATTAGAAAGCTGGCTGATCACATGGTCCCCTGTCAAGATGTCTGGAGTGGGCTCATGCCCTTCAGTGCCAACCTCAAGGCAGACTGTCACAACCAATTTGGAGTTTTTGCCCTAGTGCTTACCTACTATAATTAGATTTCACTAACCCAGTAACAAGTGTGAACTCATAAAGACCTATAACAATCTTTCCATGGAGTTGCAGACATTCCCCTTGGGCACTTCAATCTATGTGACAGATGGTCACTTACACTGAAAATCACAACAATATTCAGGTTACTCCCAGTCCCAAAGGACAAGTCACTTACCGCAGGTCAATTGTGTCTCAGATCTGAAACCAAAGACAATTCCTGTAGCTAATCCTGTAATAAACTAACTAAAGATTTATTAACCAAGAAAAAGAACGGAGTTATTTACAAGGTTAAAAGAGGTAAACATACACACACAACAGAGTCTTGGATTTAAAAAGGTAATATAAGCAGCTCTATATGTCCTTTTGGGCTGGCCATGCCGAGAAGCATTTGGATCTCTTATGTTTAGAAATCTTTGCCCCTCAGAGTCTAGAAAGCATGAAGATCCAAGTTGCTCCTTGTAAAGGATTTTTATCCCCTTCACTCCAGAATCCAAGCTGATGGAATGAATTCATACATAGGTCTTCCCTTCCTGGAGGGAGTGAAGAATGCAATCAACAAGGTCTCTGTCCTTGGATGCTACACAATGCCTCATTTGCTTTCTTGTATGCAGGGCGAGCACTTTGCCTTAATCAATTTTTTTCTTCCCTGTTTTGTGAGTTTTATAATGTAAACATTCAATATAACTTTATACCATGGGATACAGAGGTTAAGTGAGATTAATGAATGCAGCATCCTACACTAGTCATAAGGTCTAGACACCATACACATTCTAACAATACTAACACAGAGATAAGCCAGACTGGTTTCCAGCAGCTGGACACAAGCAGAGCTGTGTCAGTGTTCAGTGAGGCCTGGAGCCTTGGCATGAGCTGGCACCTGGTCTGCCAGCATCACAAGCTCCACTAATGTCCAGCTGCTGAACCACATTAAAAGATGGCAGCAATACATAACTGTAAGCAATTGCAGTAGCTGCCATGGGAAACTATGCAATTACACACTGCTGGGGGAATAAGACGTCCACAAATCAGAATGCAGTGGCTTCCACTAAAAGGCAACATTTCCCTCAAGTTACCTTACCATGTTGTCTGACATACCTCAGTTACTTTTGAGTATAGTTAAACTACTGTATTTCAGAAACCATTGTGTGGTAACTCTGGGTATATGCTGAAAGTTTAATGGCAACCACTATATTTTTCATTATTGGGGAATCTTCCCCCTTCTAGTATTTGAGACTCATTATTTGTCCATGCCAGTTAATATCACAAACAAAGAGCCACAGAAAAAGCTATGGCTATATCACATTGTCTGCTCACTGCACCAGAAGCTGCTGCCTCTTTCAAACAATGGATTTCATACTTGAAATGTCTAGAGACGTAAGCCAGTCCCCATCAAAGTCCATGGGATTTTTTCCATCAATGGGAGTTGAATTAGGACCTAAGCCTGAATTTTTAGTCAGATTTAATTCAAGACCTGAATTTATTGGACTTATATGACCATTAGCTGAAATGAAAAGGGTCTCTTTATGAGCCTTTCTATGACTACACTTGTAATTTACTTTTCAAGATAGGAGAGAGCACATACTTCTGAATTTTGATCCTTTGTGACTTTTTTTTTATTCTTCCTGACAAGAGAAATTCATAGGCCCTAGGATTTGTCCTCAGCCAAGGCTCATTAGTTTTCAAGAGCCAGTACTGACACTTGGGTTACTAGCATAATGCTAACAGACAAGCTAAATCCTAATGCTGGAGGAGGAATTGTCAATTAAGGCTAAGTGGTTTAGAATAAGACTGCTGTCCCCAAAGCAATCATGTTTAGGCTCAACGGGTTTAGATAGAAAGAGTGTCCCTGGCCAGCCACCTTCCCTTTTCTGGCCATTCATGGGAAGATGAGGGGCTAAGATAACAGCATACATGTTAAAGGTAGTAGTGGATAAACATCTATTGCCCTTTTGGCTGGATAATCCGTCATTAGGGACTTGTGCCTGAATACACAAAGGTACCTAATCCCTGTTTTGGGACCACTACAATGCACAGGACTCCCACGGAACCCCATAGGCATCTTAACTCAGCACCTAACTTTTTACATTAAAAGTTCTGTAGGGTCCTATGTTTCTGCTTCTGTATCCCTATCTTCCACCTAACCCCCACTGCAATTCAAAAACCAAAGGAAGATATGCAGGGACTGATCTGGTAGGCATGCTCAGGGGCTGCCTATTGGATAGAGCCCTTCACGCAAGTTTACACAACAGCCCAGGGGCGGGGAAAAAGGAGGTTGATGACGATGCCCTTCCTCATAACTTTTAGCCCAGTGGCTAGGGTACTTGCTTAGGGTTTGGGAGCCCTGGCTCAAGTCCCCTCCCCCTCCCCCACCTGAGGGGAAGAAGGGATCTGCCACACCTAAGGTGAGCGCACAACATGTCAATGCCTAACTCCTTTTGTGCATTCAGGATTAATTTCCTAATTGGGAATATTTACCATATGGCTTTAATCCCCCAAAAGAAAGTCCTGAGAGCTTCTTGTATCTGATTACTTGGTTCCTTTACCAGGATCCTGAACATTTGTCATTCGGACGGCCAACCTGACAGCATACATGCAACCATCAGAATGCAGCATTGCTTAGCCAATCTATACTTAACTCTCTACACCTTTCCTTGCAAGCCAGTCTTTTCAGTCCTCTAACCATCTTTGTTGTGTATTTTGAAATCTCTCTCCAACTTTTGTATCTCTTCAACTAAGTGTCAAGAACTGAACACAGTATCCAAGGAGTGGGTGCACCAGACACTTTTAGAGGGACTATAATATTCCTTTGTTGTGATTTGCCTATGCAAAGATTGGACTTTTTTGATGTCATGTCCAGCTTGCTGTCCACAATCACACCAAAGTCTCTTGGTATTACTGTTTCCCCATAATATCTCAGTTCTAGATCATATATGTAGATGTTAAGGAAGGCCAAATGTAAACAGAGTCCCTTGTTTATGCCAATATCCAAGTTGATATATTGCTATCTATCAGTAATTTGTATTTATGTTCTTTCAGCCCAATTCAGGTGCAGTGTTGATATCTAAGCTAATTTTGATTAATTATGAGTAAGATTTTCATGACATAATCAACTGTTGTACTGAAGTTCCAATATTACATTTAGCATTTTCCCTTCATCTACTAATTTTGGATGTACTCAGAATAAGCAATCAGATGTGGCTGGCAAGAGATTATGCTCGATGAACCAATGTTGATTATTGCTCAGAGCTCCATTATCAACTGAGTGTTTTGTTTTGTTTTGTTTTGTTTTGTTTTGTGTCTTTTAGGGGGAGGCTCTCAATATTTGTTCCATTATTTTACCGGGAACAGAGGTTAGACCAATAAGTGGCTGGATCACTCTTTTTTCCATTGTTGAATATTTGTCTTACATGTGCTTTCCTCCACTCTTCCCACACTATTCACTTTCAGGTCAGCACTGCTAGTAAAGCCTGATGTGAGAGCTGTTCCAGCACATGGGTGTGAAGAATACAAACCACCCTGCACTGAAGGAGAGCTCGTTTACTTTAATTTCACTACTTTTTGTTTGTTTTTTCTGTGAAGAAAACTTGAGCCAGTTCTAACATGAGGTCTATAAAATTCTTTACAGTGGATAGGCAATTAGTTTCTGCTTATCACACTGATCATAACTTATCTTTGGCTCCCACTAATCTGCTTTTTTTTTTTTATGTTCATCCTTCATTCATCCATCATTCTTCCATTTAGATTATAAGGTCTTTGGGACAAATGACCATCTCTTCAGTGTGTATATATAATCCCTAGCAAAATGAGGCCTGGATCTTTGATTGTGACAGCATCTAGAGGCCATAATTCTTCTTCTGCTGCTGCTTCTAAGAATGGAAAGATAGTAACAAGGGTTGTAATGGAGCAAATATGTTCACTGAGGGAGTGCTTTATTATGAATGCCCAGGAAGCAGCACAATTGGGTCAGCATGATTTCCAGAAACAGTGAGCCTTGTAGTATCAACTCTTCAAGTAATGTCCAGCACAAGTCTGTGAGAGGAGCAGAAAAATGGTTGAGATTGCACAGAACTTTGGGATTGGAGTTTTCCCTAGTAGGGGAAGGACATGGTAATTCACTGTCCCTTCCTCTGTCTGTCTGTATCCTACCATGTTTGGAAGGCTGAAACAGAAAAAACGGTGTCTCACAGAGGTGGGAAGATGAGTGTGACTGAAGTGGGATCAGTCTTCTGCCACCTTTATAGATGAAGCAATGTCAGAGAAATAGTACAGTAATGAAGGAAAGTGGCTAAGCAGGACCTGCCTAGCAAAGGTGCTGCAGTGAAGTCTGTATGAGAGAGGAGTAGGTCCTCTATTTGTCCCTCTTAGGGAACTCTTAGGGAATCAGATGAAATAAACAGCCGTGAAATATAACAGTGGCGATTACTGCATTTAAAAAAATAATAATAATAAAATAAAAAAAAGCCTGACAGCAGTGGTCATCTTTGGTCCCTTCTTTAGAACGAGAAAAATCTCTCAGCTCTTCTAGAAGCTTCCTTTTCACTGGTGTGAAAGCAAATCTGAGCAAAAATGAAGCTTATGGGCTGGTCTACACTAACCCCCCCACTTCGGACTAAGGTACGCAAATTCAGCTACGTTAATAACGTAGCTGAATTCGAAGTACCTTAGTCCGAAGTTACCGCGGTCCAGACGCGGCAGGAAGGCTCCCCCGTCGATGCTGCGTACTCCGCTCGCCGAGCTGGAGTACCAGCGTCGAAGGCGAGCACTTCCGGGATCGATCCGGGGCACTTCCGGGATCGATCCGGGATCGATTTATCGCGTCTTAACCAGACGCGATAAATCGAACTCAGAAAATCGATTGCTTACATCCGGACCCGGATGTAAGTGAAGACGTACCCTTTAAAGCTTCTTCTGAACAGCCAAGATAACCACCCAAAATGGTGAGCGAGAGCTTGGGGTCTGACAGATGTTTAGGCCCTGATTTTCAAGAGGGCAAGAACTCAAGATATGCACACAATTACATGACTAATTTAAGCATGCAATTATTGTAATTACATTTGCATATGCAAATTAGATGCCTGTAAGCATTTGAAGCAGTGACTGTTTTTTGATACTTATATCTTACACATAACTGAGTACTTTGTCAGGGCTTAACAGATACTACAATAATTGGCTGCTACTTCATGCAATGTGGGTATTTGTGCACACAGCCATTATAGGAGGAGCATGCATTAAGTTTGGCTTACAATTGTGTAGCACCCTGTACGTCTGCCCTTTTGAAAAAAGCAGGCTCTTTAAGGGACAGCACTGAAATGAGACTAAGGGCACGTCTACACTGGCAAAGTTACAGTGCCGGCAGTTACAGCGCCACTCAGAGAACACTGAAGGGAAACCGCTGTTGTGTGTTCACACTGTCAGCTGCCTGTGCAATAGCGTGTTCACACTTGCAGCACTTGCAGCAGTATTCAGAGCGGTGCACTGTAGGCAGCTATCCCACAGAGCACCTCTTTCTCTTCTGCCACTAAGACTTGTGGGAAGGCGGAGGGAGTCATGGGGAATCCTGGGTCCTGTTCCAATGACCTGTGATGCATTGCTTCGCATCCCAGAAATCCCTGTACTTCCGTCCGCATTTGGCGCCATCTTTCAATGGTTTGTGTACTGCGTGCCCTGCCTCCTCGGGCTGCAGGAATGGATCCAGAACTGTTGACCAGTATGCTGCTCGCTCTGAATAACACGTCACAAGTGGCAGTGGAGTTATTCCTTAAACTACAAAGGCAAGAGGAGTGTGACATTGATCTCGCCACGCATAGTAGCTATGACACGAGATTGCTTGTGACATTCACGGAGGTGCTGACCACAGTGGAACACCACTTTTGGGCTCGGGAAACAAGCACTGAGTGCTGGGATCACATTGTGATGCACGTCTGGGACTGTGTGATGAGCTCACCCCAGCCCTGCGGTGCAAGGACACAAGAATGAGAACTGCCTGTCGTTTGAGAAGCACATGGCAATTACACTGTAGTAGCTGGCTACTCCAGACTGCTACCGATCGGTCGCTAACCAGTTCGGAGTGAGAAAGTCGACCGTTGGACTTGTGTTGATGAAAGTGTGCAGGGCCATTAATCGGATCCTGCTCCGAAAGACCATGACTCTGGGCAACGTGCATGACATTGTGGATGGCTTTGCACAAATGGACTTCCCTAACTGTAGAGGGGCGATAGATGGCATGCATATTCAAATTCTGGCACCAGACCACCTAGCCACCAAGTACATTAATCACAAGGGATATTTCTCAATGGTTCTCCAGGCACTTGTGGATCACCGTGGGCATTTCACAGACATTAACACAGGCTGGTCCAGAAAGGTGCATGACGCACGCATCTTTTGGAACACTGGCCTGTTCAAGAAGCTGCAAGCCGGGATTTTCTTCCTGGACCAGAATATCACCATAGGGGAAGTCAAAATGCCCATTGTGATCCTGGGAGACCCCATCTACCCCTTAATGCCATGGCTTATGAAGCCATACACGGGGCAACTTGACAGCATCAAATAGCGGTTTAACAACAGGCTGAGCAAGTTCAGAATGACTGTGGAGTGTGCTTTTGGCCGTTTAAAAGCCCACTGTTGATGCCTCTATGGGAAGCTGGACCTGGCCGATGACAATATTCCTATGCTTATAGCCGCGTGCTGTATGCTCCATAATATTTGTGAAGGGAAGGGTGAAAGCTTCACTCAGGGCTGGACTGCAGAGGCTCAGCACCTGGAGGCTGAGTTTGACCAGCCAGAGACCAGGGCTGTTAGAGGGGCACAGCGCAAGGCCATACAGATCAGGGATGCCCCGAGGAAGAAATTTAAAGCTGAAAGACACTAATATTTGTTGCTTTTGGGATTGCAGAGCTTGTAATGCTAGGAGGTGATTGGTGCACATGATGCAATAAGGGGGTTTAACATCATTATATGTTGTTTTGCAGGGCTCTTTTTGCTTTCAATTAATAGAATAAAGATTGCTTTCAAACCACCACAATTATTTTATTAAAAGACAACAACTGGAGGAGAGAGTCAAATGAAAAAAATACATCAGCGGGGATGGGGGAAGGGAAGGTCCCAGGAGGAGGAGGGGTCCCAGGACGACTAAAGATTTGTGTAAGTCCAGGGATCGTATCTAACCTTCTCCTTTGGAGTACAACGCAGCAGCCAAACTGCAGAGGGACGCAGAGTGTTGAGTCCAGTGGGTAGTGGGAGTCCACAGTGCTGGACTGTGAGGGGGGAGGAGTCGAATGCTGTGGGTAGAGACTGGAGCCAGGAGGTTGATAAGAGTGTTGGCGGTGTCTGGGGGGCGCATGGGAAAGAGTTTTGTGACAGTGGCTGCAGGGGAGGGCAGGTGCAGAGCTGCTCAGTTTGAAGAACTAGTATCACCTGGAGCGTGTCTGCTTGGCGCTCCATAACGTTTAAGAACCACTCCATGGCTTCATTCTGGTGTGCCGCGTTCTCCTTTCAGGACCTCTTCTTACTGTCCCGCCACTCCTTCAATTCCTGTTTCTTGGCGGCAGAGTGCATCATAACCTCACGCAGAAAGTCCTCCTTAGTTCTTCGCGGCCGCTTTCTAATTCTGCGCAGCTGGTCAGCTGCTGATAACAAAGAGGGAGGCTGGGCTCCCAAGGTCATCTCTGTGAAGTTTAAATGCAACATTTTACAGAAGCAGTATTGTTTGCGACACAGACAACACTGATTCAGTGTTTTAAAACACAGCCAGTACTCACAGTCCTGTAACTAACTGGCTGACCCCAGACAAGCACACATGAACCACAAGACCCCCAAAATGGTGAGTGGCTTCAGGGGCAGGGTAAATCACTGTCCCCAGACCTGCTGTATACTGGGCATGTGGCTCTTTGGGGGAGCCAGCACTGTAGAAGGGGGCCAGATAATCATTCTTGTCCCCACACTTTCTACAGGATGTGATCATTATGGAAGATATCTTACTGCTGAGGGTGAGCAGGGAATCAAGGGAGGGTCTTCTCCAAGCCTGCAGCTTCTGTCCTAGCCCCTATGCAGCTCACCTCTGTGCAATAATGTCTCCCCTCCCCCCGTGACAGCACAGTGGCACAGGAAAGTTACTGTTAATGGGGCAAGAAACTAAGCAGCTCTGCTGAAGAACCTGCAGCAGCGGATTGCCCAGTATCTCCACAAGAGTTTCCTGGAGATCTCTGAGGGAGATTCCCATGAAGTGAGGGAGTCAATCAACAACCTGTTCCACCACTCAGACTAGGCATGTGGTGGGATACAAGCCTTCTTTTTGCGACCTTTCTGCCTTTCTGCCCCCAACAACTCACTTCAGAGATTCCCAAAATTCCCAGAGATCCACTTACCAGGGGCCTTCTGTCCTGTTTCTGCTTTGCCAATCTCCAACAGCTGTGACTGGCTAGGCTCCTCTGGGGTAGAAAAGAGCTCCTGGCTGCATGCAGCTCTGGCCTCTGAGTCATCCTCTGTCTCTGGGTCCCCCTCCACATCCTCATCCAAGATCTCCTGCTCCTGGCTCAGTCCACTCTCGACTGGCATGTGAGCCAATGAAGTATCCACAGGGGCCATTGCGGTGGAGGTGGGGTCGCTGCCGAGTATTGCGTCCAGCTCTTTGTAGAACTGGCAGCTCTTGGGCTCAGCACCGTATCGGCAGTTTGCCTCCCATGCCTTGTGGTAGGCGTTCTGCAGCTCCTTCACTTTGACCCCGCACTGCAATGTGTCCCGGTCATGGCCCTTTTCTATCACACATCTAGAAATCTGTCCATAGGTATCATAATTCCGAAGGCTGGAGCGCAGCTGGGACTGCACTGCCTCCTCGCCCAAATGCCGATGAGGTCCAGCAGCTCAGCATTGCTCCAAGCGGGGGATCGCCTGGTGCATGGAGCAGGCATGGCCAACCTGAAAAATGCACTGAGACCACTGCACGCATCACCGAGCAAACAGGAAGAGGATTTTCAAATTTCCAAAGGAATTTACGGGGTGGGAATGACGGTTGGTCACCTGAGGGCAGGGCAGTAGAGTTCAAACCGATGACCAGAGAGGTGAGAACAGGCATTGTGGGACACCTCCCAGAGGCCAATCGCAGCGCTGTAATCACCACGGTGTCTACGCGGGCATCACAGCGCTGTAGCCCTGGTGCAGAAATCTGTACGCATCTCGTCAGGGTGTTTTTTTAAAGCACTAAAACTGTGCAGTTTCTGCGCACTACGTGGCTTGGCAGTGTGTACACCTCGGGAGTTACAGCGCAGAAATTTGCCAGTGCAGACATGGCCTTAGTGGGATTACATTTTCCCTGTGTCTTTAATATAATAAAGTCATGACTTAACAGATATTAGTTTTCACTAGTGAAATATGAGTCTTCAGTGACAAAGCTGGGAGTATGAATTTTTCAGTAGATGACAGTGGAGTTCTGATAATTTATAAATATGTAAATATTTATATACATCACAATGAATGGTAATGTATTTTAAAATTTGATATGTTAAAGGGGTTATTTTGAAGGGAGATGCAGTGCACTGATCTCTTATGCCCTCAATATTTTAGGCCCATTTGTATATAGTTATATATCAGGTACTTAATGTCAACAGAGCAAACATATAATTGAGAGAACTAAAATCTGGACCGAAATATCTAAAATAGAGTAGTGAAAAAGCAAATTGATAAAGCTGAATAAAGCAGCACACAGTTGAGTCGTTCAGACGAGTTCCTGAGCCATTATGCATGGTGTCCATGAGACTGTGGACACCTTATTGAAGAAAGACAATGGGTAGATATCACATGTGTTAAAACTTAGTCAAATATTTTTAATTAATATTTGAAAGATAAATAAAATAGCATGAGATTATCACACATGATTTTAAAATGAATTCTAGGGTATTTACATACCAGAGTGGGATATGTTGATATCAAATTGTGACCTCCATCTTGTATTGTGTGCTAACTCTTTTCTAATTTCACCCAAGGCATGTTATTGTAATGCATTGCAGATGAGTGCTCTGCCCAGGAAGAACACTTGGCACCTAATTGAAGGAATGTCAGTGAGAAGCCATCACAAAGAAATCTCTTATGTTTGCCCAAACCCATGGAACAATGGATTTCCTACACAAGGACACCAACATGACTGATGGATCTGCAGTCTCTCAGCCTAGATCGGGGTGGGCAAACTTTTTGTCCCAAGGGCCACATATGGGTATAGAAATTGTATGGCGGGCCATGAATGCTCACGAAATTAGGGGTTGGAGTGTGGGACGGTTCTGGCTGGGGGTGCGGGCTCTGGGGTGGGGCTAGCGATGAGGGGTTGGGAGTTCAGGAGGGTGTTCTGGGCTGGACTGAGGGGTTCGGAGGGCGGAAGGAGGATCAGGGCTAGGGCAGGGGGTTGGGGGCATGGGAGGGAGCCAGGGGGGCAGGCTCCGGGTGGCGCTTACCTCAAGCAGTTACCAGAAACAGCTGCATGTCCCCCCCTCCGGCTCCTATGCGGAGGTGCAGTCAGGCAGCTCTGCGCACTGGCCTGTCCGCAGGTGCTGCCCCTGCAGCTCCCATTAGCTGTAGTTCCCAGCCAATGGGAGCTGTTGGGGTAGTGCTTGGGGCGGGGGCAGTGTGTGGAGCCCCCTGGCTGCCCCTACATGTAGGAGCTAGAGGGGGGACATGCCGCTGCTTCTGGGAGCCATGCAGAGTGGGACAAGACTCCTCCCCGGCAGGAGCTCGAGAGCCGGATTAAAACGGCTGGAGGGCCGGATGTGGGCCCTGGGCCGTAGTTTGCCCACCCATGGCCTAGATGCATAACAAATGGAGAGAGACTGTATTTAAGCTAATGCTTCTCTGAATGGTGAGGGGGGCACCCATCCCCTCAATAACCAGCGAGCTTGTAGGAATGGGAGGGCAGGAGGGACTCTGCCTATCTGGAAATGCTAACAGACCTCTGACTCACAAAAGAGGTGAAATTAAGTATGGGGAGGGTACATCTCATGACTTCTGTTATTTTCATAGATCTGTAGCCCTCAAGTACCTTAAGAGTAAAGTCACTGTGGATAAGATATGCCTTTGTTAATCCCCAGTGTTCCTTGCTTTCTTGCCATGATGTTCCCAAAGGGGTTGAACTAAAGCCAAAGTGCCCACAGCTAAGTGTAATTCTGAGGGAGTGTGTGCAAGTGACTGGGAGGGCTCGGGCAGTCTGAGGCACGGGTTTTGGAATTTAGGGTAGATGGATTATAGACACCCCAAGGAAAGTCTTAGACAAGGGGTCTGAGCCCTAGAGCTAGAAAATGTGACTAGACTCCGTCCAGACCCAATGGGCTTAGAAGCACATGGGACCCAGCTGTTCATAGACCCTAGGGCCAGAAGGGACACTACACTAGTGATACACTAGTTTGACCTCCTGGATAGCACAGGCCATAGAACTTCCCCAAAATAATTCCTAGAACTTAACTTTTAGAAAAAACATTTAAAAATTGTCAGTGATGGAGTATCCATCCATTAAATTGTTCCAATGATTAATTACTCACTGTTTAAAAATTAATGGTTTATTACCAATCTGAATTTGTCCATCTAGCTTCAACTTTCAGCCATTTGATCATGTTATACCTTTTTCTGCAAGATTGAAGAGCCCATTATATGTTCCCCACATAGGTGGTTACAGACTTTAATCAAGTCACCCATTAACCCTCTCTTTGTTAAGCTAAATAGATTAAGCTCCTTGAGTCTATCACTAAAAGTCCACTAGCAACAAACTGGTGTCTGTACAGTGTGATACTTAGCAAGGCTATGACACCATCATTCACAAAGTCTCTGTGCCCCAGAGTGAATTGACTTAGCCTTCTTAAAGGCTTACCAGGAAGAAAATAGTACTTGAAATCCATGTAACAGGTGCAGCCTAGCAGCTTTCAATGTAAAGTCCATTTTGTTCCTAGTTGGACCATCTGTGTAGGGAGAAGGTACCTCATTCTCCTTAGCCATTCGCTCTTTGGCCTATTTCTTGAGATTGCTTATAAGGGTGCCAATTTTGGTGGAAGTTAGAGTTTATGGACTTGACATCAATGCTAAAGCTCCTATTCCTTCTTTGGTGAAGGATTAGACTCTGTAGACATCTGTATCCTCCATGGCTGGCACCATGGACTCATTGCACATAGAGCATTGAAGGGACATTACGTGGTCGTGACCTACAGCCAAAATCATTACTGTTCTCAAAAGTATCCAGATACTGTAGATTTATGAAATGTGTATAAGAGTATAATCATGCCAGGTCTGATGTCAGGCGTAACACTGTACTGCTTCAAATGTTTTCTTTTATAGCAAAGCTGCTAAACCCATTAATCATTCCAAAACCAAATGAGAAACCAAACTGATTAATGAATGTGGGAGTACAGGAACAGACTGGACAATGTTTTATTTATTTTCAGACACTTATCTTGCAGAAGATTTCACATTTGTTCAATCATTGTCTCATGACAAGAATTATGTTTTACATACCAATATATATACTAGTTTAGACTGGGACTTGTGAACTTACACATTTAAATCAGAGACCCTAAATAAATCTGAAGCAGCAACCCACAGCAGAGTGAAATTTGTGCTTGGCTTAGTGATGCAGTATGGGAACACACAAGAAGGAGAACTATGATGGCATGCATGTGACAAGCATAAGAAATGGAAATTCAACCTGACAAGTATAACATTTCCAAAGGCAGCAAATATCATGGGGTAAGGACTTTAACCCTTATTAATAGCTAAGAAGAAAACATAATTTGAAGGACTTCCTGTAAGTTTTATCTTCCATCATTAGCAGCCTCTAGGCACTACTGTAATACAACTGATAAATATGACTGCTGTTTTCTTGCACCTAAAGATCATACAGTACCAAACTTCCTCTTTATAGTTTTTCATTCATGCTGTATCTCAAATGCTTTTTAGAGTTTAATAACACAATCACAGAGATGAAAGGTGTATAATAGCAGAGGAAGAGAAATTAAAATGTATGAGCTAGGGATAAAGGAAATATTTTCAGATGACAGCTGAAAAGTGACAGCAAATCAATGGGAAGGAGAGCTACACATGAAAGCTGTTACTCAGGGCAGGAGCAAATAAGGATTTTACCCTTTCTAATTCGAAATACATAAAACATATGTCCTGACCCTAAATAACATGTATTATTTACATAGTTCTTTACATCTTTCTAGTCTTTCACAGAAGAATGGGCCAGATCCTCAGCTAGTGCAAATCGTCCTAGCCCCATTAACTTCAATAGAGCTAGGTCAGTTTAAATCAGCCGAGGATCTGTCCTTAATTAATTAATTCACACATCCCTCTGTGAAATAAGTAGATGCTATCCCCATTTTACAGAGGGATACACTGAGGCAGAAATGATTTACCCAGGACAACATAGAAAATAAATGTCAGAGCCAGAATTAGCCAGACCTCCTGCTGATTTTCAACCCTGTGCTCGTTACTCAGACCATATCTCCTCCTAAAGTCCTCATCTGGGGGGTGAGGGGTGGAATCCCATTCAATTCTGCATAAGTGGCAAGAATAAGGCTACAGTGCAGGTTAGACGTCAGTAATTATTTTCAGTGAATAAAGTAAAAAATCTTTTCTTTAGAAGTTCACATTTTTCTTCACACTTTTTTAGGTTCAGAAATCTTCCCCAAGTACATGTAACAGTGATTGTTGAAACCTACCATACTACATTAGACTTCTATGGGAAATATTTAAAAAAAAAAAGAGCCTCCAATAAAATGTCAAACGTGAACTGATGAATGTGCATGAGCCTCAACCTACATTTTTTTCCAGAACACTGTCCCCATGTGGTGCCCCAGAAGGCAAATGGGGATTGAGTCATTGAATATCTTATTACAATTTAAAACAAGTAAGATCTTGCTCCCTACTCACCCTCAACCTTCAAGTTCATACTCTTGATGGACACAAGAACTGGATTCAACGTTCCTCTATCAGTCTCACCAATGCTGTATCAGCCCCCCTTTCCATACTCACTACTCTATCCATCCAAGGATGGCTTTAACCTTTTTTACCACAGCTTCACATTGACAGATCATGTTGAGCAGCTTCTCCGCTATGGCCCCTAAATCCTTTTCAGGGTCACTGCTTTCCAGTGGACTGTCCCCCATTGTGTAGGGTGCGGCCTGACTCTTTTGTTCCTGGAAGCATGGGTTTGCATATGGCTTTATTAAAACCTAATTATTCAGTAAGTATTTTAAAAGAACTAGACCATTAGAGAGAGAATCATGAATTGCTCAAAGACAGTGAATGAAGAGAAGCAGCAAGAGCAATCAAATACATGTTTGGTTATGACTTATTTCCTTGGTCTTAAAACAGAGTAACCAGGACCTGAGTCTCCTCCCTCACAATAGCCCCATGCTCAGCTTTGAGACTCTGAGAGGCAGGAAGCTGAGAGTTCTCACCAGATGGCCTAACTCCTAAAGATGGCCTAGGTCACCTCCGGAGGGAACCACTCTTAGAGCACTATTCCAGCTCTTTGTGTGAGGGCCTCCCACAATGAGAGTTGGAGAGGAAACCCCCATCGTCCCCTCCACACCCACATACACAGCTCCTGGTGATGGGAGGAGCGCAGGGGAAAAGGACAAAAGCTGCAAGAGAAGAAGAGAAAGGAGGGAGGGAGGGACAGAGGAAAAGGGAAAACAAAAAGGAGAAACCCCAATGTCCCCAGTGATTCCAAGGGACAAAGTCCTAGGTGGGGAATAAAATTCTGCCACCTCAATCTAGTATTTTCCATGCCTAGAATTCAGCCGGCACCTGATGGATCAGACTGAACAGGTTCCAAACCTCTTGGAGGCTCTTACCTTCTAAAGAGGGATGTCTGTTTTCTAGCAAAATCAGTCAAAGAAAAGGAGAAAACTTGAAAGAAGTTCCTCCTCGTGCTCACAAACGTGAAAGTGAATTCTCTCTCAATCCTTAAGCCGAAACCTCGAGAAGGAGACTTGCTGAGGCAAAGCCACAGGGGTCTCTGAGGTTGCCCCCGTCCTGCACCCCTGTCCTGCCTGGCTGATGTCGGGGTCTCTCTGTGAGATCATCGCCTTCCCACCACCTTTGTCCAATAGGCTGAGGGCCTGCAAAAGGCCCTTGTGATGTCACTGCCACACCCGCCCCTCCCCTGCAGTGCTGATGTCCTGCCCCTGGCCAGCCACATTGCATGCTTGAGCTGCTTCCATTTGAATCACTCCACTCAATGACTCTTCATTCTGGGGATCAAGCCTGCTACACAGTAAAACATCAGAGGCTGCTCCCCAGGCCACAATCAGGTTTTCATAAATTAGTAGACTTTATTTCCAGAAGGGACCATTAGAGCATCCAATCTGATCCCCTGCATATCCTAAGGCCTCCTCTATGTCAGAAGAACTGGGGGTTTTTTTACTCAGACTTTTTCCAGAAAGTCATCTCGTCTTCATTAGAAGACATCAAGAGATGGGGAAGCCATCATTTCTCTTGGTAGTTTGTTCCAGTGATGAATTGCCCTCTAACAAATCTGGGTCTTATTGTAATTAGACTTTTTCTGATTTCTGCTTCCAGCCATGGGGTCTTGTCATGTCTTTCTCTGCTAGATAAAAGAGCCCTTTTATATTCAGCATTTTCTCTCCATGAAGTCAAGCAACTCACTTCTCATTCTTCTTTTCTGGAAACTAAACAGATTGAGCTTTTTCAATGTCTCACTATAAGGCATCATCCCCATCACTCAAATATGAATCTTTTCTGTACCCTCTCCAGTTTTTTCACGTAATTTTCGAAATGTGGACACAAGAACTGGATTCAACGTTCCTCTATCAGTCTCACCAATGCTGTATCAGCCTCCCTTTCCATACTCACTACTCTATCCATCCAAGGATGGCTTTAACCTTTTTTACCACAGCTTCACATTGACAGATCATGTTGAGCAGCTTCTCCGCTATGGCCCCTAAATCCTTTTCAGGGTCACTGCTTTCCAGTGGACTGTCCCCCATTGTGTAGGGTGTGGCCTGACACTTTTGGTCCTGGAAGCATGGGTTTGCATATGGCTTTATTAAAACCTAATTATTCAGTAAGTATTTTAAAAGAACTAGACCATTAGAGAGAGAATCATGAATTTCTCAAAGACAATGAATGAAAAGCAAGAGCAATCAAATACATGTTTGGTTATGACTTATTTCCTTGGTCTTAAAACAGAGTAACCAGGACCTGAGTCTCCTCCCTCACAATAGCCCCATGCTCAGCTTTGAGACTCTGAGAGGCAGGAAGCTGAGAGTTCTCACCAGATGGCCTAACTCCTAAAGATGGCCTAGGTCACCTCCGGAGGGAACCACTCTTAGAGCACTATTCCAGTTCTTTGTGTGAGGGCCTCCCACAATGAGAGTTGGAGAGCAAACCCCCACCACCCCCTCCACACCCACATACACAGCTCCTGGTGATGGGAGGAGTACATGGGAAAAGGACAAAAGCTGCAAGAGAAGAAGAGAAAAGAGGGAGGGAGGGACATTGAGTCATTGAATATCTTATTACAATTTAAAACAAGTAAGATCTTGCTCCCTACTCACCCTCAACCTTCAAGTTCATCCTCTCAAAATACACACACACACAAATTATGCAGGCTTTTATCAGTGTTCGCACTGATACATTTACTGCAAAAGTAACAGTAAAACTTGTAAGGCGGGTCACCTCAAAAGTCTGAAAAGCTGAAAGAGTTGAGGGACTAGGACATTGAGAAAGGAACACTTGCACAGAGAAAGGGACAGAAAACAATTGAGAAGGAAGAAAGTGGCCAGTAGAAAAAGGTCTGAGTGCAACAGTAAAACAACAGGAAGAATAGAGTCTTTCCTAGTAAGCAGGCTGAAACAAATGGAATTTGATTCTTCCCTGACACAACTCTGTTGCAAGTCTGGAGAAAGACACAGAAACTAAAGACCTAGAACAGACAACCAGCAGCTCAAGAGGATGCTCACACCATTTAAGTCCTGTTCCTGCAAATACTTGCACATGTGCTTAACTTTAAGCAAGTGAATAGTCCCATTGAAATCAATAAGGCTATTCAAGTGCTTAATGTTTAAACACTGCATAAGTGTTTGCAGAATTGGGGCACAAGTTATTGAAGAGAAATCTGGGTTCAAGTTGCTGAAATAGGCCCTTATCCTGCAAAGAGCTTCACACAATTGGAATCCTGTTCCCATGTGAATCCCTACTGATGTGAATGGGGTTCCACGTGGATAAGGATATCTGAACTAAAGACAAAACTCTTGTTGTTTCAGGGATTATATTATATGATTCATAGGCTTACATGGTCTGATTCCCATTTGCATTAAGGCACGCAGCCTGAAAGAGTGAAGGGGCCATGAATGGAGTGTAAACTACACTTCTATTCATTTTCAGGCCCCATACAAGTGTAAAAGGCCTTAGTACGAATGAGAATCAGAACCACAGTTTAGTAATTGTTAAGAAAAATATGTAAAACAATTTCCTTTTTGAACTATATTATTTTATTGAAAGCATATATTATATTGAAGTATGAACAACAGAGGAAACCTGTTGCCATGGGCGGGGAGGTGCCAGGGAATTTCTTCTTGTAATTCAGAAAATGAATTTGGCATAGTTTTCACACACAACTATAACTCAAGCCTAGTTTGCCCAATGTTGGCTTGAAACTAACCCATGTGTAGTCACAATTGGCCTGTGATTTATAGACCTTGCTAAACTTAGCCCTAACTAACTTGCCTGGTAGGCAGCCAAAATATTTTAATTTTATATACAATCAAATGGGAAGCAGTTACAGACTATGAGATTGAAGCAGAGGATTAAATCTGACACTTTTTTTTTTTAATGAAATGCAGAGGTTGCCACTTTTAGTCTTCCATACTTAGAGGAATGGTCACCATGAGAAAGCCCTTATGGAAAAGGTCTGTTTAAAACTTCTAGGGTCATCTATTTCTTCATCTGTTATTAATCAGTGTAGCTCCATTACTGGAATTATGCTGATTTACACCAGCTGAAGATCTGCATTTGAAAAGGATGAAACCAACAGATTTGTACAGTGTTTACTCTAAATTCTATAGAATTCTAAAAGGTGGCTTTAAGAATTATATAGAAAACCTACCATATATTAAACACTATAGGGTCTCTCTTATAGCTGAAAGGGAGGAAGAGTGAGGATGTGGGGAAAGAGCTGAAGTTGGGAAGGCTACCTTTGTTGCACATTTTCATGTTGCAGTTTGGAAAAAAATAATGGGATTTGCTTGATCTCAGATCTGCCAGTCTCTAATCACAGCACGGGTGTGAATAACTGCCATTCAAAACAAAAGAAAAAAAGCAGGAAATGCACACCAAGAAATGATCAAGAGTGAATAAATTCAGACAGAAGAAAATTTAGATCCACAAAGGAGGCTTTTCCCAAAGAAACTCGGCCTATCTACATAACTATTGACATATAAGCATGCCCTTCCCACTGAAAAATCATGCACTGTGGCTGACAAAATAAAAGGTATGATCATTTTCTAAAAAGGCTCACTGAGGCAGGAAGAAACAAAGTGAAACTCACTTTAGAGTTTGTGTCTTGCATTTCAAGAATGGTGTCCTGTGTTAAATGTTTTTTGTTTTAGAAAATGCATTTGCGTTGAAAAAAACGAGGAGTCTGGTGGCACCTTAAAGACTAACAGATTTATTTGGGCATAAGCTTTTGTGGGTAAAAAACCCACTTCTTCAGATGCATGGAGTGAAAAATACAGATGCAGGCATAAATATACTGACACATGAAGAGAAGGGAGTTACCTTACAAGTGGAGAACCAGTGTTGACAAGGCCAATTCAATCAGGGTGGATGTGGTCCACTCCCAATAATTGATGAGGAGGTGTCAATACCAAGAGAGGGGAAATTTCTTTTGTAATGAGACAGCCATTCCCAGTCCCTATTCAAGCCCAAATTAAGGGTATTAAATTTGCAAATGAATTGTAGCTCTGCAGTTTCACTTTGAAGTCTGTTTCTGAAGTTTTGTTGTTGAAGGATGACTACTTTTTTGTTGACTTACTTAAGAGCCCAGCATTTGGGGGCTATTGGTTGTAAGGTTTAAAAGCCTATTCCTTCTGTGTCTCTTCATGTTAGGCCTTTGAAACTAGGCTAATTGAAATATATTCTGACATACCCAGGGTTGTGAGTTCAATCCTTGAGGGGGCCACTTAGGGACTCTGGGGCAAAATCAGTACTTGGTCCTGCTAGTGAAGGCAGGGGGCTGGACTTTATGACCTTTCAGGGTCCCTTCCAGTTCTATGAGATAGGTATATCTCCATATATTAAAAAATACTAGTTACAAAAACTGAAGTGCTGGCACCCTAGCATTTTCTCCAGGACAGCTCTTGGTTTAACTTATTTAACTATCCAAACTAGTTTCATCATGGAAAGAAACTGTGATTATTTTATTTGATTGACAGAAAACAATTCTGATAAATTAGCTCTAAACAATTATTTGACCATCTATAGAGCTGATTAGGTTTTTTTTATAAATGTAAATTTATTCATAGATAAATTCTGTCATTTTGGCACTTATCGACAACAAACAATTCCATGAGTACTAATTATGAATAGTGTATTATGACCAATTGGTTGGACTGGCAACATATGCATTGCAGATACTTGGCCTGCTTCTCATGCCTGTTAAACTGGTATAGCCCTAGTATAATCACTTCAGTGATCCCTGGTTTGTACTGGTGAAGGCAGAGGAGAATAAACCTGGACATAAAAATGGGCTCAGGTTCAGTTCACTGGATGTGATAAAAGCTACGTTTAAATCTTCACTATCATCCCCTGTCCTCCCACATGTACACAGAGGCCCTGATCCTGCAACGGCTGAGGCATATGCTTACCTTTACACACCCAAGGTGAAATCCTGGCTCCATTGAAGTCAATGGGAATTTTGCCATTGACTTCATTGGGTCTAGGATTTCACCCTGTGAGGAGTCCATTAACTTCAGCAGTCCTCAATCCTGCAATCTGATCCACAGAGGGAGACCCCCGCACTCACATGGCACTCCACTGTCTTCAGTTTGACTCTGTAAGGGTCTGCACACATTATAGCCTTGATCCTTCAAACACTTACGCAGGTGTTTAACTTTAAGCATGTGCACAAGTTTTGGTAGGATCAGGACTATATGCACAACTTTGTCTTCATGTGGATTGACCACTGAAGAGCAAGCCAGACAGGTTTTATAATCATGGTTTGTATTCTTGCATAAGAGATGTACCTTTTCAAATATATGTGTATGCCTATTCTATTGTAAAAAGGATGCATTTCCTATGCACAGGGCCGGCTCCAGGGTTTTGGAGCCAAAAAAAAAAAAAAAAAAAAGCTGCGATCGCAATTGCGATCGCGATCTGCAGCGGCAATTTGGCGGGAGGTCCTTCACTCCGAGGCGGAGTGAGGGACCGTCTGCCGAATTGCCGCCGAATACCTGGACATGCCGCCCCTCTCCGGAGCGGCCGCCCCAAGCACCTGCTTGACAAGCTGGTGCCTGGAGCCGGCCCTGCCTATGCAAAGTACATTTTAGGAAAAAATTGTATTGCTCTGTATGGTTATGATGATTAGAGTCTATTTTAAAATCTGTTTCATATTGTAGATTATTAAATGCCTTACTATTGAAAAGTGAAGAAATGAAGTTGGCTTTAAATTATTTTGTTATAGACGCTAAAGCTCCGAGTTAAAACATTTTATATTTTAGCTAAAACGCTTAATTAGGAAGTTTATTAATCTTGTTAAGTAAAGTTTTTTTCATGAAACATTAACATCTAACAGATTTTGAAACAGGATGATTTCACAGGAGTTTCTTTCTCTCAGTTTTAACTTAGTGCTAATGAGTTTAGTAATGAATTCAGATATCTCAGCAGAAAATTTGGCTACCCATTCCATACGTAGTGGGGAACTTACTTATCAGTGGGTTTCTTGCCACTGGGGTTAAAGCTGGGCAAAAGGGATGGAAAAAAATACGTTTACACAAACATTTACACAAACATTATCAGTTCATTGTGTGATATGGTGTTTCTGAGAATTTCTGGGGCCTGAATTTTTTTTCGGTGAAGGAGAACAAAACTTAAAAATATGCTTTTTTGTCACTCAGCTATTTCTTGTGAATTTTGAAAATGCTGTCGAATGAGGTGGAAGATGCAGTCTTGAGTTCTCGGACCACCTCTGCTATGGCCTGCTTTAATAATATTTTGCACTAATATATAACATTTAAGGCTGATATTTTCAAAAGGAGCCAAACGAGTTTAGATACAGCTGCCATTGAATTTCAGTGGGATTTGGGCACCTATATCCTCCAGGATCATTTTAAAATCCTTAGCATTACCTTAACTTTGGGTCTGATCCCATGAAATGGTGTGTGGGGAAAACCGGTAAATTTCTGATTTTATTTTTATGAAAGACTGTGTGACTCAGTCCCCCCAGCATTCTTGCATTATTACCAGCTAGAAGTGAAAGAGTTAAATTTCTCTTACAATGGGAGAGATGTGACAGATGTGAGACCCTGAAAGTGGGGCAACTTCAGAGACTATTTATTGAGAAGTTCCTCTTGCCAAGGGGGCATAGGATGTTCAGACTATTGTACTTAAACATTGTATATGTATATTTGCTTTAGAGGTTGTATTCTGGCTCCATGCTGGAGGATTACAGAGCTTCCTGCAACAACTAAAATCACTGGGTGGGGGGTAATTAATGCAAATTCCTAGACAGGTAAAAATTCTGGAGAAGTACCATCCCCTGGGGGGAAATGCATATACTGGTTTTGACTGGATTCAGGAGCAAACAAAGGAGGAAGAGTGGTATAAAGGGGCAGCCTGCTTTGACAAAACAACTTTCACTTGATCCACAAATTGACAGGCAGCTTTAACCAAGAGGGCAAAGCTCCACTGGAATGGTTTGAAGGACTTTTGAAATCTGCTAGGATCTCCACCGAGTAAACTTAGCAGGGGTTTGTCTTATATGTTTTCTCTGTAATGTAATCTGCTGTGCTCTGTGAAAGCTGGTTGGTTACTGGTAAATGCTGCCATCCCCCTGGGATAGAGCAGAATTTCAGGTGCTGGACTAAAGTCAGACCTGCTAGCTTAAGCACAGTGAATTAAAAAGGGAATTGCAGGCTAAAGCCCTGGTCAGGAGGGAAAGGAACATGAGTTCCTGCCCCAAGAAAGGTGATGGCTAGAAGCCTGAGACTTGAGGAGGAGTGCCCTCAAGGAGGCCAGGAAGGGCTCGGTGGTGCAATTACTCTGGAACTGTGACAGTGTGGGTGGCCTGAGAGGTACTGATCACCTTCAACTTCCATCCGGGAGGAGATGCTCCACCAGTGTTTGTCTAATCTCCCAAGGGGCTTTTGTTGACTTCACTGGGGCTCTATGAGGTTGCAGAGATCTACCTATGTGAAGCCACTTGCAGCATTGGGTCTGTTTATAAAATAAAAGTATTACAGTTCTTCACAGATGCTATTCTTAAAATGCAGCAAGCCGCTGCTTCTAAAGAGGCCCTGATGCCATGAAATGGAGTAACAGGATTAAAGAATTCTATAGCAGGAAACCATATAACACATTATCTTTTGTTCCCTGAGTTAAATGCACTGGCATAAATCTCCCACCATCCTTCTCTCAATGACATTTCCCCCCCTCCATATAGGTGCTATCCTAGCATTCAGCCTTGTGTTCTGATTACAGTATGGGAAGCCACAGGTTCAAGGATACTTGTGTCTATCTCTAATATCTTATAGGAATGGAATGGATTTAACACCTTTTTTGATAGAACTCCAGAACCTTGCTTCACAATTCTCTGAAAAGATCCTGCACTCCATAATTCTGAAGTTCTCATGTTTTAGGAACACAATGACCTTTCTAGTTTCACCATCTGACCCATTCTAGTTTCCCCATTTGAGAACACCACCTTTTCAGTGTCTCTTGCACATTCTAATAATTATTATTAGCATTCAAAAACGTATCCTGTTTTAATGAGCAATATCACAAAGATCCTGATGATGCAATACACTTTTTGGGCAGACTCCTGTGCCTGTACAGGGCTAACTGCAAGGGCCATGGATATAATATATTAATGAAAAGGATTGTTTCCTAAAATTCAGATGTCAGTTAAGATTTCTAAATTCCCTGCTGAAATCTTTGTGCTGACATCCAATTTCTGGCAGACAGCCTTGCAAAGAATCTTTCAAAAGCACCATAAAATGTCTTTGCTGCTAGAAAATGAAAAAAGAAAAAGAGAGAGACAAGTAAAAAGGTTGGCTTACCTGCGCACAAAATTGAAAAACCAAAAGAGAGAAAATGTATGTGAGGAAAACAGAGAAACAATTTCCACCAATGTGTCAAAAAAACATGTAAACTAGAAAGTTGTCAGGGTAAGTCTGTGAGCAAAAATATCACCACTTCCACTTCTACCACATGCAAAAAGTACATCCCTGCTCAGCTACTGAACCCCAGCTCTACTAATGTGATCCTAGGACAGGTCCACAGGTGTCCATAGGTCCACAGAGGTGTCCCCTCAACCCTTCCACTGTGGCGTACCTGGCAAAATGTTCCACTGAGCCAGACAGCACTGAGAATTCTGGAAGGGATAAATCCCATACAGATTTCAGAGACTTCAGCAGGGACTATGTCCCAGATCTGAGGTTGTCACATACAGGTAAGCCCAGTTGCATTCAGCCCCTTGAAAGAACCCTAATTCCCTTTTATCATTGGGCTGTGTTGCGCAGAAATGAGAACAGGGAGATATGATAGGTCCCCTACCTACTTTGTTGGGTTTTTTTAATACAGACTACTAACCTTTATGAAGGAATATTGACAAACACTTTTTTGGTTTGCATGTTTTTGGTTGAACAACAGCCCTGTAAGAAAACCAGAAACCCCACGGTGGGCTTTAATTTGCCTAGCCTCATCTTCTTGTGAGAGAATTTAAGACTTGGGGGTTGTTGAGGGAGAAACATAAGAGTGATATTATTATCGTCAAGGCCTTGTGTAGGCTATGACACAGCAGGCCCCAGTTCAGTGGAGAGATTAACTGATTCACCAGTATAATGGTGCTGCTGACTGAAAATTCTCAGTAGCTTGATTTCAATAAAAAAGTCATTTGTTTATTAACACTTGACTCCAACATTACAGAAGTTCTTTAAAACAATAAAGCTGGAGGCTTTGGCAGTTGGGAATGGGGCCTTCATACATTGGATGTTTTTGCTAAAGTAATCAGCAGCGAAAGAGTTAATGTTCACATTTAATTTGTCATATTTAGGTTTCAGACTTAACCCCTTCCTTGAGGTGAATAGGGCAGTTCGCACCTCTAAGAGCTGTTGTTTCAAGCCTGCAGACTTGGGAAAATGAAATTGTATGAGTTACCCTGGGTTCATGTTTCCAAGTCTTAGTACACAATTGTAAAGGCTAGAAACATAAATTTCATTTTAAATGAAAGCTTGGATTCTGCAGCAAGAAGTGGACAAAATTTGATGGCCACAGAATTGTGGAGTTCACTGGGACCTGATTATAGGTAAGCTCTGCCATAGGTCCAGTGTCTACAACTAACTTCCTCCAAAGGTCACTGCCTTGTACCTCATAAAATCATTTATACTTACACAAATTGGTGTAAAATTCTATCACTGATGAAGAATTTTGTTGTGGTACCCTTTTACACCCATTTTGGCAGGTATAAATGACTACAGAAGGTACAAGAATGTGGTGAATCAAGCCCTAAAATTCTCTTTCTCACCTTGCATCTGTATTCCATTTCAGTCAATGGTGCTTGGGACAAGCAAGACTTTGAGAGTAAACAGCTCGGCACAGGCACCATGTCTTCCTCTGATTAGGTATTTGTGAGCACACAGTCATGCCTCAAAAAATAACTGTTTACTATAGGGAAGAACTTTCTATACTCTTCCTTTTCTGTATTATTATTCCATGCCTTTTCTTGTTTCAGATTATAAATTCTTCAGGGCAGGAGAAGTGTCTTACTAAAAGTTTGTAAAGTGTCCTAGAAATGTAGGACACTAAATAAGCGATTATTAATCCTAAATCCCAATTTTGTTTGTTTCAATTTCTTTAAAGTTTTGTTCTAAGTAGTTGGTAAATATAGAAAAGAGAGATCAAATCCTAAAATTACCTTGTACATTATTTTACAAGGTTCTGATTTCTTTGCTAGAACTGAAGAACATGAACAATACTATAGCTTTTACATATTTACTATAAGCTTATTTATAAAAGCAGGGCTACGTGTCTGCTATGGCAATAATGTATGTATTGTCTAGTGTTACCAAACAGCATTTATTTTATTTTATTTTATTTTATTTTTTTATGCCTGTCCAAAGCAGAGTTTTATTTAGGTTGAGTTCTGGGAAGAGGTACAGTTAGTCTCAAGGCACCTGCATATATGCTGCACTAATTTCAATTTTCATGACCACTACTCAGCAGTCTAATTCAATAGCCCATCAGGGAAATGGATTCTGCAACTGCATTATGGATCCACTTATGAGTAACAAAAATATCTCCTTTTCAGAGGTAGATCTATTTACTAGTTACCAGTGAAAATTTAACTAGCAAAAGGGTATTTTTTCCTGCAAATTACACTTTTCAGAAACCAAACCTTTCTACCATGTCAAGTGCTGCAGTTTGTAATATTTTACTATGAAAGGGTGGCAGTCCCACAGAATGACATTTTAAGACCAGCTACTTTTAGCTATGATAATACTTGTGTATGTTTCCACAGGTAAGTAGCCAAGGATAGGAAATGATCTATCTAAGATACTTATATGGTCCCCAGCTTGGTGCTTCACAAGCTTTCAGAAGCATATCACTACGACCCCCCTCTGAGATAGAAATATAGTATATTCCTATTTTGCTGAGGCAGAGGTGATTTCCACAAGTCATATATGAAGCCTGTGACAGAGCAGTGAACTGAACCTGGGTCTGCTATGTCCTAGACTAGAACCCTAAGTGCTGGGACATCCACTTTCTCATAGAATTTCACCGTCTATTGCAGATCAAACAGGGCCTCACATTTCCACCAATTTGAATCTACTGATGGCTACTAAGTGGCTGTTTAGATTTGTACAGGACACATACCCAAGAAACTGACAGTGGAGGATGAATGGGTTGGCTTGCCTCAGAAGACTCACCTAAGAGAGTGAAAAAGGAATACTGTCAATTGATTGGGATCAACCTCTAGCATAAAAGTTCAATTACTGTTAAAGGTCCATGTAATATTTGAAAAGGAGTACAGAAGACCCACAGCTTGTGAGACAAGAAAGTTCTAAACTGTTTACTCAATAGAGAGGAAAGACATAATGCAGGTTTTATCTTAAGCCTGGTTACTTCAGATCATCCTGTTGTGCACTGGAGAAGACACTGTAAGAACACTGTTCAGAGATCGCTTCTTGCTGAATGTACACTACTTTCAGACTCTGTGTCAACAGCTAAAATGAGTTGAAAATAGAGCTTCTAACACAGATTTTCCTTAAGATTTAACAAAGAAACAAAGTCGAGGGCTATCAATTGGGGATAGCAGGTATTTTGTTACATTTGGCTGGATCTGATTCTAGTGATTGCGCTAGCAAAATCTAGTTAAAGTTCTGTTGGGAGTTTTGTTAAAAGCCCCTGTTTAGACATGCTCATAGCTTTCCAAAATAGTCTCTTTTTTTGAGGTTAAAACTTAAAAATACACAGTTCCAATGGGGCTGGAAGTTTTCTATCAAAGCCATTTGATGGAAAATGGGGTTTTCAACAAAATTAAATTCATTGTGACAAGCTTTCCACAGAAAATTTCAATTTTAATCAACCAAATGCACAAACCCCAAAATATTGTAATTTGAGAATGTTACTGCACTACCTCATAGAGTTGTCATTTGGTTACCTTATGTCCTTATTCTTCTCTCTGGGCCAGGCTCCTAGCCCAGACTACATCTCACCCAGAAATCTGTAGGGATTCTGCAGCACTCCAGACCCTAACATTATCTCAGAAATGAGCAACTTTCACAATGCTAATCTAAAATAACAGTAAACTAACCAATGGGGGAAAAATCAGAAAGCAGAACAAGTCATATGATTATATGTCTCTAACCATATTATTTCTATTAGCAGATTCTCACCACCATGAGATATGGAAAACTTCACAGTCATGCACAACAGAGAATCAATTATCACAAACTGAAAGAAGAAATTAGGATAAAACACACAATGAAAAGCCAGAAATGAATGACAGCAGCATGACAAAGAAATAGAAATTCAGGCCTAGTCTTATATTTAAAATGTAGGTCAACATAACTATGACACTGGGGGGGGGGGGGGAGGATTGTAAAAAAATCCACACCCCTGAGTGCTATAGCTTTGTTACCCTAACCCCTGACCCTAGGCATAGCTAGGTCAGAAGCAGCCTTCTGTTGACCTAGCTACTGTCACTCAGGGAGGATATGCCTTTTTTTTTATATAAAACAAAGAAGTTGAATCCCCGCTTTAATGGCAAAACCGAATTCACTCTTAACTATGGAATTGTGACCAGCACCTCCATAATATTCATGATAGCTACTGGGAAGAACCAGCAAACAAAGCAACCTGTTATAGAATCCTTCTGAACATAACTGAACATTAGCGGTTTCATGATCCAAATAGTCAAACAGTAAATTAGCACTAATCCAGATACTATAACAGGATGAATTACATAAGCCCCAAACCCAAGGAGTATTGTGCAGCATTGCAAATGCTCTTTCTTCAAAGGCTGAGGCAATCAGATGTCTGTTTTTCATAAGATTAAACCATTGAGGTATAAAATTGCAGGTGGAAGGTCAAGTACACTACATTATTTTCTCCAGTCAGGAAAAAAAGCAAAAAGCGTGTCTAGATCTGCATTAATGTCTGCATGACCAACCACAGTGCTGACAAGTAGAAACAAGGACAGCATCATTTCTTCCTTGAATATGAGGAATATTTTGGGGGATACCCTTCCTCTGCCATTCAAGGTAGCCCTAATAGCATAAGCAGGACTTCCACTTCACATTACCATGGCACTCATCATTTATGCTCACAGTATTTGGTGGCACTAGGTATACAACACAGTCACTAATTTAAACCAGCTATAATATGGCTTCTAATTCACCATAAGAGGCTTGATGCTGGCTGTAGATGATGAAGTCAGAGGCTGTTTCAAGTTTGACAGTTCACAAGAGAGAAAAAAAAAAAGTGTGTTCCATCATTAAAGGCAAAAGAGACAAAACATGAAGCAGTGCATAGCAATGTGTGCCTAACAATTACCAGAACCATTAGTGTAATTATACTTTCAAGTTGCGAGTTTATGGAGCTACTAAAAAAAATAGGGTTCCCTCTGCTGTCCTAGATCATGTTAGAGCAGAGAAAAAATTAAATGTGGGGTTTAGAGATAATCCTGAGCTTAGCTAGCCCAGGTCCTTCACCGTCACTGCCTTCCTGAGTCTTCTTTATACCCCTCAGCTGGTTCATCAGCTCTCCCTGCCTGATCAGCTAATTAGCTGACTATCCCCATTCATCCTTCTCCAAGGGAGCTGATCAGTGCCTAAGTGATCAGAGTGCTGGCTCACCTGTTAGCTTCAAGCACTCTGTCACAGAGCCCAAATGCCACCTTTGGAAATACCAGTCTTGCTTATTGATATTGCAGTGAAGTTTGCCTAGCACCTGTTAATCTTATCCCTATTGCTGTGGGGAGCTTCAGAACCACCAGCACTTTACACAAATGCTAAAAAGATGATAAACTGTGAGCCAGATCCCCAGCTGATGGAAATCAATATAGCTTCACTAGTTATGAGAGTCAGCTTCCCGACCACAAGAAACTCCAAGGGCCTGAGCTGTGCAACACCTTATATAGCAGGATGTAGAACAATTAGCACCAAGTGTGAGGACAGATCACAGTGACAAACGATAAGGAAGCAGTCGGTGCTGCAGCCCTGATTGTAATGTCTCAGATATATGGAATAAAGGTCTGTGACTGTAAAGACTCAGGAATTTCTGTAGCCTATTGACAGAACCAGCACATGGTGTCAGAGGTAAACGTGGCCCTATAAGGACAAAACAACCCAGCAGATCTGAGTGTTAGACTTACACAGTCAGACAAAACACAAACCTCAGTCATGGCAGCAAGCCTGATTCCAGTTCCTGGACTCAGCAGCATGGAAGGGCATGTCTTCAGAGCAAAATGGGAAAATCATGAAAGTGCCACAGGAATGAATAAAAAAGCTAAAAGCATAAGAGTTGCAGCACTGCTGTCAGTGATGAGGAAAGAATGTCACATGCTCCAGCATCACCTGGACATCCCTCCAAAATTTGGGACATGCTCCAAAACCGTTTTGAACCTACAAGAAATGTCATATATGACTGCTACCTCTTCAACAAGTGTAAGAAAGGATCCATAGAAACCATTGACCACTATACTGCCAAGCAGCACAAGATGGTCAATTCATGTGAGTATAGCTGAAAGAGGAGTTGATATGAGATGGTTTAGTCATAGGAACCAAAGACAAAGGTGCTTCAATAAGAATGTTCAGAAAGTCCATGCTAACACTAGCAGGGGCCATAGAAATGTGCGGAGTGAATGAATAAACTCTCACTCAAATGAAGATGATAAACACACAGGACACAAGGTATGCATTATGCAAATAAAAAGAAATACAGGAATCCACAAAAATAATAAAAAAACCCTCTCCATAAGTACCATGATCAGGCAAGCACTGCTCACAATGAAAGCTCTGAATACTGTGGTACAAGACATTAAGCAGACAAATGCCCAGCTTACAGCACTATGTGCAGAAATCATGGCAAGAGGAATCACTATGCACACATGTGCAGACAAAGAAAGCAAAGGAAAGCAACACACCATACAGTAGAGGTGAGCAAAGATGAGCTGAGCAGCAGCTCAGATAGTGAGATCCTTTGCATGGGTGATATCAGAACAGTACACGCTAGGAAAATAAAGTTGTTTGTTAAGCTCCTACAACCACCTTACAAAGTAACATCAAAGTGCTGGCACAAGCAAGACATACAATGTCAGATAGATAGCAGAGCATTTGTAAATGTAATGGGCTACAAGGACTTCATCAACATCATGCAAGATGGACCAGTAAAACTGCAGCCAAGCAATGCTAAATTAAAACTTTATGATGGTGTCATCCTCACACCACTAGAGCAATGTGTGTTCCATTTCATACCAATGGAAGGTATACCTGCTAGAACTTTAGTTTGTGAACTCCAGGCAGAAATAATGTCTATAGGGCAATACAAGTGAACACATTGGATTTACCCTTCTGCCTAAATCCATACAATGAATTGACAGACAGTAGAAAACAATGCACACAGACAAACACAACCAGGTAGCATCTCCGAGGCTTGAAACATGAGGGACTACAATAATGTATTTGAAGGACTAGGTTGCCTCCCAGGTCCACTACACCTAAAAAATAAACAGAAACATCCAGTCAGTGCAACACCTACCATGCAAAGTCTCTATAGCATTAAAGAAAAAAATACTGAAAGCAATAAAACAAATGGAAAAGGATGGCAGTATTGCCGAAGTGACTGAACCTACAAAATAGATAAGCAACATAGGGACCATAGAAAAATCTGGAAATGTTTGTATATGCATAAAGCCAAGCAATTTAAACAAAGTATTGAGGGCTCATTACCAGATACCTACAATAGAAGGAATCCTATGTGACCTTGCTAAAGCAATGATATTTTCAATGGTAGAGGCAAACAATGTATACTGGCAAGTCCCATTAGATGAAGAAAGCAGTTATCTCACCACGTTCTGCACACAAGCAGACCAATAAAGATGGCTGAGAATGTCATTTGGAATCAAACCAGCTGCAGAAGTATATCAACACTGCCAGTAAGATGTATTAGCAGGTCTCACAGGGATTAGCATTATAGTTGACTGATGATATTTGAGTGTGGAGACTCTATGGAAAAGGTTATACCAGATTATGATCATAATCTCACTAATTTCCTATAAAGGGCTAGGGAGCTCAATTTAAAACTCAACAAACAGAAGATGGGACTGTGATGTACCATGCATGGGACCTCACAGGGCCTGTGCCCAGATCCAGAAAAGGTGAGGGCAATACAGCAAATGCCCAAACCTTCAAATGCCAAGTCTCTGCAATTGCTGTTAGAATTTGTAAATTACACTGGTCTACAATTTTTGAGAAGTCGTCTGCTTCAGAGATAAAATGTGCTATTTATTATGTATTTTGATGTGCTGAATTCAAATATGACAATTAAAACAACTGATTGGCTACTGTTTCTAAGATATTTAAGTTTTTACATTTTATGTCTATGTATATTGTGTAGATAGTAGAGTTTTAATCATAAATTGTAAACCTAGGTCTTTTCATGTGTTTATGGTTGCTTTACATGATAATATTTCACCTGTCCTGTTTATGTAACACTTTAAAAATCAGCAAAAGGGTTATATAAATAAAATTTATTATGAAACAAAAGGCAAAAAACTATTATGTACATAGTTTAGTCCTATTCAGTGTCTACTCGGCGCTTCTTGGCTTGTCTCTTGTATTCATTAAATGGAGCATCTCTTGTCACTGTCCAGCAATAGTCTGCAAGCATTGATGGGTTCCATTTGCCCTGATAGCGTTTCTCCATTGTTGCAATGTCCTGGTGAAATCGCTCGCCGTGCTCGTCGCTCACTGCTCCGCAGTTCGGTGGAAAAAAATCTAGATGAGAGTGCAAAAAATGTATCTTTAGTGACCTGTTGCAACCAAGGCTTTTGTATGCCTTGAGGAGGTTTTCCACCAACAACCTGTAGTTGTCTGCCTTGTTGTTTCCGAGAAAATGTATTGCCACTAACTGGAAGGCTTTCCATGCCGTCTTTTCCTTGCCACGCAGTGCATGGTCAAATGCATCATCTCGAAGAAGTTCACGAATCTGAGGACCAACAAAGACACCTTCCTTTATCTTAGCTTCACTTAACCTTGGAAATTTTCCACGGAGGTACTTGAAAGCTGCTTGTGTTTTGTCAATGGCCTTGACAAAGTTCTTCATCAGACCCAGCTTGATGTGTAAGGGTGGTAACAAAATCTTCCTTGATTCAACAAGTGGTGGATGCTGAACACTTTTCCTCCCAGGCTCCAATGACTGTCGGAGTGGCCAATCTTTCTTGATGTAGTGGGAATCTCTTGCACGACTATCCCATTCGCAGAGAAAACAGCAGTACTTTGTGTATCCAGTCTGCAGACCAAGCAAGAGAGCAACAACCTTCAAATCGCCACAAAGCTGCCACTGATGTTGGTCATAGTTTATGCACCTCAAAAGTTGTTTCATGTTGCCATAGGTTTCCTTCCTATGGACTGCATGACCAACTGGAATTGATGGCAAAACATTGCCATTATGCAGTAAAACAGCTTTAAGACTCGTCTTTGATGAATCAATGAACAGTCTCCACTCATCTGGATCGTGAACGATGTTGAGGGCTGCCATCACACCATCGATGTTGTTGCAGGCTACAAGATCACCTTCCATGAAGAAGAATGGGACAAGATCCTTTTGACGGTCACGGAACATGGAAACCCTAACATCACCTGCCAGGAGATTCCACTGCTGTAGTCTGGAGCCCAACAGCTCTGCCTTACTCTTGGGTAGTTCCAAATCCCTGACAAGGTCATTCAGTTCACCTTGTGTTATGAGGTGTGGTTCAGAGGAGGAGGATGGGAGAAAATGTGGGTCCTGTGACATTGATGGTTCAGGACCAGAAGTTTCATCCTCTTCCTCTTCCTCGTCTGACTCAAGTGAGAATGATTCTGGTGCATCAGGAACCGGCAGCCCATCTCCGTGGGGCACTGGGCGTATAGCTGATGGAATGTTTGGATAATGCACAGTCCACTTTTTCTTCTTTGACACACCTTTCCCAACTGGAAGCACCATGCAGAAGTAACAATTGCTGGTATGATCTGTTGGCTCTCTCCAAATCATTGGCACTGCAAAAGGCATAGATTTCCTTTTCCTGTTCAACCACTGGCGAAGATTTGTTGCACAAGTGTTGCAGCATATGTGTGGGGCCCACCTCTTGTCCTGATCTCCAATTTTGCAGCCAAAATAAAGGTGATAGGCTTTCTTAACCATAGTGGTTATACTGCGCTTTTGTGATGCAAAAGTCACTTCACCACAAACATAGCAGAAGTTATCTGCACTGTTCACACAAGTACGAGGCATCTCTGCTCACTTTGGCTAAACAGAAATGTGTCCCTTTGCAAAATCAAACACTGACAAATAAGAGAGCACGACACTATATGATTTCTAGAGCTGATATAGGGCAATTTGTTCAGCAGAGTGATGTAAGCTTCATTATGATTGCATCATCCATGACTTCTAGGAATAACATGATGCAATTCATATCATGTATGACGCAATACCAGCTTCAGATTGCATCATTCATTGTTTTGCCTAAAAAGCAAGTACTGTCCAAACCCAGTCATAGATTTATTCATAGATCCAGTCAAAGATGTATTTTAGTCATTTCTGGTTTAAATTGAGATCCCTTCCCTTTATAACTCACTTATCCTCCGCCATTCCCAAGTCAAGGGTCGTATATACTGACCCAATAGCATATCTTGAAACCTAGAGCCAATCAACAATTTTAGGCATCATTTTCGTTCTCAGTGACCCAGAATTAGTAAAGTTTGACTACATTTATTTCAGAAGCATTTTGGCTGTAGAGCAGTGTTACCTGTCCCAATTCCTCCCTTGTCTCTTGGACATATGTGAGCCTCTTAGATGCTTAGTAGATATAGGTGCAACGTGGATCTGGCTACCCCAGCATAACACAGCTGTCAACCACATTAAAGACTTGGTCACCATACACCCTGTGCTAAATTATTATGATGTGAAAGAAGCCGTTACCATATAATCTGATGCCAGTGAAACTAGAGTTGGAGCAGCCTTCCTGCAAATAAAAAAAACAACAAAAAACAAAACACAGTAGTAGTCTTTGCATCAAGGTACTTATCTCTGAATGAATGACAATATGCTCACATTGAAAAAGAGTGTCTAGCAATCGCATTTGCCTGTGAAATTTGATCAGTATATTTGAGGTCAAAAATCCATACACACTGGAAATGATTATAAGCCACCTGAATCGTTTTGAAGAAACCACTGCTAACAGCTCTAAAATCCCTCCAATATACAGATGCTCCCCGGGTTACACAAGACCCGACTTATGCAAATTCGCACTTACGGAAAAAGTTCCACAAGCCAGAAATAGGATTTTCGAGTTGCGAAAATTTTTGCATAACGTATCGGTATACGTTTCCGACTGATGCAAAATTCGAGTTACGCAAGGCTTTCCGGAACAGAATGATTGCGTAAGTCGGGGGGCGTCTGTATGCTATTAATACTACAACATTACCACTGAGAAGGAAGCTATAAAAAAGGAACCTAAAAATATAAAGCAGACTTCCTATCCAGAGCAGCTCTGCCACAAAGAATTTGATACAAATGAAGAGGGCTACAAAATCCTTAACCCAATTAAAACAAAGGAAAAACTAAAAGATATAGTATTAATCAAGCCAGCTACATTCCTATTTACCAGCAAGGACTACAGAAAGTCTGTGAACATACACTACAAGATAAAGAGTGACAAATTCTGACATCTGTTATTTTAACAGGATGGCCAGACACACATGAAGAGGCTCCAGAGGCCACCTGTGAATACTGGAACTATCATGATGAACTCAGTGTGCAGGAATATATTCAAAAGCAACTGAATACTTCTACCTAAAGCCTTAAGAAGAGAGACTCTATCTTTAACACATCACAGCCACTCTGGGTTAGAAGCATGTCTACAAAAAAGCAAGGGATGTAATATACTTGCCAAATATCACCAAAGAAATTAAAGACCGGATAAGAAACCTTGACACGTGCAGAATTCTAAACAAGTCAGCAGAAGGAAACTTTGAAGATACATGGCATTCCCAACAGAACTTGCAGCAAGGTGGGACTGGACCTTTTTGTTGTAACCCCCCGACCCCCAAAATGACTTCCTGGTCATAGTTGATTACTACTCTGACTTTTGAGAATTAAACAAACTATCAAACATCACTGCAGCAATGATAATAGACAAAGCAATGGAACACTTTAATAGACATGGCATACCAGATTTGATAATCTCAGATAAGGGACTGCAGTTAATCAGCAAGGAATTTGCACACCTCACTAAAGATTGGGGATTTAACATTATCAAAACCTCCCGTTCAAGAATCAGTCCAATGGCAAAGCTGAATCAGCTATCAAAATTGCAAAAACTCTTTTAAAGTAAACCTTAAAGAATAAGGAAAACAATTGGAAGTCATCCTAGTGTGCAGAAGTACTGTGCATGTCCCACTGAAGGCATGACCAGCAGCCCTGTGCAACGTCTAATATCCAGATACACAAGCACATTTGTACCTACAGTCAATGTACTATTAAAACCTGAAGTAGCAGAAGGGGTCACAGATCAATTAGAGAGAAGTGTAACAAAGCTAAAACCTAGTAGAACAGATAGGCCAAATACCTTCCAGAAATACAACCTGGAAAAAGTGTGACTATTTCCTCATGACAGATCCTGCGTATGAAAAAGGGCAACATGCATGGAGCAGATGAACCATGAATTCATCCATCCAATACAATATCCTACAGCGAATGGAAACCTGATGTGAGGCAAGAAGTAACTGTAAGATCCTCCTAACAATGATAAATTGAATACAATACATCTGCTGCCTATCACAAACACAACAGAGGTGGAACCAGTAGAACATGCCTCCAACAACGTAAAGGGTCACACAAAATCTAAAGCAATGACAAACCACTCAAAGTATCCTTTCTTGGCACCATGAAAAGTACACACACACAAAGTGACATCAAACCACCATCCAGATACAAAGATTTTGTACTGAATGAATGGTAAACCATTGACCCTGTCAAACTACATCAACCATTGTTCCATAAATTCTGTTAAGTATTGTTCTAGTATTTGTTTTTTTACAGTTTATTACAGAAGCACATTTTGTTACTTAGGTATACTGCCTTAAGCAAACATGACAAAGGGGATGTTACAAGAGACAGCTTCCCACCCACATGAAGGAACTGCAGCTAGAATCTCTTAAGGGCCTGAGCTGTGCAAAATCTTGTATAGCAGGATGTAGAATAGAGAGACAAGGGGGTCACAGTTCTGAGTAAATTACCCAAACCTAAAGAAGAGCTCTGTGCAAGCTTGAAAGCTTGTCTCTCTCACCAACAGAAGTTGATCCAATAAACAATATTACCTCACCCACCTTGTCTCTCTAATATCCTGTGACTAACACAGCTACAACAACGCTGCATACAAGGATGCAGAATAGGGACAGGTGAGAGGGCAGATCAAAGTGACAAAAGATAAAGAAGCAGTCAGTACTGCAGCCCTGCTTGTAATGTCTCAGAATACAGGTCTGTTAATGTAAAGCCTCAGGGAATTCTGTGTCTTATTGACAGAAGCAAAACACCACCAGTTCAGTGGAACTATCAATTTGCACCAGTTGAAGGTGTGACTGACACTATGTGTGTGCAAAACAACATGGACAATAAACAATTCTGATTCTTTCTAGTGTTAGCTGACCAAAGTAAGGGATCTTAAGACACCAAGATGGAAGCTCTACTAGCTTAAGGCATTTACTAGTCAAAAGGGAAACCCATCTTGCCATATTTGTGGGGGTTAATATCATGGTGTGATGTTGCCCACTTTGGGTAAAATCACCCCAAAATGTATTCATTAATTTTAGAGACCCTCATATCACAGTGATAGAAAAATATATTAAAGGTAAGGTGACCTTCTCTTCAAGATTTAATACTGGGACACTTTTGTGATGACATATTTTAGGGTCATTCAAAAGACAAAGGAACACATTGAAATGTACACTGGTGTCATTATTGTCATTTTCACACAAAAGCAATATGTGCATATTTCTCGCATTGGAATCCCCCCCCCCCCCCCAATAACCTAGTCTTCAGAATAAAGTTGTCATGAACTACCAAGCCAGGGTCATTAAGATTTAATTTGAGTCAAAGAATAGTTTCAATAGTGTCTGTACTCATTTGACTTTTTACTCTTCAGAATTCTGAACACTCTTTCCAATGGATGTTCTTCTGGACCAAATTCTACTTGGTATAGCAATGTCTGGATCAAACATTTGCAGTTATTAAAAAAAAAACACAAACATTTTGATTTGAACATTTGATGAAATGAAAAAAATGGCAGGTGTCCTGAAAGAAGTTTCTAGCATTTACCTGATCATAATATGATTATCTGGGACTGGTCCCAGTAAAACCAAGACAGATGGTCAGTTTAATTAACAGTCACTATAAAAAAAAAATCCCATATCTTATGGTGAACAGCAGTATGACATCATCTCTACATGACCCTATTCACAGCTCATTGGTATGTATGTGATAGTAATTATTATATCATTCAGCTATAACAATTAACTTTGTTAAATGTTCAGGCTCAGGAGCAGGGTTACTTTGTATTCACACCAGCATTTGCAAAAAGAGCAATGGAGTTGCTGGTGGAACCTCAAGGTAAAGCAAATCCTGAGCCAGGATCCAAAGTTGTGAACGAGCTGGAAAAGAATTTCTAGGACAAAAACTTTTTCACCAAAAAATACAGGTTAAATAAAATATTTTGTGAATGTGTGTCAAATTTGTTTACTTTTTTTTCAGTGAAGAAAAACTAAACTAAAAAAAATCTGAAAAACCTAAACACTTTGTTTTGACGTTTTCAAAATGTTTAATTTTGATTTTTTTATTCCAAATTATTTCTATTTAGAAATTTAGTTCAATGTTAATTTTTTGAAATTAATTAATATATAATATAATATATATATATAGGTTTAAAAGTTTGAAACTGAAGTGACATGCTTCATTTTAGTCAAACAAAATCTTTTTTCACTTTTTAGTTCACTAAAAAATTCAAATATTTCTGTTTCCATTCAACCCCAAATGATTTTATTTTCATGATTTTTCAGGACACCCAGCAAACTGAAAAATCAGTTATTTGCACAGGTCTACTCCTTATTATTAATATGATAAGAAACAACATCTGAAGTGATGCAAAAGGGGGAGGAACATAACAGTGACAGAGGATACCACTTAGGATAAAGCTACTGAGATGAATACAAGGTCTCTAAAATTTTATTTGAACTGAAACTTAAATCTGCATGCCCAGAGTATCACCAAAAAAGTTGAAGGCATCTGACACCTACTTTAAGAGCAAAGCCTGTCAGATAGAATTCAGCAGCAACTCTGTCAAAAGTGATGTGGAGGCTGGAGTTTCCATGAGTCATTGCTTTGAGGTGACCTACAGCATGTATGCTTCTAAAAGTAAGAAAGTGGCTTGACTTGTCACCCGCTGTATAAGGAAGAACAGTAAAAATATTGAGCAAAAAGAAGGTATGTTTCATCTTCCCTCTTATGTGAATCTCTAAAGTAAAATATGGGAATACACCGATCTCTTGGGTTAGATAAATTCATATTAAATATACATTTTAATATTTCAGACATTATTTAAACATTGACTGAGAAACATTGCTGAGAAACATTGGCATATGTTGAGTTTAATTGCATAATGAATTTATCTGATGTAAAGAACTGTCATTGTAAAGTTTAGGCTGCAAATAGGAAATGTAACAAACATATTCAGGAACCATTCAATTTAAAAACAGGAAGGGAAAATGTGATCTTGGCAAGTTGTTTGCTGTCTTTGGCTGTGATTTATGTTCAATATCCTTTTCTCTTCTCTCTCTATAGTCACACAACCCAAACAAAAGTCTCTCTCATCCTCTTCCTCTTCCATAGCTGAACTGAGGTCATGTCCAAGCTACAGACTTTGGTCAATGCAAGTTACATTGACACAAAGCCACTGCAGTTAGTGTATCACTTGTGAGCGTGCATAGGTGGCTCCTTGTGTCAGTGGTGCACAGAGGTGGCTGGGAGCCAAGGGTCAACTTCCCAGTATGCAACTGTCTCTATCCCATAATGTCAGCTATATCTCATAATTGTCATGCCTATTTTCAAAATCCCACAAACCTGCACAGCCCTACTCGCTCTCCACCATCTCTGACAAAAAGCATGGAGCCTGCACAGCTCTGCACTATGAGCATTGCAAGCACAGGACACATAATCCTCCAGTATTTGCAGAGCCACAAGAAGAACCGAATCAGCAGGGAACATACTGATTCCTTGGAGGACTTACTGCTGTGGGACATAGTGAGAACCGATTCAAGGTTGTTGGTGGCATTCATGGAGCAGCCGCAGACGGTGGAGTGCCAGTTCTGGGGCCACGAAACAAGCCCTGACTGATGGGATGGCATCATAATGCAGGTTTGGAATGGCAATCGCTGCAGAACTTTTGGATGCGCAAAGCCACATTCCTGGATCTGTGTGTCGAGCTCGCCCCAGCCCTCCAGCACAAGGACACCAAAAATGAGAGCTACAATGGCAGAAGCAAGTGATGATCACACTGTGGAAACTTGCAACACCAGATTGCAACCAATCAGTGGGAAATCATTTTGGTGTTGTAAAATCCATTGCAGGGGCCATTGTCATGCAAGTGTGCAGGGCCATTAATCACCTCCTGCTCCACAGGACTGTGACTCTCAGCATTGTGCAAGACATTTTGGATGGATTTGCAGCAATGGGGTTCCTGAACTCTGGTGGAGTAACAGACAGCATACATCTCTCTATTTTTGGCACCAGACCACCTTGCCACAGAGTATATAAACAGAAAGGACTACTTTGGTAGATTCCCAGGGACACTTCACTGACAACAGTGTGGGCTGGTCAGGGAAGGTGCATGATGCTCACATCCTTAAGAACACAGGACTGTTCATAAAGTTACAAGAAGGATTTTCTTTCCTGACCTGCAGATTATCATTGGTAATGTTGTGATCATTGGAAATAGTGATCCTGGGAGATCCAGCCTACCCCTTGCTCCCCTGGCTCTTGAAACCTTGACATCACCAAGGAAAGATTAAACTACCAGCTCAGCAGGTGCAGAATGACAGTTGAACTTGCTTTTGGTAGATTGATGGGATGCTGGCATTGTTTACTCACAAGATTGGACCTCAGTGAGAAAAATATCCCAATGGTTATAACTGCCTGTTGTGTCCTGCATAATATCTGTGAAAGCAAAAGGGGGAAAGTTGCTTCCTGGGGTGGAGGGCAGAAGTGGAGCAGCTGGCTGCTGAGTTTGAACAGCCAGACAGAAGGGCTATTAGAAGAGCTCAACAGGGAGCTATGCAGCTCAGGGAGGCTTTGAAAGAGCACTTTAACAGCAAGACACAGTAATGTGTTATGGTGGACTGTGCTCTACCCGGCCCTGCTGTGTTGAGGCCTGTTAAGAACTGTGTGGTGCTTGGTGCACATCTCTGAATATAACACTGACAATGCAACTGTTAATACGGTGGTGCTTGCTGTACATTTATTATTATTACACTGTGTTTGTCACTGATCCTATTCACACCAGGGGTCTGTGGGTCGGGCTTCTCAGACGCATCGACGATGGGCTGTGCGGGGAGGGGAGGGCTTTGCCAAGTATGGCGTGCAGCTCTTTGTAAAAGCAGCAGGTCTGCAGCTCAGCACTGTATTGACTGTTGGCCTTCCTGACCTTCTGAGATGCCTGACACAGTTCCTTCGCTTTCCTGCAGCACCGCTGCTGGTTCCTGTCATACCCCTTTTCCTGCATCCCCTGTTCAATCTCTTCAGAGTGTCGATGTCTCTACATCTGGTCCATAGCTGTGCTTGCACAGCCTCTTCTCTCCACAGGCTCAGGAGCTCCAATATCTCCTGACTCCTCCAAGCTGGAGCATGCCTGGAGTGTGTTGCTGGGATGGGCAGCTGCACACTACAGTGGAGAGCTGGTAGGTGTGCTCGCCAAGCTAGGCAATCATTTCAATAATTCACAGGGTTTTAAAGGAGAAGGTGCCTTCCAGTCTGTATGACCCGGCCCGGGCAGTGGAATTCACAGTTTTGACCGGAGCAGTCAGTGTCAGGCATTGTGGGACAGCTGCTGGGGGACTGTTAGGGTTGACATAGGTAAGGCAGTGTCTACACTGGCTCTGTGTCAACCTCAGTACATCGATCATGGCTCAATGCCACTTGGGGGAGGTGATGTTACTATGTTGGCATAATGGGTTATTGGCATAATGGGCATTACTGCTTATAGCAGTGGGAGACAAATTTAAGTGTTGACACATGCACAACTAGGTCGATGCAAAGTGACTTACATTGACCTAATTTTGTAGTGTAGACGAGACCTGAGCGAAGGAGGTGAACTGTGTACAAATATTATTAACTAAACACAACTACTATGTGGCTCCAAAGGTAAAATCAAGGCAAGTGAGGTCAGGTATTAATCTCACTTCACTTCCAGACAATCCCTATCTCCTCAGAAAATGTTTTATCACCGAACACATTGGGGTGGGTAAGAAAATCTACCCCCTAACACTGTGCAGAAGAACAACACTGATTTGGCAGCATGTCAGTGTCTGAACAGGCAGAGGGGTGGGAATAACTTTCCTGCCTATGCAATTCTTCTTTAAAGCAATATATCTTTTTTTCAAAAGAAAGTATGTGAAGTCTGAAAGCAGTGGGCAATGTTTGTCCTTTCTAAATGTTACATTAGATCAGACGTACATTAGTTACTGTTTCACTCAGTGTTCAAGTAGTAACAGATACAGTTTTAGCCAATGGCTTAGTAAATGTAGTATGACTATTTATTTATTTACTAAATGTCAGTAAGACTATTACAATTTTAAAAACTAGTTTTCTAACAAATACAATTGCTCCTTTCCAAAATGCCTTCTTTTCTCTCTGGCTGTGGTGTTATGTAATCAGTTGAAGCTGTCAAATCGTGTTCCACAGTAGAAAAGAGGGGAAAAAATAGATCTCCTTGAGGATCATTATCCTAGTGAAAATCACATATATGGAGTGATCAAAGGACCATTACGGCATGGTGACAGATTTTGATTGCTGAGGGTTGGGAAAGGAATTATACCACCAATGGGCAAATCTTTATTATAATAGATAGAATAAAATAGAGGCTTGCCAAGTTATAAATTGTATCTAAAACAAAAAATAGAGGAAATGTTATGAATACAGAGGCCAAAATCTGTTCAGCTTATTAACATAAGGTGAAACTCATCTTTGTGCAGAGTGCCAGCACAAAGCCTATGTTGGTGCAACCACTGTCAGCATGAAGACCAGCTCTATGGGTCTTCCTTACTGGAAGTCTACAGAGACATGGTGCTTGACCTATGGACTGGGAGGGAAGGGGGGAGGGGCATCTGTGGCCCTCAAGGTATTAAGTCATGGCCCTCAATGGCAAATGTGTTAAGAAGAAAAATAGTATGTGATTATCAATTAAAAATGTGTTCCCTGAGCCAAGCCCCTTCATTTTTAAACTGAAGAATTTGACTCAGTCCTGTTTCTATAGGAGGAAGTAGAAGGTTCTATCCCCTCCCCCGCCAACTTCCTTCCACTTCTTCCCCTGCAGCCTATGGGGAGCTCTCCTGTAACAGGAAGTCTTTGAGCAGCTGTTGTCCCTACCCTGCCACAGTTGCTCAGAAGCTCCCCCCCCCCCCCCCCCCGCCCCCAGTCACACTGCCGAAAAGAGAAGAGAGAATAGCTCTGGCTCTTCCATGCCCTGCTCCTCTGCTAGATGGTGCAGCCTCGGGGAGAACAGGAGAAAAGCTTAACTAGCTCTGCTGAGTATAGGATAGTACCTAGCAAAGAATGGCTCCCTTCCAGCACACAGCCATCCAGGCCAGCTCAGGAGAAGGGAAAGAAGAGATGCTGAGAATTAGCAAGACTTATGGCTCTTTATTCTCTATCCCAGGCCCAGAATAGTTTAGAGCAGCCTGGGGATTGCACTAACTTCTGAAAGGCTTATGGTGCCTAAGAGGGCTCCAGCCATTTTCGCTCCCTATCCTGCTTAGATATGCCTCCTGAACTAGTAGTCTTCAGGGAGGTATGCACAGAAGCTGGGTGCCTAACATCATTCACCTAAAGCCACAGATGCCTAAATATAAGTGGCCTGATTTTCTAAAGGAGAATTTCGCCCTAAAACTAGGTTCACAGCTAAAGCTAAACTCTGGTTTTCATTTATTTTCATACTTGATCATCAGACTAGGCTTGCTGAATGGACCACTAGAAATTGCAATTGGAAGCCTCTGGAGGGAACCGGGACCCAACTTCAAGGTATCTTTGCCAGTTTGTGGTAATGTGCTTTGAAAAACAAAAAACAAAACAAAACAAAATAAAACAAAAAAAGGAGACCAGGAACATCGTAGTGTTTAATGGCATTTCTCTCTGAGATTTCTGTGTTAATGTAAACCCAAGACTTAAGCAACACTTGAAGTCAGTGGAGTTACACTGGAACGAGACCCTTCATTTTGAAGAAAATAAAATATACTAGAGGAAATCGATATAAACAAAAATGAGGTGTGTGTCTTATTCTTTCATCCACCAAAAGTGTCTTTATTATACTAGTTTTTAGACAATTAGAAGTAATTAAAGGTTTTCTAGTGCTCCTGCATGATTGTTATGATGTTTCAGAGTGGGTCATTATTTCATTGAAGTGAATACTTTCTCTACATTAAATATCCAGCTTCCAACAAAAGCAAATGGGAAGCACGAGAAAATGAATTCTTCAGCCATCTATCTGACAAATGAAGGAAACAGGCCAATGTTTTCTTTTTTTCTAGAAGTCGTCTCAACATCAGCTTTAATATATTAAAGAACTCCCAAACAATCTGAATGTTATTATCGCTTCTCTTGGAATTCTCAGTATCTTTCTTTATCTGTGGGCCCAAATCATACATTTAGTCACAAGCAAAAACAGATGTCATCTCTGTCATAGACTATATCAGTAATCAAGGTTTTATCAGAGCTGTTTTAGGTTCTTTATATTGCAAATGTGCTTCTTAAGCCATTAGGCTGATTATGCAAACCATAATCCACAGCCAGCCTTTCAAAGTTCATTTTATAAATAGAACACAGCTATCTCACTTTTAAAGATTGCTTTCAAATGATTACTAATTCTACACATTGGGGTTCATCTCTGATGGGAAATGTAAATTAATTTGATAATGGTAGCCGAATGTTGGGAAATTGCATGGAGCATTTCATTAACTTTGTTGAGCTATGCCACACACAGATGGGCCAGTATGTTAGTTCAGTCATTTCGTAACCTGGGGGTTGAACATGAAGCTGTTCTCTGTGGGTAGGAGAGGAACTAAGAGGGATTTTTCTACAGAACCTAAGCGTTCAGTAAAAAAAAGTTTTAGCCCTTCGGGTTGTTAAGCTAACCTAACCTTCAGCATGTAAATAGCAGCAGTAATTACCTGTATAAGAGTATTTCTACACTGCATGCAGTACAGCAGAACAGCGACAGCTATGATGCTGTAGCACTGTAGCATAAACACTTGCTATAGCCCCTCAAGGGTTCCCCCACCCCCACTCACTATAGTAAATCCACCCCATCAAGAGGAGGTAGCTAGGTTGATGGAAGAATTCTTCCATTGATTTTGCAGTGTGGTTTAGATTGGCTGAACTAAGTCTTTGAGAATCTTGAGAATTTAGTGACTTTTTCTTACCCCTAAGCGATGTAGCTAGGTCAACCTACATTTAAGGCATAGAACAGGTCTTAAATAGAAAGAACTGGGGAATGTGCACTTCATAACATTTTCTACAAAAGATTTGCTATACTTTTAAATATACCTTTAAAATATGTAATTATGAACTACTGAGAAGCAAATCGTCCACAGTAAGGATGAAGGAAGGTCCTGAAATTAAGTGAAGATGATGGTATTCTACTGTTCCCCCCACACTGTGGAACATAGCTTCCCTGCAGCCCCAATATCAGAACTTTAGGGAAGATTTGGAAGTGGATTCAGGGAAGGGGGGTGGGGAGACATGAGCAAGGCTTTCTATTTAATTTGCACTTAGGAGAGGATTTGGGTCTGACAGTAAATACTGACTTTGGCTGTATTTTAACATAATGAACTAAAACAAAAATAGTCAGTTACAAAAAACAAATAGAAACATTTTGGTATTTTCATATAATTTTGTTTCTGTCCGAAATAGAAAGAAGGGCTCTTGGGGTGGGGTAAAAAGGAGGCCAGAATCTGGGGTTGTGAGTCAGAAGAGTGGATATTTGTGATAGCTGATATGATTAAAGCTTAATTTCACCATTCCTTATGTTCTAGAGTTAATTGGTTTCATAGAAATAGTCCAAGAGCTGGAATACAATACACACTTACATAAACGTTTGCAGGTCATGCATTGCAAGGATTGGATCACATTTCAATGAGGTTGTTAATAGATTTGGTTTGATTTACAAGCATGTGTAAAAACAGGGTTCTCTCACCTGCTAATCTCAAATACACTACTGCCCTAGTAGGTAGGTTTGGAAAAATCCTTCCATTCCCCTCACTCCCAGGCACATGTGATCTTGAATTTACGCATACACATACAACTAGTGACACAAAGACACACATAACGGACTGTTTAAATGGTAATTAGTAGGGTTTGTGTGCTCCTGCAGAATGAGAAGGGCTTCAGCCTTCTAGGATGTGGCTGGCACATAAAAGAAACACAAATTACAAAATATTAACCAAAAGATTAATGAAATCAGGAGCTAACTAATAAAAGCTATAGGGCCAACTCCTCAACTGATGTAACGTAGTGTTTCTCTGTTGAAGTTCATATTGTCTCTATATAAATCCATGGTACACCCACATCTTGAATACTGCATGCAGATTTGGTCGCCCCATCTCAAAAAAGATATATTGCAATTGGAAAAAGGTACTAAAAGTCCAACAAAAATTATTAGGGGAATGGAACCGCTTCCATATGAGGAGAGATTAATAAGACTGGGACTTTTCAGCTTGGAAAAGAGAAGACTAAGGAGGATATGATTGAGGTCTATAAAATCATGACTGGTGTGAAGAAAGTAAATAAGAAAGTGTTATTTACTTCTCATAACACAAAAACTAGGGGTCATCCAATGAAATTAATAGGCAGTGGGTTTAAAACAAAACAAAAGGAAGTATTTCTTCACACAACGCACAGTCAACCTGTGGAACTCTTTGCCAGAGAATGTTGTGAAGGCCAAGACTATAACAGGGTTAAAAAAAAAACAAGACAAATGAATAGAGGATAGGTCCATCAATGGCTATTAGCCAGGATGGGCAGGGACGCAACACCATGCTCTGAGTATGACAGTGTCCCTAACCTCTTTTTGCCAGAAGCTGGGAGTGGACGATAAGGGATGTATCACTCGATGATTGCCTGTTCTGTTCATTCCCTCTGATGCACTTGGCATTGGCCACTCTCGGAAGACAAGATACTCGTCTAGATGGACCATTGGCCTGACCCAGCATGGCCAGTATGGCCAATCTTATGTAGTGATTTATCAGTTTACACCAGCTGAGGAACTAATCCATTGCTATGGCATCTTACTTTACAATCTCATTTAATAACTTGCATTAATCATGTTCTTTTTTCAAATTAAAAACAAAACAAAACACAACACATCATTTCATACTCAAGTCAGAGCTTAATTTCAAGGCAGTTTTTCCAGCTGCACATATACAAAGCAGGAGAGTGTTATGTATCCAGTGCAAATATTGTAAGATCGTTGTATACTTTATCTGCCTCTGTTGCCTTGAACGGAGATATGCACACAAACGGAAAGAGATTTAGATGGGTATTATGGCCTTTATTATAGCAGCTTGGAATGACTCTTTGATTAACTAGCAGGTGCTGCTTGACTTCCTGCTATGTACCATTATAAAGAAAAGAAAAAAGGATACGGCAAGACTAATGTCATGTGAGGATAAAACCGAATCTGAAAAGGTTTGATAAATAAATATGTATAGCTATGTAATGTTCTGGTGGTATTAAAATACATGTTTACAGTGCTCTTTGTCTTCCGGCAAAAACCTTTCCAGTTAAAGAAAGGATAAACATATTCTTTAAATAAATATCGATGAATATCAAGCAAATCATAATAATGAAATAAGTCTTTGATTGATATGTGTCCAAAAGCAACTAGTATCTTCAAGTTATATTTCCTTCGAAGGTTCTGAGCTCAAAAATAAGGCATTGAAAATACATAAATGTATTTTGAGCATATGTTCTACTTTCAAAAAATAACTATAATTTAAAAAGGATTTATAGCACTGGACTAGGAAAGTATGGGGGGAGGGGTGATCTTTTAAAACCAAAAATAAAATGGTACCTTAGGAAAAGAAAGAAAGATGGCATTATGGAAGATGCTAGTCCAGTGGATCTTTCCAAACTGTTCATCTAATTACCATTTGCTTGAGTATAATAATGAAAAAGACAATTAAGCCATTTTTTCTTCCCAAATCCATTCTTTATGAACATGGCTATTTTAAAATGCTTTCTCACACATCCTCAACCCATTGTGAGTCAGTTTCTGAATATATGCATTGATGAGTTTCTTGGCATATGTTAAGGAAAATAACAGTATGTATCAAAAGTTATAGTGTGCTGGATGTGTGTCTGTGGTTCATCAATATTTTTGTTTATGGTATCTGCAAGATATTAAAGCACAATAGTACAGTAGGAAATGAGATATCAATGCATTACCATTCTGTCAAGGTGACATTTTTATTTGGCCTCTGGAAAGTTCATTATTTTATCAAATTAAAATATTATTTTGCAATTTATAATATTAATTCTGTTCAAAAGTTAAACTAAGAATATCAGCAACAAAACAAAACATCAAGGTCCAGCTGCTTTGTTTAGATGAGAAATTGTGTGGGGGCAGGCATATTTTTAGTGCTGAAAGGTAAGCCTCAAAAATTCAAAAAGTTTACACAGCATGGGAACTGTGGAACTGTTTATATTCTTTTATTTAATCTGCCCCTATCAAATAATAATAGATGGCACAAAGGATTCGTAAGTGCTAGCTTTTCAGCTCTGCAGACCTGCCATTACATTTTGGTTCCAATCCCCCAAGTGAAAAGAAGTTCAATAGATTCATCCTTTAAGGTAAAGGGAATAAAACTGGGGAACTCCTGGGAAAGCGCTCCCTCAAAAATGTAAAGCCAGAGCATGCCCTCTGCCTCCAATTTGCACATAGAGGGGACATTCTGGTCTCAGATCCCTAAGGAAGTAGAGTCATCCACCTCTGTAGCAGAACATCCCTTACCTCAAACTCTGCAAAGGGTGATCCATCATGTTGGAATCCAAACAGGGAGAAGGATGGAGATTAGGACTGGGCAGGCCCATGTTGGGTGGAGGATAGGACAGAGTAGGCTCTACAGAGATTATTATCTGCAAAAGACTATATAGCTGGGAGCTGTATTCTATTGTTTGCGGAGCACCCTTTGTGGTAGGCATCTCCCTTTAATGATGGCCCCAAGGGTTGCAGAATGCATGTCAGGATCTTTCCACTGGATCATGCTGATAGGAAGTAGGAGAGTGGGGTGGTCACAGGGGTTATAGATCTGGCACATCTTTGTGCATATGCCCCAGGATCCCAGCAGATATCTCAGGTTCCACAGAGATCCCAGGACTGTCTTGAAGTGGGCCCCTTGGCTCATTCCACAAGAGCAAACACTGCCCCTCCTCTGTCAGAATGAAGTGGTAGAAACTCCGCAAGGAAAAACTGACAGAGCTTTTGTTCCCCCTTAGCCCATTCCCAGGAGGGGGACAGCCAGCCCACTAACAGGAAGACAATGCAGCAGCAAGAGCTAGCGAATCTAATACTGAGACTACAGATAAAGCAGCAATAGTAGTGTCCTGTCCTTGATACTTCCTCTTCCACTTCCATTTCTGATTGCAAAGCAGGCAGTAGACAACATGAAGGTTTGAAGGATGGAGCTGTGTTCTGCCCCCGACATCAATTACCTCTTTGTGTAACTTTTCCAACAATATGGAATAAGAGCTTCTGAAGTTAATGCTCCAGGGTGGGAAGTAAGCTACACTACTGAAAGGGCCAGTGGTGCTGCTTCTTTCTGTTAGTTTTCATACCTTGTATGTATGTGGATAGGAAGAGTCAGGCTGCGTTGTTACTTTGCAGTTTTTGAAACTTTTTCATTATTGGCAGCAGCAGCATGGATTATGCAAGAGCATGCAGTCCTCTTACACCTTTACTCCTTGTCTCCGCAGGAGGGCCATTTCCCCTACTTCTATCAGTGTTCACTTTATCCCTTGAGAATGCTGATGCACAATTTATTTGCCTCCTCTTCCATCCTTAGGTGTTTTAGCTCTGCTTCAGCTTTGAGGAGTATTATTGTCTGTCATTTCTCCTCCTGCTGTAGTGCAGAAATAAAAGGAAAAGTCATATCCTAGTTATTGGCTGTGTGCATCAATATGCCCAATAGAAGCCAGGAGGGGAATGCTGGGGTTCAGCTGTTGTTCTGCAGTCATGACAATCTGCAGGCCTTTCACATTCCAAGGTAGAGTTTAGAAACTAATAGGGGTACAATCTAAATACTTTAACATGTCCTCTTCTACCCAATCAATCTAGGAGCTCTATGCATTTCTTTGAAACTACTAATGTTATTCTTCTATTGTATTGCTCATGGCTAGATTGTCAGACTCAATGAGTAGCGATCAATGGCTTGATGTCTAGTTGGCAGCCGGTATCATGTGGAGTGCCCCAGGGATCTGTCCTGGGGCCAGTTTTGTTCCACATCTTCATTAATGATCTGGATGATGGGATGGATTGCACGCTCAGCAAGTTTGTGGATGACACTAAGCTGGGAGGAGAGGTAGATACACTGGACGGTAGGGATAGGGTCCAGAGTGACCTAAACAAATTGGAGGATTGGGCTAAAAGAAAGCTGATGAGGTTAAACAAGGACAAGTGCAGAGTCCTGCACTTAGGACGGAAGAATCCCATGCACCGCTACAAGCTGGGGACTGACTGGCTAAGCGGCAGTTCTTCAGAAAAGCACCTGGGGATTAGAGCGGACAAGAAGCTGGATATGAGTCAACAGCGTACCCTTGTTACCAAGAAGGATAACGGCATATTGGGCTGCATTAGTAGGAGCATTGCCAGCAGGTTGAGAGAAGTGATTATCCCCCTCTATTTGGCACTGGTGAGGCCACATCTGGAGTTTTGCATCCAGTTTTGGCCCCCCCACTGCAGAAAGGATGTGGACAAATTAGAGAGAATCCAGTGGAGGGCAATGAAAATGACTAGGGCGCTGGGACACATGACTTATGAGAAGAAGAATGAGGGGGGATTTGATAGCAGCCTTCAACTACCTGAAGGGGGGTTCCAAAGAGGATAGAGCTAGGCTGTTCTCAGTGGTGGCAGATGACAGAACAAGGAGCAATGGTGGGCCAGACTGGGCCCTATAAAAGGGCTGCAGGGCCAGAAGGCAGTCAGTCTTCCTCCAGCCTTGGAGAGAGATGGACCTGGCTGCCTGAAAGAGGAAAAGGGTACCTTGGACAGCATAGTGCTGGGGAAGGGCAGGAGGAGCCGGGGGAGCTCCAGCCTGGCAACCCCCCAGGCAGAGGCCTTGCTGACAGGGCCAGAGGAGGTACAACGGCTGTGGGGAGGCAGCCAGGAGAGTAAGAGGCAACAGGTCCAACCCACTTCCCGATGATGAGTGGCCACTTCAGACTGCAGTTTTCCCCTGAGGGAAGGGGCTAGATGAAGACTGGCAGTGGGTCACTGAGGCGAGGTGGGCTTAGGGGATTGGGGTTCCACGGGGAGGGGAGGACCCCAAGTGTGGGACTGCTGTGGGGTAGTACCCAGGATAAGGGGCACCGTGGGCCGGGAGGGACGTGGGGCCTGAACTACAGTGGTGGAGATTGACGAGAAAAAGACAAGTAGCGACAGCAGGAGAGACAACGGCCAGCAGGAGGTGCTCCAAGGCTGGGATGATCTAATTCCTGGACTAACCAGCAGGTGGTGCCACGGCGGTGAGTGCACGCCATGCTACACCTAGGTCTAAGTATTAGACCTACTTTGGGACAGTATCTCTTTTGCAAGAGACTTCCCACTGTGCACTAGCAGTGATACTCCCCAACTAACAGCTGAAATCACTGTGAGCTGTCTTAAGTGTGCTTGAGGGGCCCCTGAAGATATCTTGGCGAGTGGGCAGCTGGTGGAGAGGCGTGGCAAGTGGCAAGCAGGGTGGCTGTTGGAGAGGCGTGACCAGCAGGGCGGTTGGCGGAGAGGTGTGGCAAGTAGTCAGCAGGGTGGCTGGTGGAGAGGTGTGACCAGCAGGGCAGCTGGCAGAGAGGCGTGGCAGTCGGCCAGCGAGGTGGCTGGTGGAGAGGCGCGACCAGCAGGGCGGCTGGCAGAGAGGCATGGCAAGCGGTCAGCGGGGTGGCTGGCGGAGAGGCGCGACCAGAGAAGCTGGTGGAGAGGTGTGGCAAGCGGCCAGCAGGGAGGCTAGTGGGGAGGCGTGGCAAGCAGCCAGCACGGAGGCTGGTGAAGAGGGCCAGAGCAGAGCCCCACAGAGGCATGGCAATCAGCCGTTGGGGCAATAAGCAAGTGCCCGAGCAGTGCAGTGTGTAAGGTGCCTCCTTACCCCCTCCTGCCTTCCACACAGGGTGGGAGGTGAACTCTGCGAATGAACCTCTGACCTCTGGGGCTGCACTGGCCAAGGACAGCAAATGTGAGTGGGGTACAGAGAAGGGACAGGCACTTTAAAGGGACGTTTTGGTTGCTGCACTTAAGACCCAAAGGGGAAAAGGACACTGCCCAACTTACTTGGGGGTGGGACTTTTGCTCATGGTTTGTGTTTATGAGCCCTAGTTGTGGTATTTTCCCAAATTAATGCTGAGTTAATTCCTTTCTTTTATTAAAAGTTTTTGCTATCCTCAGACTCTGTGCTTGCGAGAGGGGAAGTATTGCCTCTTAGAGGTGCCCAGGGGGTGGTGTGTAATTGTCCCAGGTCACTGGGTGGGGGCTCGAGCCAGTTTTGTGTTGAATTGTTGAAAAGGAATCCCTAGATACTGAACCCAGCCCTTGTTGCTGCTGGCTTCACCTGGCAGAAGGGTTACACATAGATATTATATTTAGTACCATGCTTCTTAGCCATGTGATTGCCTGGTGTTTCTCAGTGAAATCTTTCCCACGTCAATGGGGCCAGGATTTCACTCACTTTGTCTTACTGTTGCCTTTTTTAAAAATTGTTTCCTTGTGGATATGATAATGCTCTGGCCTCTGCTGACAGTCATCAAAGGACAAGTATTAGTAGTCATTGCTAGTGTTAGGCCTGGTCTACACTACGACTTTAATTCGGATTTAGCTGCCTTAATTCGAATTAACGCTTGACCCGTCCACACAACGAAGCCATTTAATTCGAATTAAAGGGCCCTTTAATTCGATTTCTGTACTCCACCCCGACGAGCGGAGTAGCGCCAAAATCGAATTTGTCAATTCGAATTAGCGTTAGTGTGGCCGCAATTCGATGTTATTGGCCTCCAGGAGCTATCCCACAGTGCACCATTGTGACCGCTCTGGCCAGCAATCTGAACTCGCATGCACTGGCCAGGTGGACAGGAAAAGCCCCGGGAACATTTGAATTTCATTTCCTGTTTGCACAGCGTGGAGAGCACAGGTGACCACAGAGAGCTCATCAGCACAGGTAACCATGCAGGCTGATAATCGAAAAAGAGCACCAGCATGGACCGTACAGGAGGTACTGGATTTGATCTCTATATGGGGAGAGGATTCAGTGCTAGCTGAACTGCGTTCGAAAAGACGAAATGCCAAAACTTATGAAAAAATTTCCAAGGGCATGATGGAGAGAGGCCACAATAGGGACACAGATCAGTGCCGCGTGAAAGTCAAGGAGCTCAGACAAGCCTATCAAAAAGCAAAGGAGGCAAACGGTCGCTCCGGGTCAGAGCCGCGGACATGCCGCTTCTACGCTGAGCTAAATGCATTTCTAGGGGGGGCCGCCACCACTACCCCACCTCTGACTGTGGATTCCGAGCTGGGGATAATCTCATCAGGTACACCTGATGATTCCGCGGAAGGGGAAGAGGAGGAGGAGGAGGACGAGCTGGCAGAGAGCACCCAGCTCTCCGTTCTCCCCAACAGCCAGGAACTGTTTCTCACCCTGACTGAAGTACCCTCCCAAGCCTCCCAAGCCAGCACCCAAGACCATGACCCCATGGAAGGGACCTCAGGTGAGTTTACCTTTTAAAATATAAAACATGGTTTAAAAGCAAGCATTTTTAATGATTAATTTGCCCTGAGCACTTGGGATGCATTCGCAGCCAGTACAGCTACTGGAAAAGTCTGTTAACATGTCTGGGGATGGAGCGGAAATCCTCCAGGGACATCTCCATGAAGCTCTCCTGGAGGTACTCCAAAAGCCTTGCCACAAGGTTTCTGGGCAGTGCAGCCTTATTCCGTCCTCCATGGTAGGACACTTGACCACGCCATGCTAGTAGCAAGTAATCTGGTATCATTGCCTGACAGAGCCTGGCAGCGTATGGTCCCGGTGTTTGCTGGCCTTCAAGCAACATCCGTTCTTTATCTTGCTGTGTAATCCTCAGGAGAGTGATATCGCTTAGGGTAACCTGGTTGAAATAAGGGAATTTAATTAAGGGGACTGAGGTGGCCGTTCCTACTGGGCTGTTTGCCTGTGGCTGAAAAGAAATCCTTCCCTGCATTTAGCCAAGTGCAAGGGGGGGGGGGGAGGATTGGCCCAGAGCTTTTCGCGTTTTGCTAGCAGGGATCTTCCCTGATACCAGCCAGGCGGTGGGGGGAGGGAGAAAGCACTCATCCCAGAGAATTCATGGCGGGTGGGGGGGGGGGGGTGGTGTTAGTTTGGTTCCTGCAGGGATCTTCCCTGATACCAGCCAGGCGGTGGGGGGAGGGAGAAAGCACTCATCCCAGAGAATTCATGGCGGGTGGGGGGGGGGGGTGTTAGTTTGGTTCCTGCAGGGATCTTCCCTGATACCAGCCACGCGGTGGGGGGAGGGAGAAAGCACTCATCCCAGAGAATTCATGGCGGGTGGGGGGGGGGGTGTTAGTTTGGTTCCTGCAGGGATCTTCCCTGATACCAGCCAGGCGGTGGGGGGAGGGAGAAAGCACTCATCCCAGAGAATTCATGGCGGGTGGGGGGTGGTGGTGTTAGTTTGGTTCCTGCAGGGATCTTCCCTGATACCAGCCACGCGGTGGGGGGAGGGAGAAAGCACTCATCCCAGAGAATTCATGGCGGGTGGGGGGGGGGTGTTAGTTTGGTTCCTGCAGGGATCTTCCCTGATACCAGCCAGGCGGTGGGGGGAGGGAGAAAGCACTCATCCCAGAGAATTCATGGCGGGTGGGGGGGGGGTGTTAGTTTGGTTCCTGCAGGGATCTTCCCTGATACCAGCCACGCGGTGGGGGGAGGGAGAAAGCACTCATCCCAGAGAATTGGATGGGGGGGGGGGGGTGTTAACCTTCAGCAGCAGAAAACAAGCTAACAGGAAAACTGCAGCACAACGGGCTTTGCTTGGTATGTGGGAAAGCAGGGCGCAGAAGCCTAAAGACAGTGGCTTACCATGGCAGCATGCAAGGTGAATTCTGTTGCCCCGACCTGCGTCTGTGATCTCTAGCAGCAAAGCCACAGGCACTCAATATTAAGAGGCAAAATGCGACCTTGCACAGAAATCACATGTGCTATGTAATGTGAATAGTATACACCGTGAAAGAGTATAAGCATTGTTCTGAAAAATGTATCTTTTAAAAAAATTCTCTCCTTTTTTCACTCCCTCCAGCAGGTGCAAATGTTTCAAGCCTCCCTCCTCCTTCCCGAAGGCTATCCCAGATAAGGCGTCGTAAAAAAAAGACGAGAGAAGAGATGTTTTCCGAAATCATGCAATCCACCAGGAATGAAAGAGCTCATCTGAATGAGTGGAAGGAGACGGTTTGCAAGTATAGGAAAGAAGCCAGTGACCGTGAGGACAGGAGGGACCAACGTGAGGACATGAGGGACCAACGTGAGGACATGAGGGACCAACGTGAGGACAGAAGGGACCAACGTGAGGAGAGGAGAGACGCTCGAGATGAGAGGTGGCGGCAGGAAGATCAGAGGAGTCGGGAAGCAACGCTGGGGCTGCTGCGTGAGCAAACAGACATGCTCCGGCGTCTGGTGGAGCTTCAGGAACGGCTGCTGGAGAACCGAGTGCCGCTACAGCCCCTGTATAACCCCCCTACCTCCTCACCATGTTCCATAGCCTCCACACCCAGACGTGTAAGAACACGGGGGGGGAGGCTCCGTACACCCTCCCATTCCACCCCAGTGGACAGCCCAAGCAAAAGGCTGCCATTTTTTTAACCTTTTTTTACTGGGCTTTTCCTTCCCGCAGATCCTCCTCCCAACCCCACTCAGGTTCTGTGCCGCTACAGCCCCTGTATAACCCCCCTACCTCCTCACCATGTTCCATAGCCTCCACACCCAGATGTGTAAGAACACGGGGGGGGGAGGCTCCGTACACCCTCCCATTCCACCCCAGTGGACAGCCCAAGCAAAAGGCTGCCATTTTCTTAACCTTTTTTTACTGGGCTTTTCCTTCCCGCTGATCCTCCTCCCAAACCCCACTCAGGTTCTCTCCCTCTTTTTATAATCAATTAATAAAGAATAAATGATTTTTAAACAATGGTGACTTTATTTCCTTTGAAAGCAAGCTGGGGGAAGGGGGAGGGTGGGTTCCTTACAGAGAATGAGTCAATAAAGGGGGCGGGTTTTCAGGAAGGATAAACAAACATAAATTTCACACTGTAGCCTGGCCAGTCATGAAACTGGTTTTCAAAGCTTCCCTAATGCGCAGCGCTTCATCGTGTGCTCTTCTAATCGCCCTGGTGTCTGGCTGTGAGTAATCAGCAGCCAGGCGATTTGCCTCAGCCTCCCACCCTGCCATAAAGGTCTCCCCCTTGCTCTCACAGAGATTGTGAAGCACACAGCAAGCAGTAATAACAATGGGGATATTGGTTTGGCTGAGGTCTGAGCGAGTCAATAAGGATCGCCAGCGACCTTTTAAACGGCCAAATGCACATTCTACCACCATTCTGCACTTGCTCAGCCTGTAGTTGAACAACTCCTGACTCCTGTCCAGGCTGCCTGTGTATGGCTTCATGAGCCATGGCATTAAGGGGTAGGCTGGGTCCCCAAGAATAACAATTGGCATTTCAACATCCCCCACGGTTATTTTCTGGTCCGGAAAGTAAGTCCCTTGCTGCAGCCGTTTAAACAGATTGGTGTTCCTGAAGACGCGAGCGTCATGAACCCTTCCCGGCCAGCCCACATGGATGTTGGTGAAACGTCCCTTGTGATCCACAAGTGCTTGCAGCACCATTGAGAAGTACCCCTTGCGGTTTATGTACTGGGTACCCTGGTGCTCCGGTGCCAAGATAGGAATATGGGTTCCATCTATTGCCCCACCACAGTTAGGGAATCCCATTGCAGCAAAGCCATCCACTATGACCTGCACATTTCCCAGAGTCACTACCTTTCGTAGCAGCACCTCCGTGATTGCTTTGGCTACTTGCATCACAGCAGCCCCCACAGTAGATTTGCCCACTCCAAATTGATTCCCGACTGACCGGTAGCTGTCTGGCGTTGCAAGCTTCCACAGGGCTATCGCCACTCGCTTCTCAACTGTGAGGGCTGCTCTCATCTTGGTATTCTGGCGCTTCAGGGCAGGGGAAAGCAAGTCACAAAGTTCCATGAAAGTGCCCTTACGCATGCGAAAGTTTCTCAGCCACTGGGAATCGTCCCACACCTGCAACACTATGCGGTCCCACCAGTCTGTGCTTGTTTCCCGGGCCCAGAATCGGCGTTCAAAGCCTATAACCTGGCCCATTAACATCATAATCTCCAAAGCACCGGGGCCCGCGGTCTCAGAGAATTCTGTGTCCGTGTCCATGTCCTCATCACGCTGGTCGCTGCGCTGCAATCGCCGCCTCCTCCTCCTCCTCGCCTCTTTTTTCTGGTCCTGTGTAAGCATAAACTCCACGAGAAAGCGCGAGGTGTTTATAATGTTCAAGACTGCGTTCTGGAGCACAACGGGATCCATGCTTGATGCAGAATGGAGTCTGCAGAGTTCACTCAGGAAAAAAGGCGCGAAATGGTTGTCTGCCGTTGCTTTCAGGGAGGGAGGGGGAGGCTGTACCCAGAACTACCTGCGACAATGTTTTTTGCCCCATCATGCACTGGGGTCTCAACCCAGAATTCCAAGGGGGGTGGAGACTGCGGGAACTATGGGATAGCTATGTAAAAGCTACCCACAATGCAACGCTCTGGAAATCGATGCTACTATGGTAGCTTGGACGCAAACCACCGAATTAATGGTGCCTAGTGTGGCCGAATACATTCGAATTTATAAAATCGGTTTCCTAAATTCGAATTATATAAATTCGAATTAATCCTGTAGTGTAGACATACCCTTAGAGAGAAATGGGTGTATTGAAATATTGCAAGATATTCTTTCAGGATTTTGATTTCTTTATCATTAATATTATTATGAATAATAATACATGTTTATTAGGTAGTGCCCGAGAGTCAACCATTGCACTAGTCACATACACAGAGTAGTTGATGGTCCCTGATGCAAAGAGCTTACTCTCTAATGTTAGTCACCTCAATTTCAAGGATGATGTCAACAATTGTAGTTCGTACTAATGGGTCTTCACGTAACTCCATAGACCAATTTGGGAAGAGACACATTTACCACACTGGCCAGAGAGCCATTTGCGTTGATTCAGCTGCATGTTGTTTCTAGTGCTTGCTGCTGTGCCTCCAACTTCTCAACGTGATTCCTCTCAAAGTCGTGGACACCCACCCTTACAATGTGGCATCATGCAATGCAATCAATTGCCAGTTGCTCAAAGGTTGAGCCAGAAATATTTATTTTGTGCAGCTTTTGTTTCAGGGTATCCTTGAGCATTTCATCTGCCCTTAACGGGTTTTTTCAGAACTGAAATCAGAATATAAGCCTTCTTTTGATAGGTGAGTCACAGGAGCATGAATTAAATGGCTAGTACATCTCCATTGGGCAGAGATCAAATGAATCTCAATGCTGACTGAACCAGCTTTCTCCAGGACTTCCATGTTGCAAATGGAAACCATCAGGCTTTTTAATGTGCTGTTGATAACAGGTCCACATTTTGCACCCACAGAGCAATGTTATGAGGACAACTGCACTATAGACTTTGATTTTTTTTTCTGCAGACAGATTCCATGTTACTTCCAGATTTGGTGATAGAGGCAGCCAAATGCAGCAATGACTTTCTTAATTCGCACTTTGTGGATCAACTGTTGCTTCATTGTTCAACATGCTGTTGAGATAATTAAATTGTTTGATGGCTTGCAGTGTGGTACCTTCCAAGCTTATTAATGGGTTTTGGTAAGGTAGTTGAGGAGCTGTCTGGTACATAACCTTGGTTTTCGTTCGACTGATGGTGAGGCCAAAGTTATGAGCTACCAGAGCAAAACAGTTTGTAAGATCTTGTAGTGGTTCTTCAGAGTGTGCCGTCATGTCACAACTATCAGTGTAGAGCAGTTCCTGGATCAATACTTCTGTCACCTTGGTGGTCACACATAGACGGGAAAGACTGAAGATTTTACTAATGCAGAAAAAATATAAAGGTGCCATTTGAAGAGCCAAGAAGGGCTTCCTCTACCATCAGAGCAAAGAATAGATCAAAAAGGCGAGGAATGAGGACACATCCTTGCTTCACCCTGTTCGCAATTGGAAATGGGTCTGTTAGATCTGCTAACTCTTCCAGCCATGCCTTCATAGAATTGCCAGACAATGCTAATAAATTGGTCTATACTTCCAAATTTAGTGAGCAATTTCCAGAGGGCAGTGTGGTTGACTGTGTTGAATGCCTTGGTTAGATCAAGAAACATGATATACTGTTGATATTGGTTCTGTTCACAAGATTTTTCCTGTAATTTTTAAATAATGACAAACATGTCAACACCACTCCATTGAGCACAAAAGCCACATGGTGACTCAGAACGTTGTCCTGGGGTCTGATGATTTGGGTCAGGAATCAGATCAGGAGGATCCATGCAAGAGTCTTGCTGGTCACAGAAAGAAAAGAGACACTGGAAGTTAACTCAATCGCTCTTTGAGCTTTTACATTTATAGACAGTAACGATGCTGGCATCTTTCACTTTTGTTATAAGATTTCTTGAAGCCAGACGTAAGAAAAAATTGAAACTGAAAACTTTTGCCAATGAGAACTTCATCAGGAATGGCATCAGGACCAGAAGATTTGTTATTTTTCATTACACAGCCTTCTGCACCTTATTCATGTGGGTGGATCAGCAAGTCTGTTAGATGTGGGCAATTTGCAAACATTATCCAGAGACTCATCAGAAACAGTAGATAAATAACTAAGTAGTTTACTATAATGTTCATGCCCACATTGATGGATGGCTGTGCAGTCTGTGATGAGATTCATCATCAGAACTTGTTAGCAGTGTCAAGGCCAATTGGATAGGGCAGTACACAGCTTTGACCACATCATAAAAATCTTTGGAGTCATGTTTATCAGCAAGAGCTTGTAGTTCATCTGTTTTGTGGTCAAACCATGAATTTTACATTTGGTGATGTATGCACTGGAGCATGCTGCAAGCTACCCTATATCTGGCCTTTTTCAACTCAGGTATGTCTGTGCTGTGAAAGAAAAAAAGTCTCAGACCCCAGGACAACTGATTCAGGGTCACGGGGCTTGTGTTATGTGGCTAAAAATAGCAGTGTAGATGTTCCTGCTGGAGCTTGAGCTCTGAGATCCATTGGGCCTTGTCCATTTAAATCCAGCTGAGTGGATGTACCCTAAATAGACAAGACAGACAGAGGGTGGAGAAAGGGGTATAACACACAAGCAGCATTGACAATCTGATAGAAGCAAGTGGCATATTAGTTGCACCACAGGCACCGGCTTCCTCCTTGCCCCAGGGGTGCTCAACCTTGCCTCTACTCCAACCCTTCCCCCAATCCCCTACCCCTGCCTCTTCCCAACCCTGCTCCACCCCAAGCCCCCCCCCCACTCCATCCTATCCCCCAACCCCCCACCCCGTCTCTTTCCACCCAGTTCTAAATTGTTCTAAATTTACAGTGGGTTGAAATTTTATTAATATTGCAGCTGAAGTTCTCCCAAATTTGGGCATGGAATTGATACCCTAAATCCTCAGCTCAAGCTTATCTTACTCTGTGGAACAATTGGAAAAGTTTAATAAATAATTCTCTCTCTCTCTAATTACATATAATGGGGGTCTTTAATGTCCATGATAGATTAGATTCTTCACTCAAAACATAGTAGCACATGACTTCTTCTTGGCTATTGTTATTTACTACTAACTCATTGGGAAGGTGGCAATTAATTGCACCCTATAGTACTTGAGGAGATCCCTGTATATTATGTATAAGATAAGATAATTCTAGTTGGTATAATGGTACTTATTTATATTCTGTGTTTATATCAACATTGGTCAAAACATTTAGAGTGGGATTCACAAGGACCACTTTAGGCACCTAAATCCAATATTTAGGCAACGGTGGCATTCACAAAACTCCTGTTCAGCTGCCGCCTAATCCTGTATGCCTCTAAAGTCCCTAGGCTTCTGAGGCCTGGTCTACACTTAAAATCCACACCTGAGTGCCGTAGCTTTGCGACCTAACACCTGGTGTAGACATAGCTAGGCTGATGGAAGAATGCTTCCATCAACTGAGCTACCATTGCTTGGGAAGGTGGTGTTCCTACAGTGATGGGGAAAACCCTTCCATTGGCATAAGCTGCGTCTACACCAGGGGTGGGCAAACTTTTTGGCCTGAGGGCCACATCTGGGTGGGGAAATTACATGCAGGGCCATGAATGTAGGGCTGGGGAAGGGGGTTGGCGTGCGGGAGGGAGTGCAAGGTGTGGGAGGGGGTGTGGTGTGCAGGAAGGGGCTCAGGGCAAGGGGTTGGGGTGCGGGAGGGGGCTCAGGGCAGGGGATTGGGGTGCAGGAGGTGTGCGGGGTATGGCAGGGGGCTCAGGGCATGGGGTTGGAGTGCAGGAGTGGTGCGGGGTGCGGTAGGGGGTTGGGTTGCAGGCAGGATGCAGCCAGGGGTTCAGGGTAGGGAGTTGGGGTATGGGGTGCAGGAGGGGTTCAGGGTGCAGGCCCAGTGCCATTTACAAGGAAACATTACTTATCAGTAACAATTGTTCTTTGAAGAAAGCCTCTGTGCATTCACACTTTAATCCTATCTATGCAATTGTGGTGGTTTCATTATCCACATACACATCTAATTATTATTGGAATACTGATAAATTCTTGTGGGTTAAGTAGGGTATTGCAGCCCAAACACTGGACTAAGTATCAGCAAATGAGCAACAAAAACAATATCAAATACTTCTCTGCAAAATACTCTCACATTCCTGGCAAAGCTCTGAGGTCCTAGCCAAGACTGCTTCTGCAGAGAGTGAAGAGCTGATAAGAATTATTTATTTTAAACCTTTTGTTGAGCTTTATTTTCCTTTGAAAAGTCCCATAAGAAATAATACATATAAATGAAAGAATAAGCAGCAGGAATGAAATGCCCTAATGTGTTTGCTTTAATGTGTTACACTTCATGCACTTTTACTTTTTTTGAATTTTTGCCTGCTTTTATTAACCTAAATCCCAAAAGGTGCAGGAAATTATGGAGAAATCATGAAACAGAACAGCTAACTTATTTGCACCATTGGTTCACATTGTTACTATTAATAATAACACTTATTGTAATTAGTTATTTATTTTTTAGAGTAAACTTTTTAAAAGTGCTTAAGTGACTTAGGGCCCAGATTTAAAAAAAAAATATGTAGGCATTGCTCTGCTTAGCATTACGATGCCTAATCCCTAGGGGGCCAACCGGTGGAAATTTCATTCCCAAATTAGGCTCCCAGGCTCTCCATACAAGGTATGGGGAGAGGTAGGTGCTTAAGAAAATGATTTTCAGAAGCAGGCCAGCTGATCAGGGAGTCACCTAAACTAACCAGCAGTGAAATGTCAAGGAGAGGGGCTTGAGCACCTAAGTGGCTGACCTGGTGTGCTTGGCTGGTGAGCCAGAGATAGGCACCTCCCTCTTCTCAATATCCGGAGCTATGAATCCTCTCATGGACTTAGGCACCTAATCCAGGTCAGCTGCTTAGATAGCCCATGCCCTTGCAGCTGAAGCCATCTCTCTGTCTTACCTGCTCCTACTCAATACCTGTTTCATGCTCATCCTATATTTCCTTTTGTGAGGGTGCTGTGCTGCTTCCTCCCTTATCAGTGGCTTGCATCCTACCACCTTGCTGCAAGATCTGAAGCTAACAGGTGTTAGTTGTGCGCAGAGCAGGCCTACATGATTGTGCCCCGCAGGTGAGACAAGCATTCCCCCACCTACTTTGAGAATCCTGCTTGGGAGCCTTCAGGGCTTGAGTTTAAGCTCGGGCTGCAAACAGCTTGTTAGCTGTTGGTCAGCATCAGGATTTAGGTGGCAAATACCAGCCTGTGGAAACTTAAGTACAATGGAGACTTAGTGTTGATGGGGTTAGGCAGAAGCTGAGGAGTGGCTTTGAAAATGTCAGTGGGTGCCTCAACAGTGGAATTAGGTGCCTACAGACACATATAGCCTTATACATTGCTTTAAGGATCTGGGCCTTAGGAGCTTAAATCCCATTGACTTTCAATGACATTAGGCTTTTAAGGGCCAGAGTTTCAAAGGTATTTAGGTTTCAGAGTAGCTGCCGTGTTAGTCTGTATCCGCAAAAAGAACAGGAGTACTTGTGGCACCTTAGAGACTAACAAATTTATTAGAGCATAAGCTTTCGTGGGCTACAGCCCACTTATGCATCCGAAGAAGTGGGCTGTAGCCCACGAAAGCTTATGCTCTAATAAATTTGTTAGTCTCTAAGGTGCCACAAGTACTCCTGTTCTTTTTTAAAGGTATTTAGGTACTTAAAAATGCATATAGGCACCTAGTGGGATTTTTAATAGCTCCTAAACAGATCAGTCCCTAACACCCACTGAAATTCAAAATAAAATAAATAAAATAATCCCCTCGATTGAATATCTACTTAAAAACTTGAAACACACAATGCTTTGATCTGTTGTCAAATAACCTAGCTAGTTAACTTCTATTTCAAACCTGGGACAGGTTATTAACATGTTAGTAGCAAACAGACTCTAGCAACATCTGGCTTCTTCTGACACACTAGAGACCTCTTCTAATCTGGTATCAGGTATGATCATGAAATAGAAACACCAGTTGCAGTGCTGGACATCAGTGTATATCCACTAGAGGATAGTGTGGCACTACATGGTCAAGGATGCCAATTATTAGAGCTGGGTTACCAAAAATGGAGGCAGAATTAGAATTAGTGGCCTTAACCACTCTGTACCTCAGTATTTTTATGAAGCGCATTGCATTTATTTGAAAACAGCTCTGTAGCACCTTTTAACATAACTTATTCGGAAAAGCATTTTCTGTTCATAATTTGTTCTGGTTATTGATAAAATACTGAGAAATGCTTCCTTCACAGTGTTACATAAAAAGCATCTTTGACAAGCTGATAGTAGGTACTCGGATGATCTCAGTGTAGTGCTGGCTGGAGTGGAATATACTGCTATCTGTGGAATTTGAAAAGGTACAGGATGATCTAGCTTTTCTTGCAGTGGAAGGAAGCTTCTTTCCTCTTTATTTCTCTCCTATCACCCATAACTTGAAGTGTAATCTTTGTTAACTGAATTGTATTAAAAATGTAGCTCCGGAGTCAGCAAAACTTCATTTCTGGCCACCAAGCTTTATCCAGCTACATACAGCACAATGCTGAGCAGTAGTATGACTCAGAAGTTAACATTCTCCCCATATAGTTCCAATGGGACATAGGATCTCCCCACCCCTCTCTCTCTCTGATATCTCTAAGTTGCCTATGAATGGAGTTGGTTGAATATTATTCAATATACTTACTATTCAGCTGGTTTAATCATATTCTATATTCAGCAAGTCTATATCTTGTAAAACAGTATTTGATAATTAACTTAGTGATTAATGGTTAATTCATCAAATAAATTATATGATGAACATTTTAAAATGTATTATACCAGTCTTAGCTATGACTATGGTACACTTTTTAAAGCACTCTTGGCAATATTTTCTTATACTACTGCAGTGTGAAAGAAAGATACATTGTATCTGTAAGGGGTTCTATTAAGACCTACTGGGGGACCCTACAAAAATAAATTAAGAGAGAGGGAGAGAGCGGTTGCTTGAAAAGAACCACGGGGAACGCTTGAAAACCACAGTAAAAACACAGGGCTTAATGGTAATACTGTCAAGAGCTCAAAGCAAGCAGCTGTGCGTTTTTGTACTGTCCCTACAGCAGTCTGGAACGCAAACTGTGACTCTTGGAATTAAAGTCTTCATTCCGGGTACCACTTTTCTCTGAAGGGGAAGTACCTTGTTCTCGGTCTATACTTGGTGCCATGTACTGTTAAGAGTTGATGTAACCAGCAACTGGAAGAAACTATTTGCAGTACTCAATAACAAGTTTTATTGGTCCTATTAACCCAGGAATTAAGCTACATATTTCTTGAGTGCCATCTACTGGGACCCTTTCTATTGGCTATTTACATATATGCAGACAGAACACTGCTGTAATATGTACTTCCCCCTGGTGTAGTGGTGCAGCTGCGCTAGCTATCACACTGGGAGACAGAGCTAAGGCTCCTTCCATTCCCCACCTGATGCTACCTTGCACAGGGGAAGACATAGCACTACATGGAGTCTGCTTTTTTCACCCTGCTGCTACCTGTGATCCAGGGGGTCAGGAGGTGCATTATGCCCCATTGCTTCCTTGGGCAAGTGCACAAACCAAGACACAATCAAGAGCTGATAGCTTTGTACCCATCCACAATCATAGCACAGGAATTTTTGTGCATTTCTTCTGGAACTATGTGTGTGTGCCAAGAGTCCATGGGCCAGGTTAAGAAGGATCAGGAAGGGAGCCTGAAGAATACAATCCTGTCTGGTGAAAAATAAACCAAGACCACCAGCACAACATTACACTTCATAGGAAGATGGAGAAATAAAAGATTCCCTGTAGACCAAGACCTGGAATGACATTTGATAGTGTGTATGGTAACACCCATTATTTCATGTTCTCTGTGTGTGTGTATATATATATATATATATTTCTTCCTACAGTATTTTCCACTACATGCATCCGATGAAGTGGGCTGTAGCCCACGAAAGCTTATGCTCAAATAAATTTGTTAGTCTCTAAGGTGCCACAAGTACTCCTGTTCTATTTCCAGCTAGTACACTTGGCTGTCAGGATCTGCTAACAGAATCTGGAGTATGACATCTGGCTTTGGAAATCTGGGGTTTACTGTCTCCGTTGGCTGGATGCAGCTGGGTAGCAAAGATTGTACTGGAGACTAGTAATGTTGAATTGTTTAGGGATGACAAAAGAAATGCCGAGTCCCCCAATCTCCTGTGAGAATGCAAAGAGGAGGAATCTGGTCATCCTTGACTGGACAGATCTGCCTATTCCTTACTGCAATTGACAACAAAGAATAGAAAGTCAGGTGAGATTAGAAAGAAACAAAAAAATGGCAAGCTGACACCCTTCCATCAAGATGGAAGAAGGGGACAAGAGCACATCCAATTGTTTTAACTGACAAGTGAATTAAGCATCCAGCAGGAAAAGACAAGGGCACGAACCAACGCTTGACCAAAGTAATTATCTGTCAACAAATTGATTTCTGAAGGAACTCACAGAGAAAGGGGAAAAAAGGATTATAACTACAGCCAGAGCTATCACCTTGCAGTTCCAAATTCATACCTCTGGAGAGCTGCGGCAGAGAAAACAATTCCCCTAGTAGCAGGAGAGAAGCAGGCCAGCTGTCTGGGAAAGAAAAGAAAAATGTAACTGAACCTAGGATAAAGCATGGAAATTAATAATGTTTCCCTGGTACTTATAGGAGCCTGGGGTAATGATTTAAATAAGGGCTAATTGTTAAACAAGGGTATTATTATCATTTACTGAGTTCTATCTAATTTATATCAACTGGATTAAAGGGTTTACCGGTTAATTTTGTTATTTGGCTACATTGCTGAATGGAGGTATAGGACTTCTCCAACTCTGGGGTGAAAGGGGAGCTAAAAGGGGTGTGCTTTCTCACCTCATGGGTGCTTAAAGTGGGGAAAACCCAGTGTTTTCCAGCTGATTTGCTTTTTTGTTTTGTGATTGTTTTGTGGATAATCAAATAAGCCCTGAGGAAAGGGCCTTGAAAGGATTAAGGCTTGGAGCTTTATTTCCATTCCCTGGCTGGTTCAACCACTCACCAGCTAACACCATATTCAGTTGCTTTACCATCCTTACCTATAGTGTATATCCAGGGCTGGCTCCAGGGTTTTGGCCGCCCCAAGCAGCCCCCCCGCCCCCCCCCCAAAAAAGCCGCGATCGCGATCTGCGGCGGCAATTCGGTGGAAGGTCCTTCGCTCAGAGCGGGAGTGAGAGACCGTCCGCCGAATTGCCGCCGAATAGCTGGATGTGCCACCCCTCTCCGGAGTGGCCGCCCCAAGCACCTGCTTGCCAAGCTGGTGCCTGGAGCCGGCCCTGTGTATATCCTAATGCCTTAAAATAGCTCATGGGTGGGGGGCATTTCTTTGGCCTTATTAATGTGATCTACCACAAATCTGTGAATCCCACAGTTAATGAGAGACTGGATGCAGATGACATGGAACTACAGTTAGTGAATTTTACACTTCACAAGAAGATAAGTGCTTCTGAATTAATTAATAACTTCTACAGAATTATTCAATGTGTGTTAAAGAATTTTTTTCTGATGTGCTCCAGCTTTCCAAAGGCCCTCTTTATGGTGTATGAAAGCAGATGCTGAAACAAACAGAAAGGAATTTTAAGTGGAAGGAGGTGTGCTTTCTTCCATGTAACAACTGTGAAATATTATAAATGACATTTACGGTAACACTTAGATGTCATGCCAGATACATAGTGATATTTATATGAAAAGTGTCATATGTAAAAGCTTGAAGGCAAAGTCTTAGAACCGCTTATTATTAGACATTGGACATGAACGGAGCACAAACAAATAGACGGAAGAAAGGTTTGGTATCTGTTCCTGGCTCTGTCATAGACCTCGTGCGTGAATTCCAGCAAAGCAGGGCTAACTTTTCAACGCTGTTCACTAAGTTTAGATGCCTTCGTGTATGAGTTCTCACCTTAATTTAGGGCCTAAATATAAGGGTGGGAGTTTAACTTTAGGTTCCTATATTTGAAAGTCTTGGCCTTTGGAATTTTAAGAAGTAAAACAAACAAAACGGAATATTATCACACAGTTCCAGACATAAAGGAACCATATCTGATTCTAAACATGTAACTACTAGGGCGGTGCAAAACTTTGGCATAGAACTTTGGATCCATCGCAAGCCAGGGTATGTCCAGCTTCTCGTGCAAGCCACAAACACCAGCCCAAGACTAGGAGCATTCACAGACTTGGTCTAATTCTTCTCTAGATTGTCCACACCCAGTCCTCCACACGGATGTGATATTGCCACCCCCAAACATTCAAAAAAATGAATCAGCTCCCCAAAATCAAGTGATTAGTGTTAAAAGAATGAGATCTTGAAAACAAAATACATGTTGAGTTCTTTTTCTTTGCTTTCTGGTTTTTGAGTCTTTACGGTGCACTCAGGTCACAATTTAAAGCTTTTCTCTGCAAGCATGAGGGCAATATATATATATATTTTTAATGAATGCTGCGATTCACACATAATCACTTGTCTCCAGATGTTGGAACGTAAATTAAAACACTAAATATCATGAAACCTGCACTAAATTCATGAGAGTTAACAAATGTAGATGCTCCCTGCCAGCCAGGCCCCTGTATCTATTCCTGTACAATTCCTGCTATCTCTTAACTTACCTTAGATTTCAGACAGATAACCTTACCCCTGAGTAGCTTTTGGAACCTGACGGCAGTCAGTGAACCTCCTACCAGTCTTTGTGGTGGAGATGGTTGGCCACTCCTCTTTAGCTCCTCCTTTGAGGAACCACCTGCTCTGATTGCTGCCTCCTGCAAAGCTATCAGTACTATTTTGGGTACAGAAAGTTCCTGCCAACCAACAGAGCAGCAGGAGCAAAGCAAAAGTCCAGTATAAAATATTCTAAAGCACTGAGTTAGGGATCTAAGTCACTTGGGTATTTTTGGAAATTTTACCTTTAACTCTTAATCAGTGTTCTGCTATGCACAGGCATACAATGTGTTTTGTCATATAATTCCATAGAAGCCGAGTAAATACTCCATAAAACTTTCATTTTGTCAGATTTAATACAGGATATTCATTCTTTGACAAAAGTTCAGGGGAAGGAGAAGCATAGCTTGAGAAAGTTAGATTGACAGTGTACGTATTACTAAGTAAAATTAACAGGAGGTGATGCTTATTTTGGGAATGGGGCAGCATGGGCTAGTGACTAAGGTACTGGGGTGGGGCTCAGGTAAACTGAATTATATTCTATGCTTTGACCCTGACCTGCTGCGTGACTTTGGGTAAGTCACTCTATGGCATTACGCCCCATATTCTTCATAGTAATATTATGATATGAGTATGGCATAGATAATATGGTCTACATAATACTTAGTCCTGCCATGAGTGCAGGGGACTGGACTAGATGACCTCTCGAGGTCCCTTCCAGTCCTATGATTCTATGAATTATGGTGTATTTTGTGCAAGATAAGGCATATGAGATATCATTGAAAAGGTTATGATTTACTGAATATGAATATCCTACTTGTATGCATGTATCATTTTGGTATCTGAAGTTAGGAATATTGTCTATGTATCTATTACAAATGTGTTTACACCTGGGGAAAACCCGCTAGGCAAAAGATTGTCAGTCTTGATGGCTGGTTGGGAAGGGCTATTAGGGAGAACAATAGGTCTTAGAAGAAGCTAATCTCCCACTGGGGAGTCTTCCTGGGGAGCTTTCTTGAGGATGCTACAAACAGCCTCCGAGTCATGGCTACTGTGATCCTACAGGGACATGTGACCAAGTGACCTGGTACTGGACTCCATCTTGATATACAAGTGTTTTTCCACTGACCAGGCATGGGAACCAAGCCTGGAGACAAAGGGTTCCTGCCATATGCAAATGCTATTTAAGGAAGGAGAGTGACATCATTGTGGTTCTTCACTGACTCCCCACCCAAAGAAGACTCTTGGAAACACCTGATGAAGAAGGACTTAACTGGGGGGAAGGGCCGGACCCAGGCTATAGGGGTTTCCTGCAACCGGCTTGAATCATCATTTAGGGTGAAAATTTGCTACTCATATCCAATCTCTTTAGTATATTATACTTAGATTGCATTTTTGTCTATTTGCTAGGTAATCTGCTTTGATCTGTTTGCTATCCCTTATAATCACTTAACATCTATCTTTTGTAGTTGTTAAACTTATGTTTGCTTTGTCTAAAACTAGTGTGTGGGAGTCATAACTGGGGGCAGAAAGCTGTGTATATTCCTCTCCACATTGAGGGAGCGGGAGAATTCACGAGTTTATGCTGTACAGTTCTCTGTGCAGCACAAGATGGTATAATTTTGGGTTTACCGTCCAGAGGGGGAGTGTGCACTTAAGTAACTGGGCAGTTCCTTAGCTGAAGCCTTCCCATGCAGAGCTGATCACAGCAACTGTATGTTTCTGCAGCTGAGGTTGTCCCTACCTGTATATGTGCTGGTGAAGGTACAGACTGAAGCCTGGGAGAAGGCTTGGCAGGCCGGTCATAGCAGTACAGTGTAAAGGGAACCCAGGCTGGTGGATCAGGCAGGCTCAGTGGTACCCCAGTTCCAGGTGGCACACCGGGGGGATCCCGTCACACACTCCGTCGCTCTATCTCTCTGTTTCCCCTCCCACCATTTTTCTGTCTTATCTAGTTAAGCTGTAAGCTCTTTGAGGCAGCCACTGTCTCTCAGTAACTGTATTTACCATAGGTAAAATGCATTACCTAGCTGGCCCCAGTCTCAGCTGGGGCCTCTTGATGCCACCGTAATACAAATAATAATTTATGACATATTTTAGGTGAAGAAGATCTGAAATGGGCAAGGATGAGCCTCATTTTCTGTTTTTTTTTCTTTTGATACAGAGATATATAGGCATCTAATGTGATTCAATGTTTAAAGCTTTTTATTGAACAATAAATTGGCCCTAAAAGTAAATGCAGCACCACTGCATGTGATACATTTAAATTAAGCTTTTCTATGGTGATAGTTGCAGTTAGTACCTATTATGTCTTCAGCTGCAGGGACACAGTTTTGGTTCAGGTTCAACACAGCTTTTCCTGGGAAAAGTGTCGGTACAGTGTCTTGCCTTCTCTGATCATGTCACACTTGTAATGAGTGACTTAATATCTATGCTAATATTGCCGGCTGCATCCACTGTATAAGCTTGACACAAGCCCTGGTGGCAGCAAAGGAAGAGCTATCTAAATTAAACTGAATATGCCTTGATTTAAAATGAAGGAAATTGTATTAACCAGTCACCTGTGGGTACATATCATATGCTAACTCGTGCTTAGTCTGGTGCTGTGAGTGCCTAGCATACTAATGGATTTCAAGCTTTGATGCTGCAGATAAGGTATGCTTTCTTTACTTACAAGCTATGTATTGGCAGCCCTGTCTTATTAGTTTTGTACAATGTGGTGGCTTTTTTTTTCTTTCTTTTTTTCTTTTTTTGTGTGTGTATTACCGGCCATGTACTTTGCTACAGATATTTTGTCTGAGAAATGAGTCTCATGTTCTGTGGGGGCTGATCTATCTAAATTGAAATCAGTGTCTCAAAGTTCACACAAAATACAATTTGTAGATAGGGTAAGAAAATATTTAAAAAGGGGCAAAAATTAATACAATCATCAAAAATTCTAGATTAATAACTGGATTGTAACACAGCAACCACAGGTGTTGCTGTGCATTAGAAGGCTTATACTATGTATAGAGATGAAATGTAAAGTGACCATGGTTATAACTACATAATAATATTTTATGTGTACAGTTCACATTATTGTGATTTATAGTGTGGCTGCACATAAGAGCCCTAGCCATGGGGCAGGACCTGAATGTGGTAGGTGCTGTAGAAACAAAACCAGAAGACAGAGCAGCAGTTTTGTTTCCAGCACTGCAATGTACCCACTGTGTGAACGCTTTGTGCCATCGTTTCTCCAACTATAGCAAGGGGATAGTGATACTTAACCTCTGTAAGCACTTGAGAAAAATGCAGTGTAAACGCTTTGTTTTATTATTTAACCCAGATGGAGCCTCAAAAACTTCACAAAGTGTAGGCTGTCACTGGCAGCAGAAAGACTGCTGGGATGAGGAATGAAGTGGTATGAAACAGATGGAATAGAAGCTCCAAGATTCTTATTCAGAAGCCTCTGCCCTCCAACTTCTTCACACTCCTCTTTCATCAAGTCTGACTACTGGGGCCTTCTGTGGTGGAGTGAATTTCATCCATGAAGAGTCTGATGGAGCCGGCCACTGCTTTTCAATCCTCCCATATCATGTATCTGTCTGATGCTGAAACACTCATTGAAAGGGGTACTAAAGGGCGTGTCTTTGTTCAGCACAGAAGTTGGAAGAAAAGCCCTGGAAACTCAAGCAAAACAAAGAAAACACAGGTTTAGATTCCTAGTGGCAGCTTTAAATATGAGCATCACTGCACATTGGCTTAGAAAAGAAATCCATATTCCCAACAGATGGTTGGCATGTAAAATTAAAAAGGTTGTAAAGGAGTTTTTATACTAAAGGCTGGGGAAAAGCTGATGGGTGTGGAGGAGCACACAGTTTGGATTGATACATCCCTAATTAGAGAAGTATTTATGAAAGGGGATACGCTATATCCTAGTAAAGAGGAAAGCATAGAAGCTGATAAAGTACAGGTAGGAGCTGAAGAAAAACAGTGAAACAAAAGAGTCCATTCAATTACATCACATGAACTCAGACAACTAAACACTGACAAATTTTGTAACTGCATGTATACAAATGCAAGAAGTTAAAATACTATGGGCATGTCTAACACTACAAATTTAAGTCGGCCTACATTAGGTTGACTTACAGCCACCACAGTAATTACTACTCTCCTTCTGTCAGTAATGTGCGCCAGGTGTGGGGGGCAGTCGCCCAGGTTTCTCGGCTCCCTGAGTGGGGAGCCTGGGGGTACAGCCCAGCTGGAAGTGGGAAGCTGGGGGCAGCTGGGTTCTAGCTGCCCAGCTTTCTTGTCAATTTCAGGGCTCCACAAGACAGCCAACAGCCAATGTAAGTAACTCAGTGTCTATACAGACACTGCGTCTCCCTAACTACACTGACATAAGACCTGTGCCTCTCGTGGAGGTGGAGTTATTATGTTGGTGTAGTAGGGCACTTGTATCATTGGGACAAAGCTGTAGTGTGCACACTGACATAATTAGGTTGACGTAAACTGCCTTATGTTGACTTAACTGTGTAGTGTAGATCAGGCCTAAGATGGGTGAACTTGAGTTCCTGGAATTAAATAAGGATATTGATATAATAGGCATAAAAGAAACCAATGGGACACCGTAACACCAGTGTACAAAATATATAGGAATGACAGAGTAGGTTGCACTGGTCGGGGAGTGGTACTGTATGTAAAAAAAAAAAAAAAACAGAGTCAAATATAGTGAAAAATCTTAAATTAATCAAATGGTACCATACAAGCTCTATGAATACAAATGCCATGCTTGAATAATAAGAGTATAGCAGTATATATTACTAACCACCTGACCAGGAGGGTGATGGTGATTGTGAAATGCTAAGGGAGATTAAAGAGGCTACTAATGGGGGATTTCAGCTATCCTCATATTGACTGGGAACATGTCACCTCAGGAAGAGATGCAGCGATAACATTTCTAGATATATAAATGACTGCTTCTTGGAGCAGCTAGTCCTGGAATCCACAAGGGGAGATGCAATTCTTGATTTAGTGCTAAGTGGCACACAGGATCTAGTCCAAGTGGAGAATATAGCTGAACTTCACAGTAATAGTGACCACAATGTAATTAAATATAACATCCCTGTATGGGGAAAATACCAAAGAAACCCACCACAGTAGCATTTAACTTCAAAAGGGGGAACTAAACAAAAATGAGGAGTCTAGTTCAGTGGAAAGGAAAAGGAACAATCACAGGCGTAGAATGCCTGCAGACTGCATGGAAACTTTTAAAACCCCATAATAGAGGCTCAAACTATATGGCAACCCTCCCCCCGCAAAAAAAAAATAATAATAATAAGAGGACAAAAAAAGTCACCATGGCTAAACAACAGATTTAAAGAGTTGGTTAGAAGCAAGAAGAGATATTTTTAAAAGCTGGAAGTCAAATCCTACTAAGGAAAATAGAAAGGAACAAACTCTGGCAAGTCAAGTGTAAAAGTATAATCAGGCAGGCCAAAAAAAGACTTTGAAGAGCAACTAGCAAAAGACACAAAAAATAACAGCAATTTTTATTTTAGGTACATAAGAAGCAGGAATCCTGCCAAACAGTCAGTAAAGCCACTGGACAATCATGGTGCTAAAGAAGCACTCAAGCAAGACAAGGCCATTACAGAGAAGCTAAATTAATTCTTTGCACTGCTCTTCATTGCAGAGGATGAGAGGGAGATGCCCGCACCTGAGCCATTCCTTTTAGGTGACAAATCTGAAGAACTGTCCCAGATTGAGGTGTCAGTAGAGGATGTTTTGGAACAAATTGATACATTAAACAATAATAAGTAACAGGACCAAATGGTAGTCACTGAAGGAATACAGATATGAAATTGGTATGTAAACTAGCACTTAAATCAGCCTCTGTACCAGATGACTGGTGAATAGGTAATATGATGTCAATTTTTTAAAAAGGCTCCAGAGGTGATCCTGGCAATTACAGGACAGTAAGTCTAACTTCAGTACTAGGTAAATTGATTGAAACTACAGTAACGAACAGAATTATCAGACACAAAGAAGAACACAATATGTTGGTAAAGAATCAACATGGCTTTGGAAAGGGAAATTTATGCCACACTAATCTATTAGAATTCTTTGAGGGGGTCAAAAAAATGAACAGTGTAATCCAGTGGATGTAGTGTATTTGGACTTTCAGAAAGCCTTTGACAAGGTCCCTCACCAAAGGCTCTTAAGAAGCAGTCATGGGATAAGAGAGAAAATTATTTCATGGATCAGTGACTAGATAAAAGTTAGGAAACAAAGGGTAGAAATAAACGATCCATTTTCGCAGTGGAGAGAGGTTTCCCCAAGAATCTGTACTGGGACCTGTGCTGTTCAATATATTCATAAATTATTTGGAAAAAAAGGGGTAAACAATCAGGTGGCAAAGTTTGCAGATGATACAAAATTACTCAAGCTTGTTATGTCCAAAGCTAACTGCAAAGAGTTACAAAGGGATCTCACAAAAGGGGGTGACTGGGCAAGAAAATGGCAGATGAAATTCACTGTTGATAAGTGCAAAGTAATGCACACTAGAAAACATAACCCCAACTATACATACAAAATGATGGGATCTAAATTAGCTGTTACCACTCAAGAAAGATTTTGGAGTCATTGTGACAGGAGGATGTGCAGCAGCAGTCAGAAAAGCTAACAGAATGTTATGAACCATTAGGAAAGGGATAGATAATAAAACAGAAAATGTCATAATGTCACTATATGAAGCCATGGTATGCTCACACATTGAATTCTGTGTGCAGTTCTGGTTGCCCCCATCTCAAAGAAGATATATTAGATTTTGAAAAAAAGTACAGAGAAGGTCAACAAAAATGATTGGGGGAATGGAACAGCTTCCATATGAGGAGAGATTAAAAAGACTGGGACTGTTCAGCTTAGAAAAGAGATAACTAAGGGGGGTTATGATAGAGGTCTATAAAATTGTGAATGGTGTGGAGAAAGTGAGTATGGAAGTATTATTTATAACTTTACGTAACACAAGGATCAAGGACCACCCAATGAAATTAATAGGCAGCAGCTTTAAAACAAACATAAGACGTACTTCTTCCCAGAATGCACAGTCAACCTGTGGAACTCGTTGTCAGGGGATGTTGTGAAGGCCAAAAGTATAACTGGGTTCAAAAAAGAATTTGATGAGTTCGTTGAGGATAGGTCCATTAATGGCTATTGATCAGGGACACAACCCCATACTCTGGGTGTTCCTAAACCTTTGACAGCCAGTCAGGACTTCTTGATAGGGGTGGTTCACTCAATGATTGCTCTCTTCTGTCCATTCCCTCTGAAGCATCTGGCACTGGCCACTGTTGAAAGATAGCAAACTGTCCTAGATGGACCATTGGTCTGACCCAGTATAGCCATTCTTATATTCTGAAAATATGCTATGCAGTTATGCAAAGTCAAATACACTCGCAGCGTGCAGATGGTTACAGCTAAACACAGAATGGCACTCAGTTATATGAAGAAATGTGGTCATGTATTTATATTATATTATCCTTGGACTGATCTTCTGTAGATTTGAGTAACTGACTTGTGTCAAAATTTTGTAACTTGTTCTCATGACTGCATTTAGTTGGCTCTATCTACTATATGCTCGTCTGTAAAGAAAACATGAAATAAAATTGAAATGATATACTGCAATAGCAAGTTACCTTTGATATTTATTGGTTATAGGACACTCTGATCCTTCTTCACAAAGTAATTTTAGTACCCACACATTATATATCATACATTTTAAATTTACTTGTTTGTAAAACAAATAAATAAATAATAAATTATTAATAAAAGTGTTCTTTCCAGCTCAGCTACAATTTGACATCAGCTGTTTAAAAACATAATCTAGGAATATAATTTATGGGAAAAGAAAAAAGAATAATTGAAAACTAATCAAGCTGAAAATATGCAATCAGGAGGATCATGGAGTAGTGGAATCACCAGTTTAACAGTATGCGTTTTAGTAGGAGACCTATACACGCAACACAAAGATTTATTTTGTATTTCATGGATGGAGCAGGAAAGGGCATGTGTTTTATTTAAATCCCAAATTAGAGTTGTGTCTGTTTTTGACAAAGTGATATTGAGAATTGTTTCACACTTTTGTATGTTTTGTTAACTACATCTTAGAGCGCGGGTTTAAAAGCATGTTGCACATTTGGGAAATATGTCCTTTTCATATGTCCGATACTTATTAGGATAGCAGCTCTGATTGTTCTCTATTTATGGGTTTACAAGTTAGGTATTTGATTGTAAATATTGGAAAATAGGAATAGGTTTATTGACAGGCTGTTGTGTATTTGCTGTGCCAGAAACTGCTTTGCCTCTGAATAATGGTGTGAGGTGGGGTCCTCTTATTATAATCAGTTTTAAATAAGAAATTAGAGATGGGACACTGCCTTTACTGAATCGTTTGTGACAACTTTTAGAGGTATCCATCAATCTCAGGTTAGCTTTGATATTTGTCCAGATCCACCATGCAGTAAAAGCAAAGTGCTGTGATTTTACTCAAAGTCCCATCCAAGTCCCTTTTAAAAGGCAGAATAGGAACCTGGGTGTCATCTTTGGGCAAGCCTATAACCTGGGTGTCATCTTCGATTATGTCTTCTCTCTAGTCCTGCACATCCAGGTTGTGGCCATATCTTGCAATGTCTCCATCCATAACATCTCAATTACTCAGCACTTTGTCTTTCCGCTGTGCTAAAACACTCACCCAGTCCTTTTTAATCTCCTGTCTTGACTACTGCAAAGTCATCCTCTCTGGCCTTCCTGACATGTGCCTTGCCGTGCTACTTTCATTTACAATAAACCTTCTAATATCATTTTCCAAGCCCATTGTTTGTACCACATCACCCTTCTCTGAATCCCTTCACTGGCTCCCCCTTCTCTAATATAATCAAATACAGGTCTGTGTCCCCAACTTTAAGATCCTCTCTTTAGCTCCTCTCTACTTGCCTATTCTTGTGTCTTATCACATGGCTTTCCCCGCAACTCCTGAGTTCCATCAACAAAAGATCATTAGTCTATCTTTCTACTCTGACCTCAATTAGAGCAGCATTCAAGGGTATCTCAGGACACAATTAGATCCGCAAACTATATCTGATTCAGATCCAAACTTTACACAATCTGTCAAAAGCCACGAGATTATTATAATGATTTCCTAATAAACACAAGGAACACAATGTTCCTCCCATGCAGTCCTCATGCAGAAGCACCTTTACACCTAAGGAGATGTGCATTATTTAACTACTGGACATTCTGAGTTGTAAAAAATGTGTTTTTCATTATCTGTTGACATTTAATAAGTCAAGCTAGTCAAGAATGCCTGGTAAGAATGGAGAAACTGTTATATCCAATGTGCAGAGAATTACACAGCACATAAGCAAAGAAAGAAGTAGCACAGCTGATTACATAATCTGTTTCCACTGTGCTGAAAACTTGTTTCTAGGCTACACTATGGTTTTTAAGGCAACATCCTGTGTTGGGGTTGATGCAGAATTGAAGCACCCCATAGGGCCTCAAGAAAGGATTGTCCTCAGGAAGCACAAGCCCTCCCAAGCTTTCTAGTGTACAGTAGATAATGTCATCTGATCCTCATGGTGGTCGTGGCCTGCTCTGTGATGCACTATTGGAGGCCATGATGTCATCACTTCTCCATTTTCCCCATACCATTAGAGGCGATGTGTGCCCCTGTGGGTAAGGCTGTGGCTGACCCTTATGCAGTCTGCAGAAGAGGGCAGGGATGTTTCTTTTGCTTTCTTCGTGCACTCTTGTGAAGATCTGCCACAATCTAGCCCACTGTAGTTAAAGACAGAACTCTTTGTTGTTGGATCTTTGTGATTTCCCTGCCTACTTGATGTATTTCAGAGTTTGTTTGTTTTTTTAGTCTAGCTTCACACTTCAAATCTCACTGCTAAATTCAGCTTCACAATGGACAATAGGGCAACTGACTAAATCCCAATAAGATGTCCAAGTACAGCTCAGGAGGGCCGATTTGACAGGAACTCTGATGTTTCATGTTCTCAAGCTGTTTACAAGTATTTACAGAAATTGCCCCCACTCCCATGGCCCAATTCTGCCAGCCTCGCTTACACTGGCTAGTACTTATTTGATTTGAATGGGACAAGTCACATGAGAAAGTGCTTCTCAATATGAGAAAGCACCTCAGTCTGGAAGGAAAACTACTTCAGGAAAGAGAAAGGGTTTCCAACATGTGATGTGTGCCTCCCTGCACACATCTGGCAGCAGTAATAATCAGACGAAGAAACCAGTTGCAAAGTTGAACTAAAAATCTCTAGAGAACAGGGTTGTTTTTTTTAAAATGAGATTTCTATTCAATTCTACTCTATTCAGTTTCTTATACAGACCTTAACAATATGGTATCTGGGGCACCTACCACAAATGAATTAAGTGACAAGACTAGGATCTATAATATAGGATTCTTCATCTTGTCCTCCCTAGGGGAAATTATATGTGGATATTTTTATTTCTTTTATTTTAATTGATATATTATACATATGCAGAGCTATTAGTTTACATTTGCTAAAGCAAAGTCAAAGAAGTGGAAGGTGATGACGTTGCGGTGGTACTTTGTTCTGGTACTTCATTTTGACCAAGCCAGAGACAGTCTCTCTTTCATTGTTTCAGCACTAGAGCTGGGTGAAATTCTTTGGCCAAAACATGTTTATTTTTTATTTTTTTTGGGGGGGGGGGATGTGAGGATAAAAAAATTACATTCAGCAACACCACGATCTTTTGCATATTCATATTGTTTTCACCAAAGTGTTCATTTAGAGGAAAAAACAAACAATTCTGGAAGTCAAAACATCTTGTTTTAATGTTTTCAAACTGAAATGACTTTCAACATTTCTGATCATTTTATTTTAAAAATTCAAAAATGTTAAGAAGTGGTCAAAATTGAAACAAAACATTTGGATTTTGTCAAAAACAAATGTTTCATTCAATCTGAAACAAACTTTCTGTGTTTCTAATTTGCCAAAAAATTCAAAATTTTCGTTTTCAGTCTGATCCAAAGCAATTATTTTTCGACTTTCTAAAATTATGGATGAACAGAAAAATTGATTATTTGCAAAGCTCTATTCACTACTTCTAGTTTTGTGGATGCACAGAAGTATATGAAAATGAAACCTATAGAAAAATTAAATCAAAAGAAAACTTTAACCCAACCTTTAAACTTTAAAGGAAGTTTGGTTCATGTTTGTTTCAAGTTTAACATGGAGTTTGAAGGAGATTCTTTAGTGGATATGACCTCATTCACCCATCTCTAGCCAAATCATTGCTATTTAAGCACCATATGGTTCATAATACATAATTACACAGGTATTTTGCTTATAATAATATGATACTTATTAAAGGACATATCCTGCCTTTGATTATTGTGTAAAACTCTCATTTACTTTAATGGGAACTTTACAAAAGTATCAATAGCAGGAGAATACACCATCTATACAATTAGCCTGCTACTACACCATAATTAACATCTCCTAACTCCAGTTCCCCCATATCCCATTAGTGGACAAAAGGTCTTTTATTTCCCCTTTGCTTCCTATAAATTTGAAGAACTCTTAACATTTGTTCAAATAGTCTCTGCAATCCATCTTTAGTATGTTTTAGTCCTCTAATTATCCATTTAATTTTCTTTGTTTTTATAGATCTCTCAGTCCTCACCAGATTGTTTATAATTTTAAAAACCTTCTGCTTATTTCATATAGTAGTCATTATGACTTAACCAAATTGGCATATGTGCCCTTTCCTCCATTTGGAATAACTCAGGATGAATTTCATTTGCAGTTTCCCCAACTGTTTCTTAAATATTTTTTTCAACTTTTCAGCACTGAATTGCAAATACGTTAAAAGAATTCCAATCAAAATTCCTAGAGATATTTTACATTTGCTCAGAATCAAGTTTCCTAAAGTCAAACACACTTGTGCCATTTTCTCTTAGTACTTGCCCTCTGGAATATTTCAAATCATAAAAGTTCATCATCACAGGATGCTAGATACTCCTCTGTGTCAGTAATCTTAGGCTACGTCTTCACTACGGGGGGGGGGGGGGTCGATTTAAGATACGCAAATTCAGCTACGCGAATAGCGTAGCTGAATTCGACGTATCGCAGCCGACTTACCCCGCTGTAGGGACGGTGGCAAAATCGACCTCTGCGGCTTCCCGTCGACGGCGCTTACTCCCACCTTCGCTGGTGGAGTAAGGGCGTCGATTCGGTGATCGATTGTCGCGTCCCGACGGGACGCGATAAATCGATCCCCGAGAGGTCGATTTCTACCCGCCGATTCAGGCGGGTAGTGTAGACCTAGCCTTAGAAATCATGCTTAGGATAGGAAGCAATATATAGTAGTTAGAGCACACATCTGGGAAACAGAATGCCTGGGTTCTGTCTGTAATGGTTCTTCACGCCTTGCCAAGAAATGGAAAATTCTTCCCTTGCTTCTTAATATAGGTTTCCTACCTTTTCTAGGACTCCAGAGCAGCCTGCATTCAGGCCCTACCTACCTTCTTCTTCTCCTCCCATCTGTATTCCTCAGGCCTTTTATATATCTAAGTCATTTGTCCTTCTTTACAATCTGTCAGCATGTGTACACCAGATTCTCCTCCACTGCAGTCAGCTTCTACACTCTGAGGCTGTCAGGGAGCCAGTCACAATTCTCTGGAGAGTTTCTGTTCTGTCTCATCTATTTAGACAGCAGGCTGTTTTCGGCAGCAACTTTTTCTCTAGGTATATATAAAATACCTTGCACAATGGGGCCCCAATCTTCCTATCAAAATGTAATTATTTATCTATTTAACATTTGTCAAAACTGCCAAAGATCTACCAGCATTATTTCTTAATTTGCTGTACGTATTTGGAAGAATGTTGGTATCTCAAATACCACTATGACTATTGTTGGCCAATGCTGAACTTTTAAAGGCAACTACAATACTTAGTTACCCCAACTCGGGCCCAATTTAAGGCCCATTGAAGGCAATGGAAAGGCTCCCATTGACTTCAGTGAATGTTGGCTCAAGCTCTTAAACATGCCAATTTTACTGACCATTTCAGTTTTGTTTCATGCTCACAGCTACAGAAACCTTTCTATGATGTTTTAAAGTTAATTGCACACTGATTCCAGTGACAGTTACACACTTGTTAGCAGAATATTCATTGTCTGATATTTAAAACTCTTTAATTTGATTGTAGTTTTGTGGTGGCCACATATCCTACTTTTTAAAGAGCTGTCCAGGCAATTCTTAAGGAAACAAAAGAAAATTATTTCCCTTGTGGATATTCAGACATACTGATACAAAACATATGTAACTTATAGCAATGCATTTGTATAAGCAATATCTTTGAAAGCATTCAGGTGTAGATTTATTCTGGTAATCTTGTAGTTAGCCCTAGCAGGCAGAATATAATGAGATCTGATGTGTGAATCCAAGACTAAAGCACATTTAACAGAGAGCCATCAGTTAATTTCATACAGTCTGGCCCCATCAAACACTTGCGGGCTATACCATGTTTAAATCCTATTTGGCTCCAACCAAATTTAAATTTAAATTGTCTATCCCGTTTGAGGAAAAGTACAGCTATGGCCTTAATGTGATGAGAAGCCTGATCTCGTGGCAAAAGTTCAAAGCTGATGCAAGGCTCATTCATGAAATCTTCAAGAGTTTCCTCAACAAGACAGAGGGGGAAACCCTGGCTGCCTTAAAGTCAAATGGCAAAACTTACATTGACGTAAATGGGACCAGGATTTCACCCAGTGTCTTTGCATGTTCCTAACAGTAAAACTTGAATAGTGATCCTGGAATATCTTGTATCATCCATGTAAGACCACTATTGCAATTATGGGAGTCTACATGTCCAGAGTAAAAGTCAGAGATAGTATCTTCCCTGTTGAATGAGGGCTTGTTAGTGATGCTAATATAGTATTTAGGCCTGTTTATTTGACTGAGATATAACTTTTGTTTTGTATGCCTGTTTGAATTTTGAGGTTTTTAAAATACCATTGTTTGTTTGTGTCTTATATCCTTACTGGCAAGTGTGAACAAGGAACAAAGGCACTGTGTGTTGCTTCTGCCTACAGCCAGATGGGGTTTTTAATCCAATGAGAAAAGATTAGAAATAGAGTTAAAGTGTTGCTGGATATGGTGGAAGTTTAATATATGAATGTACAATTGAAGGACAGTTCTGCCTCAACTCCTCTCCCAAGACAAGGCCAAGCAGCCAGTTGGGAGGAGCAAGGGGGATGGTGGACCTCTGAAAGGAATTTCAGAAATAAACCATTTGTTAGCAGTCAAAGACACAAGGAACAAAATAAATGATGAACTGGCTTGGCATATACCCACACTTTCAGAGATAAAAGTCATATTATTCTGCCTGCTTGAGAATTGTCCCTAAGAATTCTTGCCAGAAGAACATTTATCAAGAGCAGAATGTGAAAAACTTGAAAGGTTCTTGCTGGGAGGTCTAATAAATGGCAGACCCTGACACAATATTACCCTAATCAAACACAGGGAATTAAATCCATTGCCTAGCAACAAGTGTCTTCTCCCCGCCCTCCCCCCGCCCCATGGCTGTTCACGAAAAAGATTGAGAAAAGTAAGAACTATCTAGACGTGTTTCTATAGTTCAGTAGGTCATTTTTCTAAAGCAGTAGCAACTAAGTTAGATTGTTACTAAACAGGTACACTTTCCCCTACCCCTATGTTCAAAACTCTAAATTTTGCTTACTATACTAGCAGTGTCCCCATGTAATTAATGTGAATTTTGGATATGAGAAAGCTGTTCTTTCCTCTTCTATTGGGAGCTCATTCAATTGAAGCACTGGGACACAATAGTGAGTTACATAATTATGACCTTTATTATTATTATTTATTATTATTTATTATTATCATCATCATACCTCCTAGGAGCCATAGTCATGGACCAGAACCCCATTGTGCTATATTCTTGTTGATAAATTGTATAGCCAATTGCTTGACAACACTTTGGTTCGTTATGAAATATTCTCAAGAGACCAAATAACTAATGTCAGTCAGGTTTATTAATACGATACAGGAAAAAGGTTCCATATGACACCAGTCTCTGCAGTGATGTTACAATCATGCTACACAGAAGGACTGCTGTCCAAAGTTACATCCCTAAAGCCATACCCTAACTTGTTTACCAGTAAAAGGTACTATATACATCACCTGAAACTGAATTCAATTAATCAGCTTTTTACCTTGTTTGTTTCTGGTACCAGGGTATACACCTTTATTTTTTGTTCTGAATGCATGCATTCCAGGTAATTATGCACCCTTATCTTCATTCTGGGTACATGCATTCTAGGTAGTAAGGGGCATGAAGACATCTCCTAGGCTGGTACCAGGATAAATAGATTTTTGAGGGTAACTCCCTTTCTGTTGCTATGAGGAAACAATTACATGGCGTGTTACTAAAAAATTTCCTATCTACTTAAGACAAAGCTTACTTTAGCTAATGTAAGGTGTTATAACTGCCATATTAATGCGTAATAATATGTACAATTAAATGCTTGGAATATACAATGCAGGTAGTATTATCAGCATAATGTATATGTATGCTAGCCAGCGTATATTAGTCAACATTCTGTACAAACACAGAACAAAAGATGTCCCCTGTCCCAAAGAGCTGACAATCTAAGTAACAAAAGATAACAGATGGACATAGACAGAGAAAGATACAGTACAAAGAAACAACAAGACATGTTTCACCATATATGCAGACCTGATCCAAATTCTATTAACAGTGTTGCCTCCCCGAGAATTCAAAAATTGTGAGTCATCCCCTTCTCTTCCCTTCCCCTTCAAAAAAATCCCAAGACTGCCTTAAAAATCATGAGGTTTAAAAATAAGAACAATTGGGGGTTATTTTTATTTGAACATTTAGGGGTTACATGTTCAAGCTTTTCTCCACAATTGCAAGGGCTAGAAACAGACCTTTTAAAAGAATAAATAAGAGCTGAGATTCTCGGGCAATAGCCTGATTCCATCAGCTGGGGCTTTAAGAAGAATAACAAATATCACAAGACTCAAGATAAAACGGCGATAACTGGCAACACTGCTAAAATCAATGGCAGTCTTTCCATTAACTTCATTTGGCTTTGGAGCAGGCTCTGTGTTGAGTATTCACACAGCACTGAAAAAAAATCCTGTCCCAGGATACACTTGGCTCAGTGTATAATCTGAGGAGTGATGTCTTCTCTGGATGTTCCAAAGTCCTTGTCAAGAATCTGGGGGGGATATCTCACATTATAGAAAGATTCTATTCTATCCTATACAATTTTTAAATACTTTTTAGCAAGGCAAAGTTACGATAAAACATTAACATACTACATTGTACATTACTTATTCCTTATTCCTTATTCAAGAGCAGGTTACCATTCAAAGACCCTGGCTAAAGATTCTGGCTTGCTGCCTGGCATCTCTGAGTACACTAAAAAGGTTGACCAAATGTCTAAAGACCTAGCCTCTTTTTGGTACTTGTTTTGTGTACATACGTGGTGTGAAAGCTTTTCCATTACAAGTACAGCCCATGTTTTATATACCACAATTCCACAGGTTAAGTCACATTTCTCCAATAAAGTGGTATACAAAGTCTTGCTGCTAACACAAGAAATTAATTGGTCATTCTGTTTAAAATGCAGATCCTTTACTGGAGCATTAAGCAGGGGATCTCTGAAAAGCAGGCATTTTGTTATCAGATGAATCTCTTTAGTAATTTCTTCCCAAAACTATCCAATTCCTGGACACAACCATCACATTTGCAAGTATGTTCTCGTTTCTCTGAAACTCCTCCAATGGAGTATCTCCCTAGTAGCAAAAATATGATGAATCTTATCTGGAGTCAAATGCCATCTATACTGTAATTTATAAAAAAATTCGTTATGACCTACACAAATTGAAGATGTATATCTACTTTCCAATATAAAGACCCACTCATCCAGATCAAGTTCTTTATCCAAATTCCCCTCCCATCTTTTCATACGGGTTATTTTCTTATCAACATCTTTTTTCAGTCAAAATTGTATATATCTTAAAAAAATAATTCTTTTGTTTCAGCTTGCTCCTGGATCAACTCCTCAAATGTGGGTAAAGGTCTATATAGTATTATTCTATTCTATTCTATTCTCCATTGTTTCTTATACTGCATTCATGACCGTAATATCTGATTGCTTTCCCGAAGTGTATTAAGCAATGTGACTAACATCTGTCACATGTTATATGATGCTGTGAGGGAGCATAAATCTCCCAAAGTGTCATTCATGTGCATCTTTCAATTTTAAGGCGTCTCTTTGGAACAGAGAACTCTAGATTCTTTTAGTTTTTGATCTTCTAAACTATTGCTAACTTCTGAGATTCAGAATATATTTGTATTGAGAAAGAAATACATCAAACTGAATGATTTCTATCAAGAGCCACATCCATCTGAAGAGGCTTTCATAAAGTATTCCTCTCTGGTTTCCTGTATAATTTTGCTCAGCCTGAAATTTGGGCTACCTCTGCTATACAACTGATATTTTTACTGCTCTTTTTAGGGGCTTGCTTAAGTCAGGTGATGTTGTACCTTTTGGAGACAACATTTCCAAACTATGAATCTCAAAATAAGAAAACGTCAGCAGATGCTGCATGACAAAACAAAAAATCACTCATATTTAAATAGGCATACTTACACTTTTCATTGATTGTGCTAGGCAATGGTATCTGTAAACACAACAGTAGCCATTGAGTCTACTCAGCCTATTTATTAGTAAAGTAATTGCACAGAGGTTTGAAGCTGGCAGACTCAACTCTGTTCTAAATTTGTGTTTTTTTTTCCTGAAAACTTTGATTTAAATCTGTTACAAACTGATTTGGGTTTGTACTTTGCTGCCTCATTGTCCATAATGATATTTACTCCAGTGAACAAGGTAAAAATGGTCCATAAACCCTACATCACTTGAATTAAATTAGAGCATCTGCTCTGGTAATAAGCACCTGGTTGGATAAATTTGACATCTGGGAATCTTTCAGTTGATTGACTCTTCCCTTACTCGAACATGCCAGTACAGTTAATAGGAATATTGGCAACTGGATTGTACAGTTTTTATAGCATCTAATCTTCATAATTCAACATGACTTAGTCTGCATTGCAGTCTGCTTGCACTACTCATATATGGCTTTTTAAAATTTGAATTGTTAGTTGATTTTGTTTTGTTTTTGTGATGGTGATTTGTTTTGGAGGGGTTTTTTTTGTTTTTTTTGGTAGCAGCTACCAAAATACAATGTATACCACTGAATCGCTTGTGCAAAGCCAAGAATACCAGAGAATACATTTGCCAGTGATGTGTGGTTTCAAGTAAGCTATAATACAAAGAAATATTGGCTAGCAGCTAAACAGCAGCTCTGTTTAACTATGTATTATGTTGCCGATAGGTGTGATTGCCAAAAAGGTTTGTAGCACCATACTGACAAGTTTCACTTCAAGGGCTTCATTCCTTTAACATAAAACCAGTGGTGGCTGGTGAGAGCCAATCAGAAATGAATCACAGCATTTAGGAACAGTTTCAGATTGTAACTATCTGTCCAGAAATGATGCAGAAAAGAGAGGACTTAAGAAAAAATAAAGTTTTATCAATTGATAGGAAAGTGTTTGCATAATATCACATCTCATTTAATGAACATTTGTGAAGCCAACTAACAAGATGAGAAACAGCCAAACAGTACTATAAATGTCTGGCTCTGGTCTCTGAAAACTTTAGTATTCCCTGAAGAGAGGGTCTCTTTTTACCATCTAATTCTGAATTGGGGTGGCAAACTGACGCCAGATCCTAGATGCCCAATAATATGTAATACAGAGCAGATTTTATGTTAACTTTGGACTAAATATAATACACACAATTTGAGTTTTACTTAGATTCATCTTGCAACAAGAGAATATTTGACTAAAGTACGCTTTCGAGCCTACAAATGCCCATTATTCTTTCAAATACTGATTGTGTATCCTTGTTAGAAGTTACCACTTGAATAAAACCAAACCAAAGCACTCAATTTTCATACCACTCTGCTCTATTCATAATGAAGATGTCATTTGTGTTCATGATAAGCAATTTAAGGCAAGTGTGATCACATAATTAGGACACTTGGTATTACTTTGCTATTAGTTTTGTAGACTGGTGTCCATTTTTTTGAAGCAGATGTTAGAAGACTCCCAAAGCAATGCAAGATAGAGGCAGAGTATAATGAAGTTTACCTTCACTGTTGTCTATATAATGTACCCTAACTGTTAAGAGGGAATTTAGAGTTTAATTTAAGCTATTATGATGATTGTCCCTAGCCCTAGCATGGGTCATGAATTAAATCCACTCAAAGGAGGGGTGGAAAAGAGGAGGCAGGGCCATGACCCTGCCTTCCTGCTACACAGTTGTAGAGAGCAGGTGCATGCGGCATACTTCAAGAAATAGTGCAGCACACATGCTTCACTTGGGCAATTGGAAACTGAAAAGGGGATCGTGCTTTTTTTGGTGCCATCCCTCCCTGGGCTTCCCCTGGGACAATGCAGAATCTCAACAACCACAACTCACAGCCATGGCTAAATCCAGCAATCTAGCTCAAAACATTATGTTATATTTACTGTAAATTCTGCCTTTCCCTCCAGTGATCTCAAAGTGGTTTAGAAAGGTAAACATAGTTATTTGCAAAGAGGAGCCTACTTTATACATGGGGAAACTGAGGCCCCGAGCAGCATGAGGCTTGATCACATGCCTTTCTTTCCTTTTACTTCAGTCAGCTTTGAATTAGGCCCCAAGTGGCTTGTCAAAGGTCACAGAATCAGGAATAGATCCTAAGTGTCCTAACTTCCAGTCCTCTCATCTTTTACACACACTTCAGCTTAAGTGCAGCAGTGATATGGATATAAAGTTATTAACTACAAGATGGATTTATGGATGGGCAACCTTCAAACAAAGCAGTTTCTTCTTAGGCTTGAACCTTGCCACAGGGTCTGTGGACTCCTGAGATGTGTATTTATGAAACTGCCCTAAAAAGAAGGCATGAAGTATAAAGTCTCAGTATTTTTTTTTAAAAACCTTCCTATCCAAAAATATGAAGTAAAAGATAGGCAAATTAGCATGGAAAATTCCAATATCCGCTCCCTAAAACCAGGGTAAACTGAGTTAAGAAGAGCTGAATTGGACTGACCTGGTCAGTGTCATGTTGCTTTTGAGCAACAGATCAGGTATTCAGCCCTGCTCTATGGAGAGCAAGGTATCATAATTTGTCTCCATCTCCTTTATGCCATCTGGACTGCATCTGTTTCAAATTTAAACAGCTTCTTTTCTTCATTACAGATAACTGGAGCTAAATGTACAAAGCAGGTGCTGTTCTTACTCTAATTCCCACTGTCCAGATGAATAGTATTGAAGTCCAGCCTGGCCTAATGCTTTTCACCGGATTTTCTGCTTGTTCTACTTGGCGTTGACTTGTTATCTGATGGTTTGCCAATATATTAATAATGTCATCAGCAATCAGAGACATCAGATTGCAGAAAGGCAAAGTGGCACAAAGCCTCAGGGTCTTGCTAGTTGCCTTTCTCCTTCTGGATGTGCAGATAGCCAGAGTGGTAGAAATACCTTCTTGCACCTTCACATGCAGAGAAGGCTTTGCACAGTGCAGAGTTCAAAATGCTGCTTCTGCTCAGCAAGGCACTTAACAGAAAGGGCGTTACATAGCTTGAAACCACCTCAGTCTTCATGATCACCTAAGAAATCTGCAGCTGCTAGCTCAAACCAGGTATTGACTATCAGGTAATAGGAACTGAGAGGTCTCTGTGGTGGTTCCCCAGCTGCGGACTCTCTTTGCCACAAGTGATGAATTTGAGCCCAAACTTGGCAGCATTCTGATCAAAATGTAAAACACACCTCTTTGGTAAACCCTACCCCAGAATTTCTTTTTAAACACAAAACAAAAAGTCCTACAAATACATAGTCATACCTCCTCTTGGCCCAGAGGAAAGGGGGGGGATTTCTGGGCTTTTGTGTGTTTTAATATTGTGCAGTGTTTAGATACCATCTTATAAGCACTGTATTAAAAAAAAACTATAACTGGGTTCAAAAAAGAACAAGATATGTTCATGGAGGATAGATCCATCAATGGCTATTAGCCAAGATGGTCAGGGATGTAACCCTATTCTCAGAGTGACCCTAAACCTCTGACTGCCAGAAGCTGGGAGGGGAAAACAGGTGGATCATTCCAGCTGCCTTGTTCTGTGCACTCCCTATGAATCTCTGGTACTGGCCACTGTTGGAGGCAGGATATGGGCTAGATGGGCCATTGGACTGACCCAGTATGGCTATTATGTTCTTATGAATTTAGTCTGGTGTATGAGCAAAAAGTGTGAGGAGGAGTCACATTTCTGCTCACATTGAACTTTGTGCACTTGTATATTTCACCCCAGGCTGTGGCTCTACATTTTTACTCAAGCAGAGTTTTGCCTGAGCCAGTGAGTATTGCAGGTTCAGGACCTGAAGGGGAAAATGTCGTTCCTTATGGTGACACTGGGCTCTATGAACTAAGCATGCACAAAAGAATCCTCAAGAAGACTTCTTCAGAGCTACACTTCTAGGGTAGATGCATTCAAAGTGTGACAAAAAATGATTTCTGATTCAAATAATTTCACTGTAGTAATTAAACGTCAGTAAAAGAGGTTCTCTTCAATTAACCTACTGAGTAAATTAAGTTGGCTTTGAATTAAATAAACCACAGAAAGCCATAAACAATTACATTCAGTGATCATAGTACATTAAAAATATCCATTATATTTTATTGAAGAGATTGAAATGTCATTACTTTCCTCAAGGCTTGAATTGGTGGGACTACTCTTCCAAGTTGTGCTCAGCATAAACTCCTAGAAAAACATCATGTACTATAGCCCAACGTAGAGTCTAGCAGTTATAACAGACGTGCTGATGTGTAACTAGTGTTATTAAGGTAATACATGAAATAGGGTTTTGCATAGCCTATACCACTGCTATCGCACTTTGCTGAAACCATTCCCTATTCAGCAGGTTATGTTTTTCTGTTACTAATTTAACTGAAGTATTTATGTATTTAGCTGTCAAGTTGCATATTTCTCTTGGTGAAATATGAAGCAATAATATGCATTACTTTGCTAGTAAACCTGTGCACTGCACAAGTTTAGATGAACAGATCAGGTGTGATTTTTACAAGCACTTAGCACTGAGCTAATTTCTTCCCTTGACATCAGTGTGAGCGGAGTTAGGCCAGTATTCATTGCTCTTGAATATCTCATCCATAATGTGCATTGTAAGCTTGGAGGCAGATACGCTAACTGCAGAAGGTAAAATAAAGCCTCAAACCATAGTTCAGCCCAAGTCCCCTTCCTCAGGCCTGGATTTACTAGCACAAAGAAGGTTGAAAACCAAGAGCAAAGCAACTCAAGCCACTCAATAGTAAAGACCATAGTCCTTTCCAGCTTTCAGTAAATTGGGAGGGGAGCAGACAGATATTTCTGCCACTGCAGCAGCTTCTCCTTTGCTTTAATGATCAACGTCAGGTTTCCCATGTGATAGGAATGGAACCTGAGCTCTCCTTGTAAAATCTTACATGCCACAAATTAGAGTACCTCTGTACTTCATCACATACATGTGTAATCAGAAATGTTGACTGATATATTAATCTTCTAAATGAAAATAAAAGTTACTCCTCACTGTTTGAACATGATCTCATGGGCTAGATTGTTCCACAAGAACACATTCCATAATAAGGGGTGGTGCATGGCTGGGCTATTTCAGGAGCATCTCATAAAAAAATAATTGTGGCTTTAGGACCCACAATTCCCTCCCTCTTCTTCACTTGCTCCTGGATGAGGGGTCAGGGTAGTAATTTCCTGCTGGAATATGCTCATCTGTGTCAGTTTAGCTGCACTAGCCAGCAAGAAAGTGTGTGCATGTATGGGGGGGGGGGGGGAGAGAATCCTGTCATTCCCCACTCACTGGCTCCATGGAGGTGCATAGACCCATTTACTCTTGCACACTCAAACCCAAGGTCTAGACACCACTCACCTAGGGGTGTGAGGTGTGTACTCCCTCTTACTCCAATGGGCAAGCACGTACTCCAGCTCATTATCTAGTTCTATGGTATTATAGTTTTTTTGACGGCTACCATAAAAGTTGTGTGGGAAGGCAAATGTTGTGTCTGCCAAATAAGTGGTTTGACATTAACAAGAACAGAAGCAGTGGCACAGCTTATGTCTCAAGTGAATATACCTTACTTTAAATGTCATCACACTGCACAGAGCAGAATTACTGCTAAATGTCTACTGCTACTAATTACAGTGTTAACGTCATTATCATGCATGAATAGATAGGGATGTGCTTTTGGTCAACTAGCATAACCACTGTATAATTGAAATGGCTGGGAGTTTGAGCAAGTTTTATTTTATTGATGGATTAGGATGATCATTTAGTGGAGCTATTATGGATGGACTGGTGTTTGGGGATGAGCTCCCAACACCTATAAAATATCTTTAAAAGGCTGGCGTCTTTGATAGCCTCCAACAGACAAACTCCCCAACACTTGCTTACACAGGGCTGAGGTGATCTCATGAAAATTAGGGGTGTGAAAGGCAGGTATCTGGTGCCTTTTAAAAATAACCAGAGAGCTCAGGGCAGATGGGGCTCTTGAGCCAGGGAGAGCTGCCTACCTAGGAGAAGGAAAACTCTGACTTCAAATCTCCATCTATGCATCAAAAAAAGGCTGGTGTTGGGCAGCAGTGACACCAGTACCACCTGTTGGTGATTCACCAGGTTTACGGCAACAAGGTGGGAAGAGAGTGGGCACGTATTTAGTCCAACTGGGGAAAGGCCCTCTCACTGCCCTCAAGGGTGCTAATCAGAACACTATAGTTTTGGTGCAAGGTGACTATGTCGGTGCAAGCAGTTTCTTTTTTAAGTACATTATCAAAGGGCAGTAGTAGATACCAGTAATAAGAAGAGGTGAGACTGGCCTGTATGCTTCTCCATACTACTGCTAATGGTGGGAGACCATCCCAGTCCTATTTCAGAAGTTCACCCATCTCAAGCCTAGAAGCCCTGGGACAATAAGATTTCTGGTGCCTGGTGTCTGAGCTGCCCTCTAGAAGAACAGGGGGACTAGTAGTCATAGCAAAGGGTCAGATGAAAAGCAGTGATCTACACAGCCAAATAAACCCCATATACTAATATTAGCAACAATGAATGTATCCAGTCTGACTGGTTGAGGTGTAGAAGTAGCCGATATGATAGTAAGGAAAGGTATCGATGTTCTTTGCGTACAGGAAATGTAATGGACAAGGGATGCAGTGAAGGAGTTGGGCTTAGATTGCAAACTCATCTATTTGGGTGAAAAAAGAGGGTGTAATGGAGTCGGCATGGTAGTGAGAGGAGAGTGGAAGAAGATGGTGATTGAAGTTAGTACAGTGTGTGACAGACTGATAACTGTATGAGTCTGTTAAAGAGTGAGCTCTGTTTGTAGTATCAGTGTGTGCACCTCAGCTAGAATGTAACACAGAAGAGAAGGAGAGTTTCTGTCAAGACATGCAGGCACTAGCATTCACAGCAGCGCCAGAGGAACGGCTGTTATTGCTAGGGGGATATGAATGCACAGACAGACAAAAACTGAAGTGATATGATATGTGCTTAGGAAAATTCAGCATAGGCACCATGAATAAGGAAGGGAAAGCATTACTAGACAGTAATGTGGTAAAAAGATCCACAGCATTGCAAAAATGTGATGCAACGGTAAGGAGGATGGTGTTATAAAACCATTGGTAAATGATGATCTGGGGAGACTGCTAGTAACACCTGAACAAGTGACATAAAGGTGGAAAAATACATTGAGAGTCTCTTAAATTAGGCAAACCCCTTTAGGGTTGAGCTGCAACATGTGATCTCAATGCGGTGCTTGAGCCTAACATATCAGAGGCAGAAGTGAGAAAAGCATTACAGGAAATGAAGAATGGTAAGGCAGCAGGACCTGATGAAGTGACAGCAGACCTGGTGAAAGTCTTGGGTGAGAGAGGCATAAAATGGCTGAACAGAATGGTTAAAGCTGTATGGCAAGACACGAGATTTCCCAAAGACTTACACAAGTCTATCCTGGTCCCAATACATAAGAAAGGAAACATCCATGAATGTGGAAACTATCAAGGGATAAAACTATTGTCACATGGGATAAAGATACAGGAACACCTCATAGATGCTAAGATTAGGAGAATGGTGGATCCTCTCCTCAAACAAGAACAGTTTGGCTTTAGGAAAGGTCAAAGAAACCACAGATGTCATGCTTGTAATACAGCAAGAGAAGCAGCTAGAGAACTAACAGAATAGCTTCTGGGCTTTTATAGACCAAGAAACGGCACCTGATAAAAGTGGACAGAAGGATGTTTACACACCAGTGCTGAAGAAATATGGAGTGTCGGAGGATTTAATAACTATAATGAATTCCCAATATAGATCACTTAAAACAGTGATCCGAACATACTTTGGAACAACTAGTACTGGGGCTGGCTTTCAAACTGCTGTTTATCACATTGATGGACTTAGCAGGAAGATCCCAATGGGAAAAGGTCAGAAGCTGCAATATGCAGATGACATAGCAATAATGGTATCCTCAAAAGAAGACCTGGAGGTAATAGTATACCAGTGATATGACCAGCTAAGCGGGCATGTGATGAAAATGAACATAACTAAGCCTGGGGCGCCACAAAGGAAATTGAACATAGAGATCAATGGAGTGCGACCAAACCAGACTGATCAGTTCAAGTGCCTTGGGGGCAGGGTCACAAAAAACTGTGAGCTTGAATGTAAGATACAGTCCAGACTGGGGAATGCTGGGAAAGTTTGGAATAACATTTCAGGGTTATGTAAGACAAGCATATGACAGACTAAAAACCCAAATGTACAGAACAATGGTGAGTCCCACAATGCTGTGTGGTGCAAAAGCATGGGTGATAGAGAGTCTGCAGATTCAATGCCTACAGGTGTTTGAGATGAGATGTCTTTGCATTATTAAAAAAGTTACATGAACAGACAGATTTAGAAATGAAAGCATTAGGATGGAAGTCCAAATCCATGATAATATCCAGGACACATGACTTTACTAGTTCAGTCACATACAGAGAATGAATGAAGAGGTGAAGATAACAGGCCAGGAGAAGTGGTAGGAAAGAGACCCTGACAAAAGCCAAGGAAGTACCAAGTAACAAGAAGCCAAGGATGGATTGCACCAAAGAAGTTGTTAAGCAGGTGGACTTCAGTGCCATCTCAGACAGACAAAGACGGTGGATGTTTGCACAATGACCTGATCCCAGTGGATGGGATAATGGGAAGAAGATCACTTGGCAGTGATACTTTTCTGTGCATTGCAGCTGATATGGAAACACCTAACTGAATGTGCACTGAAGCTGCAACCTTATCACCAAATGTCAAGTTAGATGGTCACCCAAAAATATCACCTAGAATATATGACTTATATCTAAAAATGCAGCTTGATATTTGGGAAAAGTGGTTATCAGGAGTATGAAGCCATAGCACTGGCTCTATAGTTTATTATAAACCAGGATTCCATTTTAAGAACCATTTTTACCACTTCAATTGCAGAATAAGTCTGGTAAAGAAAACAAAGTCTGATCTGAAAAGTATCTCAAAGGGAAACTAAATTTCTGAAGATCAAATGATCCCTGTAAAAAGCACTCCAAGAATTTGTCTATAATAATTCTGTGGAATAGATGAGTTTGCTGTTAAATTGCTCAGCAGGTAACGCAGTCAGAACTCTGTCATACCCTTCTTAACTAAGGGCCTGTCTTCACTGTGGGGTAAGTCGACCTAAGTTACACTACTCCAGCTATGTGAATAATGAAGCGGGTGTCAACGTAGCTTAGGTCGACTTACCCCGGTGTCTTCACAGCGCTGAGGCAACGGGAGACACTCTCTGGTTGACTTACCTTACTCTACTTGGAGAGCTGGAGTACTGGGGTTGACCGGAGTGCCTTCTGCCATCGATTTAGTGGGTCTTCACTAGATCTGCTAAATCGATCCCTGCTGCATCAATTGCAGCAGTGTCAATCTCCCTGGTAGTGGAGACCAGCCCTAACTTTGTGACGTCAGTTATACTGAAGAGAGTAGGTCTTTCCTAATGAACGAATCTCTTATTTATGAATGCTCTCTCTCTCTCTCTCTCACACACACACACATTTTTTGCTCTTGCCTAAGTACATGTCAACATCAGAGTTTTATTTGTTTGTAGGCAATGGGAGATGTGCTTTTGCAATTGAAAACAGAAAGTGGGCCCTAGCCATTATTCGAGCAGAGTATGTCAGAAAATAATATAATTTGCAATACCTGATCCTGTTCCCACTGGCATCAAACTCTGATTCACTGTGTGTGAAATTCACCCCATGCACAGAAAGTCAGCACAAGATCTATGCACCACTTAAGTCTCACTTACACCATCAAAACTGGGTTTTACCTTATTTGAATACAACTTCTGATTTGTTTGTTGTATTTGTATTTCGTATATGGTATGGTGTATGTTAACTATCAAATTAATGAAGAGATCTATACAACAAAATGTAATTAGGAAAAGTTAATTCACAACTGATTAATTAAATTAAAGCTAGAAACATCCTTTATAAAATTCAGATCTCTTATCAAACATGTTCAATTAAAATTAACAACATATATTAATCTGTCCCCTAAAATGGTGTAGAAAGTGAGAGATTCTTGGGAGATAAAATTACAGAAGTAAGAAATGAAAAAAGGAAAGTGCTTAGAAGAAGACAAGAAAATCATCAAATATATGGGGCAAATGGTAAACTCTTTTCCAGTAGAGTGTATATGACTAGGAATAATAATGAAAATAATAATAATAATTAATAGAAAATCACCTGACATGTCACATGGTTACCTGTCTATAATGCTCATTTCATGTTTGTTTGATTCATTTTACACAAAATAAATCGGATTTTTCCAAAGGAGGAAATACTTTTACTATTAAAAAAAGCCAGGAAGCAAATGCCTATCAAATAAAAGATTTCAAATAACAAAAGACATTTTTTAAGCACTTACTCTAGTTGTCTTGTGCCAATTCCTCCTTTAACTAGAAGCATGAAAAATTATATATTTGTTGATAATAATATGCCTCTGCACGTGGTTTTAACTGCTATTATTTCCATACCCCTGTTAACTGCTCACCTTTCATGTTGAAATGCAATTCCTGAAAATATACTGGGTATCTTGAAGTAACAATCTTCCTTTTCTTATGGGTATATAGCACAGAAAATGAATGTTACTAAAAGGTACCATTTTAGTTACCATTTATGATTGTTTTAATCTAACACTTAGCACAATTTGCATTTGCTAATTTCCAATCTCTTTCCTCCCTTCCCCCCATTGCCACAAACACAGACAAAAGAAAATATGTGTAGCTGCTGAATCTAGACCAAAGGTACTGAGCATCTACCAGTAACCATATATTCCTTTCCACAATGACATCAGCAGTGGCAATTGTGCATGCTATGGGAAAGTGTCTAAGTATTTTTCTACAAAGACACATAGTGGGATGGAGTTCCATTCTTGTTAAATTCATAGCCTGTATCTCAGCATAAAGGCTTCTACGCCAATCAATATTTTCAATCTCACTAGACTCTGATAGGGGACACTGAAGGGATTTTACATTATTCTTGGTATGAATGTATTGATCAAACAATTATCCTGTGGAAACAGTAGATCATTACAGGCACTTTTCACACAAAATGACTAATTCAGCATTTGAAACATAATCCTATAGTATCTTTTTACCTTTAATGGCTTACATGTTCTTGCCAATTCAACTTTTGCATAGGAACTGTTTTGCTTTTGAAAACAATAAGCTATGGTACAGTATAGTAGTAATGATGCTTCAATTAAAGCTGAGATGATAGCTCCTTTCTTATAACTTTTCCCCAAAAATTACCTTTTGGGACATATCTTCTTATGTTTGTTCTATGTTTAGAGAAAAATTATTTGGAAAAGCTTAGAAGCAGTTTTGGAAGAAAATCCATTAATCTAATCAGCTATCCAAGTACCAAGACGTGGTGTATTTTAGTTATTCACTGACAATTCCTCAGATACATTTTTGCAGCTGGATAGCTCAAAAGCACTTGTTTTTCTTCTAACAGAAAACTTAACAAGTTGTGAAGTTCATTGAATTCAATGGGAGATGCAGGTGCTCTAAAATTCAGGCCACTTCTATTTAGGTGCCAAAATATGGATTTAGCAGCATAAATTTTGAAGCTCAAGTTTGAAAACGATGTCCCAAGTACCTATGTATTCTACATGCTTAGTTATTCTTTTGTATATTCTTCTGGTAACTGTGTAAGATGAAAGGTGACCGCATAAAGCAGAGGTCCTACAATACAGGTTTATAATGCTGAAGAAGAATTGATGCCTCTTTTCCTTTAAATACTTGTGACAGATATGGCAATTTCCTGCAATATCCCTGAAAAACCTTACTGAATTAACTTTAAGTATATTTAGGTATTATTGTGGGATTGTATGTAACTTTTTTAGGGGGGCGATGTGACCACTGTAAACCTTGCAAAGTGTTGTTAGCACCAAAAGTCTACATTGAACAATGGGATAAATGGAGTTAAATGGTAATCTCTAGGGGGAGATGAATGCAAATTTATCCCCCTCTAATTATGCTGAAACCCAGCCTTTTGAAGTTATGCCTTGAGAAAAAGACCTTGGTCTGCTGATCACTATACATGAGGACAAGATCAAAGGCCCAAGCGGTATAAAGGAAAGACGGAACTATTCATGGTGGTTCTTGTTCTGAACAAAAGCTGTTATGAATTTGTAACCATGGAAAAAAAACGCTGAAGGACTTGAAGGACTGATTGCCTACTAAAACCCTTGCTGGAGCTGGGATGATCTCTGGTAAGCTTATTAGCACATGTAGGTTCTTTCATTGTTTTAATATGTTTTTTTCTTGAATGCTTTCACCCTCAGAATACATGTGCTTGTTCATGGATGCAATAAATTATAACTGTTGTTGACGTCACTAGGCATCACCCGAGGTAACTCGGGAGGGTAGACGACCACAAGGGTCAATGAAGCCTTCCTGCACTAGGCCTAAGTGAACCAAACTCTATCCTTCCATGTTTAAACTCTAATCAACCTCAAAAGCCAGGTGCAATTGAAATATGTAAGCAACCAGTTATCTGTGTGCAACCCCCTGCTCAAGCGGTAATAATGAGGCCTGCATGTTTCTGGCTGAAGGGAAAAAGGACAAGATAATGGTTTAAAGAAGTTACTAACAAGCTAGGCTTATAGCTGCCAAAAATGACTTAACTGCTTAAATGTACTTGCTATTTGCTTAGTAACTGTTACCAGGGAAGGGAGGGGAAGGGGGGCGGGGGAGGCTTAACTGCAAAATGTATAAAAGAAGAAAAACTGTTTCTGTTAGTGTGCTTGATCTGAGACGTGCCGGTCTCCTAGCACCGCTTTGGGATCCCAAATAAACTTTGTTTGCTTCTCCCCCTGGTGTGTTTATTGGCGCGAAGCACACGGGGCAACGAACCCCGCTGTTGCTTTGCCTCGGGCCCTCTGTGCCAGCAACAGTCTTGGCGTCCCTGGGTGGGCTCGAGGCTGAAATTTAGCCATGCCCGGACCCCTCTCGGAGGTCGACAGATTGCGGCGACGCCCGATGCCCAGCGCACACCGGTGACTTTACCGGGGGCCTCGGCGGAGACGTGGTTTGGTCGACCCCAGAGGGCACAACGGTGCAACGCGCTCAAGCAGTGGAGAAGCAGCTGCGGGCGACGGTGGGGAACCGGTCCCGTGGATAAGGTAGGAACAGTCCAGTGGGGACTTTATCTGTCTTGACCTGGGGACGCCCAGTGTCTACCTGTTTTGACCTGGGGGCGCCCAGTGTCTCCCTGCGGGGCAGGGACAGAGTACTGCAGGCAGGGCAAGGTGTACACCCTTGGAATGCATTCTGGTGAACTGGAAAGTGTTTGGATCGGATCCGTTGATTAAAAGTAAACTGAAAATATTCTGTACAGTAGACTGGCCTCAATATCAGCTAGAGGACCAGGAAAGGTGGCCACCGGAAGGATCACTTAATTATAACACAATCCTTCAATTACTTCTGTTTTGTCAGCAAACGGGTAAATGGAATGAATATATGTATGTACAGTTGTTTATGTTGCTAAGAGATAGGTCAGCTATTTTGCAAAAGTGTAATTTGACTCCGACAGGTTCGGTAGTAGCTACTGTTAGTCCCCAGAACCCCCCCCCACACACACACACAGCTGTAATGGCAGATCCGGTGTCCCCTTCGGCTATCACACCCCCACCATATAAAGACAAGGTGTCTCAGGTCCCAGAGATTGCCCCCTCGGTGGAATTTTATCCGTTGATCACTGAGACCATGGTGTCCAGACATGGCTCAGATAGGAATCAGGCCACTACTATGCAGGTTTACACCCATGTGCCTTTTAACCCGGTGGACCTAGCAGCCTTTAAGGCACAGGCAGGGGAATTCTCTACGAACCCAAGCAAGTTTATCTCGGTCTTTGAAGGGTGCCTGGCTAGCTGTAAGCCTGACGGGGATGATTGTAATGTCCTTATGCGGACCCTGCTGTCTGAGGTGGAGCGTAATCAGGTTGTGTCTAAAGAAAAGGAGAAGAGGCAAGTGAAAATGATGGTTGCAGCAGTACAGGCCGGTGGCAGGGGAAAATTCCAGGAAAGGGAAGGGGCTGGGGAATGAGAGGCCGTGGGCGTGGGTGCCCTGGCTTACAGGAAAGGCATCTGGGTCGCAACCAGTGTGCCATATGCCGAAAGGAGGGACACTGGAAAAATAAGTGCCCAGAAAGGGAAGGTACCCCTATGATGGCAGCGGAGGATCAAGAATAGGGGTGTCAGGGGAGACGGACTATCCTGCCCCCGGAACCCCGAGTAAAAATGCGGGTGGGAGATTCAGACATAGACTTTTTAATAGACTCTGGAGCTGCACGAACCACCGTAAACCAACCCCTGCAGCTGCCTGTGTCAGAGTCCCTCACTGTGGTGGGTGCCACAGGGAAAGGAACCAAGTGCCCAGTATATGCCCCAGCGGAATGTGCTTTGGGAAACAGAACTCTATTTCACAAACTGGTTTACCTCCCTGATTGTCCAACGCTTCTACTAGGACGGGACCTGCTTTGTCGCTTAGGAGCCACCCTGCATTTCACCCAAGATGAAATAACCCTCACCTTACCCCCAGAGAATGCCTGGATAATGACCCTTGCAATTGAGCCCTCAGCCATGCAAGCCCCAGAGTGGAGCCAGTGGGAGGACAAAAGGAGGGTTAAAAAGCAGCTTTGCTGGACAGTGTTGGCCCAGGGATTTAAAAATTCCCCCACCCTTTTCGGCCAGGCCCTGGCCAGAGACTTGGAGGAGTGGGACAATGAGGACAGGGTCCTCCTCCTGCAATATGTGGATGACTTGTTAATTGCCGCTGTGGGTCTCACCCCTTGCCTTAAAGCCACTGTGAGCCTCCTGAACTTTGTTGGACTCCTCAAAAGTGGGTGTGCTCGTCCTGGTTTGTTACTCCAAAGCTCTGTATAGAAGTTATTTTACTGGAAGGGTGTATAATGGCAATGTGTATGTGTTCATTGTTGGGAAAAGGTGTATGAGTGAAGAGTGGAAGTTTCCTTTGTAAGTTAAAAGAAGCCAAGAAGGAGAGAAGGAAAAAGAACAGAACGAGTTAACTGAGGGAAAAAATATAGCTAGCAAGCTCAGTCCAAAGATAAGATGCTGGCACCATCCAAGGACATTGTTCACAGCTAAGACTTGGCTGACAACCAAGAAAAGGGGGGCCTGAATGTGCCCAAGCAACTATGAGATCTGCAAAACACTGCCAGGCATTAATGAAATGTGTAAGGTTTCTTTTCTCACAGATAAAAGAAGTGCTAACCAAAGACCCTAGCAGCCCTGCCATTCATTGAAATAAGGAGACTGAGTCTACGTAAAGTCCATCAACGAAAAACTGCTTTGGCTCCACACTGGAAAGGCCCTTTCCAAGTCCTGTTAACCACTAACGCCGCTGTGAAGTGCCAAGGACTGCCTACCTGGACCCATGCTTCTCACTGTAAAAAGACAAGGTGAAGTGCTAGTAACCTCTCCCTTGTCCACTGACAGACCTACTGTGCCTTTGGATTTTTCTAAAAAGAAGCAAAACTATTACAGGGTGATGTGCTAGTAACCTCTCCCCTGTATGATGCTGAACCACACTGTTTCAGGAAAAGAGAAGAAGGAACACTTGCTTCATTGAAACCACAAAGTCCAGGAATTCCTGACTACAAAAGACATTAAGAACTGACCCTGGTGAAGAAACAAAGAATTATACGCTGGCAGGGAGGCTCTTACCCAGCTTATGAATAAATATTTTCTAACCTCTGGACTTAGACCCCTGGCCTCCCAGGTACAGGCTGAATGTCTAGTCTGCCAAAAGAACAACCCTCGACCAGAAGTGTCAGTGCCACCAGCCATTCTGGAACCTACCCCAGGCCCGGGGCTGGTTTGGCAAATAGACTTTACTGAGTTCCCCCGGACCCAACGATTCAGATACCTTCTCGTCTTGGTGGATCGATTCAGCGGATGGCCTGAAGCCTTCCCATGCCGTAACAACACTGCCAAAACGGTGGCTCTTAAATTTGTCAAGGAGATCATTCCTCGCTTCGGACTCCCCCAGTGGATGGAATCTGACAACGGAACACACTTCACATCCCAAGTCGTTCAAAAGATATCGGATGCCCTGCAGATCCCCTGGAAACTCCACACTCCATGGCGACCGCAGGCCAGTGGGGTAGTGGAACGCACAAATCAGACACTTAAGCGGCACCTCTCAAAGGTCTGCCAAGAGGCTTCCCTTAAGTGGCCTGATGCCTTACCCCTTGTTTTGCTCCGCATTCGCGCTCTCCCAAAGGGCAGGTTAGGGCTCAGTCCCTTCGAGATTATGTTTGAAAGGGCATGGTCTATGAACGGTACACCGGTTCTGGCAGGGGAGTGGGAAATGGGGTGTGGCTTTTTATCTCAGTATATGTGCTCTCTGTCTGCTGTTTTCTGTTCTCTCCACAGGTATACCAGAGATTTGCAGCATCTCCCGCTGGATGCCCCTGTCCACTCCTTGCAGCCAGGCGATTCCGTTCTCGTTCGGACCTGGAAGGACGAGCCTCTCCAAGAAAAGTGGAAGGGACCCCACACCGTCCTGCTGGTCTCCCACACAGCAGCAAAGGTCGAGGGACACAAGAACTGGATTCATCACTCCCGTCTGAAGGCAGTGCCCGCTCCTGAATGGTGGACTGTCCAGCCTACGGAAAAGGACTACCAGCGACGACCTGGGACTTAAACTGTTATTCAAAAAAACAGTAAGGCCTGCTGGGAATGCCCTGTGGTCTCTTTGGACAGTCGCAGCGCACTCCCCGTGAAAAGTCTAAGCATTGGTTGTGTTTACTCTCACAGGGCCGGCCTAACCTGGTGGCCTGGTCCTTTTGTTTTTAATCTGCCTACTATTAGTAATTGTTATTTTGTGGGTATTTGGGGAATTGTAATTTTTAGACCCTAGGGTCACCTGCCCAGCATGAGTTCAGGTCCAGGGTCTGCCACAGTGGGACTCTTTGCCATAGGGACACTCCTCTCGTTACCTCCCGTTTCCCCCCAGGCAAATGTGGGATGGAAAGGAATCCCTACTAACTTGGAAACAAACGCATATGAGTCCTTGAAGGTTTGCTTTGCCCAAGAGTTTAACCTCTCTAACTGCTGGGTATGCTCCCAAGTCCCGCACCACGCAGCAGGGTTACCCTGGAGGGCAGTTCCCCAAAATTGGTCAGATAGCAGTTGGGGATGGTTTAGTAGGGGAAGAAATACCTCGGGTACCTCCTTGTCGCAAAACTGTACCATTGAATCCCAGTATGCATTAAGGGACAACCCCTGGCCGCCCCAGGCAGCATAAATCTTTGTATGCCACCTCAGAGCCCATTAAGGAAGGAGACAGGTTGCGTATGATCCTCCTCCCATCCTATGGGGTGGGACGGCTAACCCAATTTTATCGTAGGCTCTCTGTGTTTCTCACCAAGTATGCCAATAAGACCTTAGCCATAAAAAAAAAAGCCTTAACTCAAAGCTATACCAGCTCCGGTTGCTGTCCCTGCAAAACAGACAGGCCTTAGATTATGTTTTAGCCTCCCAGGGCGGGGTGTGTGCCCTTATTGGGAGTGAATGTTGTACTTATGTCCCGGAAAACTCACAGGACATTAATAAGCACGTCCTGTCAGCCGAACAGGCTTTTGAGCAGTGGAAGGCCCAGGAAAGGGAACCCACAGGTTTCGATTCCCTTTGGAGTCGGTTGCCCGACCTAGGAGGACTGGGGGGTGGCCTTGTGCGTCTCCTCCTCACAGGTGTGGTACTGTGCCTGGTCACCCTCCTCCTGATTGCTTGTTTTAAGATGCTCCTCCGTAAGCTTTGTGCCCCCCGTTCCTCAAAAATCCCGGCATACCCTCTCATTGAAAACCCCAGCTTCATAGCACTCAATCATATCTTGTCCACAGAATATGAGAAAACTCAGCCAAAAGCTTGTTGAGTATTCTCAAAGGAGGGAGTTGTTGACGTCACTAGGCATCACCCTAGGTAACTCGGGAGGGTAGATGACCACAAGTGTCAATGAAGCCTTCCTGCACTAGGCCTAAGTGAACCAAACTCTATCCTTCCATGTTTAAACTCTAATCAACCTCAAAAGCCAGGTGCAATTGAAATATGTAAGCAACCAGTTATCTGTGTGCAACCCCCTGCTCAAACGGTAATAATGAGGCCTGCATGTTTCTGGCTGAAGGGAAAAAGGACAAGATAACGGTTTAAAGAAGTTACTAACAAGCTAGGCTTATAGCTGCCAAAAATGACTTAACTGCTTAAATGTACTTGCTATTTGCTTAGTAACTGTTACCAGGGAAGGGAGGAGAAGGGGGGGGTGAGGCTTAACTGCAAAATGTATAAAAGAAGAAAAACTGTTTCTGTTAGTGTGCTTGATCTGAGACGTGCCTGTCTCCTAGCACCGCTTTGGGATCCCAAATAAACTTTGTTTGCTTCTCCCCCTGGTGTGTTTATTGGCGCGAAGCACACCGGGCAACGAACCCCGCTGTTGCTTTGCTTCGGGCCCTCTGTGCCGGCAACACTGTGAACAATTACAACTACTCATAGCCGGTGAGGAAAAAGCAAAGGGCAGAAGCAGGCCTGATTAGGCATCTGGGTTAGTGCAGAATAGCACAGTGCAAGGCAGGGAAGTGTGCAGCCTGTAAAAACTCTGGTTAGGACAGACAGAGATGTGAGTCTCCCTCCAAGAGAGGTGATAGGTAGAGGCCAGAGGCCTAAAAGTGAGTGCCCTTGTTGGACCTCAGAGAGGTAACACAGGTGCAGTTGCCCTAAACTGTGCATTCAATTTTTAAACTATGTACAGTACATACAATGTTTTAGATACTAGGTGAGAGGAATCACTTGTGAGAGAATGTGTCAAGTTAAGATGACATGGACCAGATTCTGCTACCCTAAGACTCACTAAGCAGTAGTATCTTAGTCAAGTAATCCCATATTTTTAATGGGACTTAGAGATAGATGTGAATGGGAATACTCAATGAGTAAATTGCAACTCAAGGTAAGGGTGGCAGAATCTGGCATTCATAGAAAGGTGTTAGAAATGACTGAGAATGAGATTTTTTTTTACAAATGAAGAGATGACTTTTAATAGTTTTCTACCTTTTTTACAAGCAAAGATTATGAAATACTAGATTCAGTTCCAGTAGGTTCAATGCTGTCTTGCTGACAAATTCAAATTAAATTAAATTAAAGCAGACTGAGACTGAGAAGTAAGGTAGGTTTCAATGAAACCCAAAGTCTGATGAAGGCTGCGAGACAGACAGACAATATTATGGAATACACATGGGTCATTAGACATAACAAAGTCCTGTAATTATAAATAGAGGTGTAGGTGTGATAAGAAGATTAACAAGGCAAAAAGCGCTGTCAAGAAACCAGTAAGTAGCCATGAGATACCACACAGGGTAACTGTATAAGTTGAGCAGAAAATCAGCTTTCTGTAAAATGGTAGTGACATGCCAATAATTGAATGAGTAAATCTGCAAGATAAAGATCCTCCTTTTGTCTCCAAAGCTTATTTTGATCAGAATCCTCCATTTTTGGCTTTGGTAGCTTTATGGAAAGATAAAATGTGGTAAGTTATAACAATAAGTGAATAGTGATTGTACATTAATTACCAGTTGAGCATAGAAGGAGTAAGCCCTACGGTTAGATTTTGCAGTTCTACAAAGCTGGTTCTAGAATGACTAGAAGACAAAGATATTGTTTAGAGAAGAGTCCATCCCTTTCACTGTTAATGTCAGAGCCTATTTTATGCACCGCACTTAGCACAGATATGTTATATAGAAGAGCTGTACTTCATATTGGGACCAAAGATGCCACAAAATGGAGTTCTCTAAGCTCAGTCCTCTGTAGTTAAAAAAAATAGAACTGTAAGTCATGCAGTATTTCCAACATAAACGCTAAAAAATTACAGTGAAAGTGAGCCTTGAGATATTTGATATTATAAATGGACATGGGTCAGGCACTTGCACAGCATGGAGCTCAAGCTGCTGGTAGGAGGACATTTTTATAAAGAGGACATTGAAAAATTCATAATGGATATAGACATAAAAATTAGCCATGTTCCAAGACCTAGAAATAAAAGAGAAAAGAAGTATAGCAGGAAGCTAGGGGCTCAATATATAGATATAAACATAGGATTTCATGTTAGTGTACATAGACTGCAAACAAATATTGCAAAACAGAATATTTTCTGAAAAATAAGATTACAGAGAATGGCAGAAGAGATGGTAGAAAAGTTAATAGTCTCTTTCAGGTCAAATTTCAAACTAAAAAGCATGTGTAAACAAGGATGAGGTAAAAGACCGTTGTATCTTATTCTTTCTCTCTTTCTCCTTTCTCTCGCTGTCACTCTGTGTGTGTATGTATATGAAACTTTCTTTCACTGCTAGCTGCTGTTCTTGTACCCAGGAGCAAGAAGGAGGCCCTCTTCTGAAGTCAATGCTTGTGCCAGTAGATATGCATAGGGAATATGGTCTTTAGGAAAGAAATGGGAACATGTCTTTAGGAAAGAAGGAGAAAGGGTGGTCCAATGGTTCAGATGCTCTCCTGGGTTTAGGAAGCCCAGGATTCAATTCCTTCCTGTACCACAGAGTGTCACCTTGTGTAAATCACTTAGTCATTCTATGCCTCAGTTCTCCTGACTATGAAATATAACTAATGCTTCCCCAAAGGACATTTTGACACCGTTCCATTTTTGCAAAAACATTCAAAACTTTTTCTTGTTCCAAAGTGGGGGGGGGACCCACACATTGTTCTGAAACCTCAAACACTGCTGCAAAATTAAACTGTCATCCTCTGGTCAACACTAATGATAATTGGGACAACCAGTTCTAGGTCTGGTTCTGTTCAATATCTTCAACAATGATTTAGATAATGGCATAGAGAGTACACTTATAAAATTTGCAGACAATGCCAAGCTCAGAGGGGTTTGGAGGATAGGATTAAAATTCAAAATGATCTGGACAAACTGGAGAAATGGTCTGAAGTAAATAGGATGAAATTCAGTAAGGACAAATGCAAAGTACTCCACTTAGGAAGGAACAATCAGTTGCACACATACAAAATGTGAAATGACTGCCTAGGAAGGAGTACTGCAGAAAGGGATCTGGGGGTCATAGTTCATTACAAGCTAAATATGAGTCAACGGCGTAACACTGTTGCAAAAAAAAGCAAACATCATACTGAGATGTATTAAAAGGAGTGTTGTAAGCAATACATGAGAAGTAATTCTTCCTCTCTACTCCATGCTGATTAGGCCTCACTGGAGTATTGTGTCTGGAGTTCTGCGTGCCACATTTCAGGAAAGATGTGGCCAAATTGGAGAAAGTCCAGAGATGAGTAACAAAAATTATTAAAGCTCAGGAAAATGTGACCTATGAGGGAAGATTTTAAAAATTGGGTTTGTTTAATCTGAAGAGTAGACTGAGTGGAGACATGATAACAGTTTTCGAGTAAATAAAAGGTTGTTACAAGGAGGAGAGAGACAAATTTTTCTCCCCAACCTCTCAGGATAGGACAAGTAGCAATGGGCTTAAATTGCAGCAAGGGCAGTTTAGGTTACATTAGGAAAAATCTCCTGTCAGGGTGGGTAAGCACTGGAATAAATTGCCTAGGGAGGTTGTGTAATCTCCATCATTGTCTAACCTGCTCTTAAAAATCTCCCAACACCAGTCGGAGATGGTCTAGATAATACTTAGTCCTGCCATGAGTGCTGGGGACTGGACTAGATGAGCTCTTAATGTCCCTTCCAGTCCTATGATTCTATGATTATAGCTCTAAATAGATAGACTGGTCCCTCCCTTATTTCCTCACAGCCAAAGGAAACAGAACAACATGCCTATATTATTCCTGAAAAAAATTAGACTCCAAAATATGCTCCAGTGGCATTTCACATATTGACAACAGCATGAGGCTCAGAGAAACATTTTATTTTTCAAAGCTATAGATTCCAACTTCAAACATTCTGGAAAAGGACCAAACTAAAATTGACCAGTGCATGATGTTCATAAGACAAATGCATCTCATGCACTTCTTAGGCAGGTCAATAACAAAAGTTTGTACTACAGCAATGGTTTTCCCTTAAGTTTTCAGTAAGCTCCAAAACCTCTTAATACTCTACCGATGTGAATCTAATAACCTTGAAGTTAAATCAGTTTATTGTGGTTAGTTTACTCTAGTGTAGTTGTTGAAACACATTGTTGAGTATTATGGATACACAACAGGCAAATGTGTGTTATGTAAATTGAATGAAAAAGGCATAAAGGAAGATAATTTTCTGGTTTCTTGGTTTTCGAGCTTCTGTTCCTCTAGGAACTGTATCAGTCATAAACCAGATGTTAAAACTGCTGCACAAGAGTGATATACACTGTCATGCATGTCATTTGTTTTTTATAATTTCTGTGTGATCACATTAAGTGTTATAATAGTGCTGGTGACACTGATTTAGAGAGCAAAGACGTGTAGGAGGAAGACTGGGATGCAATAAATGAATTTGAGAGGACCACATGCTTATATGGTGATTCAATTACTAATGTAGTCTAATATTTCTTCAGATCCTTTCTGAGAAACATTTTGTACTTTTTCCTAAGTACAAAAATTTAGATTCCCCCCCACACACTTCTGGATAATGAATAATGAGACAGGAGGTATAATGGCTAAGCCTTGGGAGCCATAGCAGCATAGGAAATGCTTATCAGCTCAGATCAATGGTCCATTTAATCAAATACTGTTTCTGTCCATAGCCAATTTCAAATTATTCTTATTTTTAATTCAATTATTGAATCCTTTTTTGACTCCTAAATTCTTTGGTTTAATAATATCTTGTGGTAGTGCCTTCCACAGGTTGATCACACATTGTCTAAAAAAGTACATATCTTTATGAATTCTGTAGAGCTGGTTGGAAATTAGCTGTTGGAATGTTTTTCCTTTGTAAAAAGGCCATTTTGTTGAAATCAAAACTTTAGGCAATAACGTTCCAGTTGTGATGACATTTTGTTTTGAAAAACCTTGGAACAGATGTTGAAATTGAAGTTTCAATTTTCTATTTTGAAATTACTTCATTTCAATTTTGATAGGCTTTCAGAAAGTCAAAATTAGAATGAAACATTTTGATTTTATCTAAACAAAATGTTTTGGTCAACCCAAAATTTTGTTCTTCATTTTGTTTTACATGAAATTACAAATTTGTTTTTCTTTCATTCCATTTTGGAATGAACCCCCACACCCACAATGTTAATGAATTTACAATTAAACAAAAATTCTGGTTCACACACAGCTCTAGAATTCTGTTCCAAATTGCCACTGACTTGTTGCATGACCTTAAAGAAGACACTTCACTTATTGGGGCCTCAGTTTCTTACTGCTGCGTTCTGAACCAGCCAATCAATGGCCATATTCCTAGATAATAATCAAGACTACATGTAAGGAATGTATGGATCATGTAGGTCAAATCAGAGACTAATGGGATAGGATGCAGCCATGTGTCCAGCTGTAGTCTGAAGGAGGCATTTTTAGGAGTCATAACTATTTGGAGCCAATATATCTGTTAGTCTTAAAGGTGCCACAGGACTCTCTGTTGCTTTTTACAGATCCAGACTAACACGGCTACCCCTCTGATACATAACTATTTGGGTATCTAGAAGGTGCGAGGAGCTCAGAAAAATCCCAGAACGGACTGTCTTGATGACTGGATAGCAGATACCCTAGATCAGTGGGTCTCAAACTTTTGTACTGGTGATCACTTTCACATTGCAAGCCTCTGAGTGGGACCCCCCCAATAAATTAAACACACTGTTTAATGTATTTAACACCATTATAAATGCTGGAGGCAAGCGGGACTTGGGGTGGAGGTTGATAGCTCGCGACCACCCATGTAATGACCTGGCGACCCCCGAGGGGTCCCGAACCCCAGTTTGAGAACCCCTGCCCTAGATGAATGGTGATGGTACATATATAGCAATTTTTAAAATTGTTTTACATTCAGGATTTGTCTCAATGAGTTTTGGACCAGAACACTAGAAAGAGACAATGCTGATCTCACCACCTCCAATCCCTCAACCCACTGTATAGCCTATGTCTTGGCAGGGCTCACTGTTATCCAATTATGTTTCATGCAGAAGCTGGTGGCTCCTGGACTCTACAATAGCTGGGAGATGGTGCAGTTAGTGTTTGTTAATTAAATGTAGAGCTGGGTTTCATCTGCATATTGCTATCACTTGTACCTGTGCTGTCCATGATAACAGCTTCATATAGAAGCATATTGAAGCCAACAGCTTCATATAGATGCTCAAAAAGATAAGGGAGAGTCCCTTGTGGGACTACACACACACCCCCCCGAGCTAGAGGAGTAGTTGCCCATCATGACCCTGAAGGTTCAGTCTGATTTGAATCATCTTCATGTGTTTGCATGTCTCTGACGTGGGACAGGAGTATTTGATGGCTGCTGTATCAAGTGCCAGGGAGAGAGGAAGCAGTGTGAGTATTGATATATGGCTCCTGCCATCGATAAGAGGAGGTGAGGTGCAACATTGTCTTTGTCCATTCTCCTTGCCAGAGTTCCTGGATATTGGGAGTAGATAGGAGAACACTGAAGTGGTTCTTTATTAGTTGTCATCATCTCTGATAAACCCAGCTATCTTTCTAATCTATCTATCCTGAAATCTGTCATTGGAATGACTACTCTTTATGTTTTTTTCTATTAATTTAATAATTGTGAGGTGTATGGGTACCACAGTAATGGGGGAGAGAGGAGAGAGAGAGATTAATTGTCTTGGACCTTAGGTCAATGCAATTTTGAGGTGAAAATTCCATGTTTAAGGAAAAATAGGAAATGTTTCTCAGATGGGTAAATAGGTTTAGCTTAGATATATAGACAGACAGGCAGAAAGATCCAACATTGCACACCCAGCCTGAAATGCTTTGGACTTTCCAAGAAGAAAGGATCTGCATAAATCTAAATGAAAAATTAGTACTCAAGAATGTGGTAACTACTGCTCACTAATGACTAACCGAAAAAGAATCCAATACACAGAAGTTATTCAATGGCATTTTCTACATGTACTGTGAACTGATTATATTGTTTCTGAGCAGAACACAGAAACAGTACTTTCTACTGGCTGATACATCAATCTTTGCTGAAGTTGATATATGTGATGAATAGGTGAATAAGCCTAGCATTGCTGGACATGTCATGCCTGAGTTGTACGATGATGATACCTCTGGCACTGTTAGAACTAATTATGATCACCATCACTTGGCTATCAAGTGTCATATTGCTGACACTTTTGCTTCATCATCCTTAAGCAATGGTTTTACAAGGGCTTATTACTTTCTACAGGCCACATTTCAGGTATTCTTTTTGGGCAGATAAAGATGCATATTAATCACTGTATACCTAGTATCTTCAGGAATGTCTGCCTCTGGAAAGTAAGGGATTGGCCCTACAGTCACTCTACTCTCACACCACCCATTGATTCAATGGCAGTTTCATGAGTGGAAACGCGACAGAATCTGGCCCTGAGCTGTTACAAACATTCACAGACAGCGGGTGACCTACCACTGTAGGAGTGAGGTCTAAGAGGAAACCTTTCCCAGGGACATGGAGCAAAACCATTCACACATTCCCCTAATAGTAAAGCCACCCAAACATCTCAAAGCTACTTTGTCTTTTGGTTACCTTGCCCCTAACTGTGCACGGCTCATCCAGAGTAAACGTATACCAGATTATCAAGAAACCTCTGATTTCTACTATGCTATAGTTTCCATAAAATAAAATAAAAAATAAATTAGAAACCTTTCACCCATGCTGATATCTTTGGCTGTCCCTTTGCTCCAAATAAAAATCTAGACATTGTATATCGCTTGATTTATGCTTCTAAAAACATTCAAATTTCATATTAACTTGGCTGCATTGGTTCATTCAAAATCCATCTGTTTAAAATAACAGAGATTAACATTTGATAGATAAGATGAGTTACAAAATGTACTATTTCCTGGAAATAGCTATCATAGTTTTTTGAAAAGATTGAATGCTGTCATTACAGCAAAATGCTATGATTCCAGAGACTTTTTAATTCCACTATTTGCATGTAGGTTTCCTTAGTCATTAGTTATATAGTAACAGCTAATGTTAAATCTTCAGAGTGTGAGATTTCCCATAAAAAAGAATTTAAGGCTTTCCATGGCTTGATTTCATTTTGCCTGAAAGACTGCATTTCCTGCTTACTGTCCAAGTTTATTGCTTATTGGTCAATACTTTTGGCAGTAGCTACATTCAACCAAAATACTATCCAGATGTGTCTGGAGCTTTTTATCAATGAATGTTTATAAGCCTGATTGAATTGTTAACCCTTCTTGAAAGAATATTTGTTTAGTAAAATCTATTTACAATTAGCAGGTAAATTATAAATGGTAAAGCAGCAGATTATCAGTGATGTCAGAAAATGATATTAGGAGACTGGGAAGCAGCCTATGGAAAATGAGTTTTTGGTATCAGTCCAGTTCCTAGTGGATAGGCATCCATCACTAAACCACTACCATAACCATCACCCTTGTTGGCCATCTAAGCAGATAGACTAAAACTATGGAGACTGAACTATCCTTCAGCCCTGGGTAGGTTGCAGAGAAAGAGCTGATGACATCTCTGGGACAGAGTGGGGAATCTGCACTGTGCTGTACCCATTTTATGGATAAACACAGCCATTCATTTTCCAGCCCACCCAAAGGAAAAAAGTAGATCACCTGGTGGATTAGAAGGGAAAATGGGTGGTCTGTGTGTGTCCTGGTGTGACTGAGGCAGTAAAACACAAATATAAGAAGTACAGTAACTCCTCACTTAAAGTCGTCCTGGTTAGCGTTGTTTCGTTGTTACGTTGCTGATCAATTAGAGAACATGCTTGTTTAAAGTTGTGCAGTGCTCCCTTATAACGTTGTTTGGCAACCGCCTGCTTTGTCCACTGCTTGCAGGAAGAGCGGCCCGTTGCAGCTAGCTGGTGGGGGCTTGGAACCAGGGTGGACCGGCAGCCCCCATATCAGCTCCTCACTCCCCTAAGTTCCCTGTGCGGCAGCCGCCCAGCAGGCTATCAATTGCCAGCAGTTCAGCTGTCCCTCCCCCCACTGCCATGTGCTGCTCCTGCCCTCTGCCTTAGAGCTGCTCCTCGGAGCCTCCTGCATGCTGAGGGGAAGAGGGGGGTTAATGTCAGGGTATCCCCCTCACTCCTCTACCCCCATCCACAGAGTGGGGGGGACACGACAGGGCTCAGGATGGAGGGAGCTTGCTGGCAGCAGCTGCTGTCCGAACTTGCTGATCTACTTAAAAAGGCAATGTACTTAGAGTGGGGTCCTCATACTTATAGGGGCAATGCACATCTCTCTCTCTCACACATGGTGTGTGTCTCTGTCTCTCATGCTGTCTCCCCTCCCTCCACTCATGCTGCCTTGTAGAGTGTGAGGCTACATTAACAACAATGTGTTAACCCTTGAGGGCTCAGCCAAGTGCTAGTTCATCAATTAGCAGTAAGGCATTCCCTGGGAAATATCCCACCCTCTTCCACCCTCTGACTCCACCACCTCAACCACGCTTCACAATCATCATTGCTGTGTACAGTATTAAATTGTTTAAAACTTATACTGTGTATGTGTGTGTGCATATATATATATATATAGCCTTTTGTCTGGTGAAAAAAATGTCCCTGGAACCTTTATTTACATTAATTCTTATGGGGAAATTGGATTCGCTTAACGTTGTTTCGCTTAAAGTAGCATTTTTCAGGAACATAACTACAACGTTAAGCGAGGAGTTACTGTAGTGACCAGAAAATCCCCGTCTGCTTGTTACCCAGTTTTATCCATGTCAAGGCTGTATCCCCACTTTGAACTTTAGGGTACAAATGTAGGGGCCTGCATGAAAACTTCTAAGCTTATCTACCAGCTTAGCTCTGGTCCGCTGCCACCATCTTAAGAATTCCCTCCCTGGGAAGCCTTGAGAAACCTTTCACCAATTCCCTGGTGAATACAGATCCAAACTACTTGGATCTTAAACAAGGAGAAATTGACCCTTCCCCCCTCCTTCCTTTCACCAACTCCTGGTGAATACAGATCCAAACCCCCTTTGGATCTTAAAACAAGGAGAAATCAATCAGGTTCTTAAAAAGAAGGCTTTTAATTAAAGCAAAAGGTAAAAATCATCTCTGCAAAATCAGTATGGAAAATAACTTTACAGGGTAATCAAACTTAAGAGCTCAGAGGAATCCCCTCTGTTTTAGGTTTAAAGTATAGCAAACAAGATAAGCACTTTAGTAAAAGGTACATTTACAAGTTGAGAAAACAAAGTAAATCTAAGACGCCTTGCCTGGCTTTTACTTACAATTTTGAAATAAGAGAGACTTGTTTAGAAAGATGGGGAGAACCTGGATTGATGTCTGGTCCCTCTCAGTCCCAAGAGCGAACCACCCCTCAAACAAAGGACACACACAAAAGCCTTTCCCCCCCCAAGATTTGAAAGTATCCTGTCCCCTTTTTGGTCCCTGGGGTCAGGTGTCAGCCAGGTTACCTGAGCTTCTTAACCCTTTACAGGTAAAAGGATTTGGAGTCTCTGGCTAGGAGGGATCTCAGCACTGTACACAGGAGAGCTGTCACCCTTCCCTTTATAGTTATGACACGCCCCCCAAATCACAGATAGTGTTGGACGTTTGGTTCCACACTGGCTGTGATTTCTTTCCTGGAGCTCTAGGAGAAAACAGAGTTAATAAGACACATGTACCTTTAGACATACTACTGATTATATAAAAACTAACAATATGTTTCATTACAAGAACAATTGTTAACCAGTTAACTCTGGGAAACTTTTCCGGGAGAGTGCATCAGCCACTTTGTTAGAAGCTCCCGAAATGTGTTGTATTTCAAAATCAAAATCTTGGAGAGCTAAACTCCACCGAAGAAGTTTTTTGTTATTTCCCTTGGCGGTATGAAGCCACTGTAGCGCAGCATGGTCTGTTTGTAGTTGGAACCGCCGTCCCCAAACATATGGGCGTAGCTTTTCCAGCGCGTACACAATGGCGTAGCATTCCTTTTCGCTGATTGACCAGTGGCTTTCCCTCTCAGACAGTTTCTTGCTGAGAAACACGACAGGATGGAATTCTTGATTCGGTCCTTCCTGCATTAAAACTGCTCCCACGCCTCGCTCGGACGCATCTGTGGTTACTAGGAATGGTTCGTCAAAGTCTGGGGCCCTTAGCACAGGGTCAGACATGAGTGTTGCCTTAAGCTGGTTAAAGGCCTTTTGACACTTATCAGTCCACTGAACTGCATTTGGCTGTTTCTTTCTGGTTAGGTCTGTCAGCGGGGCGGCGATTTGGCTGTAGTGTGGTACAAATCGCCTATAATATCCGGCCAAGCCTAAGAAGGATTGGACCTGTTTCTTTGACTTTGGAATCGGCCACTTTTGGATAGCATCCACTTTGGCCTGTAGGGGATTTATAGTTCCTTGACCCACCTGGTGCCCCAGGTACGTCACTTTGTTTTGGCCTATTTGACACTTTTTAGCCTTAACAGTTAGTCCTGCCTGCCGGATGCGCTCGAAGACTTTTTTCAGGTGCTCCAGGTGTTCTGTCCATGAATCAGAAAAAATGGCCACATCATTGAGGTAGGCAACTGCAGATTCTCCCAATCCTGCTAGGAGACCATCTACAAGTCTTTGGAAGGTGGCGGGTGCATTTCGCAACCCAAAAGGGAGTACATTGAATTCATACACCCCTGCCTGGGTGACGAAGGCTGACCTTTCCTTAGCGGGTTTATCTAGTGGTACTTGCCAGTACCCTTTGGTTAAGTCTAAAGTAGAGATGAATTGGGCATGTCCCAATTTTTCCAATAGCTCATCTGTGCGTGGCATTGGATAGTTGTCAGGACGAGTTACAGCATTTAGCTTACGGTAGTCCACGCAAAAGCGTATTTCCCCATCTGGTTTGGGAACTAGAACCACTGGAGATGCCCATGCACTGGTAGAGGGGCGGATTATACCCATCTGTAGCATGTCCTGGATCTCCCTTTGTATAGCCGCTTGGGCATGAGGTGACTCCCGGTAGGGTGGGGTTCTAATTGGGTGAGCATTACCTGTGTCAATGGAGTGGTATGCCCGTTTGGTCCGTCCTGGAGTGGCTGAGAAAATCGGTGCAAAGCTTGTGCACAGCTCCTTTATCTGCTGTCGCTGCAGACGTCCCAGGGTCGTGGAGAGGTTCACCTCTTCCACGCCACCATTCCTTTTTCCTTCATAGTAGACACCTGCAGGCCACTCCGCGTCATCAGTTTCCTGGGCTGTAAACTGGCAAACGTTTAATTCTCTAGAATAAAAGGGCTTAAGAGAATTAACATGGTATACCTTAGGCTTTATGTTGGAGGTGGGGGAGGCTATGAGATAGTTAACAGCTCCTAGGCGCTCCTGGACCGTGAATGGTCCTTCCCACGACGCTTCCATTTTATGGGCCTGGAGCGCCTTTAAGACCATGACTTGGTCTCCTACTTTGAAGGACCGTTCTCTGGAATGTTTATCATACCAGGCCTTTTGCTCTTCCTGAGCATCCTTTAGGTTTTCTTTAGCAAGGGCTAAAGAGTGTCGGAGGGTGTTTTGTAGGTTGCTTACAAAGTCTAGAATGTTAGTTCCTGGAGAAGGCGTAAACCCCTCCCATTGCTGCTTCACCAACTGTAATGGCCCCTTAACCTCGCGGCCATACACAAGTTCAAATGGTGAAAACCCTAAACTGGGATGTGGTACAGCCCTGTAGGCAAAAAGCAACTGCTGCAACACTAGGTCCCAATCACTGGAGTGTTCATTTACGAATTTACGTATCATGGCCCCCAAAGTTCCATTAAACCTCTCCACCAGACCATTGGTTTGATGGTGATGAGGGGTGGCAACCAAGTGATTCACCCCATGAGCTTTCCACAGGTTTTTCATGTTCCCTGCCAGGAAATCAGTTCCCGAATCTGTAAGGATGTCGGAGGGCCACCCTACCCTGGCAAAAATGTCTGCTAATGCCTGGCACACACTTTTAGCCTTGGTGTTGCTTAAGGGTACAGCTTCCGGCCATCGGGTAGCAAAATTCATGAAAGTCAGTACGTACTGCTTTCCTCTGGGTGTCTTCTTTGGGAAAGGACCCAGAATATCCACAGCTACTCGCTGAAATGGGACCTCAATTATGGGTAGTGGCTGGAGAGGGGCTTTAACCTGATTTTGGGGCTTTCCCACTCGTTGGCACACCTCACAAGACCGGACATAATTAGCAACGTCCTTGCCCATTCCCTCCCAGTGGAAGGACTTCCCCAACCGGTCTTTGGTTCTGTTCACCCCAGAATGGCCACTGGGATGATCATGGGCTAAGCTCAAGAGCTTTACCCGATACTTAGTGGGAACTACCAACTGTCTTTGAGGATGCCAGTCTTCCTGGTGCCCACCAGAAAGAGTCTCCTTGTATAAAAGTCCTTTTTCTACAACAAACCGGGATCGGTTAGAAGAGCTGAGAGGCGGTGGGGTGCTCCGCGCCGCCTCCCAAGCTTTTTGAAGGCTGTCATCTGCTTCCTGCTCGGCCTGGAACTGTTCCCTTGATGCTGGAGACATCAGTTCCTTCTTGGACTGTGGACTGGGGCTTGGTCCCTCTGGAAGCGATGCAGGTGCTGGGGCTGTTTCCATTGACTGTGAACCGCTGTTCGCTGGTGCACTATGTGGTATCTCAGGCTCTGGCTGAGCCTCTTGGGTAAGGTTATCTGCTGCTTCCGCCAGTTCAGGCTCGCTGGTGTCCTCTGGCATTGGAGTTGTAGACGGGCTTGCAAGCGCTGGACTCAGTGCTGACAATGGTTCTGGTGCTGGTTGCGTTGCCAGTTCCGGTTTTGGGACTGGCTTTGGCTGGGTCTCTGGGATTGGATCCACTACGGCTGTTGCAGTCGTTGGCAGGGGATCCGGTTCCACCACCTTTGTTTGGGTCTCTGTTAACACAGACGGGTCCTGGTGGACGGCTCAGGAACAGGGATGGGGGTGGAAGCTTGCTTAGCCTGGCTGCGGGTGACTATTCCCACCCTCTTGGCTAGCTTCACATGGTTGGCCAAGTCTTCCCCCAGCAGCATGGGGATGGGATAATTGTCATAGACTGCAAAAGTCCACATTCCTGCCCAGCCCTTGTACTGGACATGCAACTGGGCTGTAGGCAAGGTTACAGACTGTGACACGAAGGGTTGAATTGTCACTGTAGCCTCCGGGTTGATGAGTTTGGGGTCCACTAGGGATTGGTGAATAGTTGACACTTGTGCCCCAGTGTCCCTCCAAGCGATAACCTTCTTTCCGCCCACTCTCAAGGTTTCCCTTCGCTCCGAGGGTATGAGAGAGGCATCTGGGTCTGGGGTTCTTTGGTGTGATTGGGGTGTAATGAACTGTAATCGGTTGGGGTTCTTGGGGCAGTGAGCCTTTATGTGCCCCAGTTCATTACATTTAAAACATCGCCCTGCTAAGGTATTACCGGGGCGATGTTGGTTGATGGAGACTGGTGTGGTGGGGTGAGAAGGCGTCTGGGGTTTCCCTTGGGATGTGGGTGGGGCCTTGGGTTGTCCCCGGTGATAAGGTTTTGTTTCGGTTTGCCCCTTCTGATATTCGCTCCAACTGCTACTAGCTTTTTTCTTTTCTGTCACCTCCACCCATTTGGCTCCAATCTCCCCCGCCTCGGTTACAGTTTTGGGCTTCCCATCTAGGATGTACCTTTCTATTTCCTCAGGAACACCCTCTAAAAACTGCTCCATTTGCAATAGGAAGGGCAACTCTTCCGTAGATTTAACATTTGCTCCTGATATCCAGGCATCCCAATTTTTCCCAATGTGGTAGGCATGTCGGGTAAATGACACATCAGGTTTCCACCTTAGGGCTCTGAACCGCCGACGGGCATGCTCAGGTGTTAGCCCCATTCTGATTCTGGCCTTGTTTTTAAAAAGTTCATAACTGTTCATGTGTTCCTTAGGCATTTCAGCCGCCACCTCTGCTAAGGGTCCACTGAGCTGCGGCCTCAGCTCTACCATGTACTGGGTTGGAGGGATGTCGTATCCAAGGCAGGCCCTTTCAAAATTTTCTAAGAAGGCCTCAGTATCATCGCCTGCCTTGTAGGTGGGGAATTTCCTGGGATGGGAAGTGGTACCTGGAGAGGAGTTGTTAGGATGGTCTGATGCACCCTGCCTAGTCCTTGCTGCTTCCAGTTCCATCTCTTTTTCTTTCAGCTCCATCTCTCTTTTATGGGCCTCCTGTTTGGCTTTTTCTTCTCTTTCTCTCAGCTCCATCTCTCTTTTATGGGCCTCCTGTTTGGCTTTTTCCAGCTCCATTTCTCTCTTGTGGGCCTCCTCTTTGGCTTTCTCTTCTCTGTCTCTCAGCTCCATCTCTCTCTTGTGGGCCCCCTCTTTGGCTTTCTCTTCTCTGTCTCTCAGCTCTATCTCTTTTTCTTTCAGCTCCATAGCTCTCTTGTGGGCCTCCTCTTTAGCTTTTTCTTCTTTGGTAGTCATTTTCCTGGTTTTCTTGTGCTGGGTCACACCCCTCTGCAGTTGACTGAAACTGGGATGTACTTAGCTCAGGCTCCTGCTGAGTGCTGCTGAGTTAACAGAGACTTTTTAACAAGCTACTCCCGAGGATGTAAAAAGAAAAAAAAAAACAATTCACCTTGTAAATTACCTTTACTAGATCAAAGTTTGCTCACTTATTGAACCGTTCTCTTAACAAAGGACCTTGTTAAAAAAAACTTAACACCTCTGCCTTCAGGCAAGGAGAGATAAGATATGCATCTACCTTCAGCTCTGCTTTCCAAGCAGCTAGAAGGAAAAAAAAAATCTTACTGGCTTTTGGGTTTAAAACGATCCCACCTCTGCCACCATGTCAAGGCTGTATCCCCACTTTGAACTTTAGGGTACAAATGTAGGGGCCTGCATGAAAACTTCTAAGCTTATCTACCAGCTTAGCTCTGGTCCGCTGCCACCATCTTAAGAATTCCCTCCCTGGGAAGCCTTGAGAAACCTTTCACCAATTCCCTGGTGAATACAGATCCAAACTACTTGGATCTTAAACAAGGAGAAATTGACCCTTCCCCCCTCCTTCCTTTCACCAACTCCTGGTGAATACAGATCCAAACCCCCTTTGGATCTTAAAACAAGGAGAAATCAATCAGGTTCTTAAAAAGAAGGCTTTTAATTAAAGCAAAAGGTAAAAATCATCTCTGCAAAATCAGTATGGAAAATAACTTTACAGGGTAATCAAACTTAAAGAGCTCAGAGGAATCCCCTCTGTTTTAGGTTTAAAGTATAGCAAACAAGATAAGCACTTTAGTAAAAGGTACATTTACAAGTTGAGAAAACAAAGTAAATCTAAGACGCCTTGCCTGGCTTTTACTTACAATTTTGAAATAAGAGAGACTTGTTTAGAAAGATGGGGAGAACCTGGATTGATGTCTGGTCCCTCTCAGTCCCAAGAGCGAACCACCCCTCAAACAAAGGACACACACAAAAGCCTTTCCCCCCCCAAGATTTGAAAGTATCCTGTCCCCTTTTTGGTCCCTGGGGTCAGGTGTCAGCCAGGTTACCTGAGCTTCTTAACCCTTTACAGGTAAAAGGATTTGGAGTCTCTGGCTAGGAGGGATCTCAGCACTGTACACAGGAGAGCTGTCACCCTTCCCTTTATAGTTATGACAATCCATATTCAGGATCTCACTGTCCATCACATTGTCTTGGCATTTACCCCAATCCTGAGCCTTCTACAGCGTGCTGCTCCTGAAATATTATGGCCACAATGAGTGCATTCAGCAGCATCTTCCAGGAGCGGCTCAGCAAATTTCAGGCTAATTGTCAGGGAATTATGTCCAAACACTGAAGGACATAATCTCATGATGCTAGGTAGGTAAGGGATATAATTTATTCTGACCTCCTGCATTTATTCTGACCTCCTGTAATCCAGAGGATTTCACCCAGTTACCCCTGTACTGAGCCTAGGAACTTGTGTTTGACTAAAGTATGTCTTCCAGAAAAGCATCCAATCTTGATCTGAAGACATAAAGAGATGGAGAATCCCCCACTTCCCTGGGTAGATAGTTCCAGCCTTATTTCTAACTTGAATTTGCCTGGCTTCAGCTTCCTGCCATCTCAGTTGTAAGAGACACTGTGATGCAATACACTGGAAACAGTTTTTTAAGCCTAGCTGGCATTCAAAACTTGCCCTGCTCTCTGTTTTCTTCTTAGCCAGATTTACACACACTTGACTAAAGCAGTACTTGAGAGTGGCAAGACAAATAACTGAAAATAATGAAGCTAGGCACATTGTGGGTTAAACATTACATGGAGCCATTGTATCCTGCCTACCTCCTGCCTCCACCCCTCAGTCAGGCATGCACTCTCCCCACCTACTCACCAGTTCATTCAGTTCAGTGCAGGTGGAGAGGATTACTAACATTAATGGTAATTGGGCACACATCTCCACAACACACAAGAACCAATTTTCACAGGTGTAACACTAGCAATTTACCAATCTGCACATCTTTCCTCCGCACTCAGGCACCGGCAGCATCAAGCTTCTGAGTTGAAAAATATCCACAGTGCTTGTGGATTTATGAGCACCCCAAAAAGGGAATGTTTGGTTATCTACTGTATCAGAAGTGGTCTGAGCCAGAGTAGCTAAGACACCTAGGGTCCAATCCTTCTCCTGCTGAAGTCAGTGGCTAAACTCCCTTTGACTTCATGGTGCATTACCTTACACTCAGAGAACTAGACAGCTTAGCCTAGAACAACAAATTCTTCTTTGTCAGACAAGTAATACTTTAGAGCTTTCAGATCAAAGATATAGACACCCTGTAGGAAAATCTTAGAGTCAGAGGGGTCAGCAAGTCTTTTTTATATTTGAGAATTTTTGCGAAGAAAACAGAAACCGTTTTGAATCACATCAGATCGGTCACACATGCTTCTGTGTTAAGCACAGAAGGGAGGGAAAAAAGCCCTTTTTAGATGGTTACATGTCACACCCTCATGTCTCAGTAAGCATTCTTTCTTAACTGAAATATGTAGTCTGCACAAGCAGGTAAGCCAACATTTAAAATATCTTTTAGCTATTTAAGTCACTGAAGTCGGACTTTCTCTCACACAGGGAGGTGCAGTATATGAAAGAGTTGTACTTCTGTGCTGGCGAGGCTCATGTGCAAAACTGCCTCTTCTAATTCAATACCACTCAAAGGAGGTGGAAAAGACAGACAGAAAAGAGGAAGTTAATTAAAAATAGGCAATAGGGGGTAACAAACCATAATTGTTAGAGGAAAAAATAGGCAGCGAGTTTAGTCCAAAATGGGAGTCGTGTTGACAATTAAAATTATTAAATAACAAAAGGATAAGGACCAGTTCCTCAAATGATATAAACCAGCATAGCTCTAATGAAGTTAACGGAGCTGTGCAGATTTACCTCAGCAGATCTGGCCCCAAAAGTATGCTAGAAATAGAAAATATATGCCCACTGCATCTTCTTTATTAAAGTGTTTTTCTGACTGTCAGTCCCTTTTTTTCATCTGCTGTATGAAGATAATATGAATAGCTAACATTTTGTGTATGAAATTTGTACTAATTCGCTTGTAAATGCTAACAATGGGGGTGACACGATTTCTTAACATACACATATGTGTATCATTCAACTCCATTATCTACATAGATTTTATATTCATATTTTGATAGTCGTATTACTCTCTGTGAATCCTCCTACTTAAGACATATACAACAATTTCTGTTCTTCGTCTTAGAACCATCTCCCTACATCAGTGATTGACAGTAATAAAAATAGTAACAACTACTTAGCTGTATATACTGCCTATCATGCTGGATTCCCAAGTGCTTTACAAACTATGGGCTTGAAACTGTAAACACTTCATTATGCAAGTAATTGTACTTATATGATTAAGTGTTTGAATAATTGGATGGAGAGATTCATAGATTCATAAATCTTGAGGCCAGAAGGGACTATTAGACATGATCTAGTCTGACTTCCTGAACTTGTGTTTGGCTAAAATACATCTTCTAGAAAGGCATACATAAACACATCCATTATGCATTTTATGCCACTGCATCTCACTCACCACTCATGTTGAGCTGCTTGGCCACATTGACCCCTAAATACTTTTCAGACTCACTGCTTTCCAGGATACAGTCCCCTATGCTATATGCATGGCCTACGCTCCTTGTACAACTTTACATTTGGCTGTCTTTAAACACATTTTGTTTGAATGGGCCCAACTTACAAAACATTCCAACAAATTGCTCTGTATTACTGCCCTATCCTCATAATACATATATTTACTACTCCACCAACTTTGTGTCATTCACAAATTGTTATCATCATTGATAGGTTAGCTATTCAGTAGGGCTGTCGATTAATCGCAGTTAACTCACGCAATTAACTCAAAAAAATAATCATGATAAATCGCAGTTAACCAATAGAATACCAATTGAAATTTATTAAATATTTTGGATGTTTTTCTACATTTTCAAATATATTGATTTCAATTACAACACAGAATACAAATTGTACAGTGCTCACTTTATATTATTTTTATTACAAATATTTGCACTGTAAAAATGATAAAAGATAGTATTTTTCAATTCACCTATTACAAGTACTGTAGTGCAATCTCTTTTTTGTGAAAATGCAACTTACAAATGTAGATTTTGTTTTGTTACATAACTGCACTCAAAAACAAAACAATGTAAAACTTTAGAGCATACAAGTCCACTCATTCCTACTTCTTGTTCAGCCAATCGCTTAGAAAGACAAGTTTGTTTACATTTATGGAAGATGATGTTGCCTGCTTCTTATTTACAAAGTCATCTGAAAGTGAGAACAGGCGTTCACATGGCACTTTTGTAGCCGGCATTGCAAGGTATTTATGCGCCAGATATGCTAAACATTCGTATGCCCCTTCATGCTTTGGCCACCATTTCAGACGACATGCTTGCATGATGATGATTCTCATTAAAAAAATAATGTGTTAATTAAATTTGTGACTGAACTCTTTGGGGGAGAATTGTATGCCTCCTGTTCCGTGGTTTTACCTGCATTCTGCCATATATTTCATGTTATAGACATGTCGGATAATGACCCAGCACATGTTGTTCATTTTAAGAACACTTTCACTGCAGATTTGACAAAACGCAAAGAAGGTACCAATGTGAGATTTCTAAAGATAGCTACAGCCCTCAACCCAAGGTTTAAGAATCTGAAGTACCTTCCAAAATCTGATGAGGCGTGGCACATGCTTTCAGAAGTCTTAAAAGAGCAGTATTCCGACATGGAAACTACAGAACACAACCACCAAAAAGGAAAATCAACCTTCTGTTGGTGGCATCTGATTCAGATGATGAAAATGAACATGCGTCATCCACACTGGTTTGGATCATTATCTAGCAGAACCTATCATCAGCATGGATGCATATCCTCTGGAATGGTAGATGAAACATGAAGGAACATATGAATCTTGAGCACATCTGGCATATAAATATCTCGCGACGTGAGCTACAACAGTGCCATGTGAACACCTGTTCTCACTTTCAGGTGACATTGTAAACAAGAAGCGGGCAGCATTATCTCCTGCAAATGTAAACAAACTTGTTTGTCTGATCGATTGGCTGAACAAGAAATAGGACTAAGTGGACTTCTAGTTTTACATTCTAAAGTTTTACATTCTTTTATTTTTGAATACACTTATTTTTGTACATAATTTTACATTTATAAGTTCAACTTTCATGATAAAGAGATTGCATTACAGTACTTGTATCAGGTGAATTGAAAAATATGATTTCTTTTGTTTTTACAGTGCAAATATTTGTAATAAAAGTAAATATAAAGTGAGAACTGTAAACTTTGTATTTTGTGTTGTAATGAAATCAATATATTTGAAAATGTAGAAAACATCCAAAAATATTTAAATAAATGGTATTCTATTATTGTTTAACAGTGTGATTAATCGCAAATAATTTTGTTAATTATGATTAATTTTTTAATCACTTGTCGGCCCTACTATTCAGTCAAGAGTTTAATAAATGAATGCCTAATTATAGGTTCTGAAATCTACATTCTGCTCCTAAATAAGTGTCCTGACTTTCAAAAGGCACCCCCAGCAGCTCCCTTTGAGATAGAAAATCACATGCTCACAACTAAATGCACACCTATATTAATACTTTAATTGGATTAAATGCTGACAAATAATAACGGAATGAGGATGTATTTTACTCAAGTATAGTAAATGAGAAAATAATCATTATTGTTATGTGATATTGCACCTGATCCTGTCCTCTCTGAAGTTGGTGAGAAAACTCCTAGTGACTTTGATGGGAACACTACGTAACATTAGTCTCTACGGAATTTCATAGACATAGAAGCAAGCAGCTGTCGGACTACGATTGCATGCTATCAACATCCACAAAGAGGAATTACGTGTTTTAAAATTCTCTTAAGGTTGCACCACTCAAGACAGGTAGAGAGAGACTTCTAAGAAAATTAAACCATCCAGCAAACTAACAAGTCGGTCAACTGAAATGTCATTTAACTAAACTCAGGAACTACATTTTTACTTTAGTCCTAGGAATAGCTATGGAGGTTGTCACCAAAATCATCAGGGTCTGATTTCCAAAGATGAGGCACATGGCAGTTTATTTGTGATAGCAGAGCTCAATTAGCATTTGAGGCAATGACTCCTGCAAATAAGAAAAGGCAAAAGGCTTTTATATACTGCATTAATGCAGGAGAAATCTAAAATATCATTATGGAAATATAGCACAGAAATCATTCTGTGGCTATGATATGCAGAAATGTGCTAAGAAGAGAGAGTGCAGAGGCCTTATCAGAATATTAGCAGGGAGAGAATTAACTCCCACAGCTGTACAGGGCAGAGTAATGAAGTGGGGCCAGGGACTGAAAGTCCAGCCAGGCACTCAGAAAGAAAGAAGGAAACTCTGTTAAAGCAAAGTTGCCCATAATGACCCTTGGGTTCTGCCTATTTCATGTTGTATGTAAAAATATTTTGCTTCATTATAATCAATGTGTTTTAAGCCTTTGGAATAAAACCTAGCAGGGAGGTAATCCACTAGGTGAAAGTTTTATTATTGTTTTTTTCCTGAGCCGGTGATCCACCCCAAATGGTTCCAAACCTAATACAAAGTATAAATCACGATATTGATGCAACTATATTATGGAAATGGGCTATAACTGCGACATACCAAAACCTGTGCGTATCAAAAGCTACCTGTGAAAAAGTGTGAATAGGTTCCTATCAAAAACACTGTGTTAAAGATATTTTAAGCAATCTGCAGTAATAGTTTGATTGATTTTCCCTCTTCAAGTTCTTAACCATAATACTGACATGTGCAACCCAGAATAGAATACAGCTTTATCTCTGATAGCACTTCAAAGCCAACATGGAAAAGAGTGCGTTAAAAGTGGTAAAAACCTATTTTTGTCACTAACGTTGGCAGACATGACTCCAAATGCACACAGAGGTCAAATCTGCTAACTAAGAAAATGACATTTTTATCTTCTTACTTTTCAGATGCAATTTGAGCTAAATTAAAAACAAGTACAATAAGTCTAAGTTTCAGTTGAAAGGTTTGTTATTATTGTTGGAAAGGGGTATGAGAAAATTGTAGCTTGAATAAACTGCTAACATCCTGTTGTTTAGAGATTCAAAACACAGCAATGATAATATATGACACAAGAATTTATAGTGTAAAATATATATCCAAATTCAGCGTCCCAAATTAATAGATTTATCTCATGTTCCATTAAGCAAATGTCCCTCTTGTCTTCTTCTCTTGGTGTTTTTATGCATCCATATTATTTTGAGGAAAAGAAAATAAGTTTGCCACATAGTCAGAAACAACTGGGATTTGGAAATATTTTTCAGCTCATTGCAGATATGTTCATCCTTCTGCCAGCTCTTCACAAAACTGGAAGCATGTTGATTCAACTGAATAGCAATATTTGTACTACATACTGCATATTGTGCCATGTAAGTCACAAATGCACTCAGCACACCACTTTTTGGCCACGTGTCTGTTATTTGCCAGAGCAATTTTGACACTAACACATCCAAGAGTCCTCAATGGAGCCATGCAGCAGATTGTTTCATACTAAAAGCACTACAGAATGCCAGGTGAATGGCAGGTGTCCAAAACCATTCCCAGGAAACAGACCTTTTAGAGGGCAGATGTTCTCTACGGGTTTCCAGTTTAGAGTCTAATCTCTAATCTCGATTACACCAGTTTTACATGATGTAACCCTAACATCTTTGATGGAGTTACTTACTCATGTATAGTAGCGTAAGCAAGATCAGAACTGAGCCCTTTGATTTTAACTGCACAGATATGCAAGGTATAAGGTTGAGGGCAGCAGTGTATAGCAAAACCAGAAATAACTTATATAAGAGAAAATTTATTAAACCAGGCTCGTGTAATTTTAGATTGAATATGACAGATTTCCTTCCAGCTCCCATCAAGGGCACCACACATGCACACACCCATAAATAATCTATACAGGTTCAGATTTAAGTACAGTAGTTGCCAGTAAAAAGTCAACATTTGTCAAATGATGCCAAAGAATTGCCTGGTATTTCCTGTTCTAAATGTAGGAGGAAACAGTGACATTTCCCATACCATTGTGTAGTATAAGTTGCCAAAGGTTGTTTTAATGGCAAACACTGAAAGCAATATATAATTAATGACTAAGCTTCTTTTTTAAAAAATAGGGTTCCATTGGATTTTAATCAATTATTTCTTTTAAACAAAAACAAAACCAAACCGTTCTAAATGCTTCTCATCCACCTGCACAGAAGAGCAGTCATCTTCAGATTACTACTTCTGAACCTGATCCTATGACTTTGACTCATATTCAGCAGTACTTTAACTCCACAAGCACTCCCATTGATCCTCACAGAATTACTTGCGCAGTAAGGAACTAGTCAAGGTAAGAAAGGGTGAAAGAATCAGATCCTCCAACAGCAAGTGCTCATGACTGCTTTGGAGAGCTCCGTTTGTGTTAAGATCATATTTCAGCACAGATACCCTTCCAACAACTTGTAAGGATTTTGTTTAACATATATAGCAACCAGCACACAGAAATTTTCAGGCAGGGAAACAGAAATGTATTAATTTTAACTTCCCTCTGCAGATGTAGACTGCACCAGTTTTTTTTCCACTACTGAAAACTACTGTTTGTTTATGTCAAAATATATAAATCAACACACTGATTCTCTCCCCCGCCCCAATTTTTTGTGTGCAAATTTTGCATATTTTGCTTTAAATATTACACTTTTTACATTACTCTAACCAAGATTGCAGTTTGAACCCATATTTTATAATTGCATGTGGAATTTAGCTATGTGTATTTTCTTACCTGTTGGTTAAAAGAGAATTAGTGTGCACAGCTATCCATTCAGACACCAGAGGGGTAAGATCCAAGCAGGAAAGGAAGAAGCTACAACTAAACTGCAAAAGTGTTCACAAGGCAAAAATACCCAGAAGCAAAACACATTTGGATTAAGCTCTCATTTATACAAACTCAAAGTCCTAACCCACGTAAACAAGTAATGAATTCATTAGAGATGCCAAGTTAAAGTCTGTGTGGAATGTCAGTACATCATTGCTGATGTGAACTCCAAACATAGGGTCACTAATAGGTACTGTGCTTTCATTACCTGGGTATAGGGGGTCTGAATCATAGACTATCAGGGTTGGAAGGGACCTCAGGAGGTCATCTAGTCCAACCCCCTGCTCAAAGCAGGACCAATCCCCACACAGATTTTTGCCCCAAATCGCCCCCTCAAGGATTGAATTTATAACCCTGGGTTTAGCAGGCCAGTGTTCAAACCACTGAGCTATCCCTCCCCCCTGGAAAAAGAGAGATGGGAGGGAAAGAGCAGCAGCTTGGAGAATGCGGGCAACAATCCCGCTACCTCTCACATACTAAGCGAGCGCTCTACCATTTGAGCTAATTCCCCATCTACCCCTGATTCTCATCTCACTTGGGGTGTAAATCAGTTGTAACTTCATTGAAATTAATGATGTTTAGCCAGTGTAAAATCACTATCACTGGAAGGACATCAGACCAACTACATTGTAAACAACATATTTTCTGAGCACCGATGCAGGGTGCAATTCAGCCTGTTTAGAGGGGCAGCAGAAGACCTAGTCACTGCTTAAATCACAGTTATGCTACATTTACACTGCATAATCTGAGAGATACAGAGTAGTAATCAAAACTATTTTGCCAACTAGGATTTCTTTCTCTGAGAAGGTTCCAGTCATGTTTCCCAGTATTTATTATATCTTCTTATCAAACCTCAGCAAAAAAAGCTTTTGCTAAAGTCATGGGATTGTGCACTTTATGTCTCACCAGTATCCTACTGCACTCATTTCTGGCATGCACTTGATTTTCTAGGGAGTCCCTTTTCATAATTGAAGATTCACTAGAGATTTTAAGTGTCTTACATTTTTCTTGTTTCTTTGTTTTTATCCCCACTCTCTATCTGAAATTGATCAATTCTCTTCTTTGTACTGGTCATTCTTTGACCTAACCAACTGATGTTGGCCACCAGTGATTCAAATCTCTCTCCTCTAGTACTCTTGTTGAATATAATAGTTGGCCATTTCAAGAGCTGCCATGTGCTTTCATCAAGGGTTGTGATGGCTCATTGGGGTCCACATTAAGGAACCCAATTCTTCTATTTTATATTTTATTTGGCGTTGAGACCACAAAATACATTTCCCTTTCTGTGTTTCCACACTGTCTGAGCTGGGCATTTTAAAAGGGTCCTGAAGTGTAGGTTGTTGCAGAAGGTCATCCATATTAGATGAACGTTACCTTTTGCAAGACAAGAAAAGAATGGTGACATGTTAAGTAACATTGAGCAATATATATACTAAGCATTGTAGCAATGCCTTTTCATGCTTTACAGTTTTACTTACATTCTGAAGTACCACATTTGATTGCTATATTTCACATGTTGCGGCACTTTGATCACATCAGGAAATGGACGTATAGTCAAATGTACAGTTAGACAGTGATTAGCACTGAGTATAATCCTTTGTACCATCATGAAATGGGAGCCTTATTGATGTGAAGAGAGGTACAATGACTTGAAGTTGATTATAATTCATTTAGAGATGAGATGAATTGTTTGAAAAAAAAATCCTGAAACCCTGAAACACAAGAGTACTTGAGGACTTATCATGGACTGTGAATATTCTCCCCACAACCCTATTGCTCTCAGCTATAGAAAACTTTGTTATGCTATATGTTACAAGCTTATTTTTTTTTAAATTTACAGCTAGCTTGTTAAACTGCATAAAAATGATAACACTGAAGACTAATGTTATTTGTTTAGCTACAAAATATATATGGACAGCAGCAGTGCAAATTTCCCCACCTTTTCTCACTAATGCTTCTACCTCTTGGGTTATCTGTGGCGGTAAAAGAAAAAAATCTAGTCTCCATTCCCATTCAGTAAATGGACCTCTCTGCTTAGACTGCCAACAAAAGGGAGACAGCATCCACTGAAGTGGAGCACTCTGGGTATGTCTACACTGCAACTAAACATCCATGGCTTGCTCATGCCAGTTTACTCTGGCTCAGGGGATCAGGTTATGGGGCTGTTTAATTGTGTAGACATTCAGGCTCCGACTGGAGCCCGGGCTCTGGGACTCTGCTGGGGAAGGGGGAGAGTAGCGTCCCAGAGCCTGAGCACCAGCTCAAGCCCAAATCTCTCCACAAAAATATTTAGTTCTGCAGCCCGACCCCTGCAAACCCAAGTCAGCCGACCCACGCCAGCCATGGCCATGCCACAGGTCTTTTATTCCAGTGTAGATGTATCCTTTGTGAAATAGACTCCTGCCTTCTAGGAACTGCCAGACTACCAACTCATTGTACAGCTAATCAGCCATCACATAGTCATGGTAAGTGACTGACTCATGGAGTTTGAATCTGGATTCAGATCTGAATCTGAGCTTTCCTGAAATTCAAAGAGATTCTGTTTTGGACTTCTAGTTTGGGCAGGTGAGACACATGCCCAGAAAGGGGTAATCAGCTCGTAGGCTACATGACCCAGAGTCAACCTTTAGAGACATGTTAGAAAAATATGTAAATGGCAATTAGGGCCATTCCATATTAGATAGGCTAGAACTTTGAAATGCAAACCTGTATTGTTAGAGAATTAGAGGGGATACTAATTGTATGTGTTTGTTGACATGGCTAACATCTAACAAGATATAAATAGACAGTTCCTATCAATTACTATAGCTATTGATTCAGAGATCACAAGGGAATATTAGCATTTAGATGAATCTTGGGTGAAATAATGTCATTGTCTATATCTCTTTTTAAAGTTTGTAATAAACTGCTTAATGGATAAATTACCTTATATCAGGGATCGGCAATCTTTGACACACGGCCCATCAGTGAAATCCGCTGGTGGGCCGGGAAAGTTTGCAGCGTTCGCAAGTTCGGCCGATTGCAGCTCAGGAGAAATCATCTATTCTCCCACTCATTACTTTACATTGTTCTTTTAAGCACATAATGTACTGCAACAGTAGTTCACAATTAAGTTTCCACTTCCTCTGTTATACACCGTAACTATTCCCTACATCCAAAATACAACTGCAAAGTAGTTGTGGATAAATGTTTCAGGGTTAGTTAGGTAACCCATGGCTCCCCATCAGTAAGCACCACCATGAATGACACTAATAGGAATAATTAACACAAGACATGGGCAGATTGCCAGAAATGATTAAGAAATGAACACTGAAGACTAATATTACTGAACACATTTTTATAATTCTATTTTTCTCACCCATCAAATTGCACAAGGGAAACATACAAATTATTTTCCTGGTTCAGAAAGGGGCGATTCAGTTACTTTGCTTATTGCCAGTATATTTTCATGTAGTTATACATATGCCAATTATTTTGTGGGGTGCTGGTTGTACTGTCTTAAATAACAGTGAATTATAATGTAATTGTGTTTTATTTATTAATATTTTAATCAATGCTTTTAATAGGGTTTCATAGTGGTATGTTGCAATGACCTGTTAGATTGAGAAGAGGTTGCAAGATTTATCATAAATTAGAAAGTTGTTACAGAAATAGCATTCCTGCTCAGATCAGCATCACTAGCCAACCAATAATTCTGAAGTTAATTACTTCAATTAAGAATGCAATGCAAAGACAATTAAAAATAAATAGTTAGCCTTTACAGTATACAGTGAAATCTCATTATGTAATTTCTCAGCCTTTTAGAGCCGGATTCTAAGTGATACAAAGGGCCAGATTTTTAAAAGTATTTAGGTGCATAAAGATAAAGATAGGCATCCAAATACCTTTAAAAAATCTGGTCCTACATGCCGCAACTCTCACTGACTTAGGCCTGGTCTACTCTAGAAAGTTTTGCCAGCACAGCTATGTCTGTTAGGAGTATGAAAATAATCACGCCCTGTCAATACAAGTGCAGTTATACTGTGAAAAAAGTCCTTTTGCAGCAGGTATAGTTTATTCTGTCTGGGAATTGTTTAAAATTATATCAGCAATGGAACTCATTGGTGGCATAAGCGGAGTCTCCACTAGGGAGGGTTGAATGAATAATTTTCAATTTGGCCAGAGACCAAAAAATGGAAAAAAAATATTTAGTGTGGTTCCAAAAATGTTAATAAATTATTGGAAAAGTGTGTGTATACATCCCGGTGTCAACACTTTTGGCCCAGTGGTTGGGGCACTTGCCTGGGATGTGGGAGACCAAGGTTTGCAATCCCTACTTTGGAGCAAGGATTTGAATTCTCCCCACTCCCAAGTGAGTAGCCTAATCACCAGACTATAGAATATTCTGGGATGGATTGTTCTCAGTCTCTCCTGTTGAAACTGTTTCACTTTGGATAAATACTTATATATCCATTGGAGCAGGAACATGAACTCAAATCTGCCCCCTACCTGGTAGGAAACCCCACTGTCAGGCTACATGTTATTCTAATCTCAAAGAGATGTTGAAGCTGTTTCACTGTATACAAATGCATAAATATTCATTGGATAAAAGAGAGAGAGTATGAGAGCGACTCTATGGTCTGGTGATTAAGATACTCACTTGTGAGGTAGAAGAGATGGATTCAAATCTTCTCTCTGTCTGATTCAGAATTCTGTTGAAAATCAGAAGGTAAGCTTTATGGTAAATTTCCCCTTTCAGGAACAAGGCACAGGTTGGACTGAATGCTTCAGAAAATTGATAACTGGCCACAAACCCTATTACCTATAGGTAGGCTGGGAAGGATTGGCTTTATATCAGTAAATGTCAGTAAACATCTATTTCACCATACACTCACAAACCAACCAAACAATATTTCCATCAATAATCATCAAAATTCTGGTTTGTAATATTTAGGATAGCATAATATGACTAATAGTATTTGAGAAAGTAAAAGAATTTTGTACTAGATAATTATTGATCAACTACACACATTTTTGGGACCAACTCCAATACAACACCACCACAAACCATTTTTGGAGGTTTGTTACTTAATTGGCTCATCACAAAAGACTGGCTAGATACATTTTTAAAACATGAATGCCCTGATTCTCATTTACACTAAGGTCACTTTACAATTGCTTAGTGATGTAAAGAGACTTTAAACCTAGTGTCTTCCCATTATAAAGTCCCTTTACCCTACCACAATGGGTTACAATGGCCTTACAGTAAATAAGAATTAGGCCCAAAAAATCTATAGTTTCCTTTTCCAAAGCACATTTTATAGGACTGGTTGGAAATTTCCCATCTCAACTTTAAAAAATAAACAAAAAATTGGATTTTTAACAAAATAAAAAAGTTCACATTAAGTGTCCACTTTCTTCAAAAAAATATATTTTTGTTTTCCAAAATACACTACTGCCACCACACACAGCCCCCCCCCCCCAAAAGCAAACATTTTCAGCTAAAAAAATTAGTTTTGAGTGGGTTTTTTTGGACAAAGTCAATTTTCAACAATTTCCCCCCAACATTTGTCAACATTCTCCATGGGGAGAAAAATAATGTTCTGATCAGCTGTACAGTATTGAGCACAAAGACTTCAATATCCTCTACTAAATGCCACTTTCAACGGATGTTGCTGGATGACTGCACCACAAGTGTAGTATGGCTTTACCTTTTTATGAAGCATAGATTGCTTTCTGAATCTTGGTGCTGAAAGCATCTGATCAAATAAAATAATAGTTTAAAAAAGGAAACAAAAGATGGGGGTGAGATGTTTTTCAGAAAACAAAAACAAAAAAAAATTACAAAAATGAAGAAAATACTATCCAAAGTTCAGATTTATTTTCTTGTGGAAAGATAGCACATTTCAGGGAGTCAACCTTTCTGCCTGAACTTTCTTTCATATGAGTATTTGAATCCATCCAAACTGGAGTGACATCTATGACAGACTAAACCTTAACATGGAAGAGAATCAGCAAATGTTTTACAACTCAAAATTCATGAAACAACACAGCTGGGACTCTTTTCAAACAGTGTGTCAGGTTTTCATTCATTTAAGACACTAAAGCCATCATTATTGACTTCCTTCTACCTTCCTCCCTCATAAATTGGAATCTATTTTCATTTGGTGTATTGAATAGATATATAAAAATGCGTAACTTCACTGCAAAGTGATTCCCTCTACAGAGCGTATTGTTTCTGTTGAGTCGGCTGCTTGCTTCTTCTCGGACATGCAACTCTTATGCTTTGTTTTATACTTTTTAAAAATCAATTTGCTATTATATTGTTCAGATTCTGAAATGAGTATCTTCACATCTGTGTCCACTGTACGGTACTCAGTGAAAAAATAAAATGGCACAATTTCATTTGAGATTCTTTGGATTTAGCAGAAGCTGACAAAGAACAGAGAAGGCCAGAGAATCATATACTAAAATTAAGGCTCAAAAATGACCCCATGATCTGGGCCTATAGGGGTGCATATGAAGCAAGCAATTATCTGATTTTCCTGCCCACTTTCCCTACATCCAGTAATCAGTCTGTTCTGAACATTTCAGATGTTGTTGCATTGCACAGTGCCCTGTCTTACCTTGCTGTCTATCTCACTAATCTCCTGCTCAGCCCTAGATAGCAGCAGTGGATTTTCTCTAACTTCCTCTTCTCTCTACCAACTCAGTGGAAGACAAAAACATGCAACACTGAACAGACATTTTCATACAAGTCTATACAATTCCAGACCTCATGGCTGTGGAAAAAAAGCTTGAGAATGTGATCCAAGTGCATTCTAAAGGCCCACAAACCAGAAGAGAAATAAAATGGACCCCAAATTAATTATTTTTAAAATCTTAATTTAGAAGCCACTCTTTTGATTTTTGAATGTTTAGGGTGGGCAATACTAGCTTTTTATGATTTTCAAGTAAAATCATAAATGGGCCCCACTTTCACTCAGTATTGGTCTCAAGTTCAAAAGGTTCATGAATCTCCTCACACCTTTGGACAGTCTGAGTTCTGAGTTTCAGAGAAAACCAAACACATTTCACGTGAAGTGGAATTATGTTGTGAAAAATGTGCACAGCTCTGCTACAGGTGCCATCAACAGTATTCACCACTCTGGCATCTTTTCATTATACTTAGAATAGGAGATTCTGTCATTCCTTAATCTGTGTGGAGTGGATGACAAGCTTTATCAGAATGGCCTGTGGGCAAGTCAAATAAACTCCTCCCTACATTAACACAGTGGGGTAAAGAGGTTATTAGTAAACATTTTTTTCTGGGACCCTTACTTCTCTAATAAGCCCATTACAATAGATGGGGTTACTCAAGAAGTAAAGTACTACTGTGAGTAAAAGGTGACAAAATAAGCCCGTTAGTTATTTTAAAATTCAGCTTGTACCATCATATCCAAAGTCAGATACCTACTAATATATTTAAAGTCCATTGGACAAATTTTGCTCTTTTCTGCTACCCCACATAAGGGAGAAAAGGAGCAAGTCCTGCCTGAAAGGAGCTTATGACCTGTGGAAATGAGCTTCAGTTCCACGTTAGGGGCAAAACTTGCAGGAAGCTCACATCACCAAAATCTCCCAAAATTCAGGTGACACAGAAGAGGAATGTATCTTCAGTAGAAATGGGCGCATTGCTGCTTACTGGATCATACAACAATGGGATTCTGTGCATTGTTGGTACACAATCTTAGGCCTTGTCTGTACAGGAAGGTTTTTTTCAGTGTAAACTGCCTTGCATCCACACTCAAAAGCTCTTAAAAAAATTATCTAGCATATTATCCCACTTTAATTAACCCACTTTGGAAGCAACATAACTCTGGAATAAGCTAAACGAATATAAAATTCATGTGGACACATCCCTACCTCAGATTAGTTATACCACTTTTGACAGTCCTCACACTGCTATCCCAGACTGCGTTGTTTTGGCCTGTCTGTTTACCTGTGCATCTTTTCCCATTCTGGGGGCATTTTAGCTAGATGTCACCTCCTCATTTCAATGCAGGCACATAGCCAGATGAACCCCTTTGTGATTCCAGCTTGTGATGAGTTCACACACCCATTAAAGCAAACATGCCCCATGCTTTCGCATAGTTCTATCCAGAGGTCCAGAACTTCCTTGCCCAGGAGCATGTCTAGTCCAACTATACATTGTGTATATAATATACTTTTAAAATGAAAGCTGAAATTCTCACCTAATCAACTGTCTCCAGGAGCTGAGGTTTTGAATTAACCATCAGCAATTACAATATTCATGACAAAATCAGTATATTGCTTCATTATGAGAATGAGCGTGAAACTCCTTTTCACCACAGGGCAGTTTGAACTTGGGCCACAAAATAAGATGCTGGAGAGAGCAAATTCATCAGAATCGTAATCAACCACAATGTTCATATGAAACTGCTGAATTTTGTACAGCTTTAATAGTTAGCGATGACTCTTCTCCTCCGTTCCATATCTAAAGTTAAGTGTTCATCAATATTGAAATTCGATGATTATTTACTTACTTAAAAGAGAAACAAAAGGTGGAGCATGTGAAGTTGTCTTTGGATAGAGGTGTTAAAGAATGCATTTTATCTGTGACCTCGGAAAACCTTAGAAATTGTAAATTCTGAAGACAGCAACTCCCAAGATGGATTTCAGCAAAGACAGTAGGTCACAGGAGACCAGCTAGTAGTCCAAGAAAGTAAGGGAATTTGTATTCAGATTGCACGGAACCTAAAAGGAAGAAGTTTATGTTTGTGATATGAATTAAATCTTATTTATTACCAACCACTTCTCACAACCCTTACTTCCTACACGGATCTGTAATAGTACAGAGCTGGGGTGGAAACTATCAATGCTTTTTAACTACATCATTTGTTAGCCAATACATATATATTAGGTGTAGTATACACCACTTAAGTAGGTATTCTGTGCATGGTATTAATATAATATGCATTATATATATATATATATATATATATATATGTCAGGAAATTGTTAAGTAAGTATTATGCTCTTCCCACAGTTCTGTTCACCCACATCAAGCATCCCTCAACATTTTGCAAAGCTGAAATCAGCTTAGGCATTAGAAAACAGGAAAAATACATGAATACTTTGTATCAAGTATAGTTCGGGAGTTTTTATGGATTATCAACACTTGGAATGTAGTATTCAAAATGAGATATAGGAAAGTATAAGGACCTACAAAGGACAAAAATGGACAAACTAATGAGTTATACTAAACTTCTAGTGATGCATAAAGATTTTTGTAAAATCATGCAATAAATATTACAAGCTGAAATGCATGTCTTTGAAGCGCATACCTTTTATGAACGGTGAACGTGGTGCAAGATAAGAATTGCTTCCTGGCAGGAGTGTATGTATGTCTCTTTTTGGTATTGTACTGCTTTTATCTTTAGACAATAAACTTGGCTATGTTCAGTTATATGTTGAAGATGAAGCCTGTGCATAAGACTGTTCAGAAATTTAAGAAGTGTACTGAAGAAAAATTGTTGTCTTAGCTTGTCAATGGTGAAATGAAATTGCTTCAATTGTCAACTTTGCGAGAGGTGATTTACCAACGGAAAATCTTGTTAGTTTCTCACATCTCATAGGTGGCTCCTGCACTATAAGATAGAATCATAAAAAAGTTAACAGATAGATGCTCTGTTTTTCTCCCTTGAAAATAAAGGTTAACATTTTTAAAAGAATCACAAAAAGTGAAATGCATAATGACGAGAACCTCAGGTCACTCTCCGAAGTACCAAACTAGCAACAGATAGGCTGGGCGCTCCAGGCTAGCTCAGAAAGTAGTGCTTAGATGCAAAGTAGGTTTAGATGACTGTGGGTTTCCACAATTGTGACCTGTTTGGGTCAGGGATTATATTTGTACAGTGCTTAGCACAACAGGACCCCAATCCTGCAGACAGCAAGCCCTGCATTCTTAGAACTCCTGTTGACTTCAGAACTCATATGAGTAAGGGGTGAAGAATCCGACCTTATTCCACTGAATTTGTAGTAAGCTTGGAGGGAATTTCCAGGATAACATCTAGAGATTCTTTTAGCATTGTGCCAAACCCACTTAAATTGAGTGGTAATTTACGATGTAAGTAGACACATTCATTTCAATGGGACTATTCAGATAGTAAACTATTACACAGCAGGTGTAAAGTTGAGAAAGGGTGAACTAAAAAGGAAAAACTTCTGGTTTTGTGAATTATAAATCCATCTAATACAATCAAGGTTCTGACACGAAACATGTTTATGTCAGAAAAGGGGGGGAAATCTGTTCAGGTTTTCAAAATAAATATTTTTGTTCATTTTTTCGAACATTTAAAATAATTTCCATTTTTACAGCTGCAATATTTATTGCTTATTTTAGTTATGTTGTCTTGTTTATTTTATTTCAAAAAACACCTAACACAAATATTACCTTCAAAACTAGTTAGATTTTGGTGCCTGTTATCATCAAATGGAGAAATTAGTTTATTGGAAGAAAAGGAGTTTGCTTTCTCTTTGAAGTAAAATTTTGTCCAGGAACTATCCCAGCTACAGTTTATTCATTGCCCCAGGGAGCTCCAGTCTGAAATGAAAGAAAGTGGGATAAAAAAGGAAATCTTGGCTTTAAACACCAGCTGCTCCCAGCTCAGTATCTCACATTGCAAAAACAATGTTGCTTTCAAATTAAAAAAATATTCCTTTGAGTCCTTACACAAGTTAAGCAAGAGTGACAATTAAGAAAAAGTGTAGTTCTCACTTCTTGTGCTTGTCTTGTGACTTTGAACATAATTCTTTTACAAATCACTTTTTCTGTGATTCTCTTGGTATGCCTAAAAAAGTCATTGCAAAGGGGAGGCAGGTAAGAAGGCACGATAACTGTCTAATCTCACATGAAAAAAAATAATTTCTTAGGAAGAAACTGGTAAATCTTGTTTACTATAAAATGGAAATCAAATCCAAGCCAGGTAAATTAGGGGCTCCTTACTGCTTTTATTTTGTGGAGCTCTGTTATAGTATAATGCATAAATCAATCCTTGAATTTCTCTAGTGCAAAACAAAGCTCATCCATTTTAAAAATCTGGACAGAACTATCCAGAAGTTTAAAAAAAATACAAAGAGCACAAGAGAAATAAAATGCACCTGAAAAACCCTTTGTGGGTCCATCACCAAAGATACACCCGTTGAAATCTGTGCTTGTTAAAATTCAGACAATGGAAAGATCTCACGTTTTAGGTATACTTTTCAGGTTATGATAATTAAAAAGCTTACTGTTTTATCACCAATGAAAGGAAAGTGAAATTTGTGAATGCTATTAAAGCTTCTGTATCTAATACTGCATGTTCTTCCACTCTTTTGTCAGCTCTCATGTTACTCTCTTGTGTCTAATAAAGATAAAGAAGTTTACTTCAGACCGCACTCAGCTTCTATGACAGGCCATATAAGTATGTTTTGTGGTTGAGGTGCAGTATATAGTGAAGGCAGAGTACATTTTAAGGATGCTAAAAAGGCTACTTTTATTAAATTACATTCTAAGTAATTTGTAAAATAATACAACATTTTCCAATCTCTGGGTATGACCTTGACAACAATACTCTTTTCCTTTGGCATTTTATGTTATTTGAAGTAATTCCCTGTATTTTGCTTAATTCTTCTTAAAGATAGAACAATCTAAATAACAAACAAAGTCTAAAATAATTCCTTTGTTTCAGGTCTTAAAGGGACAGGGCACAGGTAAATTAACCCTGACATTTTGCTACACATACATCTCCCAACTCTGGACTATTTTGAAATCTAGATCGCAAGAACCAATTTCTACTCATCTACAAGACAGATGCAACATCAAACATGTTAAATATTAGTATAGGCTTGTGCATTTACTTTTATACAAGTGCAAGTAAACACATCTGCAACGTATATGTCATTGTTGAGTTCCTGACAATTTCCCAAAACAGCACTCAGTGTCAGAAGTCTGGGCACTTCTAGTCTGAAAGAGAAGACTTCATTGTGTAGTTCCTCTTTAAAATGTGTATTTGTCAAAGGTGATGAGGAATTTTGGACAGAAAGCAGAAAAGATAATAACTGACCACATCAATAGTTTCACCACTTGATACAGCAACATGTTGACTGTTGCCAGGGTGACCACATGTAAGGCCTGAAACTAAACTCTGATCAGTGGGAGTTTTGCCAAAAATTTAAACGGCAGTAGGGATCTCATCCTTAACTAGCATTATAAAACATGGATGGGTTTTCTTATTCTTTATCGAATTTCCCCAAAAATCTAACCAGGAGCTATATATGCTGAATGTAAATGCATATGATATAACAACAGAGAAGAGACAGTTTGTAGGATGAGCGTATTTGAAGTAGCTAATTATCACAACCAGCATCATCATGTCAGAACAGCCACATCAATGGCATTGATTACAACATCAGAGCTCCAAAGGACATCTTCACTATAGCTGAATGGAATCAGATCCCTCTGATGGATTGGTACAACAAAGCTGAGGTGATATTATAATATGTAAGAAAACTCATGTAGAGAATATAGAGCAGTGAGACTGCCCGGAGTGACATTGGCATGGAGGTTTTTTTTCTGGGGATAAGGTATATAGAACTAAAAGTTTGACCTCTACCCTGGGGGAGAAATCAACTTGAGAGGATGCTAGCAACATTTTTGTTGTATCCCTGGAGTAATAAAAAATTATGATGAATCAAAGAACTGATGTCCAACTTCTACTTTTACCTTTCTGCTTAGGTTTAGTATTACACTACTAGTACAGTAATACAGACATTCTTCTCCCTTCCCCTTCCCAAAACACACACTTACATTGTAGTTCATATAAATGCATTGTTTTACATACATAGATATTACTGCTCCAGATCTCTGCTATGATATGTAAATAGCCCCTTAATGGGGCATACAAACCACACGATAAGCATAGGTAGAAGGGAGGGGAGAGTTTTCCTTGCTTACAGGTAATCAGGCTAACCACATGCCCATTCAGCTACCAGAACTGTCAGCTTTCTGCTCTGGGGTAACAGGGGGCTACAGCCCCATGCCAGGCGGTCTCTAAGAAATTAGCAAGTACACTGCAAGTCCTGAAGTATAAGGGACTTAATTTGGGTTAAGAGTTTATGGACTGGTCTAACTGTAGGCAAATTTCAAGCTGGGTTCCCAGAAAGACTGCACCAAGAGGTGGTGACAAGCCCCCATTGCCAGAGTGTCTGGGTGCTTCATGATCTTTTAATGCATCCATGATCACCACACTCCTGTGAGGTAGAGATGTACTGTTATCCCTTTTACAAATGGGGTAGTGGAATAAGGAATTGAACCCTCATCTCTTCTGCCCTGACCACTCACTTGACCATCCTTCTTACCTTCCTCTTTAGATAGTCCTTTCCAGATTCAGAACCAGAGGAGAATCCTCCACACATGGATCTCTCCTCTGCTGCATGAAAGTGAGGGAATGCAGCTTCTGTGTTGTTGCTCAGGATCTCCCCAGGCTAGAACATTGCCAGATAATATATCTTTGAACATGTTTGACTACATCTTAAAGAGTGTTAGGAGAGGGCTTGTCAATCATGTTAAGCTAGCTATTGAAAAACAAACCCCTTTTTTCCTCCTGAGACAGAGGCAACATGTCTACTCAGTTACAACATCTCTATCTGTGGCACATTAGAGTGAATTAAAAGGATAGCACAGGAATTTGCAGCACTGGATATTATTGTGATGATCACAAGCATGTTTCATGAAAAACATGGGCATTAAGAAAAAAAATCTTGGTAAGTTTTATTTAATTATCTAAAGGGAGTTTTACCATGCTGGTTAATTGAATTATCAAAATAGCTCTAACATGGAATTTATCTCATAGCAGATTTCACTGGGTGCAGCAGGTGTCAAGGGAACTTATCCTACATAGGTCAGAGGACAGCCAATCTTTGGGAGTAAAAATGGGAGTAAGAAAGTTCAGACAAATGACAAAGTGTGTTAGAATACTACAGAATTTAAATGTTTCTTGTTCATCCACATCTCTTGCTGCTGCAGTTACTGTTGTACACACTGTAAAACACAGACTGGGATATCATTGCTTAGTCTGATTCATGGTAGGAGAAGACTGTAAATTCTGACTGCATTATAAACAGACAGATGTTTGAAACTCCTTGATGAGTGCAAGGTGATTTATCACTGTGGTGTCATAACAAGAAAAGCATCAACTGTCCTTTCCTTATTCTCTTTTCTATTTCAGGAATATCTACAGTAGCTTATTGCAGAGAAATTTAGCTCTGAGGGATGAAAGGCTGCTAAGGGAATTTATCAGGGCTGATGTGATTACACGTTTTTGAATTCATCTTTCCTTTACAATGAAGAATTAGATGTAGTTGATTTGTGATTGGCATGTAAACTTTAGTGTCAATTCATAGGCTATTATGAAACAGATTCAGTGACTAACCTTAATGGAAGATAAACCAAAATAAAAAGACAGGGACGCTGGTTAAACCATCCACCCATGGAGAAGTATTTGCAGAAGGCCTCATCCCATTGGTTTGTATGCTGGAAGTGGGAAATAAAAATACGTAACATGAAGAGTTTTCATATTTTTGCTGTTTGGACTTTCAGAAGGGCTGGAGCTAAGAAACAAAAAGAAGAGATCTCCCAAGGGTCAACCTGGGTTAATCCCTACAAAGACATTAAATACTGACAGATTACTACATCTCTCACCTTTTGAATCACAGACTGAAACTCAGTTGTGTATATATACTTGCTTGCTTTAACCTGTAAATAACTTTCATTTCTTTTTCCTAGTTTATTACAGTATTGGCTACAGGCATTGTCGTTGGTGAGAGAGCTAAGGTACAAATTGATCTGGGCTAAGTGACTGGTCTCTTTGGACTGGGAGCAACCTAAATATTTTATGATTTTTGGTGTATGTGACCATTTATCACTAAGCCCAGCTTACCTGGGTGGCAAGATAGACCGGAGAGCCCAAGGGGACTGTCTGTGACTCTATAGTAAGACTGTTACAGTGATCCAGGATTTCACATTTGTTACTGGGTTGGTCCAGTCTAATTATAGAACATACCATCCATTTGGGGTGTCTGCCCTGCTTTTGACCGTCGGCCTGGAGGTTGACATTCATGGTCATGAACCACTCCAGAGAGCATGACAAAGACAAAGAAAGGTGGAAAGACAAGATCGGATGAGAAACATGATTAACTGCAAAGAGCTTATTCTTTTGTTAATACTGAATTATCATATACTACAGTACTTTGGGGGAATGAAGAATTAACTCCATTTGATACAGGTGGGTTTTTCCCCATTATATTTTGCCTGAAATAAGGTATAGATCAAAGATGTAATGTTCTTTCATATATGTTAATGTCTCAGCTATGGGATCATATGACATAAAATGAGATGTTGCACAAAAGTCCCTTTTACATATTTGCATTGGTGTGTGACACCTTATAGTACTATATCTCACAGGTCGTTCCTCAAAACAGACCTGTTTAGTAATATATATATATGTAATCTGATCGTCTCTGAGCGGGTGATGATCTGCAGCCACTACACCTGATTGGCTAAGAATAGCGCACATCCTATTATAATGGTTACCCCATCTGCTCTGCCCTTACCTCAGCTCTCCACTTATTTTGTCTTTTAGATTGCAAGTTCGTTGGGACTGTCATTTTCTATAAATTTGTACAGCACCTAGCACATGGTGAGGCTCCTAGGTTCTATTGCAATGTAAATGTTAAGTAGTAATAATAATAAAACATACCATGCAATAACCAACAGAACAAGTTTTAATTTTTTTTTCTAACAGAACAAAGCAATTTGCTGCAGCCACATACTGGGGCAGGGTAAGACGAATTTTCGGAACCTTTTGTTTTTATTCACAGAGTGCTCTTTTTCGACATATTTGAAATTGGTATCTTATTTGCCTGTCTGTTTTTGATAATTAAACCATCAAGTGCAGAGATGAAGTAAACATCGTCAGCAGATAGCCAGCATTTTGTTATGCTTAAGAGTGAAGCACAGAAATATTACAATGCAAATAGCGAGCGTTGATAGAAAAAGTTAACAGTGAGTAGAAAAGAAAAGCCTACATGAAGTACTGTTTGGCTTTACACTGTCTTCAAGGCATTCCAAAAGTGTCTTACAAAGCAGTGAGTCTCATATTGCTACAGTGGTGACTGTTCAAGCAACTGCTTAAAGCAATGTATGTTCAGTAAAAGATCAAAAATTGCTTTCAACATGATAACCTGCTTGCTTTTGTTAGGAGAGAGAATGTTGGCCTGGATACTGGGGTTAAACATCACTAATTTTGAAAAGCATAATAAGATCTTTTACTTCCAACTGGACAGCTACCAGACAGAGGCAGAAGCTCATCATTTCGGAAGAGTGGTAGCTTTTGAGATATTTGCCAGGCTGGGGCAAATTCACCATCATTTTTCTAATGTCTTATTAACCTTGTTTTCTGAGATTGCATGGCTGGCCAAATTGGATTTGATGGCTGAAATTTCATTGGGGACTGTAGAATGTGCTGGGACATATGCATCTACTGGAGTTTAATGGAAATAGTGAATATTCTCTTCTCATGAACAACATCTTCAGCTGACAAGCACTAGGAATTAATTATTTTTAGTGTAATGGCACTCTTGAAGAGTGTCAGGAAAATGTATCCTTTCCAATTTTCTGCATGTCTTATGCCTCTTAATACAAATAAAATCTTATGGAAAACTAGATAATCTGTTGTTCCTTTGACCAATTGGGCTTTTGTATACATGTTTTTACTATGTACACATAGCAGTATTCAGAACATGTCTTCAGAATCTCACCAACGACTGAGAAAAGATTAAAGCCAGCCAGCTCTATAATCAAGATACTATAAATTATAATTACTGAACCCCAAACATCTTCAGTAAGAATGGATTTCAACAGGCAAATTTTGAAACCCACACTGCTAAAGTGAAAACTCATCCCTTGTCTTCTGTAGTACTATCTAATGAAAAATGCTAACCAATCTTTCAGTGTCTGATTTCCCACATTATTAATCCAGTTTTACATCAGTGTATTTCCATTTAAATCAATATGTTCTTGAACAATTGTAATTTCAGTTAGACAGAAACATTTTCTTCTTTCTCTTTCTCATTTTCTAGCAGCTTCAAAGAATCTGAAACTTAAATCTTAAAAAAAAAACAAAAAACAAAAAAAAAAACATAGCACCTGATTCATCACTGAAATGCTCAATGAAAACCCCTTAAGGCCTGCAGAAAAAAAATGTCAGAAGCTTCCTTCTCCCCGCATATATAGGCTTTTGAAAAATATCTGGGAAAATATGGCTCTCTTTATTTTGATAAAAGTATTACCTTTGTTCCTCACACCAGACTTTTGATAAGCCTTTCACAACCAGTAGGTAATGGTAAGAATAGAGTAATCATGCAAAACACTGGATTTTACTGTAAGCATAAGTAGAGAATTCCTATTACGGATACAAAGTAGTAAATAGTAAAGGCAGAGGATTGCAGTCACAAAGAAAGTTTAAGAATTTTAACACAGAATTATGCAAATCTCACTATTCAAGATTTAGAGGAAAGCCCAGCACACGCTTTACAGATTGTAGCATTTTCTATAACTTCAAATTTCCTGGGCAAAATTATATTGGCACTAAGCCGCCGCTATAGTCAAGGAGCACTCAGAGGAGTTGATTTAGAGGGTTATAAAGGTGACAGTAGGTCACTTCTGCATTCCCCCTTGCAATTCCTGGGGCCATCTGGCTGCCCTAATGTATGTTGGCTGCACAGAACATTGAAGGGTTGTTTCAGCCTCCAGAGGGCATAAGTGAACCCCAGTCATGCCCCCTGTGCTTGCAGCCTGCAAGGTGTGGATGTAAGAGAACCTAAAGCACTTCTGTGCCAGTGGAGGATTCTCCTATGCAGTGGCCAAGTCAGTGGGTTTAGAGAACTTTGCACCACTAGACCACTGAAAAGGTTTTCAATTGCAAAGGGGGTGCTAGCCTGCTAGCCTATTATCAGTGAATGTCTTAGAATAGTCTTCTTTCATCTCCACAGCTAAAAGTATATCCTGGATTTCATTCATACTTTTTCAGTAGCTTCTAATTTTCTTCCATCATTTTACATTGCATAGACAGACATTTTTTGCATCCGATTCCCCACTGCCTTGCCCCTTTATATTAATTTACAAGTATGCAAAGTGAGTACAAATTGGATGTAAAATGTTATTCTGATTTGCTAATATTTTACACCCACAGGTGCCCAGGACTACTGTGTGTAAGGAGATAGAGAACCAAGCCCAACATATCTAATTTACTGTCAGTGGAAATCAAATTGATCACCCAATTTATATTGTTGAAAAAACATTTTCAAGTATAAACTTACAAAGAACTGTGGAGAGCAAAGACCTAGCATCAGGTGAATTTTTAGCCAGCGCAACATCTCCCCCACTTCCCCTCCACCCCCAACACTTTGGTAGATAGTGAGAACAGGATGGGGGCTGTGAGGCAAGACAAAATCTGCCCATGAGTTCAGTTCCATTTGGAGTCACAGAAACATCAGTTCCTATATAGTTTTCTATAGAAGTTTCATCTGTACTTTTTTGCTTACATTTCAATGAGAGGTTGAGCAAGCAGATAGAATCTATCTCCTCAGAGAAAAAACAAAACAATGAAGATGTGTCTAGAACAGTGTTTCTCAACCTTTTTGATACCAGGGACTGGCTTGCTGCTTTCCTAAACTGTATCAGGGAGATCTCAGGGATCAGCGCTGGTCCACGGACCAGTCATTGAGGAAACATTGGTCTAGAGAATACCTAACAAAACTGCCTGAATAATATCTACCGCAAATAATGAATATGTTAGAATTAGTCATAGAATTAGTCATTTAAGTAAGACTCTCAAATTTTATCATAATGTATTATTAGTATTTGTATTATTGGAGTAACTAGGACCCTGAGTCATGGACCATGAATTTATTGTGCTACGTGCTGTACAAAAACAAAGCAAAAAACAGTCCCTTTCGCTAAAGAGTTTACAGTCTAAATTTCTAGACTAAGAGTCAACCACCAAATAATCAATATAATCCCAATTTGAAATCCACACAACTCAATAAAGAAAAAGGGAGTACACAATAAAAGGAATTTCAGAGAAAGCAAAAAGTCCTCCACTCATAAGCTTCTAAGATGTATAAAGGAGGAAAACATCTCTTCTACAGTTAAACCCCCCTCTTTCTCTGATGTGACCTGAGCACAAGGCACAGCCAACCTGTGGAACTCCTCGCCAGAGGATGTTGTGAAGGCCAAAAGTATAACTGGGTTCAAAACAGAATTAGATAAGTTCATGGAGGACTGGTCCATCGATGGTTGTTAGCTAACATGGTCAGTGATGTAGCCTCACACTCCAGGAGTCACTAAACATCCAGCTTCCAGAAGCTGGGACTGGATGATAGGATGAATCACTCAATAACTGTCCTTCTGTTCATTCCCTCTGAAGCACATGGTAGTGGCCACTGTCAGAGACAGGAAACTGGGCTAGATGGACCATTGGTCTGACCTAGTATAGCCATTCTTATCTTCTTAGGTCTTGTGATGAAAGGATGCAGTGAGAGGACGAGAAAGAGGACAAAAGAACCAATCTATTTGAAAAGGGTTCATGTCCCCATGCAGTTCTGAAAAGCGTACCTGAAAAGCTGAACCCATTTGGGAAACTTATATAGACCTTCATCACACTCCAGTAAACAACTGTGCACCTCATAATCAGGGACTGATTTTTGCACTCACAACTCCTCTATGAGATAGACAGGTATTATCTGCATTTTGCAGATGGGGAACTGATGCACAAGGTCAGCTGAGTTACTTGCTCAAGGTCACACAGTACGTTGGTGATTGAGCCAGGAAATAAACCCATGTCCTCCAAAGCACAATCTAGGGTCCCATGTATTAGACCATGCTTGGTCTTACTTTGATTGTTTGGGTTCCATTTTACTTGGCTCTTAGATTCATCCTTGAAATGTGGTGAGTTTGCCAAGGATCCCAATTTTTTCTATTGAAAAGTAAAAATCCATATTCTCTAATAGAAATGGCAAGATGCCAGCCTGAGCTTCACTGATGAATGTTGAGTTTAAATCACTCTATTTCCAGGGCTTTTTAAGGGATTCATGATGAGTACAACATGCTATCCTGGTTTCTACAGGCTCCAGAGCTCATTTGTGAGGCTGCTTTTTGGAAGCTAAGTGACAACACAGTTAAATGTAATTGATCCAAAATGTCCATTATAAGTAACAACTGTCTCTAATGTGTGAATTAATGGGGCCTTATTGAAGTGAACTGTACATTTCACAGTTCATTGTGAAATACAATGTAATGAAATAGAAATGGTAATTTCTTTTTTGAAAACAAGATCAATAAATAATGCTGTTTCAGGGATAGATTCTCTGTGTGATGCATCCCCATAGCTCTTATAAATGCTAATCATGACTCAAATGATAAAAGGCATTTTAAAATCAACATATGGTGAAATGGGAATGATGAAGAGACCTCAGAATTGTTCAGAGATTCTACAAATGTGATAGGTTTGTTTGCTAACACCCTTTAAAGGGGAGTTAGCAATGCTTAATTTCTTGTTCAGATTGGTTTGTGGCCTACACTAGAGAGATGTGCTGGTTTAAAGTGACAAATTAGAGGTGGGGTGCAAGGAGGAATTGATTAATGCATCTCTAGATACCTAGGAGCAGATCCACAGCCGTTTTAGATTGTCATAGCTCTATCAGTTGCAACGGAGCTATGATAATTTATACCAGCTGCAGCTCTGCTTCCCTGACTTCATTCTCCACCACACGTCATTCATGTCTATGGAGGCTTTACTATAATCCTTAGCTGATATTTTTTTCATACCCCTGTGCATCATAAGGGATGGAAAAATTGAGCTGCACTGAAAGACAGAGGGTAAAAGTTATGTGTCTCTTTTTCATCAGGAACAGATGCTTCAGAGCTTGAGAAAATAAATGGACAGATGAAGAGTATCTGTTCAAGATGAATCTAAGCAAAATGAGATGATTCTCATAGGGAGAAGTAATTATAAGCCAGCCTGCCCTCTGTTGTCAATGTGGAGCACAGTCTTTTGAGCCCTCTTGGATTCATTCCTGCTCTGAGACGTATAAATAGCAATATCCAGGAGAATTCAGCCATTTCTTTGGATGGACTTTCCCATTGTGATCCATGATTTACTCGCCTCTAAGCTACACTACAGGAAAACACTCTAAACACATAGTATCCCACCTTGTAGGTAAGACAGACTGAAGAGAGCATATCACACCAGTGTTTGATGCCATATACTGGCCAGGGACAAGGCATTCTTGACAGAAGTCATTTAGCTATCATATTCCCTACCTCTGGAGATCAGAACCAGCCGACACTGTCAGGCCATGACGGAAGACCCATCATTTACTCAAGCCCGATGAGGGCAAAAGAAGAATGGCCCAATCAAAGCTCCCCATGGAAATAAAACAAGTTGCATTAAGTAAAGCAGTGAATGGAAGTTTGAGAGCAGACAGAAGCAGAATTATTTTATTTGATTTTCCCCGCAAGGATCTTACATACCAGGATAATAGGCACATTAGCAATATCAGACAGTCAGATAGATAAAATAACATAAGAAGAGAAATACATGGGAGCTCAGTTCCCCTTCTTCTCCTAAAAGCAAAAAGAAAACTGCTGCGCTTGAGTAAATTGACATAACTGTATTGATTTCATTGGAGCTACACCATTTTATCTGGGAGAATCTGTCCCCAACAAGTCTAGCAAATTTTCTTAATCTCATCCCTAGAGGTTGGGACTAAGCTCCATGCAAAATGAATTATAGCCCATGGAAAATTTCAAGACAAAAATCTTATCTGAAATTGAAAATTTCTGAAGAACTGAGAACTGAAGACTTATGACATGGACATGATGTTCCCAAAGCCAAGCAAAATTGGGTTATTGTTTAAACAACCAATTTTTATGTCTTAATTGCTATTATCCTTAGCCCAATGGTAGCCAAAGAAACAGGACATGGAATTTTTTTTTTTCATTTTCAAACCGTTTTGGTGCAGTGCAAAAAATTTTCATAACAACTTGATATAATACGCTTGATCTGGCACAGCAGAGTTGCACATTGTTTCACATTAGTAGCAGGAGTAAGGCTAAAAATGGAGGATGTCATTAGGCGACTAACTTAAATGCTGAGGCTCTTACTTAAGCTAGTGTCTCCTCAGACATGCCACCAATATTTGCTCCTGTTTACTGTTGAGGGCAAGGAAGTGAATGTGCCAGAGACTTTAGAAAAGATCCTTGAAAAAGTGCGTGTTTTATGGGAAAAAAATGAAAAAAATGAAAATATAAAGGGAGTCCTAATTTTTTGTGACATTTTTAAATTTTTGACAAAAGTGTTCAAATTTCTGAAAATGAATTCCAAAATTATTTTTTAATTTTATTTAAAAGGTTCAAATATTTCAATGGGGAAAAGTGCAAACATTTTTTGTAACTCTTTCAAAATGGGGGAGGGGTTAGATTAACAAAATGAGAAAACCATGGGAGGAAATTCTCTCACTTTTACACATTTCCCCCCCCCAGTGGATTAAAAACAAAAAACGGGGGCGGGGGGAGGGATGAACACTGAGATAAAGTGTTTCAGTCAAAACATTTTTCACACCTCCTTTAAATCTTAAGACTCAGTTCTACTCAGTGCATGTAACTACTCCATATACCGCTGGTAGGATAATTTATTCAAAGGAACAGAAGAGTGATGTTGCAGTTAAAGAACTGGACTAGAACTCAGGAGATCTGAGCCAATTCCTGGCTTTGCCACAGATTTCATGCATGGCCTTGGGCAAATATCTTTCTGAACCTGGCTATAAAATGGGGTTAATATTTCTTTTCACTCAACCTGTGACTGCCTTGTTTATTTAGACAGTAAGCTCTACAGGACAATGGGTATGTAAATTGTCTAGCACAATGGGGCTCCATCTTTAGATGCTACTGTAATACAAGTAATAATGAATGAATGAGAATTCAATATTTTATTGATGATTTAAAGTGATGTAATGAATGAATAATTTTTCCCTTCTTCCCTCAGTTCAAATTATGCCCACAAATAGTTCCACTCATACTTGTGGTGTAACACAACACACTTGTTCACGCTGCTGTATACCACACAAAAGCTAATATGGAGATCAAGCCAATGTACATGTGGTCAAGGCCATGTAATGAGCTAATGTCCTATTCATTTTTATCATGTTCTGGCAAGTTTGCTAGATCCCAGAACACAGGGTTGTTTCCCCCTCCCGCCCCCCCCAGAAAATGTTAGTTTTACATGATCCACTGTATATGTCAAAGAATCTGTCACACACTTGGGGTAAAATTTCTAATCCCAAACTGATGGTGATACTAACACATTTCACATGAATGGCCCTTAGATGTACGCCTGAGCCAAAATCTAATTCCAGACATCTGAATCTGGTTCCAAACTTGTGACTCTGGCTCATCTTTAGTTAGAATTTCTTTCACTTTCCCTTCAATTTCACTAGACTTAAATAGTAGTAACCAATTTTAGCATTGTTGAAATTCATATTTAATTAGCTGAAAGTCTACACTTATGAAACATAAATCCTAATTCCATTTTGTTTTAGATTGTGAATAATGCAATGTTTCATTCATCACCTATTGACCTTTTGAAAGATGTAAATTATGTAAACTAGATCATAAAATATGTTGGTACAATCTTCCTAAAATCTACCATCCAGATCATTATTGACTAAGGCATTAACTGATACTTTCATTACATTCCTTCTAGATTATTCTCAGAACTATGACACTGTATCCAGAGATTTATTCCATCCGCTTCAGTTATTTTAAGAATGTTACTGGCTCAATGTGTCATCAAATGTCACTTTGGTTCATTAGTGGTGACTTTGAATATATTCTAACATTGAGGAATTCTGTGCATACACTCTTGATTATTTAACAGTACCTTTGAAAAGGTATAAATCTATTTTTGGAAACACTGTCTATATTTTTTAACAAATATTGTATTTGCACATAATTAGCTAAAGTATTTAACAGACATTTAAACTATTTAACATAATAGCAAAGACTACTTGAGTTGTCATACAATTTCTTTTTTAAATACTTAATAAAATTGTGTTATACATTCAAGGTTAAAAATATTTAATGACTGCTGGTCTATTGCTTTAAGTGAACTGAGTTTTTGTTTTGTTTCATTTCTTGGCAGCTATGTTTTATTGGAAATGGTTAGCATGTGTTTGATTATGATGAGCATCAATTAATTTTATTTTGCTTCTAAAAGTGGTTACACCAAATGACACCAAAAAAATCTAATTTTTAAAAAATCCTATATCTTATATTTGCAATTAAATATTTAGAAGAAATATTTAGTATAGAAGAATAATTCAGCAGCTGCAACACTACATGGTGTAAATGAATGGAGAAACAAGCCTAATACATTGTAACATCCAGGGTATCTGAAGGAATGAGGTGAGGCCTTTTAAGGTATTTAGGCACCTAACTCCCACTGAAACGCAACCATTTAATGCAACCAGAGCCCTAATATGCAGCAGAGTCTGCCTCCCAGAGAGCTGATAGCAAGCCACCATACCCACCCATAAGGATACTTAAGGATTGTCCTCACTTCAACGTTAGCTCAAGTTACTGCATTCAAGTTACTCCACTCAAACTAGCCTCGGTCTAGTGAGTAACTGTACTCAAACTACAAAGAATGATTGGATTAGCAACTGCTAAATTGTAACCCAAGCTACTGCACCTCCACTGCATTACTAGCACTGGAGTTTCAACCCATACCCCCGATGGGCCAGCTAGCTCAAGCTTAAAGCACCACTTAACTCAAGCAGGAGATTGTTGTGTGTGGATGAGAGTTGGGTTGAGGCAAAAAATGAGTTATAGCTCAAACTAACCATGCAGTGAAAACAAGACTTAAAGATTGGAAGTAACAGCAATGTGATGAAATTTAGTACTACAAAGTGTAAAGTCATGCACTTAGGATCTAATAATAAAAATTTCTGCTACAAGCTCAGGGCTCCTCAGTTGGATGCAACCAAGGAGGAGAAAGTCCTGGTTGTGTTGGTTGACCACAGGATGATGATGAGCCACCAATGTGATGCAGCTGTGAAAAAGGCAAATGCGATCCTAGGTTGTATCATGTGAGGCATTTCCGGTAGAGACAGAAAAGAATGCTGTGTACAATTCTGGTCACCCATGTTCAAGAAAGAGGAATTCATACTGGAACAGGTGCAGATGAGAGCTACTAGGGTGATCAGGGGAAGGGGGAGCCTATGTTAAGAGAGGTGACAGGAAGAACTTGCCTTGTTTAACCTAGCAAAAATAAGACAGAGAGGTTATGATTGTTCTCTATAATTACATGAGGGGGTAAATACTAAGGAGTGTGAAGAGCTATTTAAACTAAAAAAAATGTTGGCACAAGAACAAATTGAGGCTGGAAACTAGAAGGTTTCTACATCGTCAGAGGAGTGAGCCTCCCAATACAAGTTGTGGGGGAAACCAACTTAATTGGTTTTTAAGAGAAATAGGCAAATTTATGAGTGGGATTGTATGAGTGGGGATGTTTGTGATGGTGGAGGGTAGAGCTCAGCAGCCCTCTGGGAGGTCTGCTCCAGTTTGCATCTTATGTTCCTAAAGCTCATGCTTCACAGCTTCAGCTGATTTCCTGCAGGGATCAGGAAGATATTTATCCCCCCCCCCCCATGTATTCTGGTGGGTTTTGTTGTTTTGTTTGTTTGTTGTCTTGTCTCCTTTCTCTGAAGTATCAGAGATGGCCACAGCTGGAGAAGGGACACTGGATGGGGTGGGCTGGTGCTCTGTGGTAACAGAGCATTCTCTGTCTCATTTAGTTAGTTAGCTGGTTCTTTCTCACATGCTCAGGGTCAACTGATTACCATAGGTGGGATCAGGATGGAATTTTAACACAGGTCAGAAAACATTGGATTTTTTTTTTATCTTCCTCTGTAGCATGGAGTGTGGGACACTGCCAGCATTATCTGGGTATATCTCATTTAATAATTACCCTGACATTGCTAGGGCCTTGTCATTGGTGCATCTCCATCCCCACTATTTTCTGCCTGTGGTTTAGTCTCCTGTGGGCTGCAATATTTGGTGTAAATTTGGTTGTTGAGATGAGTGTGCAGGTGCTGGCTGGTGTTGGTGGCTTTAATGAAGCCAGGATTTCACCCTGGATGTCTATAAACATGACCAGACTAGAATATTATCAGCCACTTAAATAGTCAAAAGAAGCAAGACACAAATTGAACTAATTTGGACTCTGTATCAGCTCTGATATACCCACAGATGGAAAATCTGAACTTGGAGGAAGGGACAAGGTATACACATATTTGCTGCTATAGAGATGGAATGTTTTCTGGCTGTGAACAACCTTGTAAAAAAGAGTTAAGCTAATACCAGGCTTTCTGAAATTTTTCTTTTGCTTGAGTTTTCATTACATTTGCAGGTAACTGGGGCAGCTTGCCTGGCCAGCTCAGCATGCAATGTATTGTATTATGTTTCCAGTGTTATCTTTTACTTGAATTCAGTTTTGATAGTTTGGTGTACACCATAGGTGCTAAGCTAATAGAACATTTATTTTTATTTTGTACATACTGAGATTTGTAGTTGGCATTTTTTAAGCTTATTACACTAGTTTAATGGGGCACCCTCAGGCAGATTTTATTAGGTTTTTTTCCCTTTACTGTGCCTTTACTTTCTCAGATTGTTTTGATGTTTTGTACTACAGACATGAATAAATGAAACAAGTTCAGATCCCTAGGTTTGTAATCATAAAAGGAGTATTACTTTGGGTTCTTTTTTTGTTTGTTTGTTTTCTGGGTTTGTTTTTGTTTTTACTCTTGCTGCATTATGCTCAAACTTATTTTCCATTTCAGCTTTGAATAGTGCTTCCTAAGTCACAAATAGACATTTAAGGTAAATTGTTTAAATTACAGTCAACTGAATGAGGTATAATAGTATTTCAAACAACTGCTTAATTAGCAAAAAGTCACTGAAAAAATAACCTTTATACTAGCAGTTCTAGAAAATATGGCACCAAATATGTCACTTGTTAACTGATTTGATGAAATATCCCCTAATGGTATTAACTTTGTAACCTTACAACCCACATTACGTCTAAAAACAGGTGTTTAAACTTCCTGATGGACACATAAGTATATGTCAAGTCACACAGCTTTAAATCTAATTAATGTTTAATAAACCATTTGAAATGATGTCATTCAACTCTTAAAATTTTATCCTAATAGTTTAGCGCATGCTGATATTTTGAAACAGTAATTATTCAGAGACAAAAAGAAGCCTGAATTAACATAAACAGCTCACATGATTATTATATATTCTTCCAGCAGAGAGGTGTTAATCTCTTCATGGCTTGATAGGAAGAACACTATAGGAAGAACTCTCCAGGGCCACTAGAGAGAAGAGAACCAGGAAGAATTCCACACAGCTAGAAATTTCCAATTGATACCAGGCCTTCAATGCGGAAATTGTGGAAGATCTCTCTCAAGATCCAGCTAGTCTAAGAGAATGGAGAGATGTATGGGATACATCTGTGGATGGCAGCTCAGGCCAATCTGTAAGAAAATCAAGCTTGCCCACAAAGAGATCTCCAAGCATCCAAAGAAGACAGACTATTCTTGATGGGGATTCAATACTCAGAAGAATCAAAAGAGCATCTTTCAAGGGACAGGCAGACAATAGGAGAATGTGTTGTCTTCCTCAAGCCAAGATACGAGATATCACTCTGAGACTGGGCAAGGATCCACTGTGATGGTTCATACTGGCACTAACCACACTGTGTTGCAGGATATCTCACAGATAACAGATGACTTCAGGAGCTCGGAAGCATGCTGAAGAAGAAGAATATCCAAGCAATCTTCTCGGAGATCATTCCTATCCCACAAGTGAAGGAACACAGAAGGGAGAAGATTCTGGAAGTGAACCGCTGACTAGGTAAACGGTGGAGGGTTTTAGTTCTGTGGAACATTGGTCCACTTTCTATGGGGAGAGAGGGCTGTATAATTGATACCAGGACCTCAGTGTGGAAATTGTGGAAGATCTCTCTCAATGGAAGGGTAGTCAATCTCCTTTGGGACAGGCTGGCTAAAGTAGTCAAAAGGATGTTAAGCTAATAATAAAAGGGGAAGGTAAAAAGAAGGAAGATCTGAGTATTCATTTAGCACAAAATTGAGATGTTGAGAATAAAATTAATCAAGGAAACAAAGGACACAAAGAGAAGAAATGCTTTCATTGCCTATACACCAGTTGGAGGAGCCTGGGTAAAATTATTTGGAATTGCTTTTTTATTAGTTTAAATTCAGTCTAGTTGGTATTACTGAAACACGGTGAGATGATTCACATCTTTGGCATGTTAAAATCAATGGTTGTAATAGCCTCTTTAGGAAGGATCAAGTAAACAAAATGTGTGGGGGGTGTGCACTGCATATGAGGAATGGCATTACCTGTTTCTGAGTCACTGACAACTCAGAAGAAAATTATCTTGAATGCCTATAGATCAATATCCTAAAAGATAAAGCACAAGATGGGATATTAGTATATATCTGCTACAGACAACGAAATCACATTAGGGAACATATGTGTGTAATGTGTGATCATGGAGACATCAATTTGAGTGACATGAGCTAGAGATCTTATGCTGCCAGTATGAAAACATCCTCAGACTTCCTTAATAGTATAGATGACAATTTCCTAACTCAAAAAGCGTTACATGCAATATAGGGAATTCTATATAAGACTTTGACTTGACAGATAAAGAGGAATTGATCCCAGAACTAAAAATTAATGTTAGCTTAGATATAAGTAATCATGACACGATCCCATTTATAATATGCAAGCAGAATAAATTCCAGACCAGAAATTATATATATACTTGGGGCTTTAATAGGGCCAATTTCAGAAATTATGAGCCAGGCCAACTGGGAGGAAGACTTTAATCAGAAAAATGTGAATGCCCAAAAAGTCACAATCCCACAATTGAGAAAGAAGGCCGTATTGGTAAAAAAACCTGATCTAGTTCAGAAGGTAAGGAAAGGCAGCTATAACAAATTAAAAATGATTTATAACAAATGGAAAAAAAGGGGAAGTTGATACTAATGAATATAAATCAGAAGCTAGAAATTGTAGAAAATAGATAAGGGAAGCAAAGGGACACAAGGAGAAATCTATCTCCAGCAGAGTTAAAGACAATAAGAATGAGTTTTAAGTATATTAGGAACAGCAACAACAAAAATCTAACAAAGGTATTGGTCCACTACTAAAATGAAATGGAAGAATTAACAATAACAATGCAGAAAAGCCAGAATAGTTCAATAAATATTTCTGTTTTGTATTTGGGTAAAAAACAGATGATGTAGTCATATCATATAATAACACTTCTTCCATTCCACTAGAATCTCAAGATGATGTTAAAACAGCAGCTCCAAAGTTAGACATGTTTACATCAGCAGGTCTAGATAACTTGTATCCAAGAATTTTAAAAGTACTGGATGAAGAGCTCACTTGATCACCAGTATTGATTTTCAATAAGTTTTGGAACAGCAGGGAAGTTCTAGAAAACTAGATGAAAGCTAATTATGTGCCAATATTCAAAAAAGGGTAAATGGGATGATCTGGGTAATTATAGGCCTGTCAGTCTGAGTGATCCTGGCCAAGATAGTGGAATGGCTGACTCAGTACTGAACTAATAAAGACTTAAAGGATTGTAATGTAATTAATGCCAGTCAACATGGGTTTATGGAGAACAGATCCTGTCCAACTAACTTAATAACTTTTTTTTAATGAGATTATAAATTTGGTTGATAATTACATAAACACTATTAATCTTTACTTCTGTAAGGCATTTGACTTAGTACTGCATCACATTTTGATTAAAAAATTAGATGACACACTAAATGGATTAAATATTGGCTAACTGACAAGTCTCAAAAAGTAATTGTAAATGGGGAATCATCATCCAGTGGGCGTATCTCTATTTGGGTCCCACAGGGATCTATTCTTGTCCCTGTGCTATTTAATATGTTTATAAATGACCTGGAAGAAAACAGGCCTTGGAATCTATTACAGAAGGATTGAAGATTGCTCTGCATGATTGTCATTTTTCTCAGTAAAATACTATTTGAATAAGTAAGAAGACAAGAAGAAAGAACTAAGGGTATGTCTACACTACGAGAGTACTTCGATTTTAGTTAATTCGACTATGTGGAATCGATATTAGTCGAACGTGTGTGTCCACACTAAGGACAGTAATTCGACTTTGTGAGACTTTGTGAGTCCACACTAACGGGGCAAGCGTCGACATTGGAAGCGGTGCACTGTGGGCAGCTATCCCACAGTTCCCGCAGTCCCCGCTGCCCATTGGAATTCTGGGTCGAGCCCCAAATGCCTTCTGGGTAAAAAAATGTGTCGAGGGTGCTTTTGGGCGCCTGTCGTCATCCGTCCGTCACTCCCGCCCTCCCTCCCTCCCTCCCTGAAAGCGCCGGCGGGAAATCAGTTCGCGCGCTTTTCTGATTACTGACAGCGCGGACGCCACAGCAGTGCGAGCATGGATCCCGCTGCGACCATCGCTGCAGTTGTGGCAGTTCTCAACGCATCGCAGCTTCTCATCCACCTGTACCAGAGGCAGCTGCAGATAAATCATGAGAGGAGGCTACGGCACCACCGTGACGGCATGAAGTCGGACACTAGCTCCGACCTCTCAGAGAACATGAGACCCAGCGCCCAGGACATCTCGCTGTCACTGGGTCTTGTGGATACTGTTGAACGGCGATTCTGGGCCCGTGAAACAAGCACGGACTGGTGGGACCGCATAGTGCTGCAGGTCTGGGATGAATCCCAGTGGCTGCGCAACTTTCGCATGCGGAAGGGGACTTTCCTCGAACTGTGTGAGTTGCTGTCCCCTGCCCTGAAGCGAAAGGACACCCGGATGCGGGCAGCCCTGACTGTCCAGAAGCGAGTGGCCATAGCCCTCTGGAAGCTCGCAACGCCAGACAGCTACCGGTCCGTCGCTAACCACTTTGGTGTGGGCAAGTCTACCGTGGGGGTTGCTGTCATGCAAGTAGCCAAGGCAATCGTCAAGCTACTGCTATCTAAGGTAGTGACCCTGGGAAACGTGGAGCTCATCATAGATGGCTTTGCCGAGATGGGATTCCCAAACTGCGGTGGGGCTATAGATGGGACTCACATCCCTATCCTGGGACCGGACCACCAGGCCAGCCAGTACATCAACCGAAAGGGATACTTTTCCATGGTGCTGCAAGCACTGGTGGACCATCGGGGACGTTTTACTAATATCAACGTTGGATGGCCTGGCAAGGTTCATGACGCTCGGGTTTTCAGGAACTCTGGTCTGTTTAGACGGCTGCAGGAAGGTCTTTACTTCCCGGACCACAAAGTAACTGTTGGGGATGTGGAGATGCCTACAGTCATCCTCGGGGACCCTGCATACCCGCTAATGCCCTGGCTCATGAAGACCTACACTGGCGCACTGGACTCAGGGAAAGAACTATTCAACTACCGGCTCAGCAAGTGCAGAATGGTGGTGGAGTGTGTTTTTGGCCGTCTCAAGGGGAGATGGAGAAGCCTACTCACTCGCTGTGATCTCAGCGAGACCAATATCCCCATTGTGATAGCTGCTTGCTGTGTGCTCCACAATTTGTGTGAGAGCAAGGGGGAGACCTTTATGGCGGGGTAGGAGGTTGAGGCAAATAGCCTGGCTTCTGATTACACCCAGCCAGACAGCCGGGCGATTAGAAGATCCCAGCGGGACGCGCTGTGCATCAGGGAGGCTTTGAAAGCCAGGTTCCTGACTGAGCAGGGTCTCCAGTGACTGTTTACTTTGTGGACACAGATGCTGAACCTGCCCCCGTTTCTTTACCCAGTTACTGTTGACTATCCTTCCAAGTTACATACCCCCTTCCCCACCTTCCCAACAAATAAAATCTGTTCCGTTTTGTTAATGAACAAGGTTCTCTTTCTTACTGTTTTCGCGGGAATGTTTTAAACCGGGGACGCAGACTGTGGCGGGGGGCGGGTTTAGTGTTCTGATGCAAATGATGCTTCTAAACTCCGGGAATGACAGGCTCCGCAGTGCTGGATTGGTTGTTTCAACGCAGCCTGCCAGCAGTCCTGGGCGGGACTGCGTGTATGTGTCGGCCAAGTGACTTTCTGGCAGGGGGCGGAGGGTAACAGACCCCCTGCTGCGTGGCTCTGTGATCCAGGATAAGGACCGCGGCATAAGATCTCTAACTGCCCTCCCCCGCCACAAAGTCACAGATCAACCCCCTCGCACCCCAGAACATGAAAACCGCCTCCCAGACTGACCAGGGTAACTGGTGACTGCACTGTGTATGTGTCCTGATGCTGGACCTGCCCCCGCCTCTGTAGCCTGCTACAGGTGACTGTCCCGTCCAAGTAACAAACCCCTTCCCCCCCTTCAGACAGAATCCCCTCTAAAAGACACTCTCGGAAACAGTACTTAACAGAAACAGATGTTTTATTATGAACTGCACATGAAAAGGGGGGGGAGGAAACTTGGACGTGGGCTAGTGTGAGATGGGTAGGAAAGGACTTTTCAAACTTTGTGGAACGAGAGCCTTCCAGTGCTGCAGCAGTGTGCAGGGGCCGACTGAAAGTTTTAACGGCCCTTGCCGCCCCTCCTTCTTTGGACTTTTGGTGAGGGGGGTGTGGGACTTGGTGGCGGGGGAGGGCGGTTAGAGATAGACAGCAGCAGGGCTCTGTCCTCCTGCCTCCGGTCTTGCAGAACATCCACTAGGCGCCGGAGCGTCTCCGTTTGCTCCCTCATTAGTCCAAGCAGGGTTTGAGTAGCCTGCTGGTCCTCCTGGCGCCACCTCTCCTCCCGTTCCATGACTGCTCTGTGCATTTGTGACAAGTTCTCCCTCCACTGTGTCGTCTGGGCTGCCTGCTCTCGTGAGCAGTCCATAAGTTCATAAAACATGTCTTCACGCGTCTTCCTCTTCCTTCTCCTAATCTGCGCTAGCCTCTGGGAGTGTGATGCCAGGCTGGGTTGGGAGACAGTCGCAGATGTGTCTGTGGGAATGGGAAAAAGGGAGTGAATTCCTGAGACAGATAAATGAAGTTGCTAACAAAGAACATAGTCTTTCTCTGTGAACAACACCATGCACTGGACCTTTCACATGCGCACTCAGGACAAGGTCGAATTTTCGGCCCTCGCCTTCAGTGCCTGGGGTCCTGCAGTTGCGATCAGAGAAGCGTGGCAGGACACCTCTACTTCTGTTGCAGGAAAACATGGTAAGCCGTAGACTTGTGGCAGCTTAAAACTTTAATAGTAGCACTGGGCTCCTTTTGCACTGAATGCAAGGCCACTCTCTGCTGGCAGCAATCAGGGAAGCATGAGCTCTGCCCCTGTCCCACCACCTCGCGGCTGTCCCCGGGAAAGCTCCCTGTATGCTGCCCCTCTGCCGCCTCCACCGCGTGGCTGCAAAGCAGTCCCAATACTAACATTCCCCTCCCTAATTTAAAGCAGGGCATCATGTGTGATATTACTCTGATGAGGATCTCGGAGACCGAGAGGGGAAGGATGCTTCGGGAGACCATGCAGAGGCCAGGGCCGTATGCCGCCATGCTGTGCCGTGCCATGATCCCGGACTACCTAATGGACTCATGGCGTGGGAACGTGTGTTACCACGGTGGACCGAACAAGATCGCCCTGCCGCGGAACCTGATGCGCATGCTTGAGCGGTACCTCCAGGAGAGCTATGTCGAGCTATCCCAGGAGGACTCTCTGTCCATTCCCGGTCACATTGACCGTCTTTTCCTTTAAGTGCAGCATAAGGGACTACAGAGTGGAGCGTCCTGTGGTGGCCTAATCATGAATATCCGGACATTATTTGATTTTCTATACATAGTTAGGACTAAATAGTTGACTAAGCCAACTAAATCATGAACACCAAATTGCTAATATAGTTAATATTCCTGTTTTGTTATAAATAAAAGTTTCTATGTTTAAATGAGTGAATGAAAAGCCCATTCTTAACAATATAAATATTCCAGTTATGTTAAAATTAAATGTTTAGATGTTTAAAGCACTCACTGCTTGATCCTTCCCCTGATTCGGTGTCCGGGGTAACGGCTGTGGACGGTTGGTAGGGGATCTCGGTAAGGGTGATGAAGAGCTCCTGGCTGTCGGGGAAATCAGCGGTGCAAGCGCTGTCGACTGCCTCGTCCTCCTCATCTCCTTCCTCATCTTCCCCGTCACCTAACATTTCCGACGAGGAACCGGCCGTGGACAATATCCCATCCTCGGAGTCCACGGTCACTGGTGGGGTAGTGGTGGCGGCCGCACCTAGGATGGAATGCAGTGCCTCGTAGAAACGTGATGTGTGGGGCTGGGATCCGGAGCGTCGGTTTGCCTCTTTGGTTTTTTGGTAGCCTTGTCTCAGCTCCTTGATTTTCACGCGGCACTGCGTTGCATCCCGGCTGTATCCTCTCTCTGCCATGGCTTTAGAGATCTTCTCGTAGATCTTTGCATTCCTTCTTTTGGAGCGCAGCTCTGAAAGCACGGACTCATCGCCCCACACAGCGATGAGATCCAAGACTTCCCGATCAGTCCATGCTGGGGCCCTCTTTCTATTAGATTGCACGGCCATCTCTGCTGGAGAGCTCTGCATCGTTGCCAGTGCTGCTGAGCTCTCCACGCTGTCCAAACAGAAAATGAGATTCAAACTGCCCAGACAGGAAAAGGAATTCAAATTTTCCCGGGGCTTTTCCTGTGTGGCTGGTCAGAGCATCCGAGCTCGAAGTGCTGTCCAGAGCGTCAACAGAGTGGTGCACTGTGGGATAGCTCCCGGAGCTATTACCATCGATTTCCATCCACACCTAGCCTAATTCGATATTGCCATTTCGAATTTAGCGCTACTCCTCTCGTTTTCGAGGAGTACAGAAGTCGAATTTAAAAGAGCTCTATGTCGAACTAAATAGCTTCGTGGTGTGGACGGGTGCAGGGTTAATTCGATGTAACGGCGCTAAATTCGATATAAACTCCTAGTGTAGACCAGGCCTAAGAAGTTTTCAGAATAGTACCTGGATACAGACTAGTGTTCCTTTATTAGCAAACTACATGCAAACTCAGTCTGAAATCTGCTAATCAAGCTGAGTCCTTTCCAGCTCACATGTTAGCAATAATGATTCTGCTCTCAGATATAACTGACAATTCGGATGATGAAGCATGAACCAGAACAGAATCCAGCTCAGTCTCCCACAGCTGGGCTAGGTCTGCAGTATTAAGACAAGTCATAAATATGTATTTCATCAGCTAAAGTAAGCAGATGCAACTCTGCTACACATCAGGCCATGTTGCGAGAAGGCCTTATGAGGATAATGAGGTACACACAAAACTTGCCCATGTATGGCTACACGAGGGCATATCACAATTACAGTCCTGGACAGTGCAAGGATTTCTCACTCCTCTTCTCCGTTAAAGAGCAGGTGGCCAAAAGGGGGGCACAGAGGTGTAGGGATGTAGTGGAGCTATTGCCTTGTCCTGCCTCTTTTGCACCAGATATTGCACCAGGGCTGGCATACTATAGGGAGTAAGCTACTCCACCCCAATGTCTCAAGCATATTGTACGCAACAAGACTGTGCCTGCCTGAGGCATAATGTTCCTGGTGCTCCTCACTGGGTGGTGCAGCTTTGTACCCCCCTTATACAATGCTGTGGTTTACAAGCCACCATCTAACCCTTTGGGAGCAGATCTTGAATCAGAAGGTGACAGTTCTATATACACACATTTCAGAGAACTATATGGTACATGAAAATAGTGATGTGACTTTAGAAAAATATTCTTAAATTAAATTTATGATTGAAATAATGGGGCTAAAATGTATACTATAATGGTCAGGCGAGTGAAGGTAGCATACTCATGACAAGAGTATATTGAACAAGCTGCGGACTGGCTTTGAGAAGCACTGGTCTAGAATATTTTCAGAAGAATGTAATTCTCTCTCTAATGCTACCATCAGGTGAATGAAAATTCTAATGAGCTCCAATCTGGCTTGCTGAATAGGGCAGGCAGAACTGATTTCTCTTCACAGAATGTGTTTTTAAATTTCCCATGGCCAGTGTCAGGGAAACAGCATTTCTTTAAAAAAAAAAAAGAAAGAAAGTTTGCCCATCAGGCTACTTTTCCCATCACTCCCTGACTCAAATTGAAATTCACTATCCAGATACAGGCCTGCTAACTAAAATGGAAAATGGAAATCATCCTTATTATTCTGGGAGAACATTTTACTTGTTATCTTAAGTGCTATTAGGGTAAGATATCAATTATTTGATTATTCAATTTTGGCCTCTATTATTGCAGACTCAGTTTTACACCCATATCAGTCATTCCTACAGTTTGGAATCTATAATTCATTCCTTTTTTTTCCTGGCAATTGTTGCAGCCAGACAATTGTGAGCAAAATTAATTGTGGATTAAGAACTGCACCCACAAGCATGGGAGTCCATTTTTAATAATCAACCCATAACATGAGCTTATTATATTCCCATACCAGAATATATTTTGCTTGCTGAGGATGCAATAAAGATCCTGAATAGCTTATACGAGACAATTTCTATTGAACACAGCAATCAGTACATTAATTCCCCTCTCTGTACCTCAGTTTCTCCATCTGTAAACTGGGGAGAACACTGACCTCCTGTGTAAAGAACTTTGAGATCTACTGATGAAAAGTGCTATGCAAAAGCTAGATAGCATTATTCATTTATTTGTAGCCCATAGGAGCCCTAGTCATGGAACAGAACCCCCTTGTGCTAGATGTCAGTCCAAGCAGCTCGATTTCAAATGCTGAATATTGTCAGCTAGAACAGGTTAGAAGATTTAGATGAAAATGAAATTTCAACAAGAAAAGGAAAGGACATTTCAGGAAATTTTTCTAAATTTCTTTTTTTCTCCTGTCACAATCTACTTGCAAAGTGGTACTCCTGAAAAATCTAGAGAGCAATTGTTATTTACATACATTATTTGATTAATTCTTTTGAATAATTCATTGAGAAAATTGAGACTGTTTGGGGACAATTTTCAATCAGAAACAGAGGTAAAATTCATCCAAGAAAATATTCTCTATAAATCATTTGCACAGCAGTAATGAGCACAAAGGAACTGTGGGATTATTAGATATGAACATGGTAGCTATCATATGGGCTGTATATGTTGCATTTTAGGTTTCTCTCTAAATGGGTTTTTTTTTAATTTACACAAACACACACACGCACGCACTTATATCACTTCTCCATCCCCTAACTAATAATAAGAATTGCTGGGGAAAAAAGGAACAAAAAAACGCCCTATGGCAGGAGATCAGATGCAGACTGTGAGACTTTGGATATGTAGCACTCAAAGGATATATATATAGAGAGAGAGAGAGCACAAGAACACTACTGTACAAGCACCTCATGTGTACTGTGCTGAATGATAAATACTGAGTGACAGATAGATTTAACCAGGGCATGGCTATAGCTGCCAATACTGTTCGATTCTCTCATCACTCCTGAGATCCTACAACCCAATCTAGTTGATAAGACCTTGGAAGATGAGTAATGAATGCTACAGCTGCTGCTGTCTATGGACTACTGGTGGTCACAGGAAATCTGTCAGTCTCCATGTTGCCTTTTCCAATGCAACTTCAATCAATATCACCTGAATGGACTTGTATCTGCCCAGTAACTGACTTTTCAGTCATCATTGCTCATCAGAAAGGGGATCCTCTTTGGGCTCCTCTGGGATAATGCAAAAAGAGGCTACAACAGAAGTAGGATGGAGGCATTTTCCAGGGAGAAATGTTTAACCTTTTAGTTAATACACATCAGTGCCCAACACATTATATGGCCTGATTCTGCCACTCTAACTCATGTTAAGTAACACCTTAGCTATGGGCTCGATCCTGCAAGGTGCTGAGCATTCTGGTGCTGATCCAGCAAAGCACTTAAACACATGTAATTTTATACACAATAGTCTCATTGATGTCACATGAGTTAGTGCTTTGTTGGATTGAGACCATAATGCTCAGCACTTTGCAGACTTGATCCCTCTTGGGTAGTCTCACTGACAGCTGATGGATGTGGATCTTAAGACTACATGTAAAGTAAGGCATTATTCTGTGTGAGTAAGTGTGGCAGAATCAGGCCTCTATTTTGTAATGTTCTGCCTGTTAACACATCATAAAACTCATAACCATGTTTCCGATCCGTAGGTCACTAGTGCTGTGGCTTGAAAGTCTGAGACACTGAAATACACAATGTGTCCTCTTTTTCCTTATCTCATATAATAAAAATGCTACTACATCAGGGAACAGATGTGAAATGAAAAATAAAGGGAAAACATTAAAATAACGAGGCAGTATAAAAACAAGCTTAGAGGTGATATTTTTGCTTTGGGGCTTTTTCTAAGTGATTGGAAAAAATATTTCTAATGTCTAAAACTTTATAGACAATGGAAAAACTGCTTGTGGGGACTGTACAGTTGAGAAGATTGATAATAGAATACAGAGCCTTCCGCTTCTAGGCGAATGGTTCTAATGCAGTTGGGTCAATAGTGAGCAAAAGTTGTTACCATCTGATGGCTACTTATTGGCCTATGTGACACGACTGGTGGTTTCATTCCATTTCCTACTAGGCTGGTGTACTCAGCTCAAAGAGCATCACCACCACTGGCACCCTTGTTAACAATACAATAGATTGACTGAATTTACCCTTTTAAACCTATATTAGGCTACCTCCGGGTAAATTTAAGGCACAGTTAGCCCGAGCCAAAGCCTATTAAAGACAATGTAAAGATTACCAGTAACTTCAATGGACAAGGTTGTGCTGCCATTGTCTGAGATTAATGTGTTCTGCACTTGTAAGACAATTACTTTCCAGGGCTAAAACTGAACACCTTCCATGAGCACTAACATAGACTTAAAATATTTAACATTATCTGGGAAAATATCACCATGACTGCCTTTATATTCACACACAGGGCTGTGATGCAAATGAATACAAGTATTTAATAAGGGCCTATCCACTTTTAAGTAAGCCCTGTGGCCTGAAGCTCTCTGCTCCCATCTGTTGGTGAACGGGGGTGGGGGAGAGGGGGAATTATGGCTACAGAGAGAGTTTTGTTTGCATAAGCTTTCTACCCAGAATTCTTCCATTGACAATTTGGGAGCCACCATTACTATACACAAATGCAGAATTGGTTTGGTAGTGGAATGGAAAAGCAAGGAAAAAAGGCCTCTTACTCTGGGGCAAGGAGTGTCGCCCCAGTAGTTAGAAATCTCCTTCAGGGTCCTATATGCTACTGGTTCCTCTTCTCTAAAGATACTGTTAAGTACTGCTAAGAGGACTTTGCAGTAAGAAACAATGCAGACTGGGGACTTCCCTGCAAGAGGTGTTGCAGAGAACATCATGACAGGAGACATGGGAAAGGCAGTTCCTTGACAGGGTACAGTGCAGACAAGGTTCTTTGCTGAAGCTGCAGAGGACAGCAGCAGAGCTGATTCAGTTCTGGTGAGGCCCATCCTACCTAGCTATTAAATAAAGCTGAACTCACTATACTGGAGTAGATGGTTATGGTTCGTCAGGAAAGGACCAGGCATCACTTCCAAAGGGACTAGAGACAGGCCTGCTGATGGCACCAGAGGACTCTGAAACTACATTAACCACTGACACCAAAGAGTAGGCCAATGGCTGACAAATCAAGCCCTAAATGGTCACTTCTTTGGAAGATTCTTCCAGCAATGGACAAGCTCAGTTCTCAGTTATCCCTTTTTATGAGGCAGGTCCTTTATCTGAGACATGAATATACCTCCACTCATTATATACATTTCCTCATTTTTCTTTCTGCAGAGAAGCAAAATAATGAAAGAGAAGTTACAGAATAGAGCTGAGTGAATTTTTTTTGGATTAATAGTTTATTTGATGAAAAATGTGGGTTGGGTTGACATGACACTATTCACAAATTTAACACAAATAGTTTTGGCCATTCACAAACTGGCCAGACGAGAAGGAGGAACTAATGGTGGTGCTGCCATTACCTTCCTTTCCCTTCCCATCTCTTTACCCAGTGGTTAAGACTCTCACCCCAAATATAGACACCTAGGTTCAAATCTCTGCTCCGAAACAGGCTTTTTTGATTCTCCAAAAAATTCCAAAAATTTACACATTTGGTTCAACCTGAACTGAAATTTTATTTTTATTTTTTGGAACTGCTCTGAACCAAAATAGTAAGTTATTTCCTCAGCTTCATTATCACAGAATCATAGGGCTGGATGGGACCACAATAGGTCATCTAGTCCAGTTCCCTGCACTCATAGCTGAACTAAGTATTGTCTCGACAGGTGTTTCTTCCCTCATAGGTCATGTTTTCTAGACCTTTAATCATTTTTATTGCTCTTCTCTGGACTTTCTCCAATTTGTCCACATCTTTCCTGAAATGTGGCACCCAGAACTGGACACAATACTCCAGTTAAGGCATAATCAGCAAGGAGTAGAGCGGAAAAAATATTTCTTGTGTCTTGCTTACAGCACTCTTGCTAATACGTCCCAGAAGGATGTTTGCTTTTTTTGCAACAATGTTACACAGTTGACTTATATTTCGCTTGTGCTCCACTGTGACCCCCAGATCCCTTTCTGCAGTCCTCCTTTCTAGGCAGTCATTTGTATGTTACAAATGATTTTTGCTTCCTAAGTGGAGTACTTTGCATTTGTCCTTATTGAATTTCATCCCATTTACTAGACCATTTCTCCAGTTTGTCCAGATCATTTTGAATTTTAATGCCCCCAGCTTGGTATAATCCACAAACTTTATAAGTGTACTCTCTATGCCATTATCTAAATCATTGATGAATATATTGAACAAAACCAGATCCAGAACTGATCCCTGTGGGACCCCACTTGATATGCCCTTCCAGCTTGACAGTGAACCTCTGATAACTACTTTTTTGGGAATGGTTTTCCAACCACCCACCATATAAAAGCTCCATCTAGGTTGTATTTCCCTAGTTTGTTTATGAGGAGCTCATGTGAGACAGTATCCAAAGTCTTACTAAAGTCAAGATATACCACATGTACCACTTCCCCCCCCCCACCCCTAAGGCTTGTTTCCCTGTCAAAAGAAGCTATAAGGTTGGTTTGACATGATTTGTTCTTGACAAATCCATGCTGACTGTTACTTATGATTTTATTATCTTATAGCTGTTTGCAAATTGATTGCTGAATTATTTGCTCCATTTTCTTTCTGGGTACTGAAGTTAAGCTGAGTGGTCTGTAATTCCCCAGGTTGTTCTTATATCCCTTTTTTAAAAATAGATTGGCACAATATTTACCCTTTTACAGTCCTCTGATGCTCTCGTGTCTTCCATGACTTTTTGAAGCTAATTGCTAATGGTTCAGATATCTCTTCAGTCACATCCTTGAATATTCTAGGATGTATTTCAACAGACTCTGGTGACTTGAAGACATCTGACTTGTCTAAGTAATTGTTATCTTGTTCTTTCCCTATTTTAGCCTCTGATCCTACTTCATTTTCACTGGCATTCACTATGTTAGATGTCCAATCGCTACTAACTGTTTTGGTGAAAACAAGCAAAAAAAGTCATTTAGCACTTCTGCCATTTCCACATTTTTGTTATGGTTTCCCCACACCCCACTGAGTAATGGGTCTACCCTTTCCTTGGTCTTACTATCATTTCTGATGTATTTGTAGAATGTTTTCTTGTTATCCTATAGAACATTGTAGAATTATAGAACATTTTAATCTTCTCACACTATTTTTTTTTTTTTTTGCATCACTGTTCATCACTTGTCTAATGTTTTGGCCTTGACATTTTGTAAGGTGAGCTTGTTTTGAAACCCCAAAAATGTTTTAAAGTTACACACTGCTGTGATACTTAGTTTAAGCAATTGTCCTATATATCCACAGCTCCCTACACATGCAACACTAAGCACACTATGGGTTGAATTAATTTGAATAAAAAACACTCCTTAAAAGCAAGCAAAGATAATTAATAAAAAATATTCATAAAGCATTGCCTGGGCTCTAAGTCCACTGCTAAAACAAAAAGGAAATTAATCTTATGGAAGAAACCTTGGCTCAGCATTTTATTGGTTTTGAACTCTTATAATGCAAAATTAAGTAGAGTGATGAACTGTGCATCTCTACTGGCTAGAGTAAGAGGAGCTGCTTCAGTTCAATCCCAGGATATTTAGTTTAGAAGCTGCATTCCTAGGTTCTAGCCTCAGAAGTAATTCTATTCTGTAATTAACTTACTGCTAATTAATAGAGCTGAACAAACAATTCACAATGAATAACTTATTGGATGAGTTTAGCCTTTATTTCCTCTTCATGAATTGTATAAGAATAGATTGTTACATTCTCTATGTTATTTATTATTCAAAATTAACTAATTTCTTTAGCAAATAATTCCTGGCCTGCAGGTCACATAAATTGCTATGTGTGAATATTACTATAGAATATACAACCATAGTTCTTCTTGTAATTTATGTAATTACCTTATATAAATGATGCAACTTATGTCACATCAGTGATGGTGATATACATAACTAAATTAACTAGCCAACACAATGTCAATTTCAAATTGTATATTCATTTGTGATATTCACAATATGCATTGTCTCAGTTAGTTACATAAATACTCAGATCAGGGAACAGAAACAAGAGCACATGACTTAACTAACCAAAACAATAACTAACCAGCAGATCTGCAAGTTTCACAACAAATTAATTCAAAATATGAGCTAAAAAAACATTTTCATGATTTTCTGCACTAGTAATATACACACTTGAATGCTCTTGGAAAGCAAATGTAAAAAGATGGTGAACATGATAGAATTAAAATATGCTTTTGAATTTGAACAATTATTTGTAAAGATGTTTTCCGCTACTCATTCCAAAGCCAGCTGAATCATACGGTTAGAAGGGACCCTCTGCCAAGATATAGGATTTTTTTGTATTTAAACCATCTGAAGCAGATGGCTTTCCAGGCTCCTTTTGAAAACCTCCAGTGAAGGAGTTTCCACAACCTCCCTAGACAGTCTGTTCCATTGTCCTACTGTTCTTACAGTTGGGAAGCTTTTCCCGAGATTTAATCTCAATCTGCAATGATTCTCATTGACTGCAATAGGCTTTAAATCAAGCCATTAATTATTGATATGTACAAGTTATGTGATCCAGGATCTTTGAAATATGCTAGGAGTGAAATCCTTGCCCCATTAAAATCAATGGAAGTTTTTCTATGGCATCAAACTAGGCTGCAACTTCACCGTAGATGTCTAACTGATCTCCATGTAAAATTCAAGAATTTTTGCAGTTTCCAAGCGGGGTGCTTGCCCTTTCACACATCATCACTGATAATAAAGATTGTCAAGGCTAAGTTCTGCCCTTGGTGACCCTGCTGCAATGCTACCCAGCAGGCTGCAGAGAGAGGGGTAAGTGAAGGCAGAATTCCATCCTACAACTGGAATGTATTTAGTTAAGAAGCTGTTGATGAAGGAATAGAATCCCACTCATTCTCTCCAGCCGAGTTGACTCTATATTGCTAGGAAGAGTTTAATGATTGAAATAAGTTTTACTACTTTTAAGTCAGCAGATATGACTCTCTATATCCATGGGCCCAGATGTGCCATGTAAGACAGTACTGTTCTTACTGTGTCACTTTTTTGGGAACAACTACACTGTAACTCTAAACTTCCTGAATTATTTTTCACCTAGTAGCCTCATAATTCACACTCTTATGTGAAGATAGACAAATTCTCTTTGCACAAAAATGAGCCACACCTTCCCACAGAGTTTCTTTCAAATCAATCCACTGGATGGAATTGCCCCTTGAGGAATTTCTGTCCCTTAAAGTGATATATGTCATAGAATCATAGATTATTAGGATTGGAAAGGATCTCAGGAGGTCATCTAGTCCAACCCCCTGCTCAAAGCAGGACCAACTAAATCCCCAAATTGCCCCCTATAGCCAGACTATGGATGCACAATAATGATGATTTGGTATATTGTTTGGATTAGTAAAAATGTTTGTAGCATAGTTACTGGACATGTGCGTTACCCACTTTTCACAATTATCTTAGCTATGGAGAATATTAACACATTCAGCTAGACCACATTCGGGACCATTTGTTTTAATTGCAAATTACTTTATTTTCCAGACTATTTTAACCAACTCCCCCATTTCTCTCCCCCCACCCCTGCAAAAAGTGAGGTTTGGGTGTGTTTTGCAAGAACCCCAAAGTGCTTTTAGACACATGACCAATCTTCCAATTGAACTCCACCAAACTCTTACCTTCTAAAGAGGGATGTCTGTTTTCTAGCAAAATCAGTCAAAGAAAAGGAGAAAACTCCAAAGAGGTTCCTCCTCGTGCTCACAAACGTGAAAGTGAATTCTCTCTCAATCCTTAAGCAGAAACCTCGAGAAGGAGACTTGCTGAGGCAAAGCCACAGGGGTCTCTGAGGTTTCCCCCATCCTGCACCCCTGTCCTGTCTGGCTGATGTCAGGGTCTCTCTGTGAGATCATCGCCTTCCCACCACCTTTGTCCAATAGACTGAGGGCCTGCAAAAGGCCCTTGTGATGTCACTGCCACACCCGCCCCTCCCCTGCAGTGCTGATGTCCTGCCCCTGGCCAGCCACATTGGATGCTTGAGCTGCTTCCCTTGAATCACTCCACTCAATGACTCTTCATTCTGGGGATCAAGCCTGCTACACAGTAAAACCTCAGAGGCTGCTCCCCAGGCCACAATCAGGTTTTCATAAATTAGGAGACTTTATTTCCAGAAGGGACCATTAGAGCATCCAATCTGATCCCCTGCATATCCTAAGGCCTCCTCTATGTCAGAAGAGCTGGGTTTCTTTTTACTCAGACTTTTTCCAGAAAGTCATCTCCTCTTCATTAGAAGACATCAAGAGATGGAGAAGCCATCATTTCTCTTGGTAGTTTGTTCCAGTGATGAATTGCCCTCTAACAAATCTGGGTTAGACTTTTTCTGATTTCTGCTTCCAGCCATGGGGTCTTGTCATGTCTTTCTCTGCTAGATAAAAGAGCCCTTTTATATTCAGCATTTTCTCTCCATGAAGTCAAGCAACTCACTTCTCATTCTTCTTTTCTGGAAACTAAACAGATTGAGCTTTTTCAATGTCTCACTATAAGGCATCATCCCCATCACTCAAATATGAATCTTTTCTGTACCCTCTCCAGTTTTTTCACGTAATTTTCGAAATGTGGACACAAGAACTGGATTCAACATTTCTCTATCAGTCTCACCAATGCTGTATCAGCCCCCCTTTCCATACTCACTACTCTATCCATCCAAGGATGTCTTTAACCTTTTTTACCACAGCTTCACATTGACAGATCATGTTGAGCAGCTTCTCCGCTATGGCCCCTAAATCCTTTTCAGGGTCACTGCTTTCCAGTGGACTGTCCCCATTGTGTAGGGTGCGGCCTGACACTTTTGGTCCTGCAAGCATGGGTTTGCATATGGCTTTATTAAAACCTAATTATTCAGTAAGTATTTTAAAAGAACTAGACCATTAGAGAGAGAATCATGAATTGCTCAAAGACAATGAATGAAGAGAAGCAGCAAGAGCAATCAAATACATGTTTGGTTATGACTTATTTCCTTCGTCTTAAAACAGAGTACCAAGGACCTGAGTCTCCTCCCCCTCACAATAGCCCCATGCTCACCCAATCAGCGTTGAGACTCTGAGAGGCAGGAAGCTGAGAGTTCTCACCAGATGTCTGAACTTCTAAAGATGGCCTAGGTCACCTCCGGAGGGAAACACTCTTAGAGCACTATTCCAGCTCTTTGTGTGAGGGCCTCCCACAATGAGAGTTGGAGAGCAAAGCCCCACCGCCCCCTCCACACCCACATACACAGCTCCTGGTGATGGGAGGAGCGCAGGGGAAAAGGACAAAAGCTGCAAGAGAAGAAGAGCAAGGAGGGAGGGAGGGACAGAGGAAAAGGGAAAACGAAAAGGAGAAACCCCAATGTCCGCAGTGATTCCAAGGGACAGAGTCTTAGGTGGGGAATAAAATTCTGCCACCTCAATCTAGTGTTTTCCATGCCTAGAATTCAGCCGGCACCTGATGGATCAGACTGAACAGGTTCCAAACCTCTTGGAGGCTCTTACCTTCTAAAGAGGGATGTCTGTTTTCTAGCAAAATCAGTCAGAGAAAAGGAGAAAACTCCAAAGAGGTTCCTCCTCGTGCTCACAAACGTGAAAGTGAATTCTCTCTCAATCCTTAAGCCGAAACCTCGAGAAGGAGACTTGCTGAGGCAAAGCCACAAGGGTCTCTGAGGTTGCCCCCGTCCTGCACCCCTGTCCTGCCTGGCTGATGTCAGGGTCTCTCTGTGAGTTCATCGCCTTCCCACCACCTTTGTCCAATAGGCTGAGGGCCTGCAAAAGGCCCTTGTGATGTCACTGCCACACCCACCCCTCCCCTGCAGTGCTGATGTCCTGCCCCTGGCCAGCCACATTGGATGCTTGAGCTGCTTCCCTTGAATCACTCCACTCAATGACTCTTCATTCTGGGGATCAAGCCTGCTACACAGTAAAACCTCAGAGGCTGCTCCCCAGGCCACAATCAGGTTTTCATAAAGTAGTAGACTTTATTTCCAGAAGGGACCATTAGAGCATCCAATCTGATCCCCTGCATATCCTAAGGCCTCCTCTATGTCAGAAGAGCTGGGTTTCTTTTTACTCAGACTTATTCCAGAAAGTCATCTCCTCTTCATTAGAAGACATCAAGAGATGGAGAAGCCATCATTTCTCTTGGTAGTTTGTTCCAGTGATGAATTGCCCTCTAACAAATCTGGGTCTTATTCTAATTAGACTTTTTCTGATTTCTGCTTCCAGCCATGGGGTCTTGTCATGTCTTTCTCTGCTAGATAAAAGAGCCCTTTTATATTCAGCATTTTCTCTCCATGAAGTCAAGCAACTCACTTCTCATTCTTCTTTTCTGGAAACTAAACAGATTGAGCTTTTTCAATGTCTCACTATAAGGCATCATCCCCATCACTCAAATATGAATCTTTTCTGTACCCTCTCCAGTTTTTTCACGTAATTTTCGAAATGTGGACACAAGAACTGCATTCAACATTCCTCTATCAGTCTCACCAATGCTGTATCAGCCCCCCTTTCCATACTCACTACTCTATCCATCCAAGGATGGCTTTAACCTTTTTTACCACAGCTTCACATTGACAGATCATGTTGAGCAGCTTCTCCGCTATGGCCCCTAAATCCTTTTCAGGGTCACTGCTTTCCAGTGGACTGTCCCCCATTGTGTAGGGTGCGGCCTGACTCTTTTGTTCCTGGAAGCATGGGTTTGCATATGGCTTTATTAAAACCTAATTATTCAGTAAGCATTTTAAAAGAACTAGACCATTATAGAGAGAATCATGAATTGCTCAAAGACAACGAATGAAGAGAAGCAGCAAGAGCAATCAAATACATGTTTGGTTATGACTTATTTCCTTGGTCTTAAAACAGAGTACCAAGGACCTGAGTCTCCTCCCCCTCACAATAGCCCCATGCTCACCCAATCAGCGTTGAGACTCTGAGAGGCAGGAAGCTGAGAGTTCTCACCAGATGTCCGAACTCCTAAAGATGGCCTAGGTCACCTCCGGAGGGAACCACTCTTAGATCACTATTCCAGCTCTTTGTGTGAGGGCCTCCCACAATGAGAGTTGGAGAGCAAACCCCCACCACCCCCTCCACACCCACATACACAGCTCCTGGTGATGGGAGGAGTGCAGGGGAAAAGGACAAAAGCTGCAAGAGAAGAAGAGCAAGGAGGGAGGGAGGGACAGAGGAAAAGGGAAAACAAAAAGGAGAAACCCCAATGTCCCCAGTGATACCAAGGGACAAAGTCTTAGGTGGGGAATAAAATTCTGCCACCTCAATCTAGTGTTTTCCATGCCTAGAATTCAGCCGGCACCTGATGGATCAGACTGAACAGGTTCCAAACCTCTTGGAGGCTCTTACCTTCTAAAGAGGGATGTCTGTTTTCTAGCAAAATCAGTCAGAGAAAAGTAGAAAACTCTAAAGAGGTTCCTCCTCGTGCTCACAAACGTGAAAGTGAATTCTCTCTCAATCCTTAAGCCGAAACCTCGAGAAGGAGACTTGCTGAGGCAAAGCCACAGGGGTCTCTGAGGTTGCCCCCGTCCTGCACCCCTGTCCTGCCTGGCTGATGTCAGGGTCTCTCTGTGAGTTCATCGCCTTCCCACCACCTTTGTCCAATAGGCTGAGGGCCTGCAAAAGGCCCTTGTGATGTCACTGCCACACCCGCCCCTCCCCTGCAGTGCTGATGTCCTGCCCCTGGCCAGCCACATTGGATGCTTGAGCTGCTTCCCTTGAATCACTCCACTCAATGACTCTTCATTCTGAAGATCAAGCCTGCTACACAGTAAAACCTCAGAGGCTGCTCCCCAGGCCACAATCAGGTTTTCATAAAGTAGTAGACTTTATTTCCAGAAGGGACCATTAGAGCATCCAATCTGATCCCCTGCATATCCTAAGGCCTCCTCTATGTCAGAAGAGCTGGGTTTCTTTTTACTCAGACTTTTTCCAGAAAGTCATCTCCTCTTCATTAGAAGACATCAAGAGATGGAGAAGCCATCATTTCTCTTGGCAGTTTGTTCCAGTGATGAATTGCCCTCTAACAAATCTGGGTCTTATTCTAATTAGACTTTTTCTGATTTCTGCTTCCAGCCATGGGGTCTTGTCATGTCTTTCTCTGCTAGATAAAAGAGCCCTTTTATATTCAGCATTTTCTCTCCATGAAGTCAAGCAACTCACTTCTCATTCTTCTTTTCTGGAAACTAAACAGATTGAGCTTTTCAATGTCTCACCATAAGGCATCATCCCCATCACTCAAATATGAATCTTTTCTGTACCCTCTCCAGTTTTTTCACGTAATTTTCGAAATGTGGACACAAGAACTGCATTCAACATTCCTCTATCAGTCTCACCAATGCTGTATCAGCCCCCCTTTCCATACTCACTACTCTATCCATCCAAGGATGGCTTTAACCTTTTTTACCACAGCTTCACATTGACAGATCATGTTGAGCAGCTTCTCCGCTATGGCCCCTAAATCCTTTTCAGGGTCACTGCTTTCCAGTGGACTGTCCCCCATTGTGTAGGGTGCGGCCTGACACTTTTGGTCCTGCAAGCATGGGTTTGCATATGGCTTTATTAAAACCTAATTATTCAGTAAGTATTTTAAAAGAACTAGACCATTAGAGAGAGAATCATGAATTGCTCAAAGACAATGAATGAAGAGAAGCAGCAAGAGCAATCAAATACATGTTTGGTTATGACTTATTTCCTTGGTCTTAAAACAGAGTACCAAGGACCTGAGTCTCCTCCCCCTCACAATAGCCCCATGCTCACCCAATCAGCGTTGAGACTCTGAGAGGCAGGAAGCTGAGAGTTCTCACCAGATGTCCGAACTTCTAAAGATGGGCTAGGTCACCTCCGGAGGGAACCACTCTTAGAGCACTATTCCAGCTCTTTGTGTGAGGGCCTCCCACAATGAGAGTTGGAGAGCAAAGCCCCACCGCCCCCTCCAGACCCACATACACAGCTCCTGGTGATGGGAGGAGCGCAGGGGAAAAGGACAAAAGCTGCAAGAGAAGAAGAGCAAGGAGGGAGGGAGGGACAGAGGAAAAGGGAAAACGAAAAGGAGAAACCCCAATGTCCCCAGTGATTCCAAGGGACAGAGTCTTAGGTGGGGAATAAAATTCTGCCACCTCAATCTAGTGTTTTCCATGCCTAGAATTCAGACGGCACCTGATGGATCAGACTGAACAGGTTCCAAACCTCTTGGAGGCTCTTACCTTCTAAAGAGGGATGTCTGTTTTCTAGCAAAATCAGTCAGAGAAAAGGAGAAAACTCCAAAGAGGTTCCTCCTCGTGCTCACAAACGTGAAAGTGAATTCTCTCTCAATCCTTAAGCCGAAACCTCGGGAAGGAGACTTGCTGAGGCAAAGCCACAGGGGTCTCTGAGGTTGCCCCCGTCCTGCACCCCTGTCCTGCCTGGCTGATGTCAGGGTCTCTCTGTGAGATCATCGCCTTCCCACCACCTTTGTCCAATAGGCTGAGGGCCTGCAAAAGGCCCATGTGATGTCACTGCCACACCCTCCCCTCCCCTGCAGTGCTGATGTCCTGTCCCTGGCCAGCCACATTGGATGCTTGAGCTGCTTCCCTTGAATCACTCCACTCAATGACTCTTCATTCTGGGGATCAAGCCTGCTACACAGTAAAACCTCAGAGGCTGCTCCCCAGGCCACAATCAGGTTTTCATAAATTAGTAGACTTTATTTCCAGAAGGGACCATTAGAACATCCAATCTGATCCCCTGCATATCCTAAGGCCTCCTCTATGTCAGAAGATCTGGGTTTCTTTTTACTCAGACTTTTTCCAGAAAGTCATCTCCTCTTCATTAGAAGACATCAAGAGATGGAGAAGCCATCATTTCTCTTGGTAGTTTGTTCCAGTGATGAATTGCCCTCTAACAAATCTGGGTCTTATTCTAATTAGACTTTTTCTGATTTCTGCTTCCAGCCATGGGGTCTTGTCATGTCTTTCTCTGCTAGATAAAAGAGCCCTTTTATATTCAGCATTTTCTCTCCATGAAGTCAAGCAACTCACTTCTCATTCTTCTTTTCTGGAAACTAAACAGATTGAGCTTTTCAATGTCTCACCATAAGGCATCATCCCCATCACTCAAATATGAATCTTTTCTGTACCCTCTCCAGTTTTTTCACGTAATTTTCGAAATGTGGACACAAGAACTGCATTCAACATTCCTCTATCAGTCTCACCAATGCTGTATCAGCCCCCCTTTCCATACTCACTACTCTATCCATCCAAGGATGGCTTTAACCTTTTTTACCACAGCTTCACATTGACAGATCATGTTGAGCAGCTTCTCCGCTATGGCCCCTAAATCCTTTTCAGGGTCACTGCTTTCCAGTGGACTGTCCCCCATTGTGTAGGGTGCGGCCTGACACTTTTGGTCCTGCAAGCATGGGTTTGCATATGGCTTTATTAAAACCTAATTATTCAGTAAGTATTTTAAAAGAACTAGACCATTAGAGAGAGAATCATGAATTGCTCAAAGACAATGAATGAAGAGAAGCAGCAAGAGCAATCAAATACATGTTTGGTTATGACTTATTTCCTTGGTCTTAAAACAGAGTACCAAGGACCTGAGTCTCCTCCCCCTCACAATAGCCCCATGCTCACCCAATCAGCGTTGAGACTCTGAGAGGCAGGAAGCTGAGAGTTCTCACCAGATGTCCGAACTCCTAAAGATGGCCTAGGTCACCTCCGGAGGGAACCACTCTTAGAGCACTATTCCAGCTCTTTGTGTGAGGGCCTCCCACAATGAGAGTTGGAGAGCAAAGCCCCACCGCCCCCTCCACACCCACATACACAGCTCCTGGTGATGGGAGGAGCGCAGGGGAAAAGGACAAAAGCTGCAAGAGAAGAAGAGCAAGGAGGGAGGGAGGGACAGAGGAAAAGGGAAAACGAAAAGGAGAAACCCCAATGTCCGCAGTGATTCCAAGGGACAGAGTCTTAGGTGGGGAATAAAATTCTGCCACCTCAATCTAGTGTTTTCCATGCCTAGAATTCAGCCGGCACCTGATGGATCAGACTGAACAGGTTCCAAACATCATGGAGGCTCTTACCTTCTAAAGAGGGATGTCTGTTTTCTAGCAAAATCAGTCAGAGAAAAGGAGAAAACTCCAAAGAGGTTCCTCCTCGTGCTCACAAACGTGAAAGTGAATTCTCTCTCAATCCTTAAGCCGAAACCTCGAGAAGGAGACTTGCTGAGGCAAAGCCACAGAGGTCTCTGAGGTTGCCCCCGTCCTGCACCCCTGTCCTGCCTGGCTGATGTCAGGGTCTCTCTGTGAGTTCATCGCCTTCCCACCACCTTTGTCCAATAGGCTGAGGGCCTGCAAAAGGCCCTTGTGATGTCACTGCCACACCCGCCCCTCCCCTGCAGTGCTAATGTCCTGCCCCTGGCCAGCCACATTGGATGCTTGAGCTGCTTCCCTTGAATCACTCCACTCAATGACTCTTCATTCTGGGGATCAAGCCTGCTACACAGTAAAACCTCAGAGGCTGCTCCCCAGGCCACAATCAGGTTTTCATAAAGTAGTAGACTTTATTTCCAGAAGGGACCATTAGAGCATCCAATCTGATCCCCTGCATATCCTAAGGCCTCCTCTATGTCAGAAGAGCTGGGTTTCTTTTTACTCAGACTTTTTCCAGAAAGTCATCTCCTCTTCATTAGAAGACATCAAGAGATGGAGAAGCCATCATTTCTCTTGGTAGTTTGTTCCAGTGATGAATTGCCCTCTAACAAATCTGGGTCTTATTCTAATTAGACTTTTTCTGATTTCTGCTTCCAGCCATGGGGTCTTGTCATGTCTTTCTCTGCTAGATAAAAGAGCCCTTTTATATTCAGCATTTTCTCTCCATGAAGTCAAGCAACTCACTTCTCATTCTTCTTTTCTGGAAACTAAACAGATTGAGCTTTTTCAATGTCTCACTATAAGGCATCATCCCCATCACTCAAATATGAATCTTTTCTGTACCCTCTCCAGTTTTTTCACGTAATTTTCGAAATGTGGACACAAGAACTGCATTCAACATTCCTCTATCAGTCTCACCAATGCTGTATCAGCCCCCCTTTCCATACTCACTACTCTATCCATCCAAGGATGGCTTTAACCTTTTTTACCACAGCTTCACATTGACAGATCATGTTGAGCAGCTTCTCCGCTATGGCCCCTAAATCCTTTTCAGGGTCACTGCTTTCCAGTGGACTGTCCCCCATTGTGTAGGGTGCGGCCTGACACTTTTGGTCCTGCAAGCATGGGTTTGCATATGGCTTTATTAAAACCTCATTATTCAGTAAGTATTTTAAAAGAACTAGACCATTAGAGAGAGAATCATGAATTGCTCAAAGACAATGAATGAAGAGAAGCAGCAAGAGCAATCAAATACATGTTTGGTTATGACTTATTTCCTTCGTCTTAAAACAGAGTACCAAGGACCTGAGTCTCCTCCCCCTCACAATAGCCCCATGCTCACCCAATCAGCGTTGAGACTCTGAGAGGCAGGAAGCTGAGAGTTCTCACCAGATGTCCGAACTCCTAAAGATGGCCTAGGTCACCTCCGGAGGGAACCACTCTTAGAGCACTATTCCAGCTCTTTGTGTGAGGGCCTCCCACAATGAGAGTTGGAGAGCAAAGCCCCACCGCCCCCTCCACACCCACATACACAGCTCCTGGTGATGGGAGGAGCGCAGGGGAAAAGGACAAAAGCTGCAAGAGAAGAAGAGCAAGGAGGGAGGGAGGGACAGAGGAAAAGGGAAAACGAAAAGGAGAAACCCCAATGTCCGCAGTGATTCCAAGGGACAGAGTCTTAGGTGGGGAATAAAATTCTGCCACCTCAATCTAGTGTTTTCCATGCCTAGAATTCAGCCGGCACCTGATGGATCAGACTGAACAGGTTCCAAACCTCTTGGAGGCTCTTACCTTCTAAAGAGGGATGTCTGTTTTCTAGCAAAATCAGTCAGAGAAAAGGAGAAAACTCCAAAGAGGTTCCTCCTCGTGCTCACAAACGTGAAAGTGAATTCTCTCTCAATCCTTAAGCCGAAACCTCGAGAAGGAGACTTGCTGAGGCAAAGCCACAGGGGTCTCTGAGGTTGCCCCCGTCCTGCACCCCTGTCCTGCCTGGCTGATGTCAGGGTCTCTCTGTGAGTTCATCGCCTTCCCACCACCTTTGTCCAATAGGCTGAGGGCCTGCAAAAGGCCCTTGTGATGTCACTGCCACACCCGCCCCTCCCCTGCAGTGCTGATGTCCTGCCCCTGGCCAGCCACATTGGATGCTTGAGCTGCTTCCCTTGAATCACTCCACTCAATGACTCTTCATTCTGGGGATCAAGCCTGCTACACAGTAAAACCTCAGAGGCTGCTCCCCAGGCCACAATCAGGTTTTCATAAAGTAGTAGACTTTATTTCCAGAAGGGACCATTAGAGCATCCAATCTGATCCCCTGCATATCCTAAGGCCTCCTCTATGTCAGAAGAGCTGGGTTTCTTTTTACTCAGACTTTTTCCAGAAAGTCATCTCCTCTTCATTAGAAGACATCAAGAGATGGAGAAGCCATCATTTCTCTTGGTAGTTTGTTCCAGTGATGAATTGCCCTCTAACAAATCTGGGTCTTATTCTAATTAGACTTTTTCTGATTTCTGCTTCCAGCCATGGGGTCTTGTCATGTCTTTCTCTGCTAGATAAAAGAGCCCTTTTATATTCAGCATTTTCTCTCCATGAAGTCAAGCAACTCACTTCTCATTCTTCTTTTCTGGAAACTAAACAGATTGAGCTTTTTCAATGTCTCACTATAAGGCATCATCCCCATCACTCAAATATGAATCTTTTCTGTACCCTCTCCAGTTTTTTCACGTAATTTTCGAAATGTGGACACAAGAACTGCATTCAACATTCCTCTATCAGTCTCACCAATGCTGTATCAGCCCCCCTTTCCATACTCACTACTCTATCCATCCAAGGATGTCTTTAACCTTTTTTACCACAGCTTCACATTGACAGATCATGTTGAGCAGCTTCTCCGCTATGGCCCCTAAATCCTTTTCAGGGTCACTGCTTTCCAGTGGACTGTCCCCCATTGTGTAGGGTGCGGCCTGACACTTTTGGTCCTGCAAGCATGGGTTTGCATATGGCTTTATTAAAACCTCATTATTCAGTAAGTATTTTAAAAGAACTAGACCATTAGAGAGAGAATCATGAATTGCTCAAAGACAATGAATGAAGAGAAGCAGCAAGAGCAATCAAATACATGTTTGGTTATGACTTATTTCCTTGGTCTTAAAACAGAGTACCAAGGACCTGAGTCTCCTCCCCCTCACAATAGCCCCATGCTCACCCAATCAGCATTGAGACTCTGAGAGGCAGGAAGCTGAGAGTTCTCACCAGATGTCCGAACTCCTAAAGATGGCCTAGGTCACCTCCGGAGGGAACCACTCTTAGAGCACTATTCCAGCTCTTTGTGTGAGGGCCTCCCACAATGAGAGTTGGAGAGCAAAGCCCCACCGCCCCCTCCACACCCACATACACAGCTCCTGGTGATGGGAGGAGCGCAGGGGAAAAGGACAAAAGCTGCAAGAGAACAAGAGCAAGGAGGGAAGGAGGGACAGAGGAAAAGGGAAAACGAAAAGGAGAAACCCCAATGTCCGCAGTGATTCCAAGGGACAGAGTCTTAGGTGGGGAATAAAATTCTGCCACCTCAATCTAGTGTTTTCCATGCCTAGAATTCAGCCGGCACCTGATGGATCAGACTGAACAGGTTCCAAACCTCTTGGAGGCTCTTACCTTCTAAAGAGGGATGTCTGTTTTCTAGCAAAATCAGTCAGAGAAAAGGAGAAAACTCCAAAGAGGTTCCTCCTCGTGCTCACAAACGTGAAAGTGAATTCTCTCTCAATCCTTAAGCCGAAACCTCGAGAAGGAGACTTGCTGAGGCAAAGCCACAGGGGTCTCTGAGGTTGCCCCCGTCCTGCACCCCTGTCCTGCCTGGCTGATGTCAGGGTCTCTCTGTGAGTTCATCGCCTTCCCACCACCTTTGTCCAATAGGCTGAGGGCCTGCAAAAGGCCCATGTGATGTCACTGCCACACCCGCCCCTCCCCTGCAGTGCTGATGTCCTGCCCCTGGCCAGCCACATTGGATGCTTGAGCTGCTTCCCTTGAATCACTCCACTCAATGACTCTTCATTCTGGGGATCAAGCCTGCTACACAGTAAAACCTCAGAGGCTGCTCCCCAGGCCACAATCAGGTTTTCATAAAGTAGTAGACTTTATTTCCAGAAGGGACCATTAGAGCATCCAATCTGATCCCCTGCATATCCTAAGGCCTCCTCTATGTCAGAAGAGCTGGGTTTCTTTTTACTCAGACTTTTTCCAGAAAGTCATCTCCTCTTCATTAGAAGACATCAAGAGATGGAGAAGCCATCATTTCTCTTGGTAGTTTGTTCCAGTGATGAATTGCCCTCTAACAAATCTGGGTTAGACTTTTTCTGATTTCTGCTTCCAGCCATGGGGTCTTGTCATGTCTTTCTCTGCTAGATAAAAGAGCCCTTTTATATTCAGCATTTTCTCTGCATAAAGTCAAGCAACTCACTTCTCATCTGTTAAGCGGGGTGCTTGCCCTTTCACACATCATCACTGATAATAAAGATTGTCAAGGCTAAGTTCTGCCCTTGGTGACCCTGCTGCAATGCTTCCCAGCAGGCTGCAGAGAGAGGGGTAAGTGAAGGCAGAATTCCATCCTACAACTGGAATGTATTTAGTTAACAAGCTGTTGAAGGAATAGAATCCCACTCATTCTCTCTAGCTGAGTTGACTCTATATTGCTAGGAAGAGTTTAATGATTGAAATAAGTTTTACTACTTTTAAGTCAGCAGATATGACTCTCTATACCCATGGGCCCAGATGTGCCATGTAAGACAGTACTGTTCTTACTGTGTCACTTTTTTGGGAACAACTACACTGTAACTCTAAACTTCCTGAATTATTTTTCACCTAGTAGCCTCATAATTCACACTCTTATGTGAAGATAGACAAATTCTCTTTGCACAAAAATGAGCCACACCTTCCCACAGAGTTTCTTTCAAATCAATCCACTGGATGGAATTGCCCCTTGAGGAATTTCTGTCCCTTAAAGTGATATATGTCATAGAATCATAGATTATTAGGGTTAGAAAGGATCTCAGGAGGTCATCTAGTCCAACCCCCTGCTCAAAGCAGGACCAACTAAATCCCCAAATTGTCCCCCTCAAGGATTGAACTCATAACTCTGGGTTTAGCAGGCCAATGCTCAAGCCACTGAGCTCTTCCTCCCCCCAGAACAGCTGTCCAGGCCCCCCAAACTCACATGTCCTCACAGCTATGCTATCACATCATTCCTGCCAGTGGTCACACACAAACGCAAACAAAACAAAAAACAAACAAATAAAAGTAACTTACCCTAGAACCTCAATGTTACGAACACTTCGGGAATGGAGGTTGTTCATAACTCTGAAATGTTCGTAACTCTGAACTAAACAGTATGGTTGTTCTTTCAAAAGTTTACAACTGAACATTGACTTAATACAGCTTTGAAACTTTACTATGCTGAAGAAAAATGCTGCTTTTAACCACCTTAATTTAAATGAAATAAGCACAAAACCAGTTTCCTTATCTTGTAAATTAAAAAAAAAAGAAACCTTTCCCTTTATTTTTTTTTAGTAGTTTACATTTAACACAGTACTGTACTGTATTTGCCTTTTTCTTTGGTCTGCTGATGCTGCTTGATTTTGTACTTCCGGTTCCAAATAAGGTGTGTGGTTGACTGATCAGTTCGTAACTCTGATGTTCATAACTCTGAGATTCTATTGTAGCAGGAAAGAACTGCCTCATTTTTGGGAGGGGTGTTTACAATAAGCAGAGACTGGTGGGTTTTTTGATCTGTGTTTGTATAGCACCTACCACAATGGTAACCTTTAACATGCCTTGGACTCCTAGGTGCTACCAGAAAACAGAACTGTGTTGGGACCCAAATGGAGCATGCCAGAGAGAGAAACTGCTATGCAAACAGGAAATGAAAAAACTCCTGTACATACTATGTGTATATCTAGCAAAAATAAATGGTGTATAAATTACCAGCTGGACTATGGATGCACAATAATGATGATTTGGTATATTGTTTGGATTAGTAAAAATGTTTGTAGCATAGTTACTGGACATGTGCGTTACCCACTTTTCACAATTATCTTAGCTATGGAGAATATTAACACATTCAGCTAGACCACATTTGGGACCATTTGTTTTAATTGCAAATTACTTTATTTTCCAGACTATTTTAACCAACTCCCCCATTTCTCTCCCCCCACCCCTGCAAAAAGTGAGGTTTGGGTGTGTCTTGCAAGAACCCCAAAGTGCTTTTAGACACATGTCCAATCTTCCAATTGAACTCCACCAAACCTCAGCCCACTTTCATCAATGTTTGATAATCATCTGGGCACGTTAGAAGATGTACATATTTCCCAGGTTTTTCAGTGGTGGGTGGGAGGGGGAGATGAATGAGAGAATTGAACAAAGAATATGATTTTATATTATGGTAATCTTAAAGGCCCCAACATAAAGGCCCTATTGTGCTAGGTGCTTTACATACACTTGGACAGAGACAGTCCCTGCTCCAAATAGCTTATCCCAAAAAAGACAAAGGATGGGAGAGGAAATGGAAGCACAGAGCAATTAAATGAATTACCTAAGGTCACACAGCAAGTCACTGTGAGTCTCAGCTCATATTTTCAGGAAAACTCACTAAAATAGCAGTGACTACCCCACAATTAAGTCCACAATAGCTCGAAACAGTTTTATGATCAGGTCTAAATCATGTATCTGAAGAATCATGAGAAATTTAAGAATCTGGGATTTATCTCCTATGTAAAGTAACATTTAACACTTTACATAGAACACCTGCTACATCTGTGCTCTGTACTTGCACAAGGATGATACATTGCGTTTGATTTAATTGGTGGGTTCTTAAAGAGCTCCAAACAGCTCTTGGAAGCCTTGAAAATTCATTCCAACTGGAGAGGTTTACGAGAAGCAGCCATATGGCAAGCAGTGGGGCCTAGTGAATAAAGTACTAGCCGGGGACTCAGGAGACCCAGGGAAAGTCATTTAACCTGTCCAAGTCTCAGTTTCCCCATGCATAATGACACTGACCTTCTTTTAAAGCTCTGAGATCTACTGAAGGAAAGTGCTCTATGTGAGAGGAATAAATATAATGCAGTTTTTTCTAGTGCATCACATGGGAAAACAAGACGCTTCTGAATCAAATACTTATAAAATATAAGGCCAGATACTAAAGTCCCTACATATTCCTTACACAGGTAAGCTTCCCTGTGAAGTCAGAGTCAGGGCAGCTGTATTTGAACCCAATAATATGAAATAAAATATATTAAAACGGGTCAGAGTATAAAAATTAAACTTTTCCTGCAGGGTGAATTGACTTCAATGGAAAGTATGGGTCCTGGATACCTCTGAATAACAGGCCACTTGTTTTCAGATGCTAAATGTAGATGTAGGAGTCTAGCGTTAGGCAAGTTTGGATTCTACACAACAAGTCAGTGGCAGAGATTAACAGCACCCTGATTTCCCAAACCCAGCAGTAGGCCTTCCTTTTACTTGCCAGATCTTCCCACTAGATGGCAAAAGCTTTCCTAAGAGACAAGAAACTTCCCACCTTCCTCCCCAAACCTTCTCCAAGGGGTTGAGCCCCTAATCACACAGATTGCAGGAAGTTCTCAGAGGGCAGAGCTATCTGGAGAATCTGCGCCTCTGCATTGCTCTCTGATCATTCCTTACCTGCATGGCAACTTGCCTTTTATGCCCCCAAACTCCCCGTCTAACAGAGTGGGGAGGGGTGTCACCGAGAGGTAAGAGAACACTGATCCTTATGCAAATATTACCCATGAGGTTCAATGGGGACAATCCCATGGAGTGTACCCATCCTCCTTTCACCAGAGGCTCCAACCCAAGGAGATGGAGAAACATACCTAGAGTCCCAGGGAGAGAGGGAGAATACCTAGAGACAGTGCTCCCCCTTGTTTACCTTCTCAGCCAATTATCAGAAGGTTTTTACTTTCCCTCTCTCATGAAAGCAAACAGGAGAATCCAGCCTTCAGATTTCAGTTACACAGTCTTAAATATTCTCAGCACAAAAACAATTTTGGCCCATTTATTCTCCAATATTCTGTGCCAAATTCTGCCCTCATTTACACCAATGTAAATCTTGAATAACTCCATTGAGCTCAATGGCATTGCTGTAGAATGATTTACACTGGTGAAACAGAGTAGAGAAGGGCCTTCTCTCTTCAAGTCACAACAGTCTGGAATTCAGCTTGAGGTGTCATTATGCAGTTTACATTAGTTTGATTCTGATAAATCTGACCATCTGCTTTGCCTCGTGCCTTGAAAAGATTGTAGTTTCTCAGAAAAACATACAAACAGAGCAGCAGCATGAATGTTGACAGAAGTAATATATCTTTTGTTTAAAACTCCTACCAGAAATCTTGGGAATCTTAAATTATTTGGGTTATTAATTTGCTTAATGGGTTTGCTGTTCTAATCTTGGGTCAACAAATATTTCTGTCTTACAGGAAATCCTCATAGAAGGATAATTGTTTTCACCTCATGCATTTTCATTACTTAGCTTGCATACAGAATATATCACTATTTTACTGCAAATCAATATGTACTGTGCAGGATTATTCTAGTTCACACCTTAGGTGTGTTGAGGGCACTACATTTAAAATGAATATTCACTATTGGGGGCATTTAGTAGATGTTTTTTCTTTTTGCATAAATACATTGACAATGACTTATGCAATGTGTTTCAGAGCATTTATAAATAATGATATGAGATGGGAATGACTTAAGAGCAGCAGCTGTTCAAACTCTTAAAGCTGTTAGAGTGAATACACACATAGATCTCTCTTGTAAAGAGGGATTCTGGGAGTTATAAAACTAGAGCTGTGTAAACTTGGGACTACCTGCTCTTGTATCAGGTTCGGCAAACTGACAGGAAACCTGCCAGGCATGTCAGTTGCATAGTACCTCGAGGCTGTTAGAAAGCATATTTTTAATTGCTTGCAAGACTATATGGGATTTTGAATTCATTAGGAAAGCAAATGTCCTTACTCTCTCAAAGTGCCATCAAACATACATACATACGTATATATATATACACACACACACACATACACATAGATATACACACAGACACATAGATATACACACACACAATTATTTTGTGTTTCTTAAATTCTAGAACCCATCATTCCAACAAGTATCTTAGGAACACCCTCAGAACATGACCTAGATACAACAGCAAGTTATTATGGTGACAAACGTTCAGAAATTCTTGCAGACAGAGAAAGAGAGAAATGGCCTGAGTGACAGATTAGTAAAAATAAATATTCTCAGATAAAGAGAGAGTTCATCTGCATTTCCATGACATTCAAAATTTCACAATATCATTTTAGAGAGAAATCAGGCACCTGGGTTCTGATGTAGATAAGCTCACTTCTGTGTAGAACTAGGGAATAGTGAGAAAAATTATTGACTAACATTTGTATTAATTCTTTTGATTTGGCCATGTACATACACTTCTGTTAATTTATGCATGGAAACTCATTCAAATGGCTGATGTGAATGTCTGGATCTGCATGCAAAACAGGTGTTTTGAGCAATTGTGAATATTCATTCTTTGCACTAGAAGTATTTTTTGAATGACTGACTTTTTATATAGTAGTAGGAACAATACTATGTGACTTGAGATGAAAGAAGTGCTAAGCATTTCCTGAAAGGTGATGATTATCTAAGGACATAGGCAGTTTGAGTCAAATTTATTAAAATATTGATAATCATAATATCATTATTAGTAATTTATTCCAAGATCATTGCAAAATTTACTTGAAAATAAAGACATTATAAACAAATTTCAGAAATACCATGGTAACATTTAGAAGCCACTTCAACTCTAGTATGTCAAGTAAATACAATCCCCAGACCTTAAGAAGAGTTTTCTGTAGCTCAAAAGTTTGTACCTTCCACCACCAGAAGTTTGTTGAAGAAATATTACATCTCCAACCTTTTCTCTCACATCCTGTGACCAACCTGGCTACAACACTGCATACAATATCATTGTCCACCTTCAGATTAGTAAAAATAAATATTCTCAGAGAAAAGTTGTTTCTTGAGTCTATTGTGGAAGAACACAAAAAGCTGAATAGAGAGCACTGGGAATTTTGTCTGAGTAAGGGCAACATTACAGGACAACTGCCATGCATATATCCAGCAGGAAGTGCAGATGCAACAGGAGGTAGGTGAGAGAAATACGAGAAATAGAGAGCTTGAGGACTCAGTGAGAAACTAAAGCCATTTTCTTTTGTTATGTTCATAATGTAATCGTTTATTAGAAGCAATTCACTGAAAATTGATACTTGGTGCTTCCTCAGCAATACCACATCTGTTATAGTAGTAGCTTAGAAAATGAGTCCTTGATACTGAGACAAGCTGTGAATACTGTACTGAGGTAAACTTCTCAGTGAAAACAGCAGGGGTGAAATCCTGATCCCATGGAAGTCAATGGGAGTTTTGCTATTGACTTTATTAGACAAGCATTTCGCCCCAGATATTTTGCTTGAGTAAAGGATTTCAAGAAGAAAAATGAGCAGACATGTTACAATATTTTAGTTTCAGCTAAGGACATCCCAGCACAGTGGTTCCCAAACTTGTTCCATTTCTTGTGCAGGGAAAGCCCCTGGCGGGCCGGGCCGGTTTATTTACCTGCCGCGTCTGCAGGTTTGGCCGAAGCGGCGCCGGCCAAGGGATGTACTGGCCGCCGCTTCCAGCAGCTCCCATTGGCCTGGAGCAGAGAACCGCGGCCACTTGGAGCCGCGATCGGCCGAACCTGCAGACACGGCAGGTAAACAAACCGGCCTGGCCCGCCAGGGGCTTTTCCTGCACAAGTGGCAGAACAAGTTTGGGAACCACTGTCCTAAAGGATTTAAATGAGTATACAGAAATGTCTCTGGCTGGTGCTGGAGATGGTGTGGGGAAGTAGGTGTGATCTTTTTGTACACAGGGTTAAATTCAGCCCTGAACAGAGGACCCACACAAAGCCTATGCATCACTTATTCCTCATTTTGAAATGGAATTTAAGTGGGATTTCAGTGATGGACAAGCCTTTTCTTGGGCCTTTGAGCAGAGATGAATTTCACCCATATAATGGAACTGTCTTAAATGGGAGGTCAAATCCTAAACTGATGTAAATGGACATAGCTCCTGTTATTCTAATGTAGCTACATAGATTTACACCAGCTGAGGATCCAGGAGTAATAGACTGGGGGTCTAGCCTGGAAATTTTTGGCTACATAGTAACCATCTTAGAAAAAGTAACAAGTACAGTACTTGGATTGAAGTCTCCTTTGGTACTTATCTAGGTAGGATATGGTGTAGTGCAGTGGCAGCAAAATATGCCAATGCAATATTTTTGTACCCATGTCAAAACAACCTTTTTCATAAGTGAAATGGCCACAAAAATGTACTTAAGATGTCAAGACAAGGTTGAAAGAAAAAAAATGTCCAATAATAAGGGGGGGTTAAACAATTCATTTTAAAAGACGAAAACATATTTTAGGTTTCAGAGTAGCAGCCGTATTAGTCTGTATCCACAAAAAGAACAGGAGTACTTGTGGCACCTTAGAGACTAACAAATTTATTAGAGCATAAGCTTTCGTGGGCTACAACCCACTTCTTCGGATGCATATAGAGTGAAACATATATTGAGGAGATATATATACACACATACAGAGAGCATGAACAGGTGGGAGTTGTCTTACCAACTCTGAGAGGCCAATTAAGTAAGAGAAAAAAAAACTTTTGAAGTGATAATCAAGATAGCTCAGTACAGACAGTTTGATAAGAAGCAAGTGTGAAAATACTTACAAGGGGAGATAGATTCAATGTTTGTAATGGCTCAGCCATTCCCAGTCTTTATTTAATCCTGAGTTGATTGTGTCTAGTTTGCATATCAATTCCAGCTCAGCAGACTCTCGTTGGAGTCTGTTTTTGAAGTTTTTCTGTTTTAAGATAGCCACCCGCAGGTCTGTCATAGAATGGCCAGACAGGTTAAAGTGTTCTCCCACTGGTTTTTGAGTATTATGATTCCTGATGTCAGATTTGTGTCCATTAATTCTTTTGCGTAGAGACTGTCTGGTTTGGCCAATGTACATGGCAGAGGGGCATTGCTGGCACATGATGGCATATATCACATTGGTAGATGTGCAGGTGAACAAGCCCCTGATGGTATGGCTGATGTGATTAGGCCCTATGATGATGTCACTTGAATAGATATGTGGACAGAGTTGGCATCGGGCTTTGTTGCAAGGATAGGTTCCTGGGTTAGTGTTTTTGTTCAGTGATGTGTGGTTGCTGGTGAGTATTTGCTTTAGGTTGGGGGGTTGTCTGTAAGCGAGGACAGGTCTGTCTCCCAAGATCTGTGAGAGTAAAGGATAATCTTTCAGGATAGGTTGTAGATCTCTGATGATGCGCTGGAGAGGTTTTAGTTGGGGGCTGAAGGTGACAGCTAGTGGTGTTCTGTTATTTTCTTTGTTGGCCCTGTCTTGTAGGAGGTGACTTCTGGGTACTCGTCTGGCTCTGTCAATCTGTTTTTTCATTTCAGCAGGTGGGTATTGTAGTTTTAAGAATGCTTGATAGAGATCTTGTAGGTGCTTGTCTCTATCTGAGGGATTGGAGCAAATGCGGTTATATCTTAGAGCTTGGCTGTAGACAATGGATCGTGTGGTGTGTCCTGGATGGAAGCTGGAGGCATGTAGGTAAGTGTAGCGGTCAGTAGGTTTCCGGTATAGGGTGGTATTTATGTGACCATCGCTTATTAGCACAGTAGTGTCCAGGAAATGGACCACTTGTGTGGATTGATCTAGGCTGAGGTTGATGGTGGGATGGAAATCCCCCCTACCAGCACTACAAAAAAAAGGATTCTGCGTGGACTCCTCCGGACGGTCGAAACAACAGACTGGATTTCTACATAGATTGCGTCCGTCAACGTGCAAAGGCTGAAATTGTGGAAAAGCAAAATCACTTGCCCCATAACCTCAGCCATGCTGAACACAACGCCATCTACAGCCTCAGAAACAACCCTGACATCATTATCAAAAAGGCTGACAAAGGAGGTGCTGTCGTCATCATGAATAAATTGGAATATGACCAAGAGGCTGCTAGACAGCTCTCTAACACCACATTCTACAGGCCATTATCCTCTGATCCCACTGAGGATTACCTAAAGAAACTACACCATCTGCTAAAAAAACTCCCTGACAAAGCACAGGAACAAATCTGTACAGACACATGCCTAGAACCCCGACCAGGGACATTCTATTTGCTACCCAAGATCCATAAACCTGGAAATCCTGGACGCCCCATCATCTCAGGCATTGGCACCCTAACATCAGGCTTGTCTGGTTATGTGGACTCTCTCCTCAGACCCTACGCTACCAGCACTCCTAGCTATCTTTGAGACACCACTGACTTCCTGAGGAAACTACAATCCATCGGTGATCTTCCAGAAAACACCATCCTGGCCACTATGGACGTAGAAGCCCTCTACACCAATATTCCACACAAAGATGGACTACAAGCTATCAGGAACAGTATCCCCGATAATGTCACAGCTAACCTGGTGGCTGAACTCTGTGACTTTGTCCTCACCCACAACTATTTCACATTTGGGGACAATATATACCTTCAAGTCAGAGGCACTGCTATGGGTACCCGCATGGCCCCACAGTATGCCAACATTTTTATGGCTGACTTAGAACAACGCTTCCTTAGCTCTCGTCCCCTAACGCCCCTACTCTACTTGCGCTACATTGATGACATCTTCATCATCTGGACCCATGGAAAAGAAGCCCTTGAGGAATTTCACCATGATTTCAATAATTTCCATCCCACCATCAACCTCAGCCTAGATCAATCCACACAAGCAGTCCATTTCCTGGACACTACTGTGCTAATAAGCGATGGTCACATAAATGCCACCCTATACCGGAAACCTACTGACCGCTACACTTACCTACATGCCTCCAGCTTCCATCCAGGACACACCACACGATCCATTGTCTACAGCCAAGCTCTAAGATATAACCGCATTTGCTCCAATCCCTCAGATAGAGACAAGCACCTACAAGATCTCTATCAAGCATTCTTAAAACTACAATACCCACCTGCTGAAGTGAAAAAAACAGATTGACAGAGCCAGACAAGTACCCAGAAGTCACCTCCTACAAGACAGGGCCAACAAAGAAAATAACAGAACACCACTAGCTGTCACCTTCAGCCCCCAACTAAAACCTCTCCAGCGCATCATCAGAGATCTACAACCTATCCTGAAAGATTATCCTTTACTCTCACAGATCTTGGGAGACAGACCTGTCCTCGCTTACAGACAACCCCCCAACCTAAAGCAAATACTCACCAGCAACCACACATCACTGAACAAAAACACTGACCCAGGAACCTATCCTTGTAACAAAGCCCGATGCCAACTCTGTCCACATATCTATTCAAGTGACATCATCATAGGGCCTAATCACATCAGCCATACCATCAGGGGCTCATTCACCTGCACATCTACCAATGTGATATATGCCATCATGTGCCAGCAATGCCCCTCTGCCATGTACATTGGCCAAACCAGACAGTCTCTACGCAAAAGAATTAATGGACACAAATCTGACATCAGGAATCATAATACTCAAAAACCAGTGGGAGAACACTTTAACCTGTCTGGCCATTCTATGACAGACCTGTGGGTGGCTATCTTAAAACAGAAAAACTTCAAAAACAGACTCCAACGAGAGACTGCTGTCTGTACTGAGCTATCTTGATTATCACTTCAAAAGTTTTTTTTCTCTTACTTAATTGGCCTCTCAGAGTTGGTAAGACAACTCCCACCTGTTCATGCTCTCTGTATGTGTGTATATATATCTCCTCAATATATGTTTCACTCTATATGCATCCGAAAGAGTGGGTTGTAGCCCACGAAAGCTTATGCTCTAATAAATTTGTTAGTCTCTAAGGTGCCACAAGTACTCCTGTTCTTTAAACATATTTTAGTCATGCAAAAGATTTCTCTGACACAAATCATCACTAATTTATTTTAAATAAGACAAAATATTCTACTCATACGATGGTTTGTTTGACAAATTATTAATAAGGCTCTTTGCATTCATGAATATGAAACACAAGGCCAAAGTACAATTTATTCATTGACAGAAAAGTTTTAAATAATGTATTTGTGACGGTGTACCCAATAAGGCTTTATGGGGAGGGGGTGCTTATAAATGTATGTATGACATAACTGGAATATGTTTTGTGCTGCCTGTGCCAGGTAACATATCTCCGTAAAGGTTATGGTCTACTATATTTATTCATCCTATTTGTACATATATATATCATTTTCTACTTGAGGTTAAGAATATGGGCTGTATGCCTGCTTGGTTTCTAAGTAAGCTTTGGAAGGCATTTGGTCAGCTTCTTTAGGAAGAAATTCGCCAGGTTAAGTACCTGATCAGGAAACACTTGGGGAACAATGCATCTTGGAATGCTCCAATTCACATAAGAAGTCTTCCTGGAGACATGCAAGATACCATGTGGACAATGGCGTCGGCCTGTAAAGACTGAGTCATGCAGGGGCATGTGACTTGCCCAGGTGTCTCCAAAACTCCATCTTGGAGCTGGACTTTGCATAGGAGGGAGGAGGGGGGTCTCCTCCCACAAGAGAGAGCCTATTTATACCTGGGGGAGACCCCTCCATTTTGTCTTCAGCCCACTGTGAGCTGAGTACATCTCAGTTTCAGTGAACTGCAGATGGGTGTGGCCCAACCTCTGTCTGTGCTGAAGCTGACTGGAGTGTCTAACCTAGCAAGACAGGAGGGGAGGGGTGCCTGTTCTGGCAGGAGGGTGTTCTCTGGGGTATCCCAGCTCATCAAGTGATGGTCTCAAGGGAAAACAAATGGAAATTGATGTACAATTTGCCTGGAAAAAGGCTGACCTGGAAAAAGAAAAGGCTGCCCACCAGCCTGGACTTAAGAGACAAAGCAAGTAAGACCCAGAAGCATGACCTGGCTGTAATGGAGTGGAAGAGGTGCACAGAGACATGTATCCTGGAGCTGGAAGTTGGGGTCCTGGTGACTGCTGCGGTGGGAACAAACCCCAAGGACTCTAGCTGGAAGCAAACCCAACCTGAGTGAAAGGGGGGGGATTTTGCTGGCCAGCGAAAGGTCCCTCATAGCTGGTAGCTGTGAGCCTACAGCTGGGTCAGGGTCTCTTTCCCTTTTGGGGGACACAGGAGTGTCTGCCCAGTAGGGGAGCCCAAAAACGAATTTTAGGTATACTGCCTCCGCCATGGTCAGTGTCCAAGTCTCTGGCAGTAAGTTCAGGAGGAGGGTGTGACGTTGTGCAGTCTACATGGTTTTATAAAAACATGATAATAAGTGAATATAATGTAACTGGGATAGTTTTATAAAACATTTGATAATAAGTGACTATAATGCAAATGGGATATGCTTTGTGCAAAAGGTCTCTTGTAAGGTATCATTACAAAGCTCATAAGCTACTGAGTGTGATCATCCTATTTGTAGAAATGTACCACTCTTGTATCTAAAACTAGAAATATAAAATGTAACTCTGAGGGCCTATTGTAATTATGTAAAGTGTGGGCCATTAATGATGGTTTGGAATCTTGATGACTCCCATTGTCTGCAGATGGCTGTTTACCTGTGAGTCTCCCTGTATATGTGTGTGCTGGCAAGTGAGTAATGAAGTCTTCAAGTGACATGTGATCATGTCACCTGAACTGGAATCCATCTTTAACCTGGTGCTTTTCCAGTGAGGGGAGGGGGTGGAAACCCAGAGGGACAAATGGTTCCCGCCTTATGCAAAAGATATATAAAGGGGTGGAAGAGAACTGAGAGGGAGAGAGGAGCCATCATGGAGAATCCCCTAGATAACACCTAAGCTGGAACAAAAGCTGTACCAGGGGAAAGAATTGTGCCCAGGCCTGGAAGGTGTCCAGTCTGAGAAAAACTTCCTGAAGCATCTCTGAGGGTGAGATTATCTGTATTTAGTTTGATTAGGCATAGATTTGCGCATTTTATTTTATTTTGCTTGTGATTTACTTTTGGATCACAGAAACCCCCTTGGGAGCTGCCACCCAATGTGCAAAGACTACCCCTGCTTCTGTTTTCCCTGCCAGCTCAGGATTCCAGCACCCTGTCTTGCTGAGCCAGACACTCCAGTCTGCTCTAACAAAGACTCAGGGTCTGAATTACTAGTCCCAAAGCTGCAAGTTTACCCGAAACCAGCTCACAGGAGTGTGCTTGTCTTTAGCACTCAGATGCCCAACTCCCAATGGGGTCTAAACCCAGATAAATCCGTTTTACCCTGCATAAAGTTTATGCAGGGCAAACTCATAAATTGTTCGCCCTCTATAACACTGATAGACAGATATGCACGGTTGTTTGCTCCCCCAGGTATTAATACATACTCTGAGTAAATTACTAAATAAAAAGTGATTTTATTAAATACAGACAATAGGATTTAAGTGGTTCAAAGTAGTAACAGACAGAACAAAGTAAGTCACAAGCAAAATAAAATAAAATGCGCAAATCTATGCCTAATCAAACTAAATACAGATAAGTTCCTCACCAGTTCCAGAATGCTCCCTTTTACAGGCTACTCTCCCTTTAGCCTGGGTCCAGCAATCTCTCACAACCCCTGTAGCCTCTGTTCAAGTATCCTGGGGGGGTGGAGAGGCTCCTTCTTTAGCCAGCTGAAGACAAAATGGAGGGGTCTCCCCCAGGTATAAATAGGCTCTCTCTTGTGGGAGGAGACCCCCCTCCTCCCTCCTATGCAAAGTCCAGCTCCAAGATGGAGTTTTGGAGACACCTGGGCAAGTCACATGCCCCTGCATGACTCAGTCTTTACAGGCCGACGCCATTGTCCACATGGTATCTTGCATGTCTCCAGGAAGACTTCTTATGTGGATTGGAGCATTCCAAGATGCATTGTTCCCCAAGTGTTTCCTGATCAGGTACTTAACCTGGCAAATTTCTTCCTAAAGAAGCTGACCAAATGCCTTCCAAAGCTTACTTAGAAACCAAGCAGGCATACAGCCCATATTCTTAACCTCAAGTAGAAAATGATATATATATGTACAAATAGGATGAATAGATATAGTAGACCATAACCTTTACGGAGATATGTTACCTGGCACAGGCAGCACAAAACATATTCCAGTTATGTCATACATACATTTATAAGCACCCCCTCCCCATAAAGCCTTATGGGGTACACCGTCACACCCTCCCCCTGAACTTACTGCCAGAGACTTGGACACTGTCCATGGCGGAGGCAGTACCTGGAAAATTTCTGTTTGTTTTTGGTCACACTCCCTTTCAGTACCTTGAAACCATATGATGTCACTTCTAGGGGTTCTAGCCCGTTTTGGGGTCCCTGGTCCCCAGATGCTTGCAAACAGGTAGGGATGTAGTATTGCTAACAGAATGCAGGCAGCAATATCCGTTAAAGTGGGGGTGTCTTGGCATCTAGCCACCAATACCATGAGGCGGTGTGCCTCAGTTTCCCCTTCTACACAGCAGCATGGGCCTGTTATGCTTTTGCTGCTTTTTACAGGTATGGGCTGTAAAGTAACATGCTGGTGGGGCTGTCTTGTTACCATCCCCAGCATGTATAACAGCTTCTTCCACAAATTAGGTATGTTCCACATCTTTAAAGGGTTTACCACTAGTGTGAATTCTTTTATTTTATTCCATAGGTGAATTAGCAAAAGACACAAGGTTAACAGCAAATCTACGGTGGACAGGCTTCGTTCACTCAATTTGACTTGTTTAGCCCCTATTGCATTTTCCCAGTTCTCTGTGCCCTCTGGTAGACACTCTGATGCCGATCCTTCTGCCTCTTTGGGGAAGACTTCTAGTTCGGGCATGTGCTTGGGTCTTTGGCCAGGAAAGGGTGTACTACGCCCATGCTTGCCCTTGGCCCCTCCCTCTGGAGTTTCTCTGGGCTGGGCCCCACTCCCTTGTGAAGTTCCTCCCATGCAGAGATTCCCCCCCCCCCTGTCTTGGAGAGAGAGTTTTATCTCTTGCAAGTGTACCAAGAACAACATTTTTCCCTGGGGTGCTCTGGACCCCTTTGGGCACCCCACTTTTTGTTTCCAATGGGTCTGCTGGATGGACCCCCTCATCCCGGAGACCTGACCCCCAGGTTTCCCTTAAAACCTGATCCACAGGAGAGGGGGCTGGCCTTTTGAATGCAGACTTTTCACCCTCCTCCTGGGAAAGCCCCTCCCTACAAAAGGTGGGTGGACTCTCTGGCCCCCCCGACCTTCCATTTGGGCTTCCCTCTTTGGGCTCCCCTCTGGGTCCGACACTCTTGTGTTCCCCAAAAGGGAAGGTGATCCTGCCCCAGCTGTGGACTTACAGCTACCAGCTACGACAGACCTCTTACTGGCCAGCAAAATCCCCCCCCTTTCACTCGGGTTGGGCTGGCACCCAGCTACAGAGTCCTTGGGGCCTGTTCCCACCGCAGCGGTCCCCAGGACCCCATCTTCCACCTTTGGGACACACGCCTCTGTGCACCCCAGGGCAGGCCCGGCCCCCTGCTGACCTGCAACTTTTTGGCAGTCAGCAGCGGTGGTGGCCTCCTTGCTACAAGGTGGTACATCCCCCTCCCCCGGGGAGATGATTACGGGACAGGAGCTAGCTCTATCCAGCTCCTCCCTTTGGAACTGCCCTTGAGCCCCGGGGCTATAGGAACTGGCTACAACCAGCCCTGCCCCCGAAGCTGCATCCTTTACTGCTGCAGAGGAATCTAAGAGACACTTTCCTATTTCCCCAGCAGTTCCTGTGCCTTCACCCCCCCCCCCCTCTGGGGCTTTTAGCACAAGATTCCTTCTCACTGCTAACCAACCCTGGGACAGATTCTGCCACACTAAAGAAATCATTCCCCAGTAGAAACGGTGCAAAATTGTGTGCCACCGTTGCAACAGTCAGCTTAGCCTGCAAATCCTGAGTTTGCATGTGTACTTTAGCTAAAGGTGCAAGGACTTTGTAACCCCCTACTAGCTCTAATTCTGCCATTTTACCTGGCAACAAATCCTTTTCCTGGATCAGGTCCCTCCTGACCACAGAAATCTCAGCACCCGTGTCCCTTAATCCAAGAAGCATTTGACCATTTAATTTAACAGCATACATGTGCTCATTGCTTGGTTGTGCGGAAGCAAGCTTTACAAATCCTGTGTGGAAAGAGGCCACAGCCTGGCTCTGAGAAGCCACAGCTTCATGTGTTACTTGTTGCCTGTTTCCACTTAGCAAGGGACACTTATTCCTCAGGTGCTCAGTGGACTTACAATGATAGCACCTCTTGGGCTTCTCTCCTTGCACAGGAAATTTGGGACGAGTACCAGGGGAATGGGGAGGTGACCGCCCAGCCTCCTTTTTCCCAGACCCAGGGGTGAAACGGTGATTCTGCTTTCCCCCAACCTTATACCCCTCCACCAGTGGTTTATGTTTGATTGCAGCTTGTGCTTGTTCATAAGAGTCAGCATACTCAGCTAATTCACCCACTGCATTTACCTTTTTGTCCCACAAATACTGTTTTACCTCATTACTGCACATCTTCAGGAAGTGTTCCTGAGTAACCAGATTACACATCCCATCAAAGCTGGTAATGCCTCTCCCCCGCACCCATTTATCTACCAAATCTCTCATTTCATTGGCATAAGCCACATTACTTAATTCAGATCCCCTCTTAAGGCTCCTGAATTTAACCCTGTAGGTTTCAGGTGTAACCTGAAACTGTTTCAAAACCAGTTCCTTAAATTTACCATAGTTTGAAGCATCATCAATGGGCATCTTATTGAATATGTCCAGAGCTCTGCCAGACAATTTTGCTATCAATGTGGTCATCTTCTGATCTTCAGGGATGGCATGGAGGGTGCACAGTCTCTCAAAGGTGATGAAATATTCGGCGATATCGCTGGACTCGTCATACTGTGGACATAGTCGCTCCCATTTGTGGATTTTTGGGGAAGTGGAGACAGCAGGGGGAGGGTTTTGTCTCCTTGACTTCATAACAGTCAGTTCATGTTTCTGGGCCTCCCTCTGGGCCTTCATAGCCCTCTCCTGGGCAGCTGCCTCTGCCTCCGCCCTCGCTGCCGCCAGCTCCATAGCTCTCTTGTGGGCAGCTGCCTCTACCTCCATAGCTCTCTTGTGGGCAGCCTCTTCCCTTGCATGTTCTGCCTCCCTGGCACTAATTTCTAATTGTCTTAGTTCCAACTGTCTCTTATGTTCATTTTCTTTCTCTTTTGCTACCAGCCTGGCCAGCTTTAGTTTATTAGCAGCGTTACTAGTACTCATTGTCCTGCTTGCTTGTGCTGGGCTGCAATCCCTCTGCAGTTCACTGAAACTGAGATCACTAGTACTCATTTTCCTGCTTTCTTGGGCTGGGCCACAACCCCTCTGCAGTTCACTGAAACTGAGATGCACTTAGCTCAGGGGATTCTTAGTTAACCAAGACTTTTACAGTGCCCAGCGTTCAGCTTTTCTGGGCAATTTGTACCCTGTGCAGTTTTAGTTTCTTCTGATCTTCCGTCTTACTTATTTTGCTTCCTTTTCTGTTCCTACTTCCCTTTCCCGAAATAAGCAAACAGAAAATAACAAACCAGTAACTACTTTGTCTGTTCTTCAGCCACCACACTTAAAACTTACTTAAAATCACTACCAGTATTTTAAAGCAATTAGCTGTGCACAGATCCTGCCGACTACGCCACTGTGACGGGTTGGATCACAGAAACCCCCTTGGGAGCTGCCACCCAATGTGCAAAGACTACCCCTGCTTCTGTTTTCCCTGCCAGCTCAGGATTCCAGCACCCTGTCTTGCTGAGCCAGACACTCCAGTCTGCTCTAACAAAGACTCAGGGTCTGAATTACTAGTCCCAAAGCTGCAAGTTTACCCGAAACCAGCTCACAGGAGTGTGCTTGTCTTTAGCACTCAGATGCCCAACTCCCAATGGGGTCTAAACCCAGATAAATCCGTTTTACCCTGCATAAAGTTTATGCAGGGCAAACTCATAAATTGTTCGCCCTCTATAACACTGATAGACAGATATGCACGGTTGTTTGCTCCCCCAGGTATTAATACATACTCTGAGTAAATTACTAAATAAAAAGTGATTTTATTAAATACAGACAATAGGATTTAAGTGGTTCAAAGTAGTAACAGACAGAACAAAGTAAGTCACAAGCAAAATAAAATAAAATGCGCAAATCTATGCCTAATCAAACTAAATACAGATAAGTTCCTCACCAGTTCCAGAATGCTCCCTTTTACAGGCTACTCTCCCTTTAGCCTGGGTCCAGCAATCTCTCACAACCCCTGTAGCCTCTGTTCAAGTATCCTGGGGGGGTGGAGAGGCTCCTTCTTTAGCCAGCTGAAGACAAAATGGAGGGGTCTCCCCCAGGTATAAATAGGCTCTCTCTTGTGGGAGGAGACCCCCCTCCTCCCTCCTATGCAAAGTCCAGCTCCAAGATGGAGTTTTGGAGACACCTGGGCAAGTCACATGCCCCTGCATGACTCAGTCTTTACAGGCCGACGCCATTGTCCACATGGTATCTTGCATGTCTCCAGGAAGACTTCTTATGTGGATTGGAGCATTCCAAGATGCATTGTTCCCCAAGTGTTTCCTGATCAGGTACTTAACCTGGCAAATTTCTTCCTAAAGAAGCTGACCAAATGCCTTCCAAAGCTTACTTAGAAACCAAGCAGGCATACAGCCCATATTCTTAACCTCAAGTAGAAAATGATATATATATGTACAAATAGGATGAATAGATATAGTAGACCATAACCTTTACGGAGATATGTTACCTGGCACAGGCAGCACAAAACATATTCCAGTTATGTCATACATACATTTATAAGCACCCCCTCCCCATAAAGCCTTATGGGGTACACCGTCACAGTATTCATTATAATAAAAGCCAGGTCTTCTTCAGCTATCCCTCGATACAAGGATGATGTCTGTCAAGGGGGTTCATTGGTGGGTTTTTAAGTGGCTGAGGAGCCCAATTCGTGCCCTGAAGATTTTCCCACAGAAGTGACAGATGTAATCTTGGAGGAGACATAGTTGTTGGCTGGAGTGTTGTGCCCTTTCTTTCCTCCTTTGTCGCTTCTCTGTCTCATGAGCACGTCTGTTCTCCTCAAAGTGGGTTGTGGCTTGGTGTATGGAGTGGCGCCACTGTGTTCTGTTCTGCGCTGAGTCCTCCCAGTTTGTTGGGTTGATGCCTCCCTTTTTAAGGTGTACTTCCAGTATGTCTTTGAAGCACTTCCACTGCCCTTCTTCCTTGACTTAGCTGAGAGAAGAGTACTTGCTTCAGGAAGCGAGTGTCAGGGCTACATATAGAGTGGCCAGCCCAGTGGAGTTGGTGTTTCATGACCTGTGCTTCTACACTGCTGAAGTTGGCTGCAGAGAGAACGCTGATGTTAGTTTGTCGGTCTTCCCAGCTAATCATGAAAGTCCTCCTGTGGCAGTGCTGTTGGAACCACTTCAGCCACTTGAGATGTCGTCTGTAGCTTACCCAGGTGTCACACCCATGGAGAAGGTTGGGGATGACTACTGCCTTGTAAATCAAGATCTTGGTGCCTCTTTGTAGGTTCCTATCAGTGAAGACTCATTTGAGTAGTCTTCCAAAGGATGTGCTGGCATTGGGATACTGTATTTGATTTCTTTCTCAATGCTGGCTGTTTGGGAGAGGTGGATGCCAAAGTATGGAAAGAAAGGGGAATATCCCATCAAAAAGAAACCCCAAATCTGGAACTGAGAGCTTTGCTCATAAGTTCTGACCAGGTGTCCAAGCACTCACCTGCCCCAGGTGACATAGACACCACTGCAATGGAACTACCTTGATTGCAGGCCTGGGCAGCCCTGGAATAATGTGAGCACCAGAGACTGATAGTGAAACTGCGGATCAAGGAGAAGAAAGAAACCGAGGAGGCTGAGGAGAGAGCCTACCAAAGGCACAAAACCAACACTGAAATTGAGGAGGAAGCTCACCAAAGACACATGGAACAACCAGAAGCTGAGTACAGGACTAACACATTGCAACTCAAAAGTACTGGAACAGCAAAAGGATGCTCCCCAGATAGATAGTACACCCCACCACCACAGCACCAGGGAATGGGAGAAATTCTGCCCAGTTTATAAAGAGACTGTGTAGAAGAGTCCCTGTCCACTTTTGAGAGACTGTGTGAAATGCACCAGATCCCAGACAATCAGTGGATCCCTATCCTCCTAACCAGATTAACTGGGAAAGTCACACAAATTTTAAATGCTATGGAGGAGGGTGATGCTAAGGTGCATGAGAAACAGGGCCGGCTCCAGGCACCAGCAAAGGAAGCAGGTGCTTGGGGCAGCCAATGGAAAGGGGCGGCACGTCCGGGTTTTTGGCGGCAATTCGGCAGCGGGTCCCTCAGTTCCTCTTGGAGTGAAGGACCCGCCGCCGAATTGCCACCGAAGAATGAAGCGGTGCGGTAGAGCTGCCGCCGAAGTGCCACAGATCGTGGCTTTATCTTTTTTTCCCCCCTCCGCTTCGCCGCTTGGGGTGGCAAAAAAGCTGGAGCCGGCCCTGCTAAGAAATTTAAAGAAAATGTACTGGAAAGGTTTAAGATTACCTGAATCCTATCGATTGAAATATCACTCATGTTGAATATGTGCATAAAATGTGTAATTTTATGAGAATATGGATAACGGGAGCAGGAGCTGAAGGTGATTATGAAAAACTGTTTGATCTGATGGCCCAGAAGCAATTGTTATGGGTTGTTACAGATGCGGTGAAAGCAGCCATCTGTGAAAATAACCTTCCACAGTTTTGGAGGCTGCAGAAATCGCTGATGAATATATTGAATCAAGGGCTCATGGTGGGGTGGAGGTCCACAAATCCTAGGGGAAGGGAAATCCCCCTGTTCCCAAGGCTAAGAAGTAGGAGGGGTCTGAAAATAAACGTAACCCCAACTTTGATAAAACAAGGGAGCCCAGGTATTAAAACCCCCAATGTGAGTGCCACTGTCTGCCCCAGAGGCAGCAGTTGAGTTGGTGGAAGACCCAATGAACTAGATTAGGACTGAGTCTTGGGAAGGCAGTGAAGAATTTATTAAGAATGCTAAGGTAAATGCATAGATTGGAATGGCTGGAGGGACACAGCGTCCAAAGTCGCTTTGGTTAAGAAAGGTTGGGTAAGGGAGGAAGACATGTTTCATGGTAAAATTTTAAATATTTTAGTTTTGGCCAAGTTCTCTGTGACCTCTGGCTAAAGTCCTCCTCATAACTCTGCAGAGGCTGGCTTACTATTCTGAAGCCCAATTCAGTAAGTTCTTCAAAATAGTTGCATCTCCTTGCCTGTCATTTGTATAACAGCCATGCCATCCACTATTCACACTGTGGGCATGTTGGATGCTGGCAGTTGATACACTGACTGTTTCTTTTTTCTAATTCAGGCAAAAGCTTATTTTTTGCGGTGTTTGTTTTTCAGGGTACCATCAGAGTGTGCTAGAGCACATGGAACTGTGGAAAGCTCATGTTTTGAAACCTTCCTTCAGATCAGTCTCTCATATGTGCAGCTACTGCAAGAAGGTTAAACAACTCCCTATCTGCAGCGATAGTCACGGTCTTATCACTACTAACTTTTTATATGATCTTCTTGCTTAGAGATGCAAATGTCTGGATGTCGAGCTTGTGTAGTGGTTCAAAGAATCCAGTATATTTCAATTTAATCTATCTTCCATGGTTTCACTGCTGTGATTCCTGTATTATTCACAGTAACAAGCTTGGTGGCAACCTATGTGGGTGCAACAATGCCATTTGCAATGTTGGTGCTTGCGATGTTGTGCAGCTTCCTAGTGTTTTCTTGAGTCTACCATATCGTACGTTACTGTCATGGACGTTGTGATTACTGAGCACTCATGAGCAGTGATGAACCATCTAGCCAAGTCTCCTAGTTTCAAAGTGAAACCCACGACACCCCCTGTTACTTTACTATCACGTTTACTGTTTGTTCAAGTGCTCTGTCCAGGCTTTGCTGGATTTATTTCTTGACCAAGCCACAGCAAGATTTCCTTGTTCATGAATTTCGGGGGCATAATCTGTCAGAAGCTTCCTATCACTGACATAGACACATACCCAGAAGGCATAATTGATGTGGTCAAAGGCAAAATAGTGGTAGTATCTTTACATAGGGTGACCAGACATCCCAATATTAGAGGCTTTGTCATATATATGCAACTATTCCCCTCTCCCCCGAAAAAAAAGTGCCCCGATTTTTCACACTTGCTATCCGGTCACCCTGTCTACAGCTGCTGGAAGATGCAGGTCCCAGTTGCTTTCACATTCTCAGTTAAGGTTTATTCAAACTTTAGAAATCCCTTTTTCCTTCATCCAAAATATTCAAGCAATACGTTCATAGTTATGAATAATAAATCAATATTCACATGTGTGTATCTACCAGTGTGTGTTATGTTATGTTGTGTTTAGATATTATTATTATTATTATATATGTGTGTGTGTCTATATATAGACAGCCTTATGGAGGAGGGAGTGGCGGAGAGGAGGGATGTGGTGGGCCCCTCATGGAGGGGGAGAGGACAGGAGGGACGCAACAAGCGGTAGTAGGGGGTGGACAGTGATGGGGGCAGGGCCTGGGGCAGAGCAGGAGTGGAGTATGGGTGGGGCCGCAGGTGGAAGAGGCAGGACAGGCAGCTGGCCTCCCCCAGAGGAAGCTTCACCCACTGCTATTGCACGCGCACACACACACACACACACACACGTTTTATATTATATTCTGGAATATTTGAGAATGAAAGCAAGCCTACAGTCTCAGGGTTGAAGTCCTGTTCTACAAATATAGAATTTTTTTTTTAATTAAATAAGGTTGTTTTTAAAGGAATCACTAAAGACCTGAAATATTGGTCTATTTAATTCAAGAAAAATGTCTCATCTCTACAGTTACAGTATAATACCAGTAGACACTTCATGGAAGTCTCAAAAACTACTTTAAAATAAAGTTAAGATACATAAGTAATGGATAAAGAATTGGATATTGGAAGGGGAAATAGTTCAAAGATTAAACTTGTATTTCATACTACTGGAATTTTTTTAGTACTTTAACATACTGAAAATCTACTAACCTGGGATGCAGTCTTGGCCCCACTGAAGTCAATGAGAGTTTTGCAATTGACTGCAATGATACCAGCATTTCACCCCTAGTTTATATGCACTGACTTTTCCAAGCACTTAGATTCTGGGCATATATCCTCTGTGCTATTACAGTCACATGCAACAAGAGAATGTGCCAGTGACACTAATAGCAAAACAGCAATGAAGCTGATTAAAGCACACTATCAAACAAGTCATTTAATGAGGATACATTTTGTACAAATTAACATTTAGAAGCCATCAGTGCTGTTATCTATGTAAACTCTTCTGGTTATGGTTTCAATATTCTGCTTTTCATTGTACAGCCTTTTAGAATGTTTGAACAGGGATAATATAGAAGGATGTAGAAACACAAATTGCATTGTCAGTTACAGCTCTGTAATAGACCCATTGGCAGTAATATCGTAAAGTACAGGTAGATTTTTTTTAAGGGTTCTTTCTTTCTTTCCTTTTTCTTCCTTTCAGCTTGCAAAAAAAAAAAAAAAAAAAAAAAAAGATCCTGGGAGGATTTGTATCTTCTGGAAGGCTGGTTTTCAAGTAACAAATGAGAAAGTGATTGAACCATCACTGCTACATAGCTTATATGAGGTCATATACAGCGTACATTTTTTCACTGTGCAGTGTTTATCTTTCAGAACACTATCTGGGAGAGGTGTGAGTGCATGTCACAAGTCCAGAAGAAAGGGAGGATGACAAAATGAAAGATGCTGAAAAACTACTGTAAAAAAATTATGTTGATTTTTCACACACAAACTGAAAAAAGTTTTTAAAGAATAGTCTATAATAGATCCCAAAAGACACAGCATCTAGAATAGTCGATTAACAGCACTGAGCAAGTTCCTTACACTTCTAGACAGACGGTACATTAATCTTGACAGCTACACATACCTTTAGGTCTACATTTTCAGAGGAAAAACAGTCCTTTTGCAGGTGGCTATTTCTAGTTTAAAAAATTTCACCTTCACTTTTGGACCTTCAATTAAATTGTGGGTGCTTCTCTGGGAGCTTGTACTTCAGACTATTACACTGGAAGTGCACATTTTGCCTGAGTCTTTTTGAAAACTTGCCCATTGAGGATTAAGGGTGGAATTTGTAACAGCACCTAAATGACTTAGGCCTGGTTGCACAAAACAAGTTAGGCATTGTGAGAGTCGTAGTACCTAACTTTTAAGCACTTAGAAAATCATTGTGATTCACACAGTCTGAGTTGTCCCAAATGACACAAGAGAGCAAGAGAGAAAAATCACACGACTCTGTAGCCCAGTAGTTAAAGAACTCACCTGGGCTGTGAGACACCCAGGATTCAATCCCCCTGCTCCAGTGACTAATTTATTTATCCACAGTGTAACAGCTTCAACGAGAGATTGAGGAAACCCCACAGAACATCTCATAGTTTGGTGGTTAGAGTATTCCTGTGAGATGTGACAGATCCCAGTTCAAATATCGTCTCTTCCTCAGATGGTGGGGGACTGGAACCAGGGGTCTTCCACAGCCCGAGTGAGTACCCTAACCACTGAGCTAAAAGTTATGAGGGAGCTGAATCTCCTCCCTTGACTATTTTGTGTGTACTTCCTGCGGGATCTGATCCAGTCAGTGACATTTGAGCATGCTTACTGGGTCAGTCCCCCCAATGCCTATCTTCCCCGGTTTGTGAATCACTCTGAGGCTTAGGTTGGAGATAGGCATCTGGACAACTAGTGAGGCAGCATGCATGCCCAGAGGCAGAAACATAGGGAACTTTTACTGCAAAAACTTAGGCTCCAAATTATTTAGGAACCTACAGGGCTCAGCAGGAGTTTGTGTATCACCGTGGAGCCTAAAACTGGAACTTAGGAAACCTAATTCCTTTTAAAAAGCAACAGAGGGTCCTGTGGCACCTTTAAGACTAACAGAAGTATCTTATGCTCCCAATACTTCTGTTAGTCTTAAAGGTGCCACAGGACCCTCTGTTGCTTTTTACAGATTCAGACTAATACGGCTACCCCTCTGATACCTAATTCCTTTTGTGCATCAAGGCCTTAGAACACATGTCCCACTGAATTTCAGTGCAACTTGTGTTCTTACCTCACCCAGGTTCTTTTGAAAATTTCCCCTCCAAATGGTCAAAGACATGTACCACCATTTTATGAAAGTACAAGCCTTATATTAAAAAAAAGTAGAAACAGACATAGTAAAAAGCCAGGAAAATAATTTTCTGAATTTTATTTTGTTGTTTCCACTTCACAGTGTTTGAAATGGACATATTTCCTTGGTTTTTTGCTAAACATTTGGCAATATTTTTTTCCAAAATTTGATGGGCATTCTATCAATTATTATTTATAACATTTTAGAAATTAAACATTTCAATAATAATTCCTGAAAAGTCTGTGCTCTTACTGGAAACCAGGTTTTGATAAATGAAAAATTGAAATTATGGTTTCAAAAGCAATTTTGATCAATGTTTTGATTAGATCATCTATGAAAAATGTCAGAAAATGTTACGAAAAATGAAAAATAAATCTATATAAATAGTTGTTCCCAAACATTTTAATTAAAAATAAGTTAATGAAATTTCTTAATTTGTTTTTTATAAAAACACTTCGGAAAAATTTACACCAGCTCTGTGTGGAACACAGTAAGCAGTTCCTGTATCAGTCCTACGCCAACAGAGCATTCCCTAGTAATGGGGAGATCCTCCAATGGCCAAATACAGATTTTTAGGGACACTTTGTGCCACATCACCAGTGCAGCCTTGATGCACCCCAGAATCTAGTCTTTCAGTTTTTGGGTGCTTCTTCAAATCAAATGGAGTTTCTGAAACGTTTGAAGAATGATCATCTCCACTTTCATTACCTTCCCTTTCATTAAAACATTAACAAGTAGACAGAGTTCTGATCTGATTTACAAACTGCCATCTTGATCATGGTCTCTTTCATATTTACATTGACACACAGGTGTAAATCAAGTGAAGTCAATGGAGTCACACCTCTGTAAAACTGGCTGCATATTTCTGCACTACACACTTCAGCATCACAATATTATAATCCTTATTTTAATAGGCAAAAACTCTCTTATATAGCATTCTCTGCACTTGTTTCTGCCCCAATCCAGGAAACTGTTGTCATTTCCATATAAATGGGGAAAAAAAGAGAAGAAAAAGAATCAAGTTTAGTTCTAAAATTCATTCAACTCAGTTTAAGTAAATCTCAAAACCACCTAACATCTTCATATATCTGTAGACTCTATGAATAAGGATAAGGATATTTGTCAGAGCCTTAGTGTTCATGGAAGGCTGCCCAGAGGTGTCATTCCAGGATCCATATAGGCTGCCTTTATTTGTTACTACAATGTACATGGGTCGTGCATGATGTGGCTGGTCCTGCATGTTGAGGCTTAAATGCATGTAAGGGAGAGTCTGCCCATGAGACCTAATACTGTAGCTTCACCCTCACAGCCTGTCATGTGTGGCAATGACAGGTCACAGTGAAATGCTACCCAGAAATATGTCAAATTTGCAGCATTCTATTTGGGGTGATTATTTGGAGTACAATGGCTGTGATCAGTGTTCGTGACTAGCCACAGGAGGAGAATGTAACTTTGCACACTGGCAAACTGTGTGAACTCTGATATCTTGATACCTTTTGACATCTTAAGGTTCAGCTCTGGCGCTGGTGCTGGCATAAGCCAGGAAATCCCACTGAATTGCTCATTGGCTAAAAGAAATTTCTGTGCTTGAGCTGTACAACAAGGAAAATGGCACTGACACAAAATAGTGCATGTGCTCATGAGTCTCTGAACTATCTGAACAAGAACATTATGTATGTGGACACTAGATTTAAAAAATATCCTGGTTTCCTTTCTCCTATCTGAATGAGTGATAGACAAACCACTTGGAACAAATAGTAATTGGCACATTATGGAGTACATTTGGCAGGGGATCTGAGGGAGCACCATGCAGTGTCATTACACTTGTAAAATTTGCATGACAGTGACAATGCTAATAATGCTTATTTTTATTTTTTTTCTTCCCACTCCTCTGCATTGACCTCATTATTTCCACTTCCACTCCACAGGAAGCACTGATAAATTGAAAAATTGGTCTGAAATCAATAAGATGAAATTCAGTAAAGACAAGTGCAAAGTACTACACTTAAAAAGGAAAAACCAAATACACAGATATATAACTAGCTAGTCAGTAGTTCTGCAGAAGAGGACCTGGGGGATTATAGTGGATCAAACATTGGATATTTGTCAACAGTGTGAAAAAGGCAAATGTCATTCTGGGATTTATTAACAGGAGTGTCATAGGTAAGATACAGGAGGTAATTGTCCCAATCTACTTGGCACTGGTGAGGCCTCAGCTGGAGCAGTGTGTCCAGTTTTGGGTACAACACTTAAAGATGTTGTGAAACTGGAGAGAGTCCAGAGGAGAGCAACAAAAATGATAAGAGGCCTAGTAAACATGACCTATGTGTAAAGGTGAAAGAACTGAGCATGTGTAGTCTGGAGAAAAGACGGGTGAAGGGGGACATGATAACAAGTCTTCCATATATAAAATATTGTAATAAAGAGGACAGTGATAAATTGTTCTCCATGTCCACCAAAAGAAGGGCAAGAGAGAAGTAATCAACTTAGTTTGCAACAAGGGAGATCTAGGTCGATTATTAGGAAAAAATGTCTGACCAAAACGATATTTAAGCACTGAAGCTGGTTACCTAGGGAGACTGTGGAATCTTCATCCGTGGAGGTTTTTTAGAGGAGGTTAGACAAAAAACTGTCAGGGATGGTCTAGGTATATAATCCTGCCTCATTGTGAGGGGCTGGACTTGATGACCTCGTGAGGTCCATTACAGCCCTACATTTCCTGCTAATACTCTGGGATTCATTACTATATATTTGTACATAATTATACTTTTCTATGTCCCAAGGTTTATACTTTTATATAGTGCCCCTATGTTTTCCTCTAATTCACCACATGGGGGAGATAGGTAGGGAGAAGGGAGAAAGTATGACCCACCATCTCTTACTATGGCTGACCAGAACTATTTACCTGATCCTGAAAAGTTGTGAGAACCTGAGAGCCCTCAATTCCCATCAAATTCAATGTGAATTGAGGATACTTCGAACCTTACACAATTAGCCACCATGCTGGGAGGACTGCAAAAGAGAAGCATTCAGTAGGAGTATGGAGGAGAGTGCCAAATCTAAACTCCCCAAATACAAGAGGCCCTCAATCTTAATTTTTCTACATTCCACCCCTTATGCAATCAGCCCAAAGAGTTTTCTCCTCAAAAAGGTAGGGCTATCCAGTGTTCAGTGTGAAGGACCTCAAGTTCACATATTTCCATTCTGTGAAACTGTAAATAAGAAAATTAATGTTGCATGCAACCTAAAAGCTAAATATAATATTGTATTCATACTTGATGTGTTGGCTGTGAAGTAGTCACGGGAAATACATTAAAACTAGCCCCAAATAATCCATCTAGAATAGGTTTTCTTTAATAGAAAACAAAATATTTTATGCAATAAACTCACGCTTTTGATCTGTGAAGAAAGAGAGAGCAAGAGAGAGAGAGAGAGAGTTAGGAAGCTAGTAATACTAAGGAGGTAGCATGGGATGAAATACCAGCAATATGTTGATAACACACATCTCCTTTACAAATGTAATGGCTAGGTTTTTCAAAGGAGCCTAAGGCACTTAAGTACTCAATTCCCATTGAATTTCAATGGCAGTTGAATGGCTAAGGCTTGTCTACATGGGGAAATTGATGGGCATAGTTTTTGTGGAATCAACTATTCTTGGTTAAATGACTTTATTCCAAAATAATTACATTGCTTACAAACAGGGCTGGCTCTAGGCACCAGCAAAACAAGCTGGTGCTTGGGGCGGCACATTTTTAGGGGCAGCATGGCCGGCGCCAGAATGCCGCCCCTGTCGCCCCTAAAAATGTGCCCCGGCCGCCCTAGCTCGCCACGGCGCGCGAAACAGCTGATTCGCGCGCCGCTACTCGCCCTCCCTCCCAGGCTTGAGAACCTGGGAGGGAGGGGGAGACTCCGAGTGGCCGCGGCGCGCGCGCCGCTTCTCCCCCTCCCTCCCTCCCTCCTAGGCTTGAGAGCCTGAAGGGAGGAGGCAGGGCTGGGGATTTGGGGAAGGGGCGGAGTTGAGGTGGGGCCGGGGGTGGGGTAATTAAAAAACGGGGGGGAAGGGTGGCCAACATTGTTTTAGCTTGGGGCGGCAAAAATCCTAGAGCCGGCCCTGCTTACAAAGCAGAGTAGTTATTACTGAATAAAAACAACTCATTCTGGAACAGTGTCTACTCTGGTAGCCAATCCAGAATAGCTATTGCTGAATACCTTATTCCCCAATCAGTTCCCCTTATGCCAATCCGTTTCTCTGTGTAGACAAAGCCTAAGTCCTTTAGGATCCTTTGAAAATGCCAGCCAACTGCATTCTTCCCCATCTTACTTGATGCTTATCTGAGAGCAGTATCTAGATGAAGAGCAACTGCCAGTAGTCAAACACAATCAAAACAGAGGTGCTGTTCATAGAAAGCAGGAAGCACTAAGAACTTGCTTTCTCCACAATATCCCTTCATTGATACCATCTGTTCTCAGATTAGTAAATTGATTTGCAGCCTTGGAATCCTTTTGAATGTCAAAATAGCCACAGCTATAAAAAAAATGCTGTCTTCCATCTCCAGCTGGCCCAAGAATATACTCCATGCTGTCATACTCAGGTGTAACCACATGCACTTGTGACTTCAAGGTTTAATTATTGCAATTCATTCTCACACCCTGGAAACTAACTGGTACATATTGCAGTAACTCATCTGCTTAATGTCACCATTCATACTTTGATTTCAAATAAAATCAAAGTGCTCTGTTTTGGTATTCACAGCCCTTCATGGGATTTACAATGGCTACTTCAGGGATTGTCTCTCTCTCTCTATGACCAAGGCTTTCCACAACAGCTACATGTTGCTATAATAATATAACTATCAACCAATAGAGGGAAACAGAACTTTCATGGAAATAGGGCCAAGCCTATGGAACTCACTACCACAAGAAATAAGAATGATGGAATGTTTGCTACTTCAGAACTAAATACAAAACTCATGGGAGTTAGCTTTCCCACAACTGAAAATAACAAAAAATATTAGAAAAAAATGAGAGTATTTTATTCTTATATCATAATTGTCAGGTGATCAGATATTCTGATGGTCAGCATACAAAAACCTAGACACATTTGTGCAAAATTTTCAAAAGCACTGTAAATGACCAATGCTATTAAGTCTCATTTTCAAAATTGACTTTGACAGCTAGGAACCAAAGTCCCACCTAATTTCAATGAAATTGGACTAAATGTCTAACATCCAGATTTACAAAGGAACCTTTTGCGTAATTTAGACACCTATTGTGTTTTCCAAAAGCATCTTGGTGCCTAACATTTGAATCAGTTTTAGGTACCGAAACTCACAAACTGAGTTTTAGGCACCTAGTTGCTTTTGAAAATCCCACCAGGAGCCTAAATACCTTTAAAAATCTGAGCTCTAGTGGAATTTTCAAAAGGACCTAAGAAGGTTAGGCACCTAAGTCCCTTTGACTTCAATAGGAGTTTGGTGCCTAACTCACTTACATGCTTTTGTAAACCCTACTAAGTGCCTATCTTCATCTTTAGGCATCTAAATATCTTTAAAGCTGTGACCCTAAGTCACTTCTGAAAGTAGGACTAAGTCACTGAGGGACTTTTGAAAAATATACCCATGACCTATCCCATTGGGAAACTCCCATTTAAGTCAATGGTAATTTTTAGTAAAAACAGATGACAGGGTATGTCCCAACAACAGAGAAGGGTTGGGATTCTATGCACTAGCAACTATTTTAATTAAATGTATGGAGAAAATGTAACTGTTATATACGCAGAAGTGTTACAGGTGTGTCCTACATAAAGTAATTAGTCTTTTTGCTGTTTGTAAAAAATCAACACTATAGAGCCATAGCAATGCTCCTGTTCAGCAGAAACTGCTGTGTTGAGGCATTAAATAATATAGCAGTTAAACCATCGTTCAATCCCCAGGTATTTTGTAGATTAGCATGGTCAGCATGTATGAGTGAAGAAAGCTGAAGACACCTTATGACAAATGGTGACCGCACGTTTGCTCCCATGAAGCTGAACAATTAATCAGTGGTAAAATATTCTTTAAGTCCAAAACTAACATTCACTCACATTTTAAATTTGAGATTCCAAACAAAGATCCACCTGGAAACACTGGTCATGTAAAATTATGCATTAAAATCACAAGGCGGCAGAAAAAAAAATCACAGTATTTCTCATCCCTAGTAATAAATCTTGTATTAAGAAAACAAAATAATATAATGGGTTTTTGGATGTTGCTTTTAAAACAAAACTCCTCTGCTGACTTGCAAATGAGTGAAAGAATGGGGGTAGAAATAGCAAAGATATATGCAGTGCTTCTCCTGAAATAAACATCAAACAGGATACACCCAGATAACAAATTAAACTTGATTTCCATGAATGGCAAAAATTAGCAAACCTGCATTGGTGAAACTGACAACAACCTAATATTCAAAAAATTGCAATTTAACTGCAAAATTTGTGAGAGACTTGTAGTGTGGATGGACATAAATGTGTTCTTCCACATTAGTATGTTCTGATCCAAAAGGCAGTCATATGGGATCACATATGCAAATGTAGAGTTGGTCAAAAAATGTTTTGTCCCAGTGGAAAACGTTGATGAAAACAAAGGTTCTTTGACTAAAGCAACAATAATTGTGCAATTCTTTGAAAAAACCCAAACCTGGTTAATCAGTAATCAGAAGGAACCTCTTGCTTGAAACTGCTTACTTAACAAGGTTTCTTAAAGGGACATGTCATGCTATTACTAATGTATAAATAAGGGGAAAAAGCTTGAGATAGTTGGACTCGTTTGGGGACTCTTTTGGACTCTCCCTCTGGATACATCTTGCGGTCTCCACCAGCAGACGGAAGATTTGGCCACCGGAAGCCTGCCGCTGTGTCACTCGAAAGCCACACTCAGCTTTGGTAATTATCAAGGGTTGGGGGTGTTTTACTAATCTTGTTGTGGACGTGTGTAAATGCTTGAGACTAGTAAAGTTTAGCTTTGAGTGAAAGCACTCTTGTGTTGTCCTGTTTGTGCCAGCCATCTATTGGTCGGACGGCCGTGTCTCCCCTGATTTATTTCCTGACACCTCCTTGCACAGAGTAAAGTTACCAAGAGCTTTGGGTTGAAAGAACCCCGGGTAACAGATGACAGAAGCAGCTCTTGTGACATTCCCCAACTGCTCAGGTCTTTGTGGAGCATCTCCCATGACTATGGGGATTCATGTATGCAGAGGCAATGGGGTTGTAAGGAGGAAGCTGGGGAAAGCTAAAACTTTCCGTAGATGGAAGTATTTGGAAAACAGCTTTAGGTGAACCCCAGATTGTTCCAGTCATTAGGGCACTCTGAAGCAGCAATTACATTGTGTGTGTGTGTGTGTGTCTTTCTCTTTCACAATCTGACCTTGAATTTGCTGGTAGCAATGGCAAAATTTTCTCTCAACACCAATTCACTCACTCATATATAGACAAAATAATAACTTGTAGAAGTGCCCTAGAGTGGCCTTTTCACACAACTTCCTTTGTGTTCCAACATCATGCCTTCTTGTGCAAATTCATCCCCCAATAAAACACTTCCTGTCAAGACATCTCTTCTGCAGTGACAGTGATAGACTCCTGACCTTTCCTGAACAGCCATAATAGTGAGGAAAAGAACGGGATAAAACCTGAGGGCTAATAAGAAAAAAATAAGGAATTATAGTACTTTTGTCATCCTCTGAAGGGGGTCCCCAACTCTGCCCACTTTTAGGGACCACAAGTGTCCTAGAATTCCCTCAGTTTGTGGACCTTATGGGTGGTATGTCCCACTTATGAAGTTTTTAACCTTGGAATGGAGAGAAGGGATCATCTTACAGAAAATGTTCTTGAAGAGATGATGAAAAATGATTTTTCCCTCCATTCCTTCCTCTCTCATCCCCACAACCCCCCTCCAACTTCCCTTTCTCTTACTGTAAAGCTTTCTGAACTCCAAAGAGCATTATTCATACTGCATTATATCAACAGCTTTTTTTTTTTTTAAAAAGGAGAAGGAACAAGGCTTTGCTTTGATACAAACATAATGAATTGTAAACAATAAACTAAAAATGTATAAGGGCAGCCATGCTGCTCAGGAGAAAAGCAAGAGTTAAGTTAAGTGTAGAGATGAATGAAACACTGCTGTCTGCGAACATCTGAGATTTGGTCATGTAGGGTAAGGAAGTTTTAGCCAATGCTAATTTCAAATCTGCTATGTACCCAGAATATTGAAAAAGTGAAGAAGGGAAAAGATTGGCTATGTTTGTGTGTTGGAGGGGATGGGGCTGTCAGTCTCTGTAGAATGATCATTTTTTCTAAAGTTTCAGAACAGTTGTATTAGGGGCATAGGCTACCAAGCAGTGTGCTACTGCAGAAAGAGTGAGGAAGAGGTGATAAAGTCAGAGAGGATAGTATAAAAGTTGCCATGTAAATTACATGGAATTTTACGTGAAAGTTTTTGTTCTTTGGTTTCATGGAATTATACTTGTCCAAAATATTAATTAATGCAAAATGTTCAGGTACAGTGAGTGCACATTATAAATTTATTCTGGTTGTAGCATCATTATTGGTTCTAATGGTATTTCCTATTTTAAATATGAAAATTCTTTCTAAAATGTATGTCTATAAAGCAGGAAGGATAATTTTAACTGCACCCACTTAAAGTAGCTATTTTCACAGACAAGCAAGCAAAAAGTAACCTTTTGCATGGTTTATCTGCAATGGCAGCTTGAAACAAAAATGAATCCTTCTTCAAACAGAGACAAGTCTATTCTTATTTAGAAATAATCCCCTTGTTGCATGAAAATAGGGTGATTGTGACTGGAATATCGACTCTTTCCATAAGACTTTTTTACATACCTTTGCTACATTTTTTTTTTGCTGAAATGATCCTCCTTTTCTTAGTTTATAACAGTATGAAAAACAATGTATTTATTTTTATTATGAATATCTCACATACCTCAAGTGATAGCTCTAGCCAATAAATGAGATATGCCTTATTTATTGGCTAACCCTAGTTTTCACAATTGCTACTGTTTATTCAAATGCATCAATTGGGGCTCTTTACATGACATTAAGTTCCATCCTGCAAGGTTTCTATATGAGGAACATGGATTGCAATGGGAACTGTGTTTATGAAGCACTGTCTGGAGTAGGCCCAGAATCTTCCTTGGTTATAATTCTGCCATAGACTGATTTTGTGCACTCTCATATTTTCCACTGCATTTTTTCTGTGGCTTGCCAGCTTCTTTAGTTTTATATACTGTACCTACAACACCATTAACCCTCAAGAACACTTGGGCAATAGGCTGTGAAAGGTATATAATGCAGAGGGCAAACAGGAAATGAGGAGTTCAGTACATTAGAGCCTCATCTGAATACATTAGAAAAAACATTTTAGTTATCTAAAAAAGTCTGTTTTGAGATTAAATTTTAAAAAATCTATTATGCTGCATCTAATTAAAATCTTAATTGCTCCTGTTTTAACAATTGTCCTGTTATTAACTTAACCTTTTAAAATGAACAGGTATAAATCTGCCAGAGTAGTGTTTTCTTGCCACAACCACATAAATGCCAGCATTCAATTACAACAGCTAAGGATTCATCAAAATGTCATTAACTAAGGGTCAGTGGTTACTCGCAGGCAATGCTTCTAAGATTAAGCAGTCATTTGTTTCAAGCTACATGATCATCTAATATGGGTCTAAATATGATTTCTCCTCCTGGGATGGTTCATTTACTGGTAGGAATTAAAATTAAATATTATTCTTTAACAAGTGATACACCCATTTAAAAATTCTCATACAAAGGATGTTTAGAACAATACCAAGTATCTGTGACCCGACACACAGCTATTCTATTCTATATAGGTTTTTATACCGTGCTCATAACTGTAGTGTCTGAGCGCCCTCCAGTAGTGCACTAAACAATGTGACTAAATCTGTCACATGTTGTTTGTTCTCTCATCCCCTGCCCAGAGGGAGAAGCATGTGCAGCGCAGTGTCATGTTTTGGTAGGTTGGTTGGTTTGTTTTTTGATTAAATAAATATACATGTTGCTATACATTTATATTAGAGAAGGCAAGGCCAAAGAAATGTGTACTTGGAGCAAAAAGTTGTGAGATTTGTGATGGTCCTTAGTTCATGGGGGGAGTTCAGTCCACAGTCTCAGACTGCCCCCAGAGAAGGTCCCTGTCTCCTGCACAGATGGGCTTTACTCTCATTGTTGAAAGTTCCATTGTGCCAGAGGGGTGAAATTGTCAACCACAGTCTTCATCCTGAAGCTTTAAACGCTCCTTTATGTATCCTGGACCCAGGTAATGGAGTGCTTCAAAGATAAGGATTGAGACCTTGACCTGGATTTGAAATTCTATGGGAAGCCAGGATAGATAGAGGAGGACAGGTGTGATGTACTCACAGTAGCTTGTATTAGTGAGCAGAAGCACTGCATCTTCTTGTACTGGTTGGAGTTTACTAAGTGTTGAAGGCTTCATGCCCAGGTATATTGCATTGCTGTAGTTTAACCAAGAGGTGGCAAAGGTATGAATAACTGAGTTCTTCATCTGCCAGGATGGGAAACAGTCTTCTGGCCAACCAGAAATTGTAGAAAACAATACTCATGGTGGGAGCTTAGTGTCAGTGAGGAATCCAAGAGTACTTCTAAACTACCAAATGAATTGATCAGTTGAGGGTGTGAACCTCAGTCAAAGGAAACTGCATCATGGGTGCGAATTTCTCAAAATATTTTCCTCTGCCTACCAATATAACATCTGTTTTGCTAGGGTTAAGCTTCAGCTAGCTATCCATGAGCTGGCTATCCAATTACTGGGCCATATTAGTGGTGTGATAGGTAGAGCTGTGTGTCATCTGCACATTGCTGGCACTTGAGTCCATGCCATCTATCCATTTCACCTCTGGTAGTATGTAGATGTTGAAAAGGACAAGGGAGAGAATTGATCCTTATCCCCACAAATGAGGGGTCTAATGGTGGTGTGTGACACAGGAAGCCCATCAATGTCAATTATTGGAAGGCACACCATACTGCAACTCACATCAGGCCTGACACACTCATTGCCCTAACTCACTGTTGTCATGATCTGTGTCTAAAAGATGTCATGTAAGGTATCATATGCAAATCAGTAACACATTGATCATTAGTATTATTGGGTGATGTGTTTATGGGCAGTGTATAAGGTATTACTGATGTGCACTGGAAATATGTTCTTAAAATATGTTTGGCATGCAGTGCATAAGCCCAGCCTCTGTGTCTCTGATGTAATTGAGCAAGGTGAGGCCAGAAACAATGGAAGTACATTTACATAGAAGGTAAACAAAGCCATCAAACTAGCAAGTGGGGGAGATGTATCCCCAGGAAGCCTTCCTGGCTCTTGAAACAGAGACAATGGTGTGACGTTGCACTCCATACTGTTCTATGAAAATATGCTTTGAATGTGAATATAATGTAACTAGAATGTGCTTTATGCAAAATGTCTCTTATAAAGTATCATTACAAAGGTTATAATCTACTGACTGTGTTCATCCTATTTGTTTGCATGTATTATTTCTATGTCTGGATTTAGGCAAATAAGATATAAATTTGTATTACTGATGTAAACACATTAAGTGGAAGCCATTAAGGGTGCTTCAGAATCAATGAACTGTGAATGGGTTTGTTCACCTGCAAGCCTTCCTGTGTACATGTCAGCCAGCTCCTCGGTAATGAAGAAGGAGGTCTTACAGTGACATGTGATCATGTCACCTGAACTGGAATCCAGCTTAAACCTGGTGCTGTTTCATTTAGAAGGAGGGGTGGGGATCCAGAGAGACAAAAGATTCCCGCCTTGTGCCAAAGCTATAAAAGTGGGTGGAACAGAACAAAGAGGGCCCCGGTCATGAGAAAGCCCCTACGATGCCTGCTGGAACGAACAAGGGCCAAGACTAGGAAGGAGTCTAGTCTGTGAAAGAAGCTTATTGAAAATCTCTGAGGGTGAGATATTACCTAAAATCAGTTTCTTAATGTATTAGGCTTAATGTATTAGGCTTAGACTTGCATGTTTTTTCAGGGGGAGGAATAGCTCAGTGGTTTGAGCATTGGGCTGCTAAACCCAGGGTTGTGAGCTCAGTTCTTGAGAGGGGCCATTTAGGGATCTGGGGCAAAAATCTGTCTGGGGATTGGTCCTGCTTTGAGATCTCCTGAGGTTCCTTCTATCTCTGATATTCTATGCTTGGTAACTTACTTTGTTCTGTCTGTTATTACTTGAAACCATTTAAATCCTACTTTTTATACCTAATAAAATCACGTTTGTTTATTAGTAAACCTAGAGTAAGTGATTAATACCTGGGGGAGCAAACAGCTGTGCATATCTCTCTATCAGTGATATAGAGGACAAACAATTTATGAGTTTACCCTGTATAAGCTTTATACAGAGTAAAACGGATTTATTTGGGGTTTGGATCCCATTGGGAACTGGGTGTCTGGGTGCTGGAAATAGGTAACCTGCTGAGCAGTTTTTGGTTAAAGTCTGCACCTTTGGGGCATGGACCAGACCTGAGACTGTGCTGCAGCAGACTAGCATGTCTGGCTCAACAAGGCAGGGTTCTGGAGTCCCAAGCTGGCAGGGAAAACAGGCTCAGAGGTAAGTTCAGCATGTCAGGTGACAGTCCCAAGGGGATCTCTGTGACCGAACCCGTCAGAAATGGATTTTGGGAAATATAAGCAGAGACAGAAAGTATTCATCACCTGAGGGACACAAGAGCCCAGAGCTCGTGGGATCCTTCAACCAAGGTGGCTGATGTCTCAGAAACTACAGGTGAAAAACCTGCTCAGACAAAGATTATATCTAGTTGAAGTTATGTTTTAGTCAGTAGAAAGTATTTTTGTTTGTTTTGTTTGTAACCTGTCATTTCTTTCATTCTTATTTGAAAGCACTTAAGCCTATGTTCTTTGTTAATAGAATTACTCTTGTGTTATTTCAAAACAATCTCAGTGCTCTTTTATACATATAAATATATATATATATATTATATATAGTGAGATGGAGTGGACACTGCAAATAGGCATTTCTAGGGAACTCAGGAATTGGTGTTCACTGCTTGTTACTTTCAAGGCAAGACTGAACTGGCAGACTCCTGTCGAGTTTGCTGGCAAGGAGATAAGCTGGTATGTAGGAGAGCTGACATACAGCTTAGCAGCAACAAAGTTCACTCTTGCTGAGGCAGAGTGGTAACAGTGCTCACAGTTCTGGGTGACCTGAGCAGAACGTTACATGGGGATGTAGTTTCCCACCATTACTCCTTGAAAGCATCCATCCAATAAGGATTCAACCCAATTTAGTGCATTACCCTAGACTCCCCCACCTCATTTTCAGGCAAGACAGCAGCATCTCTCAGCTTCCCCTGTAACTAAAAAGTAATGTAAAGACAAGAATATCCAGAGTTGATATAACATTTACCTGAGAGAGACAAGATGGGTGAGGTAATATCTTTTGTTGGATGAACTTCTGAAGAAGAGCTCTGAGAAGTCAAAAGCTTGTCCCTTCCACCAACAGAATTTGATCCAATGAAAGATATGATCTCACTCACATTGTCTGTCTGATAACCTGGAACTAACAACACTGCAAATAACATTTATATCTTATTTGGCTGAGGCTGATGTAGTTCTCATTACACAAAAATAAACATTCTTCCAATCTGTGAAGCTTATCATCTCAGGGCTTGTCTACACAGGGACACGCAGGCTATGTCTGCACTGCAGGTTCTGAATTGCAAAGCATACCAAACTGTTGCGTTCTAATTGCCCCATGTTGATGCTGATGGCACAAACGAAAAGTTCACGTTAACATAGTCGTGTTTGAAAGAGGACTAAATTAATGCAAACTAGTTGGTACCAGTGGTGTCCAAACTGGGAAGTTACAGTGCAGCACGCTTCTTCATGCTGCAATTCCCAGCCCTGTAATCTAAACTGCAGGGCTGTGTAGATAAACCCTCAGAGAAATTAATCCAAATTAACTGAAAATGTGAATTTAACGTGGATTAGCTAAACAACATTAAATCCCTATGTGGATGCTCTCATTCAGAAACAAAGTGGCCTTAATTTAATTCATCTTAATTTATTTTGTACTTGTCTACATGGTGGGGTAATGCATTTGAAGGGGTGTGATTTCTAAAACACACCAACATGTAGCACATTAATTTGTCCATGTAAACCATGGTGGTACACAACTAGAGTGTGATAACGTAGTACTGTTTCAAACAGCATTACATTAGTAAACTGGAGATTTTTTTAGTGCACATCAGTAGGGTCTACAGGGACCAATTAACGTGCAACTTGTTAGAGTGCATTACCACACCATGTAGACAAGCACTTCCAAAATAAACTAAACTTAACCAAGTTAACATTACTATAATGATGAATGGAAGTGTCCACTCCATACAGGAGTTTAATGTGTTTTAACTAATCCGCTTTAAATTCACACATTTTTACTTAATTTGGATTCACTCCCCTCAGTGCCTCCATGTAGATAAGTTCTCTTTTGTGCATGGCAAATGGGGAGGAATTTGCCCACATGAGTAATGTCTAGCACTGGGCAGAAAAAAGAACAACAGTTAAGATATCTGCAAAGCTGGCCAGATATGAACACACACCTTGTGAAGCCCCGTAAAATCCCGTATAATGTACATACAACATGGGGTTTTGATGCACCTGTATGCCACACAAATGTTCAGTGAATCACAATATTGTGATTAGCAGCCATGTGTAGAGTGAATTGTTAGGGACATATGGGACTGATATTCCTGGAATGATTAATAACTAATGGTGCCTTCTTGCCCTCAAAAATTAGAAAAAGCTCTTCACCTCTGTTTATCCCAAAATAAGATCCACCTATGAAGACAATAAGAAAATAGTTGACGTGTGAGACACTTTGTCTAAAGACTCACAGATCAGCCAAGGTCAGGCATTCCCCTCCCCAACTATAGAAACCAAAATGGCTAGATAAGGGCATTATTAATCACCTAGGCAAGAATCTGTCATTATTGGCACATGTATACATCTTTTTCTCCCTCCCAACCTAACTAAAATATATCAACTTACCTGCTTTCCTTTGCAAAGTAGCCCATTACACATTGAATGGATCAAGAAGAGATGTGAAAGTTCCAAGTTAAACAAACTAGAAATGGCTGTAAGATTGAAGGTCAAACTGGGCCAACTGTTACCCCAAGAAATCCAAGCCACGTATTTTCAACCCAAGTTATAAACAATACATTTTTCCTTCTGAATCAAATATACCATGAATAATCTGTCCTTCACCCAAAATTAGAATCTGCACATTTGTTTGTCTTGTGAGTTAAATCTATATCCTTCTATATGTAGAAAATGTCTCTTGTTCTATTGTAAGTCCTAAATAACGTGAAATGTTTAGTATAATCAAAGAATCTATGGAGTATGTCCTCCATATTTAGAAGGTTATAAGGATTTTGTTGGTTTTCATACTAAATAATTGTTGCACTCTAGAAATAATAGGAATTATCTGGCACAAGGAAGGAGAAACATTGAAAGGTATAAACCAGGTATAACTTTGGGATATTAAAAGAAATTGCTTAAGGGGGGGGGGGGGGGCAGGTCCTGATTGATAGGGGGGGCTAATAATGAAATACAATCCTTGAAATGAATAAAATTTAAAAAGCCTCTGACAAGAAAAGGATTAAGGACATTTGTTATACACCATTGCCATCTACTAGAGGCTGCTGGAAGCAGCAGAGAAACTAGGAGCTGAAATCTGAAGACCCGCTTGGAATGTGAAACTAGGGTATATAAACTGAGGTCACCTTGTGCTCAGTGTTTTTGCCTGAAAAGCCAGAGAAGCCTAAGTGCAACCAGTGTTCAGACAACTCATGTGGAAGGACTCTCCCCTGTCCCAGGGTTAAGAGGCTAAGAAGTGGTGAGATTTCATCTCAAAAATTGCATTTCCCCTTCTATTCTTTAATAGAATAGCTGTAGGTTATCCTGCTGAGTCTACACTCTCTAGAGAGACCGCAAGTAACCATATTGTAAATTTTAACTCCTTTATAAATCCACACAAGTTGGCCTGAGAGAGACTGAAAAGAATTGTTTTAAGCAATTGCTTTTTAAGATTCTATGTTTGTCCCTTTTGGATTAATCTAGTCAAAGAGAAGTAGCCACACTCTTCAACATGCCTTAAAAACAAGAGCATCTTGGAAGTGTGATAAATGTATCGGGCGGGGTTGGGGGGGGTGTCACACATTACATGGCAGATTTGCTGTTCCACATACCCTTATTGCCTGCTCCTATAGTTCAGCCTTTACAGAGGTCAAGCTTTGGAAGGGTGTCATAAAAAATAAGAGATATTTTTAGCCAATATTTCAAATGATTTCTAAAAGCGCATACATGTTTCACTTCTAGAGTTGACTGTGAGCTGCTCTGGTATCACAAATACTTATATTCAAATTACATTTCCAGGTCTCGGTTTCTTTCCTGTTGCTTTTTATGCTCTCAGAAGACCTGGTTCTCTTCTGACTTTTATAGGCTTTACACCAGTGTAACTCCTTTGACTTTAACAGTGACTCCTATTTCATCCAGTATGAGAGGCGAATCAGGCCCAAAACAACTAATAATATTGATTTCTCTGCCTAGACCTATGAACATTTCCTGCACAGATTAAAGATAGGGTTTGCAGCGGGATTTTTTTTAGCTCTTGAAGGAAGGAAACATTTGGCCTTAAAAGATCTGCAAAGTGATTTTTATAATCAAGCACAAGACCTGCTTGCCCTATTTTGGACTTTTTCTGCCCAGATATGAGTGTCATTTTGGACTTGGGCTTAATTTTGAGAGATGCTGAGCACTAGAAATTCCCTCTAAAGTTAATGAACCCAATTCTCCTTTCACTTACACACAGAGCCGGCTCTAGGTTTTTTGCCGCCCCAAGCAAAAAATATTTTGGCTGCTCTCCGTCCCAGTCCTGGGCTCCTCGCCGCACCCCCCTGCCGCCCCAGCCCTGGGCTCTCCCCCACCACCCGCACCCCCCTGCTGCCCCAGCCCTGGGCTCTACCCTCCCGACCCGCACCCCCCTGCCGCCCCAGCTCTGGGCTCCCCCCTACTCCCCCACCATTGCCCCCCACACACACCTCCTGCCACCCCAGCCCTGGGCTCCCCACCCCCAACCTGCACCCTCCTTCCACCACAGCCCTGGGTCACTGGTAACTCACTCCCAGAGCAGGTCATTCAGCAGGAATTTTAGATGTGCACAGAACACAGACAGGATTGGTTCCATATGGTTACAGAACTGCAGTAAAGTGGAACAATTTTCAGCTTGTGTGATTGGAGGATATCTGGATGCATATTATAAGACTGTCCTACATAAATGAGGAAAAGTTGAGGAGCCTTTATTATTCTTTTGTTCCACTCTTTCTTTCTATGGGGAATTTGCCAATGCAATATCACTGTCTTCCTTTTAAACAAACAAACAAACAAGGCAATGACTGTTGAAAATAGCAATTCCAGTCCTAATAACCACTGGGAAGCATTTCTTGCTCAATTTTATCCTACTTTTTCTACAGCAAGTTACAGTGGATCAGTATATTTGATTGGGGAGAAATGAAGTAACAGCTGCCCAAACTGAGCTTGAGCACTCCTGAATTTTGAGGTGTTCAAATCTGGAAGGCAGGTGCTGGGGGTGGGGGGGGGGGGGGGGGACTGTGGCTCCGCAGGGGAGCATGGCAGCATGTATGCAGCAGGCGTGTCTGGCGCTGCGCGAAGCCAGACATGCTGGTCTGAGTGGCATGGTAAGGGGGCTGGGGGGTTGGAGAAGGGGTAAGGGGTTCCAGGGGGGCAGTCAAGGGACAGGGAGCAGGGGGGGTTGGATGGGGTGGAGGTTCGGGGGGGCAGTCAGGGGCAGGGAGAAGGGGAGGTTAGATGGGTCGGGGGTTAGATGGGTCAGGGGTTTGGGGGGGGCAGTCAGGGGCCAGGCAGCAGTTGGATAGGCATGGGAGTCCCAGGGGTTTGTCAGGGGACAGGTAGGGGGTGGAGTCCTAGGGAGGAAGTTGGGGGGGGGTCTCAGGAGGGGGCAGTTGGGGACAAGGAGAAGGGAGGCTTAGATAGAGGGTGGGGTCCCAGGAGGGGGCAATCAGGGGACAAGGATCAGTGGGGCTTAGATAGGGGGTGGGGTCCTGGGGGGCAGTTGGGGCAGGGGTCCTGGGAGGGGGTGATCAGGGGACAGGGAGCAGGGGGGGTTGGATGGGTTGGGGTTTCTGTGGGGGGTAGTCGGAGGGAGTGGATGGTGGCAGGGTGGGGCTACCCTCCCTCCCCGTGAAGTGTCCTATTTTTTGAATGTTAAAATATAGAATCCCTACTCACAGTGCAGCTGTCCATTCACAGCAGGCTGCAGCATGAGGTCTCAGCTTCCTCACTCCCTCCCCCTCTTTCCTGTTGGTAGTGGCCAAGGGAATGCTGGGAAATGTAGTTCTTTCCCTGCTCCAGGGCTGGCTCTATAGGCAGGGAGCTAACCAAGGAACTACAGCTCCCAGGGCCCCCTGTTGGTTCTTAGCTCCCATGCTGGATCCCTGCCGCCCCTGCAAATGGGCTGCCCCAAGCACCTGCTTGCTTTGCTGGTGCCTAGAGCCGCCCCTGGTAACTTATACAGATGTAAATCAGGCACAACTCCACCAAAGGCAATACAATCACAGTGTAAGTGAGAAGAAAATATAGTCTAATGCTGTTTCTCAATGACCCGGCACCAGTCCCTGAGATCTCCCTGACAAAAAGGTTGACAAACACTGTCTAATGCATTCAACCCATCTCCCACTGAAGTCAATGGCAATTTTACTATTCAGTTCAAGTAGGAGAGGATCAGGTACAAGAGGAAACAGGTCTCAGGACAGCTCCTTGTGAGATTCCTATTAGTATAATGATGGTAGTGGCACATGCAATTCGGCATTATGGAAAAAAAAAAAAACCCTATGGTAGAACAAGGGCAATGCCACAGCACAACCTACCTTAAAGTGAACAGCTAATGCAACAACAAAAGTAAGTTGCAACGTAGAATTTTTTTAAATTTTTAATTAAAATTAAACAAACAAACAAACAAACACATAAAACCTGAGAAATCTTGAGAGAGATTAAAAATGACCATTTAAGATAAGAGACTTACCTTTCAGACACCCTATGCCCAACATATCAGAGTTGTTGTATGGCTAAAATCTGGAACATAGCTAACCTATAAAACTCCCAAATGTGTGGGGAGTTTTATTACAATGAACTTTTAACTCCTGCACTATCTCCCATTGGCACCAAAAATCTCCTGTGGGGGGCTATGATTGTGCCAATAAAATATAAGTATTGAATTTATTATTTACAAGCCCCGTTGTGCGAGGCGCTGTACAAACACACCATGAAAGACCAACCCTGCCCCTAAGAGCTCACAATCTAAATATACAAGACAAAATATACATAGGGTGTGAGGAGAAATAGAGAGGTCATGTGACTGCTCAAGGTCACACAGCAGGTCAGCAGAAGAACCCAGAGTCTCCCGGCTTCCTGTCCAGTGTTCTATCTATTAGAGAACACTGCCTCCTAATTCAGTGCGACTTGCATAAGACATACATAAGAAAGAATAAGAGACAAATCCTACTTGCTTTACTTGCACAAGCAGCCACATCATCCAGCTATAATGGAAGGAGGACAGAAGACACTTGATGTGGTTTAATTAGGCCTCAACTTGATTCTTAAATGCCTGGCAGTACCTGACAGATAAAAGAGTACAGTGCAGGAAATTCCATAATCATTTCAACATCAGCCGTGTGTGTGTGTGTATGGGTGTGTTCTGTCAGCCTTCCCTCTTATCCATCCTGATCACCCACCAATCTGCTGCTAGGATCTCGCCATCTCCCAACCAATGACGGTAAAGCGGGGGGCTATAACGGAGAGGGGTGGCTCTCTGCCATACCAGTCATAGGAGCCCCAAACCTCCTCCCACCCCTCCTATTTCCACTTCTTTAAAGAATACCTCCTTTAAATCCTTTACCAATCCATTTGATCTGATCACTGTATGTATCCCCTCCCTACAGAGTACCTACACTGGACATCCACCCCAGGGCCGCCCAGAAGATTCAGGGGGCCTGGGGCAAAGCAATTTTGGGGGTCCCTTACATAAAAAAATGTTGCAATACTGTAGAATATTATATTCTCATGGGGGCCCCTGCGGGGCCCGGGGCAAATTGCCCCACTTGCCCCCCCCCCTCTGGGCAGCCCTGATCCACCCTGCATTTACAGAATGAGTTGCGATATCATAGCCTAATGCCCATTTCATGTTTGCCTCAACTAAGCCCCCCTGAGCCCACTGTGGGCGAAGGTGAAAAAAACCCACTTCACCTTGGCCAATCTGGCAGTGTGGGAAAAATTCCTTCCCAGCCCGCAGAGAAATGATGAATAACGCAATGCCCATAGCAGATCCTGAGAAAACCAGTATTTCGCCACTTCCATGGATGGGAGGGTGGATGCTACTCTGCCTGGTCTAGGTAAAAGAGGGCTCATATAGTGCCCCCGCCCTCTCTTCCGGGCACCTGGGGGGTGGGGAATGCTGATTCCGATTCTGACTTGGTCTGCAGCTGCAGGAGAAAGTCACTCCCTGACTTTCTAGACCCTCAAGGGGAACACCTTTTCCAACAAGCTGGAGAATGTCCCCCATCGCTTAGAGTGTGGTGACCTCATTGCCTTCAGCGTGACTACTAGTAGGAGTGAAATAAATAAGATTTGACCACAGGAGTACTTGTCCTGGGTGTTAGTGACATATAGTGGTTATCTTTATGTGTGTCAATTTCAGGAGTACAATGCCAATGACACTGTGCTTTTTCATTCGTTTACTCAAAGGAGAAAATGACAGCTGCTCAACTAGAAGAATCATTACCCACAGTAACTACATGCTTACTGGAAGCCTCTTGTCTGCATACTTGCCCAACCCAATCTTTGTTGGCTTGTCAGGAACCTAGCACAAGGGATATTATTTCTTGTTTAAAATCTCATTTATATTATTTTTAATCTGGAAAATATGTCGTTTAAATTTTATTTAAAAATAAATAGGATAAATAAACTGCAATCACTTTCTAATCAGTGGAATTATCGCTTTTTGAACCTGGGCAGACAGAGAGAAAAAACAGAGGGAGAGAGAGCAAGTGCCACTGAGCATGCAAAAGAAAGGAAGATAGACAGAAAAGAGAGCAGAAAGACTTGTTTACCATGATGAGGGAACTTCAGGAAAGAACAAACAGCTGCACTGCCTCCTGTATTAATTAAAAGGGAATCAACATGTAAAAGCCTTTATGTGAAATTGCAATGAAGCCAGCTTTCTATTTATTCTGAGTAAAATCTATTTTCATCTCTCCTTTCTCTTCTGTCAACAGAGCAGCAGCCTTTCTTTGAAAGATTTTCATAAAGAGTCATCAAATATGTTGCTTAATCGTTACTCATTTATGGTAGGTTTGAAAAAGCTCAAACCAATAAATTATGTGAATATGAAAGTGGATGAGAAACTGGGAATGACACATGTGAAGAATTAAATCAACAGAGTGAAAGCATTTAGATGCTATCTCACTTGCTCCAAAGAGCTAATTGAATAAAAAGAATCTTTGCAAACTAACATCTGAAAAGTCTTTCAACTGATGTTATTTTAAAGTAAGGATTAGTTTCAGGGGCAGAATTAGTGACACTCCTTTGCAAATAGACAGCATTCAGTTCTTTAAACGGGATTTATTTGCAGGTGATGGCTAATTAAAAGTAAAGTATGGTTCCCTGCACTGCAGGCAAAAAAAATCATTTCTTCTAATCCATATTCAAAACGAATTTATACATTACACCAGTGCACAGAACTAACCACCTTATGTTACAGTGCTGCAATATGCCCCATCCTATAGAGAGCTGAGTTCAAGATCAAATAGAGCTTTTGCTGTGTAGGCTGATGGAGGCTGTGAGACTGTTGAGATCTGATGAAAGCACTTTCCTTCAGGAGGTTTCTGTTCATGTGCAGATATCTGACACCCGCTGACAGTTAATTCATGACATGGCATAAGCAGAAGCTGCACAAATGCTTGGATGCCCTAGCCTCTGAGCTACAGGGTATTTGCTTGCTGCAGAATGGTGTGAAGGGGGTATCATCCACTACCTTAAGAGATATAATGAAAGCTGCCCTAAGAAGGAGAATAATTGCATATAACTGATCTGAAGAAAGTAAAGAAAGCGTGAAAAGTATTTGAAGGGGGGGGGGGGGGGAATTCCCAGTTAAAACTGAATGCAACATTTCTTGTTCTTCCAAGATCTGGAAAGAACTTGTAACTTTGAGACAAAGAAATCAGTAGCCAATGTTGTTTCCATAGAAACCTGGTGCTGGCCTACTGCAAATGTGATCAAATAGGGCTCTGTCTTGCAGAGTAGTGCCTCTTGCAAGATGCTACACTGACCAACTTGCAGGATTCGCTCAATCATCATGTAAATTACAAATGCTAAATTCTGATTTGACCTAGGCCAGGTCCACACTAGAAAACTTTTGCTGGTATAGCCAGGTTGGTTATGAGTGGGATTTTTTTGAGACATTCTTTATCAACAAAAGAACTAACATAGACCAAGTTATACCACCATAAAAAATGCTTTTACTAGTATAGTGTATTTCACTTGCTGAATTGGTAAGCAATGGCAGCAAAAGCACTTTTTTTGTGGTATAAGCTGCATCTCCACTTGCAGGGTATGCTGCTATAACTAAACCACTATTACTACGCCAGCAAACCTTTTCTAATGTACACTTGGCCTTACATAGGCTTGGCCAACACTTAAAAGTTAGGTCTACATAGCTACATCTGTCAGAGGTGTGAAAAATCCACATAGCTAATACTGACTTAACTGCCAGTGTAGATGCAGCTATGTTGATTTTAAAATGCTTCTGTTTAATTAGCTACCATCATTCGGGGAGGTGCTGTTCCTATGCTGATGGAAAAACCTCTTCCATTGGTGTAGGGTGCATCGACACTATAAGGTTATGCCAGTATAGCTACTGCAGAATAGCTATGCCAGTATAGTCTCCATGGTGCAGAGATACCCATACTGTTGAACATCCTTGGGTTTTGCTCTCAGTTGCATTCATACAACCCTAATGGCTGAGTCTAGACTAGGAAAATGAGGGATATTTATTACTGTATTCACTAACATGTGCTAATTAAAATATTTCAGTTAACACATTTTTAAGCACTACTTAGCACCCAGCATAGACAAAGACAGTGATGTTTCAAATTGTGTTAGCCAGTGTGGTCAACAACAAGTTTGTAAACACCACTGTTTCTAATGTAGGTGCTAAGTGGTGTTTAAAATGTGTCCTTGTTTTCATACTTTAGACAGGTTGATGGCCTAGTTTCAAAGTTAATGGCCCTTTATGTTTTGTATCTGTTCTTGTGACCCTCCCATTTCCCCCCCTTTTCTCCTCTCCTTTTGCATTCCCCACCCTCCTCAGTTTAGCTTTCTTTTCTCTAGTGATCATTTCCCCTGATTTTTCCCTCCTGCCCTACCATCCCTCTCTTCTCCAAACCCAATTTTCCTACACAGCAAAACTAGCCCAATTGCCTTCAAGCAGTGGCTTCTAAAACATGTTGCCTTTCTCTTTAGAGTTTGACCAATCACACTCTCCATCTTTTCCCAAGCAGTCAAACTTTAAAGGGAAATGACACATCCACCCCAATAGCTCTTAGCCAGAGACTTCAGCACATTTTCTCAGACGGTTATGCTGTATTTTAGGGATTGATCCACATCCTCAATCTGAATCCAGATTCAGATACAAGTCTGCAGCTCATATCTATTTCAGCAATGATCTGAACCCAAGACAACTCAACTTTGGAGTAAATTTGCATTTAAGATTGGATTTCAGGCCTCTGTAAGGGTGCAGGAAGGGAATTGTGTCTGGATTTTTTAGTTCAACACCTTATACAGTAAAGAAGTTTAAATCTCATGCTTGGAGTTGGAGTTTTCGTTCAGAGTCATCTCTACTTTTTCAGTTTACCCTTTACAGAAGCAGCTGAATTGGGAATATTGTATAATAAGTCCCAATTTAGCTCTTTAAGTAGAAGATAAATTTAAAAGCAGATCAATTCCCTGAGGCTATTGAGCACAACAGCCAAGTGGGAGACAGGAGAGAGGGGAGGACTGCTGGCTTTTGGCTGATTCTGCTATATAAAAAGCCTATAGTAGTGACAATGAAGATGTCTAGAAATAAAAGAAGGAGGAAATTATTTTTAGTATCTTTCCTGTGCACTCCCCTTTTCCTCTGTCCCATTTCTATAATGGTTGCAGAGATAATATGAATAGCTGTTTTGCAAATAGAATGATGGTGCTGTCTCATCCATATTTCATGGGGGATTTTAATTTCCTGTTTAATTGTAATTTTGTGGGTGTGACAGGTTCAGTCAAAGAGACCCCCTTGGGAATGTCACCTGATGTGCTGAATTTACCTCTGAGCCCATTTTCCCTGCCAGCTTAGGACTCTAGAACCCTGCCTTGTTGAGCCAGACAGGTAAACTCAAGCTTATACAGGGTAAACTCATAATTTTTCCGCTCTCTATAACACTGATAGAGAGATATGCACAGCTGTTTGCTCCCCCAGGTACTAATCACTTACTCTGGGTTTATCAATAAACAAAAGTGATTATATTAAGTATAAAAAAGTACGATTTAAGTGGTTCCAAGTAATAACAGACAGAACAAAGTAAGTTAGCAAGCAAAATAAAACAAAACACGCAAGTCTAAGGGTACGAATTCGGCAGAGTGCGTCCACAGTACCGAGGCTAGCATAGAATGTTGGAGCAGTGCACTGTGGGTAGCTATCCCACAGTTCCCGCAGTCCCCGCCGCCCATTGGAATTCTGGGTTAAGTTCCCAGTGCATGATGGGGCAAAAACATTCTCGCGGGTGTTTCTCGGTGTGTGTCGTCAGTCGCTCCTCCCTCCATGAAAGCTACGGCAGACAATCGTTTCGCGCCTTCTTGGCGTGCAGACGCCATACTGCTTTCATCAGATGGTGCAGTATGGTGCACCGCTTCTCTCCCGGTACTATGAATCCACCTCGCATTTCCTCTCGTCTTTCTATGTAATCTCTATAAGTATCTATTCTTTCTCTTCCTCATTGACCGCTTCCGCTTCCAACTCTGCTCGGCCATTGTGAACTGAGCAGCACAGCTTCCGCTGCCAACTCTGCTCTCCCGCTTTTGTCACGCTACTGAGCTTCTCCATGTTGTCTGTCCTGGGCTCCTGCCTCCGTGAAAGCTACAGAAGACAACCATTTCCTGCCTTTTTCGACTATCGTGAACCGAACAGCACCTCTTCTGCTGCCACTCTGCTCTCCTACGTTTCACACCCTTTTTCCAGGATTACCCATGCAGACGTCATAGCGCGGCAAGCATGGAGCCCACTCAGATCTCCGCTGCAGTTTTGACCATTGTAAATACCTCGCACATTATCCAGCAGTATGTGCAGTACCTGCAAAACCGGGCAAGGAAGCGACAACAGCGCAATTATACTGATGAGGACATGGACACAGATGTTCCTAGAAGCACAGCATGTGGCGATTGGGAGATCATGGTGGCCTTGGGCCAGGTTCATCCCGTGGAACGCTGATTCTGGGCCCGGGAAACAAGCGCAGACTGGTGGGACCACATAGTGTTGCAGGTATGGGATGATTCCCAGTGGCTGTGAAACTTTCGTATGCGTAGGGCCACTTTGATGGAACTTTGTGATTTGCTGTCCCCTGCCCTGAAGCGCAAAGACACCAAAATGAGAGCAGCCCTCACAGTTGAGAAGCGAGTGGCCATAGCCCTGTGGAAGCTTGCAACGCCCGACAGCTACCGGTCAGTCGGGAATCAGTTTGGAGTGGGCAAATCTACTGTGGGGGCTGCTGTGCTGCAAGTAGCCAACACAATCATTGACCAGCTGCTATCAAGAGTAGTGACTTTGGGAAATGTGCAGACCATTGTGGATGGCTTTAATGCACTGGGGTTCCCTAACTGCGGCGGGGCAATAGACGGAACGCATATCCCTATCTTGGCCCTGGAACACCGGGGCGGCCAGTATGTAAACCACAAGGGGTACTTTTCCATGGTGCTGCGAGCACTGGTGGATCACAAGGGACATTTCACTGACAGCAATGTGGGATGGCCGGGAAAGGTGCATCACGCGCACATCTTCAGGAACTCTGGGCTGTTTGAACAGCTGCAGGAAGGGACTTACTTCCCAGATCAGAAAATTACTGTTGGGGTGTTGAAATGCCTATAGTTACCCTCAGGGACCCAGCCTACCCCTTAATGCTATGGCTCATGAAGCACCACATAGCCGTACATAGGCACCCTGGACAGTAGTAAGGACCAGTTCAACTATAGGCTGAGCAAGTGCAGAATGGTGGTAGAATGTGCTTTTGGATGTTTGAAAGTGCGCTGGCGCAGTTTACTGACTCGGTTAGATCTCAGCACAACCAATATTCCAATTGTAATTGCTTCTTGTTGTGTGCTCCACAATATCTGTGAGATTAAGTGGGAGACATTTATGGCGGGGTGGGAGGTTGAGGCAACTCGCCTGGTGGCCAATTTCGCACAGCCAGACAACAGGGTGATTAAACAAGCACAGCAGGGCGCACTGTGCATCAGAGAAGCTTTGAAAACCAGTTTCATGACTGGCCAGGGTACGGTGTGACAGTTGTGTTTGTTTCTCTTGAAGTTACCCGCCCCCTAAGTATATGAAGGGAAATAAAGTCACAATTGTTTAAAAAACGTTCTTTATTATTTGTTGCACAACACATTGAGAGAAATGAGAAGGTAGACTGGGGGAGGGGAGGTATTGGGTTGGGGGGGTGGAGGAGGAGGGAAGGACAAGTCCAGAAACCAAATCAAAATTGCAGATATGCCAGCTTTCTGCTGCTTGTGCAATCCTCTGGGGTTGAGTGTGTGGGTCCCCATAGCCTTCCCCCGTGTTCTTGGGCTTCTGGGTGTAGAGGCTATGGAACTTGGGGAGGAGGGAGGGCAGTTATACAGGGGCTGCAGTGGCAGTCTGTGGGCTTGATGCCTTTCCCACATTAGATCCACCATACAGCAGAGCATGTCAGTTTGCTCCCCCATGAGCTTGACCATAGCATCCTGCCTGCTCTCATCGCACGCATCCCTCCTCTCTTCGTGTTCCTGTAATGCTTTATGGGACTCTGCAATTGTTTGCCTCCACGCATTCAGCTGAGCCCTAGCAGTGCGGGAAGACTGCATGAGCTCGGCGAACATATCGTCCCGAGTTCATTTTTTCCGCCTTCTAATCTGGACCAGCCTCTGGGACAGAGTAGATAGGGGCCGCATTGAAACATTTGCAACTGCGGGAGGAGAAAAAGGGAGGGCAGTATTTTAAAAGATACATTTTAGAGAACAAAGGGGACACTCTTTCTCAGTGAAACAGGCCATTCATAGTACACAGCACATGTTCTTTCTTTACAAGGTCGGATTTTGCCTCTTATACTGAAGTGCCTGACACTTTGGTGTGAGTAAGCCATCACACATGGCCGAGCAACAGAATTCAGCTTGCAGGCAGCCATGGTAAGCCCTAGGGGCACGCAGGGTTCTGCTTCTTCCGCATTCATTTCAATGTTTTCAAACTGCCGGGCCCCCTTTCCCATAGCAAGCAATGCCTGGTGGGTTTGCAATATAAAAGGAGGGCCTGCAGGCTCTCTGGGATGATCGCTTCACACAACACCCCCCCCCCCCCCCCCCGCACCACCGCATGGCTCCGATGAGGCTCTGAGCAGGGATGAGCCCTTTAAACTAAACGCGAACAGCCCAGCGCGTCTGGGTTTCCCTCCACCCCCCACCGCATGGCTCCGATCAGGCTCTCACTCACCAGAAGTGCCCTCTCCAGGGTCATGGTCCGGGAGCCTGCCTTGGGAGTGGGGGGAGGCTATTGGCTCCAGTGTTAAGAATAGTTCCTGGCTAGGGGGAAAAACGGATTCCCCACTTGCCGCCTGTGCACTCTCCTCCTCCTCCTCTTCATCCTCCAATAACTCTTCCTCCTTGCTCCGTGAAACTCCCCCCTTGCAGATGTCCACGGGTAGTGGTGGCATCACCCCCCCGTAATTGCATGCAGCTCACGGTAGAAGCGGCATGTATGGGGCTGTGACCCAGAGCACCCGTTTGCCTCCCTGGCTTTTTGGTACGCTTGCCTGAGCTCCTTGATTTTTGTACGATACTGCTGTGTGTCACTGGAGTAGCCTCTTTCCGTCATGGCCCTGGAGACTTTAGCGTACATATTTGCGTTTCTTTTTTTGGAACATAGTTCTGCCATAACAGATTCATCTCCCCAACATGCGATGAGTTCCAGTACCTCCCGTTCGGACCATGCTGGAGCTCGTCTGCGAATACGGGACTACGTGGTCTGTTGTGATGGTTGACCCTGCATGGTCTCCGGTGATGGTGGACTGTGCTGATGGTCACCTGTGCTGATGGTGACCAAACAGGAACTGAAATTCAAAAGTTCCCGGGGCTTTTACTGCCTACTTGGCTAGTGCATCGGAGTTGAGAGTGTTGTCCAGAGCGGTCACAAGGGAGAATTCTGGGATCGCTCCCGGAGGCCAATAACGTTGAATTGCGTCCAAAGTACCTGTAACCTGGAACTGCAATCTCGATTTTAGCGCTACTCCACTTGCCGAGGTGGAGTACAGAAATTGGATTAAAGAGCCCTTTAAATAGGAAAAAAAAAACGGTTTGGTCATGTGGACAGAGTCAGTTTTATTTCAAATTAACTCAGCTAATTCCGAAATAACCATGTACTGTAGACCAGGCCTAAGCCTAATACATTAAGAAACTGATTGCAGGTAAATCTCACCCTCAGAGATATTCCAATAAGCTTCTTTCACAGACTAGACTCCTTCCTAGTCTGGGCCCAATCCTTTCCTCTGGTACAGTCCTTGTTAGTTCCAGCAGGCATCTTAGGTGAAAAGTAGGGGCTTTCTCATGACTGGGACCCCCTTTGTTTGGTTCCACTCCCTTTTATATTTTTGGCACAAGGCAGGAATCTTTTGTCTCTCTGGGTTCCCACCCCTCCTTCTAAATGGAAAAGCATCAGGTTTAAGATGGATTCCAGTATCAGGTGACATGTTTACATGTCCTGTGAGACACCTTCCATTCTTCCAGGGCTGGCCTGCACATCTACAGGAAGGCTTGCAGGTAAATAAACCATTTACAACCAATTGTCCTAGTCAATGGGAGCCCTCAAGTTTCTAAACCACCATTAATGGCCCACGCTTTGCATAGTTACAACAGGACCTCAGAGTTATACTTCATATTCCTAGTTTCCAATACAAGAATGATACATTCGTACAAATAGGATGAACACGCTCAGTAGATTTTAAGCTTTGTAATGATACCTTACAAGAGAACTTTTGCATAAAGCATAGTCCAGTTACCTCATATTCACACTTATAAACATATTTTTATAAAGCATATGGAGTGCAGTGTTACAGTGGGTTTGGTTTATTTTATATATTTCATAATTTGGGTTGCTTTTAGGATGAAGTGAGGGGATATACTGTGTATCTGAGGGGCTATTCTAACAATTGGGGTTTATTTTAACTGTGGATCAGTGGATAGGTCACTGGACTGGGAGTCAGAAGACCCAAGCTCTATTCCCAGCTCTTCTACTAGCCTGATGTTTGGCTTTGGTTAAAACACTTCACCTCACTGTGCCTCAGTTTCTCCTACATAAAATGGAGATGATGATTATTTACCTCCTTTGTCGAGTGGTATGAGATCTCCAGATGAAGAATACTATATAAAAGCTAAGCATTATTATTATTATCAGGATGTCCTTAGTTTTAGTTATATTTTTGTTTGGGAACAAGAGGACATCAGACATAGGGCATGTATACATTTTTTAAATCGCTCTCAGAGAGAAAGCAAGGTGATTAGGGTACTAGGGTAGGACTTGGACCACCTGGGTTCCATTTCTTGCTATGCCACAGGTTTCTTGTGTGACTTTGACCAAGTCACTTAGGCCCTCCATGCCTCAGTTCCCCAGCTGTAAGATGGGGATAATAACATTTTCCTACCTCACCTGGGCATTGTAAGGATATATTCATTAAAGATTGTGAGGTGCTTTGAAATCTACTGATGGAAAGCACTATAAGAGACAGTTAGGTATTATATGCATTTTCTTTTGTCATCTTGCCTTATGATTGCAATAACAATAATAATAATAATCAACCAGGATCTGACATCATTAAAATGTTTCCATTGCCCAATCAGTGCTGTTCAACCATGTGCTGAGGGAAAAAAATCTATGTCAAACATGTATTATAGACTTTTTATTTGTTAATATCTGCAACTGTTTGCAGAGATTTTTAATATCTTATTCCTGATGTCATGCCATGGCAGATCATCCCTGTGAGAGCAAAGGAGAAATGAGAGAGACATGCTAAATAACGGAATACTAATGGAGTGGTTACCAAGCAGTGATAAGCTTCTGACCTCTGTCAAAACTACTTCTCCCCGTCATGTACTGTTGTGTCGGTGATCAGATAGCATGGCTAATAAATGTAAGGTCTATGGAATCTCTCTCTGAATTTGCTGAAACAGATAATGTTCTGGGTGATATGCTGTACAGTGTAGATTTTCAACACTGTGTGTGTGGAATTGGGTATGTTTCTCCTGTTGTCATCATGAATTACCTGGGATTGCTAAAAAATGTGTTGCAATGTCCAGGATAAACACATCACATATGGAATAATGTGATGTTACATAAGAAGATGTAACTTAGTGAAATAAAAAAAAAAACAGTAAAAACTGGGTCTGATTCTCCTCTTACTTACATTGGTTTTATAACAATATAACTCCATTGACTTCAGTGTAATGATGCATAATTTACATAGCAAGGAGAGGATTGGAGAAATAGGACCACTATGTTTACTGAAAAATATATTTAAAAATATAGATTGGCAAAGTGATTTGGTTTTACTAGGGAACAAAAAAAAAAAGTATCAATCACTCCTTTTTCTGAAAACAGTGCATTTGTGTGTTGTCAATGCAACTGAACAAATGTGGGCAATGTGAACAGACTCTATACCTGACCTTATATAGGCCAACAGCAAATTACTACCCTCCCTCCTCCACAGGGCAAAGGGAAAGCTAGGAGGGAATTGTGTCTCCAGGTTTGTCTATTCAAGAATTTTTTACTGTGAAGTAAGTGATTGCCAAATACAACAAACATTTGTAGTCTGAAACAAATATTTGTGGAGTACCCAGACCAACTTGAGCAAATGTGTTAATTGCCTCAAGCAAATTGACAATCAATTAGTTCACAGTACAAAGCTCTAGTGAAGACAAGGCATTTAGATTTTCACCTATGGAGGAGGTGTGTTTGCCAGTGACCTCCATGTGTTTTCTATCACCAGCTTTAGCCCCTTGTCAGGACTCCATAGCAACTCTGCTACCAAGAGATTTTCTGTAATGCTCCAGTCAATCCTCTGGCCATCCAGAGAGCTATGTCCACCTTCTAGATAACACTAGCTACTTTGGCACAGTGACAGATCCTTACCTTCCTTCCCTATAATTGAGGTTCTGGCCCCTTCACGTATAACAGTCTGATCTCCCAGCAGAAGTTCTGCCACCAGGGACCTCCACAAGTATTATTCAAGCATAAGGCAGTGCAGACCTTCAATTAATTTTGCCTTTAAACAGAGAGGCCCCAACTTTGCAAGGTACTTAAGAACATGATTATTCCCATTGAGCTCAGTTGGATTATTCATGTGCTCCAAGTTAGACACATATTTAAGTACCATACTAAATCATGGCTTAAGTGATCAGGATATTTGATGGAAATGTGTGGAAAGAGACTGAAACAGATAGAGAAAACCAAGAGCTTGCCTATATCACTGAACAGACTGTTATAGAGAACTGTTAACATGGGTGAGCACCATCTATATTCTAACAATTTGGACCTGCCTTTTCATACAATCAAACCAAGTTACAGCCAAGTCTTTACTAAGTGAAAGCATTTAAAAAAAATCTAGTTGTAACTCATTTTAGCTGCATTCATAGAGGTCCAAGTTATGTTATTACAGAGGTAGTCCTCAACTGTGTTAAATAACCAACCTTTGTTATGACCAGTTTAGTTGTATAGATGAATACAAGCCATCTATGATGAAAGAAACAGAATAAAAGGAGAAAAAAAGATTGCTCCATACTCAAAAGTTCTGTTTGACCTTGAGCAAAAAGATCACAAAGGATCAGAAAATATGGTGCAACACAGAAATGATTTAAAATAGTCTTAAAAGAAACAGCTGTAGCAGGATGAGAAGACAACAGATAATTGACACCAGATGTCCCTCTCAGACAGTGATGAAAGAGTAATTACAGAGAGAGAGAGAGAGATAGCATCCTGCAGAGAGCTTTACCAGCAGCTTTACAAGAATACATAGAGACAAACATGACAAGCTTCACCACCTCTTATGACATAAAAAAGAAGTGAAGAGGAAATCTTCCCTTACGCACTCAGAGAAGAGATGCAGAAAGTCATGAAGATCTGAAGAAGAAAAATACCTGAGACAGATGGTATCACTGGTGATATCATAAAAGTTGGAGGAAACCCAATAACATGGAGCCAGCAAAACTAATCAGTTTGAACTACACATAAGAAAGTGTCAAAGGACTGGAATTATGCTATAATCATTCTTCTGGACTGTAAAAACGCCAAAGGTGCTAAGAGACATACGGCCCATCAGACTTTTAACCATCTCCTATGCTCTTTTAGTAAAGTAGCTGAGCAATGGATTTTCATAATAGCTAAACTCCAACCAGCCAAAAAAGGCAAGAATAATTTCTATTAATGGTATGTCGTCTCTATGTGGTAAACTACAAGAGCACATAATGTCATGAAATATGAATCAATTATGAAAGACTGTATCTCAATGCCTGAGTCATGATGATACACATAGCACAGTGTACATTTAAAAAAAAAACCACACACACACTACCAAAACAAAGCTTACCACTGAACACACAATTCATCCCCTGGGGAGATGATGAAAGAGAGAATGAACCACACTTGGCATATGTTAATCGTGTTGCTTAGTGCACATAATTACTATGGTGATGAGAGCGGGATAAGAAATAATGTAAACTAGAATATGATAAAAAGAACAGGAGTACTTGTGGCACTCTTCTCCTGTTCTTTTTGCGGATACAGACTAACACGGCTGCTACTCTGAAACCTAGAATATGATAGAATGTTATGAGTCAATACATACTTGAAAATATGCCAGAACTTCTTTTCTGAATAAATGTTACTACTGCTGAGTGACTTTTCAGCCTACACTTGACAAGGGTTTTCTCACATTTGCTTTTGCTGCGTCTGTTGGGTCATTAAGCTGAATGTGGTCACCCATTTAGTTACCCAAATACAATAATAATTAAAATTAAAATACCTAGCTCTTACAAACTGGACTGGCTTTTCGGAGGTGAATGCTTTTTTGAGCACTGATGAGATTTGATTATTTCCAATTACACTTTCATTTGTGATTTTTCTCTCTAATTTGATAACATTTTTTATTTAAAAACAAATCAACCTCAGAAAGTAACATGAATTGAGATAGTCAAAAAACACCATTGCTTTGGATGAAAATTTTCATGAAAAATATTTCCATTTTTATTGGGAAAATGCTTTGACAGTTTTCTGACCAGCTATAGTCGGTTGGAATGTGTGTGGGGAATGGGGGGAGGGGAGGAAGGTAATGAAAATTTTCATAGAAAATATTTTAGTGTTATTGTTTTTTTTTAAATCTGATAAACTAATTATTGATATGGTTAAGTGAGGATATTGACTGGTGGGAGAGTCAGAGGATAAATTTAATTCTAAGTGCAGGGTAATTTGAATGCAAGGGTCACAGGGAAAGGAATATGTAGTCTCAGACTCTCACCAACACATAAGGAGGACAGCAATAGCTGAATGACCTAGAGAATAGTAGCTATGATTCAAGCATCACTAAAATTTGCACTTATCTGATAAAAGTCCTGATGGGCATAGACATTCTTACTGGCAAGGACACTGTTCCTTGGTAGCCAGACTAGAGTATGGATTCAAAGACCATTGAAGTCAATGGAATGACTCCCATTGTCTTCAGTGGGTTTGGATCACATCAGTACATCTGTACTTCAAATGTGTTGTTTAAAATCACTCCTGATTTCATGTCTGACTAAAGATCAGGCTTTCCCAGATTGCTATACTGGACTGGGCACATACACATCCAAAAAAGGTCCATAATGTTTGTGAATCTTCCACTTCCCAGTAACAAGTTTCAGAGGGAAGATTAAACCTACTAGAAGTTTTTGGTAAAAAAAAACCTCAGAAGGCATAAATGTTTCACACAGGGAGCTCATATTTTTTCAAATTGCTCTAGGCATGGATTTTAAATAAGCAGCTTTCAGCTCTTGAATAGCACCACTGAGTATACTCCATGGAGACAATTGGCAGACCAAACAAAGAACATTATCAAACACGTGTGAAATGGTAATTATGCAACTCTCATTAGTCAGATCAGCAGCTGTTAGAAGAAAACACTCAGTGACAGATGGAAACATCCTTTTTCTTCTCCCTTCCTCCTCCTCCATTCCACCCTCCTTCCCCCCAAGATGAGATATTTTTAAAATTGGAACTGGCTGGTAATATGGAGCACTAAAAATACAGATAAATCATCATTTTCTCATAATTTGCATTTAGCAGTGCTCTGAAAATTGCTGTAAAATAGTTAAATAATGAACAACATTGCCATCCTATGGACTCTCCTCTGTTATGTCAAAATAGTAAGTATGCCTGAAATTACTTTCTTTCTGGGGAGAAGCACAAAACTATTGAACAAAATAGAAATGTACTTTAAAAAAACCCCACACACATCTTGTCTGAGTTTCTGAGAGTGGATAAAGTTCTCCTGGGCTGTAAGTGCCTTCCCCTTTCCCCTATAAGCCCCAATCCAACACAACACTATCATGTGCCTGATTTTAAGCATGTGAGTCATTCCACTAACCTCATTATAAACTACTTGGATTTCAGTGTGGCTACTTAAAGCGATGCACATGTTTCAATGCTTTCCAGGATTAGGGTCTCGTAGTAATGGCCATTTTGTGTTGTCTCTATAGATGGGAGAAATGGTGCAGATAAAGAGAGAACGGACCAAAACTTTGCCCAAAACTTGAATCAAATTTAAAGTGAAGCTTCTTAGCAGTTCATTCAGGGACATTTTTTCTTATTTTTTTTTCTGACTTCAGATGGGACTAGAAAAAGAAGTAACAAAATATTAAAAGAAAAGATATTCTTGAGGTACTCTTGCCCAACCAAAAACAAAGTATAAGATGCCTGATATCATACAATTTGCAGCCCACTTTTGTAGATGTAACAGCTTTTAAAATAGAGTTTCAGTAAGCATGTGAGCTAAAAGAAACAACTGTCAAACCAGTTGAGGTTATTATATATGTGCTTTCTAATCTAGATCAAAATTTTGCATGTAGGCTCCACCAAATATTGAAAATTGGGCTATATCCAGCCCCAAAATTCAGACTGTTATAAATCCAGAGCTGGATCCAAATTTTGAAGCTTGAGGTCATCTTTGTTCCAAACACCACATTTCCCTCCCTCTCCATTATCTAGAGATAATCCTAAATACCAGTGAGAGGAGGGTATGCCTGTATACATGAAGGACCGGGGGATCTGCTCATTGGTGCTCCCATTTAAACACACTTTCTCAAAGCCATAACCAAGGACTATGGGCTTGGCTACACTGGCAAGTTTTGTCACCAAAAACTGCCTTTTGGCGACAAAACAGTGATAGCGTACACACTGCAATGGGACTTTTTTTGAAAAAAAAAAAAAAAAAAAGCCTAGTTTTGGCGACAAAATACTTCCACCCCGTGAGAGACTTTTGTCTTTCCCCCTCCCTTTATTGTTGATAAACAGCCAGTGTAGACACCACAGCTTTTTCCCCCCCAATTTTATTGGCCTCCAGAAAGTATCCCACAATTCCCATGCTGCCGCTCCGGTCAGTGGTTTGAACTCTGCTGCCCTACAGCCAATCCGCCCCTCCCCCTTGCAAGCCCTGGGAATTTTAAATCTCATTTTCTGCTTGCTGGCTTCCCAGAGGAGCTTCCCAGGTGGCTTCCCAGAGGACCTTCCCAGATGGACACCGAGAATCCTCCAGAGAGAAGCAGGGAATCCTCCAGAGAGAAGCTCTGGAAAGTTTCAAAGAGGTACTTGTTAATCCTCTGCTGCAGATTCCAAGGGATTGCAGCCTTGTTAGTTCCCCCATTGTAGGAAACTATATCATGCCATTTAGCAATTACTGGAGCTAGGACCAAAGTGGCACATAACTGAGCTGCATATAGACCGGGGTGAAAGCCACAAGCATTCAGCAGCTGAGCCCTGGTCACCCTCAGCAGTGAGATGTCAGCCAGCAGGTTGGCCGCCTGTGAAAAAGTTTGAGATAATTTTAGAATGAGTTCCCTGCAAAGCTGCCCTGCAAGCCATGACCTTTTTGTCCGTACGCGCAGCCGCCTTCCCCCCACTCTCAAAACTCACCATGATTGGGGTGCTCGCAGAGCTGTGTACCTGCTTAGAGTTCAGAGAGAAAGTGATTTCTACTAGCAAAATGCCCTTTTTACTAAAATGTTTCAATCATTTGCTGGAATGTAACAATCCCGCTACTGTTCAGCACAGACCTTGAAGAACACATCACGCACCCCCCACGGACTGGCTGCGGCAGATAAGAAAAAAAACTAGACGCAGCAAAGAAGATATGTTCCGTGAGGTTCTACAGTGCGATGAGAGACAGACCAGTGAACGGAAAGAGTGCTGGGAAGCCAAAAGGCAGGACAGAAAAGATAATGCTGCTTTTGCTAGGCAAGCGACAGAGCAGATGATAAAAGTTATGGAGGATCAGACAGAGATGCTCAAGTCTCTGATGCAGCTGCAGACTGAGCAGATCCGAGTTCGAGCGCTACTGCAGCAAATGCACAATTCTTCCCACCCCCCACCCCTCATGCCCACACATTTCTTTTCACTTCACAGCACTCCTGAGTTTCTCCATCACTCCACCCCCTCTCACAGCTTGAACAATGATAGCTGGAGCTACACACAGTTGTGAGGTTTTACCCTTTTAAACAATAAATAAAGGCTAAGGTATTTAATGGCACAATGTTTTTATTCTGTGTTCTAAAAAAGTATATAGCAATCAATTTAATCTCGGGAAGAGGCTTCTAAAGCATTGTGTTGCACATATCTTGGGCCCCAAAATTGTACATGGATGCACCAGGGAAGCAACTCCAAAGCAGATGTGTTACTGCCCCTCATTGTCAAAGTGGTTCCTCAAAGCCTCTCTGATGTTAATAGCAGCCCTCTGGGCTCCTTTGACAGTCGTAGCATCTGGCTGTTCAAACTGTGCAGCCAAATGCTCTGCTTCAGTGCTCCACACCTGAGCAAACATTTCACCCTTAGATTCACACAGATTATGCAAAGTGCAGCACACAGCTACGACCACGGGAATATTATCCTCGGTAAGGTCTAGCCTGCCATTGAGACACCTCCAGCGAGCTTCCAAATGGCCAAAGGCACATTCGACTACCATGCAGCACCTGCTCAGCCTGTTGTTAAAATGCTCCTTGCTGCTGTCCAGGTGCCCTGTGTAAGGTTTCATGGCCCAGGGCTGTAAGGTGTAAGCCGGGTCTCCCAGAATTACTATGGGAATTTCCACATCCCCCACTGTAACCTTGTGATCTGGAAAAAAAGTCCCCTGCCTGCAGCTTTCTGTACAGGCCGCTATTCCTGAAGATGCGTGCGTCATGCACCTTTCCAGACCAGCCTGCATTGATGTCCGTGAAACGCCCTCGGTGATCCACAAGCGCCTGCAACACTATGGAGAAGTATCCCTTCCTATTGATGTATTCAGATGCAAGGGGTCTGGCGCTAAAATTAGAATGTGTGTTCCATCAATCGCCCCGCCACAGTTAGGGAAACCCAACTCTGCAAAGCCATCCACTATCTCTCAATCTGGTGTCCTTGCACCGCTGATTGGGGGACAACTAAGCACATAGCTCCATAAAGGTTACTTTACGAATCCTAAAGTTCTGTACCCACTGGTCGTCATCTCACACCTGCATGACAATGCGATCCCACCAATCAGTGCTTGTTTCCCTAGCCCAAAAGCGACGGTCTACAGTATGCAGCTGTTCTGTGAGTGCACAAAGCACTGATAAGTTGCTTTATCCATATCACACTCGGGTGCCTGTGATTCATCCTCTGCTAACTTTGTGAGTAACTCTGAGAGTAACTGTGCTGCCATGCGCGATGTCCTCACGACAGCTAACAGCGCATTAGAGAGAAGTGTGGGAGCCATCCCCTCACTGCAGATGCTGGCACACACTACAAAAGAATGACAGTTGGAAAAATGGCATGAAAGGAAGCCAGAGACCTTTGGAGGGGTGGGACACAAAGCGGTGCATGATGGTACATTTTGCACATCCCAGGATGCGCCGAGCTCCATTTATGCATTCCCACAACACCTAGCCACGGATGGTGTCACCAGGCACTGTGGGATCCATATCCACAGTCCATTGCTCTCACTATCAACAAAGGTGCCCCAAAAGTGGACATGATCTGGCGACAGAGGGAGCAAATGTAGACATGCTTTGGCGACTTTGTTTTTGTCAGTTTTTCCTTGGCGACATTAGTTTCATCGAAAAAACTTGCCAGTGTAGACAAGCCCTATGTTCATGTCTACACTGCAGCTGGGAGCACATCTACCAGCCCAGGTGGGTAGACAGATGTGCCAGATCTGCTCAAGCTACTGGCTAAAAATAGCAGTGCAGAGGTTGCAGCAAGGCCTAGCTACCTGGGTCTGAGTTTGGATGGCTAGCACATACTGTCACTTTGGGCGCTATGTCCACACTGCTATTTTTAGCTTGAGAAAAGGTAGCACAGGTCTGTCTATCCAGGCTGGGAGGCATGCTGCCAGCTGCAGTTTAGACATATCTTATGGGGGGGGGGGGAGAACAAATCAACAACAAAAACCTCACTGTTGTATGAAAAATACTTCACTGGAATTTGTTATACTTTGTTCAAAGAATATACTGGGTCATATCCTCAGCTGACGTATATCAGCATAGCGCTATTGAAGAACGTGGAATTAGGTTGATTTATAACAGCACTGACTCTGGTTGGTGACTGAGTCAAACTGTAAAATACGAGCCCCACTGAAGTCAACAGCAAAACTTCTACTGACTTCAAAGGGGCCAGGATTTCACTCAGTGTTCAACTAATGTATTTTGAGATGTGTGTATAAGAAAGATCTACTTTATTGAATTTTTTTCCTAAAAGATATGCGCTAGGGTTATTCTGGGGAAGTTCTGTGGCCTGTGTTATACAGGAAGTCAGACTAGATGATCACAATAGTCCCTTCTGGCCTTGGAATCTATCAATCTAAACTTGAGAGGGGCTCTAGGGTGTCCTTTCCATAGGATTGCTTTTAAAATACCTGATGTCACAATCCAGTGCTATCCAAAGGCAAAAATTACTCAACATAGTTATGTGAGCCCCAGAGGTAAGTCATATCTGGATGGGACCAACTATATGCCATCCAGAGATGGGATGAACTGCATGAGAAACAGAGAAATCAGTTCAATTCTCCCTTCAGGTTATTAGTGGAAGCATTTAACCTGCTACCAGGAGACCTAGTACAACAATGGAGTGAAGGTTTTCTCAAGGTTACGGTAAATCCCTCTTTTCAAGGACATATATTTCCATGATAAAAGTTCTCACTGCTTTGAAACTTGTTACAACTTCTGTATCTATAGGTCTGTAACCTCCTTTATGTCTATATACACACACGTATTATTGGGGGAAGGGGAGTTGAACATTGTGACACTTTCTTGGGATGCCCAGGATTGTGAGTCACCTTATTACCCCCTGCCTCAGCAAGAGAGAGACAGACTTGTTTGTGCTTAAGTTGTCCATTAGCTACCAGTCCATTAGACACCCGAACAACCTCCTCAGTAATCCGCCAGCCCTTAATTTGCCTTGTAGGTAACAAAGGTCTACCCCCAGCCCCTGAGCCCCCCCCAAAAGAGTCCCCTGCAGTCTTCAGCTCCTGCACTGAACACTAACAGAAATTACCAGGTTCACTGTTCCCAAAGGGAACAGTATACACATCAGCTTGTTTGATCAAACTGAGGATTCACATTTCACCTAATACCACAGCACTGAGATGTATTTATAACACCAACAAGAATAAGTTTATTAACAAAGAACAGAGATTCAAATGAATAAAGATAAAGAATATTGGAAAGAATAATTTCACATAAAACAAAACATAAAATGCAATTGTAAGTTCATACGTATTAATTATTAATTATTAATGGTTACCTTTCCTATTTAATAAAGTAGATTCTCTCCCAAGGATTCAGTCTTTGACAGAACTGCTGATTTTCAGTCAAAACTAGTATCCAAGTTTTCACGAATAACCCTCGCCCTTCGAGGGGTTTCCTCAGTGGCTTTTACCCACATGGCTTTTTGCTTTTCCTTATATTTTCCCAAACTCATTGTTTTGATTTCAGAGTCAGGATGACTCCTTCTAGTTCCCTTCCTGGTCTGCTGTCTTCAAGTCGTCTTCACATCCTCATGTTGACTTGAAATCCAAATGTAACTCCCACTGTGTTTGGCTTAAGTGCTTAATCTATATATGAACCTTGGCAGATATGTGAATATACATCCCTTTGTCTGGCAAAACCAGTTTTTCACCTGTGCTGGGGAGTAATGTCTTGATACAAACTATAAGGACATATTTTCATATTTTCAGTATATAGACATAACTTTTTTTAATATAACTAGTACATACATTTCACAACACTGTTAATGACCAGCGTGATCCTGGCTTTCACTTAAGATTTCACATAACAGTCTTTATAGATAAATACTATGACAGCAAAGTGTTAGATGTAGTGAGTATGTCTGGCCTGAGAGGAGTTCCTGTTACAAACCAGTGAACCCTTTGCCAGTTGGCAACAAGGGTTTCTTAGGGTCACCAACTTTTTTGACTTCCTTCTACATTCTGCATCAATTAAAAAAGCATATATTAGTGTATATATCATAAACACCCAAAAAAGCATGTGTGTATACACATGCAGAGAGGGAATTAAGAATATTAAAATGCATCAATGTTTTTTTCCTTTTTCTTCCCTCCTCCAGTCTTTACATTCATTTAAGATTATTTTACATATTGATTGGATATATTATTAATGTTATTTATTTAATTAAATGTAACATTTCCACTTGGCTCTTTCAAACTTCAGTGGAAGTATATTATGAATGTTTATACCCATTTTAAAATGTCTGCACTGTGTAATAGTTTCAGATTGCAATAACTGCCTTCTAATGCATCTTTTATGTAACTTGCTGATGCCTAGAAGCTATTTCTTTTTTTAGGATAAGAAATCATCTCATGTACTGAAATCAGGAGCTGACACTATTTTAGATGAATAAATTTAAAGATGATTCAACCCACTTTTAAAGTAGTCTTAATAGTCTCTATTCTCTGTAGAAGAAAAAAAGTTTGATAAGTAAATTACCCACCTATGGGCATAGAAGAGGAATAGATTCTTTTTAAATGATATGGAGTGCTTCAGATATTTTTAATATATATATAAATATGCCAGAAGCAAAGCAAATGTGTTTTCAAAGGAGTCCCTGAATATTTAGTCATATAATGTTTCCTGAAACATATCTTATATATGCATTATCCCAGGATTTCAATGAATATCCTATCATTTAATTCACAAACATAAATTAACCAAGGAGAATTGTGCTAGCTTCAAGGCTACTCTGAATATTTTAGAGACTTGGTTCATGACTGTGTGGATACAAGCGGCTTTATTGATGTCTGAAATTCCAATCCCAAAAAACTGCACAAGACTTATACAATACTAATGCTTCAGAATACACATGGGAGTCAATAAGAAATTATTTTCTCTAAGACCCTAGTTGCCCACACAAGTTTTTGGCCAGTGGGCTGAAAATGAAAAACTGTTGTTCTAGTGTATTATTGTACCCACGCTCGTCCTTCATTTGTTATTTGCCTATTCAAGACATCAGCATAATTTATTTCATTGTTTAACTGGACACACAGCTTTCAAAAGACATAAAAGATGCATGGTGAAAAATCAATAAACTAAAATGAAGATACATGAATGCCATGTCAGTAATTCAGTTTAAAATTTTATTTGCCCACCATTAGATTTTATTACATCAAGAAGTGTCTTGGAACTGTATTTATATGCATTTCTTGCTAATGAGAGAATATCTGATTCCAAGTATTCAGAAAATGCTACTTCCGTTTTTTTTGTTACTCAAACTTTGTTCAGAGCTGAATCTACTGTCTTCTGTTTAGTTCAAGCTTTTAAAGCTAAATTTAAATGAAGTTTCTTTAATAACCAAGGTGCTGAACACATAATAAACCATATTATTTTTATTATTATTTCTATTACCATACAACATAGAAGCTGTAGTCATAGACTCCATTGCACTGACTAGGTACTGTAAAAATGCAAACTAAAAAACTGGTCCATGCCCCAAAGAGCTTGCAATCTAAGTATAGGACAGGAGACAACAGATGGAAACAGATGAATGGGGGAGTACAAGGAAATAATCAAATGATATTTGTCAGCATCATAGGCAGCAGCCTCACCACACTGGCAGCCTAGAACACAACAAGTGGCTTGGCTCATGGTTTTGTTGAAAAATAACACTCTTTATTTTAACACATACAGCTTTGTGATTCCTTCTGACGCTACAGTGTGTGGTATGCCACCAATTAAATACAACTCGCTAATTCAAAAGAGATACAAACCTCCACATACTTAAAAGAAAGAATCAGACTCTTCTTGTAGATTTTTCTCCTCCCTCCATCTTATACGGCAAAAATCTTTCCAGCAGTACTTGCACTTTAAAAAAATTGCTTCTACTTTTTTTTTTTTTTTTTGCACTTCCCCTTTGTTTGAGTTACCTTTTCAATATTGTGTGTGAGATGTATACCTTCAAGTAAATGGAGAGAAACGTAAGAGGTACTCACCAACTAGAAGAGAGAAAAAGGCAACAAACAGCAAGTGGCAGCCTGCTCAAAATGGCTCCTTTAGGACTACAGGTGCTTGGTTCTGCTAAATTTAAAAGTCAGTCTCAGAAAGGCCAGGGGGGAGTTTCTACTTTTGTATAAGAAAGCAACCTTAACTAGGAGAGAGAGGTAGCAATGCTAATTTGTGATTTTTATTGATAGTCTTGTGATATCTGGTGTGTTCATTAACCACCAACCTTGGAAGACTGTAATTAAGTAAGAATCTTAGCTTTTAGTTTACTTTTAAAAGTTAGTTCCTAGTGCTCATTTTGGAGAGAAAAGCCTGCAATCAGAACCTCAGCATATCTCAATGGCTCAAAAAACAGAAGGCAAATAAAGAAAAGGACACAGCATTTATTGTTTTCAAAAATGTCATGATTTTGAGGCCTGACATCTGATTTTTAAATATTTGGGATTGATAATACTTGGGGAAGTGACTCAGTAACCACCAGTCCCTAAAGATGGTGTTTCTGGGGAAAGGATTGGTAGGTCCTTAAGCTCACTTGTCACCTAAGTTTTTGCAGTAAAACCTCACTGCAGCCTCACTCCAGGGTTCTGGATTCCTAAGACCAGGGCCGGCTCCAGGCACCAGCGCAGCAAGCAGGTGCTTGGGGCAGCCAATGGAAAGGGGCGGCACGTCCGGGTCTTCGGCGGCAACAAGTCGGCAGCGGGTCCCTCGGTCCCTCTTGGAGTGAAGGACCTGCCACCGAATTGCCGCCGATCACGGCTTTTTTTTTTTTTTCCGCTTGGGGCGGCAAAAACACTGGAGCCGGCCCTGGCTAAGACCCAGTGCAATGCAGGAACTGGAAGAAGATGGATGTTCTTCTACTTAACTCACATGAGAGGTCCAAACTGGTAGGCATGTGTTGAGCATACCTAAGCCACACAAAGCAGTTAGTAGAGGCGGCCCTGGCATGTAGCCCAGTGGTTAGAGAACTCAGATACAATGTGAGGGACCTACAGTTCCAGTCTTCCCTCTGCCTGAGGCAGAGAAGGGATTTATCACTTCTCAGGTGAGTGTCCTAACTTGTGGCCTATGGGATATTCTGAATGGGGACTTTTGCAATCTCTCCCATTGAAGCTGTTACACTTTGGATTAAATACTTAAAGCATCACTGGGCCAGAGAGGGTATGTCTACCCTACATTTTAAATCCAGGTCTGCGCAACCTGTGCCTGTGAACTCAGGGTTTCCAAGCCCATGCTCAAGCACATACAGTGCTTTGCAAATGTGGGCTTACAATTATTGGACTCCGGTCTCAAAGCAGTGCTAATGCATCTATACTGCCCTACACAGACCTTCTGATATGGATCTGTGGCTTGAGCTGCATCTGCATTGTAAAGTGACAGGGCTTGAACCTGAGTCACAGTAGAGATGTTCAGGCTTCAGAATCCAAGCTCCAACCTCAGGTGCAATGGCCACACAGCTATTTTTTAGCATAGTAGCAGAAGCCCAACCCTGTATACCCCAGCTGGGAGACTCTCAGCCACAGGCTGTATAGATATTCCCAGTGGGGCTCAATCTTGGACCCACCCACCCCTGTAGGTCCTAGGAACAGGGTCCTGAGTGCTTGCTGAATCAAGTCAGAAAAAAATTGTGTGTGGATTAGGTTGGGCTGAGTGTGAGTCCAGGCTTACAGTGCGGAGGGGGGTGGGGAGGAAGAGGGAAGGTGCATGCATATGTGTAAGAATGATTCTATAGCTTAGTCATTCGCACAGTCACCCCAACTGTAGGAGACTCAGGAGCTAGGCCCCTCCTACTCCAATGACTCCTCAATTATCCAAAGTGGAACAGCTTCACCAGGAGAGACTGAGGGACTCCTGAATCAGAATATCCCATAGCCATGTGGTTAGAGCACTCACCTGAGAAGTGGCAGATCCCTGTTTAAATCACTTTTCCTCAAGTGGAGAGGAAGTTTTAGAGAGGGGGGGTAGGTCTCTCACATCCCAGCTGAGTAACCTGACCACTGGACTAAAAGTTATGAGAGAAGTCCGTCCCCCCTCCCCCTTGCAAGAAAGACCTTAGTTACCTTCCCAGAGATAGATTGCAGCTCAGGATCCCAAGCAGAGATAGGTGCCCCCCCTGCAATGTATATGTAGGCAACAAACTCCCTGAGAGGGATGAGGCTTAGCAGACACCCCTCTCCTCAGTATCTCCCATTGGCTAGCTTAGGTGGGGAGCAGACAGCTTTTGTGAATCCCATTGTTAGGCACCTATCTCCCTCCATTCATTGTATAGGAGGGCTGAGTGCCTAAATCAGGCTTTGCAAATCTCAGTGATTTTCTCAGAGCCTAGAAATTAGGCACGGTGAGTCTCAGCAATGGAATAACTAAGTCCCTGTGTGAATCTAGCCCCTAAAAGGTAAATCACTTTTAAAAATGGGATTTAGGCTCCCAGTCACTTAGGTACTTTTGAAAAATTTACTCCGAGCTTAAATATATAAAAGATGGGGAGTACAATATATAATACAACACAAAAAGGGCATGTCTTCACTGCACAGTTAACCAAGGCTCTTATCTGGGTTTTAGCCCAGCCATTTAATCCACACAGGAAAAAACATCTGACTCAGGTTTGGAGGTGCTTGAAATCCAGGATATTTTTACATGACTGCAGATATAGATTAGACCTTAGGTGTTGCTTTCAGTGGGGCTAAAACCTGCACATTTCTAGCGAGGATACAAGCAAAAATCAACCAAGAGTTTATGGTCTGCCAATGACTTATCACAATGCTTCCATAAGAACAGACTATATCTATATAATGTGGTTTAGGACTGGGAAAGAATTTTAGAGCATCTCATCATCAAGAATTATGGACTAGGCTAATCTGGGTGCTTAGACCTAAAACCGAGCAGCATTTTTAAGGGAACCATTTTGTCACTGAAAAATGCAGTTTCAATCAACCCATTAGTATCCAGTTTGCCTAATAACTTCAACCAAACCTGCCAAAAATCAAAATGTATTGGAAATGGTGAATTGAAACAGTTTTGACATTTCTGAAACATTTTGATTTTATGAGCAGAGTTACAAAATGGTGGCAGTGGGTGCTGGTAGTGCCTTCCCTATGATTTTCGCCCAGTGGTTAGGGTGCTCTCCTTCCATATGGGAGACATGGGTTTAGTTTCCCCCTCAGTCTGATGTGGAGTAGGAATTTGAACTTGAGCATCTCACACTACAAGAGAGTGCCCTAGCCACTATGGGATAGTCTGGTGTGGGGTTTTCTCAATCCCTTCTTTTAGAGCTGTTCCATTTTGTATAAATAAACAGTTACTGGAACAAAGACATGAATGTTGGTCTCCTATGCCCTAGACGAATGCCCTAACCGCCAAGCTGTAGAGTCATTGTCACTTTCTTTCTCTGGCCCAGCGACTATTCATCGTCATTCATCACAGCAATTCATGGAGGAAGTCCACTTTAACTTAAATCTATTTACATCCTCCAGTTAGTTGCTTTTTTTGCTCCATCCTATTAGTCTGGCCCATCAACAGGTACATCATACCAAAGCAGCTCCCTGGCCAGGAACGGCGAACCGCGGCCACTGGGAGCTGCGGGCAGCCGTGCCTGCGGATGGTCAATGTAAACAAAATATCTCGCGGCCCACCAGTGGATTACCCTGATGGGCCGCGTGCCAGAGGTTGCCAAGCCCTGTCTTATACTACGGCCTGGTGAACATAAGCTGCCTTGTGTTGACCTAGCTGTGCATGTGTCTACAGTTAAATTCGTCTCTCAATGAAATAAGTGCCTCTTACAGCTATGCAGTTACACAGCCTCACCTAGCAGGGTTGAGCAATGGTTGTATTGAGGTTAAGGAAGCACTTCATTACATATGTCCACCCTAACAGTCCTCCAGCTGCTGTCCCACACTGCCCAACACTGACGGCTCTGGTAAGAACTCTGAATTCCACTGCCCAGGGGCCATGGAAATTGGAAACCGCCATCACCGCTCCTTTAAAGCCCTGCAAATTTTTGAAATGTCTTTTTATGATTGTCCAGCAGCTCTCCATTGTTGTGTGCAACTGCCCAGCTGACCATGCCTACTACTTGCTCCAGACATGCTCCAGCTTGGAGCAGACAGCAGATATTGGGAAGAAGAGGCTGTGCAAACACAGCTAAGGACCAGACATAGAAACATGGATATCTATGAACAGATTGCCATGGGGAGAAGGAGTATGACAGGGTCTAGCAGCAGTGCCGTGTGAAAGTGAAGGAGCTGCATCAGGCATATAAAAAGGCCAGGGAGGCCAACAGGTCACAGACCTGCCACTTTTACAAAGAGCTTCATGGCATACTTGTTCAATACTCCATCCCAACCCACCCCACACGCCACTGTGAATTCCTCTGAGGAGCCTGAGCCAGAGGCTCAGGACATGTGACTCCACCTGTGGGCTCCACCTGTGCCGTGAGCCAGGACCTGCTTGGGACTCCCCACAGTCCAGTCAGTCCCAGTAGTTGAACACAAGTGAGCCAGATGCAGGGGAAGGAACCTCGGATAAGTGTGTAACTGTATTTCCCATTACAATAATGAATTGGTGGTGCCCCCAATTTAACAGGACACAGCTATTAATTCATTAATTTCCTTGTACTAGAAGAGGTAGCGGTACAACAAAAAGAAGTAGCATTGCTATCTGCTTTTCATTCCCCTGTAGAGTTAGGCGAGATAAAGGGGCATGTAGAACAGTTTGTTTATGTATGCAGGGCTCTCCCTTGACTCCTTCTGAGAGATCTCAATGAAACTTTCATGAAGGTACTCTGCAATTCTCTCCCAAAGGCTTCTAGGGATGGCAGCTGTATTTCTTCCTCTGCAGTAGGACACTTTCCAACACCAATGATAACTTTGGCAGGCAACATCGCAACACACAGGCTAGCAGCATATGGGCCCAGGTGGCTTCAGGACACCAGCAGCAGCTGTGCTCTCCCTGCCTTTGTTACCCTCAGGAGTGAGGTATCAACTGAAATCACCACTGCCCATGGAAAACGGTGCCAGTATTCAGAGCCATTGCCCTATACTCTTAGTTTCATGCAACTGAGCAATTCTCTCCTCATTTCCCTTACCCCTTGCAAGCCATACTCACTATGGCTGGGCCGTGAGTGCCACCGTGCACAGCACTCCCAAGAAGAAGTGTCAAAAGGCATGTCTTGTTTAAAACTTTAGGGAAGCAAGTGAAGGGAGTTCTGAATCTTAACGTTCATTGTCAGTTGTCACTATATTGACAATGGTTCCCCTGTGTGTTTTATCTGCAGCTGCTGCCTTTGAGGCCTTGAGGGGTTCCCCTTCCACACCTGCGGAACGCCTGAGCCATATAAGGAGGAGAAAGAAAAGGACCTGGGATGACATGTTCAGTGAAATACTGCAAGCCAATACACTAACTGTGGCAGATTTATGCCGACATAACTTGAGTCATCCAAAGTTTGTAATTTACAGATAGCCTTAGATTGTAAGCTCCCTGGAGCAGTAACTGGCTTTTTGTTCTGTTTGCACAGCACTTAGCAGAATGGGGTAAGCAAAACTAGGGCTCGTAGGTGCTATGATAATAATAATAATAATAATAATAATAATTCATAATAATTAATACATAGTTAAAGTATGTACAACTCAGGGCATTAATGTTGTCATTTCTTCCAGGTTTCTACTGCTTTTGTTTAATACTTCTATAATCAACCTAATGTACAACCAAATTTCAGAGGTGTCCCCTATACTTTAAATGGGAATGTGACAAACTGACTATGGTTATCAGTCAATTAATATTCCATAGCTGGGGGATGTGAGTTTTAGATTTAGTTCCATCTGGCTGGGGGAGTTTTGCTGTTTCCCCCCAAAAATAATGACTCTGCAGAAACCAATCAACTTGATAGGTTAGGAAGAGACTTGCAGAATGACTTGTGAAATGCTAAAATGCTTGGAAATAGAAAAACTCCCACTGAGGTGAATGTAGCTCAGGCGTTAAGGATTTTGGCAAGAGAGGTGACCTTGCCAAATATGATAATGACCTCTAATACTGGGGGCTTTGAAAGACTATTGGCTGTGTAAGCAGGAGAAAATTTGTCTGGACATAGCATGAGATTGGAACTCTCCCAGGAGAGGTCAGAGCCACTAGGAGTTGCTCTTTGAACATGTAGATTTTGTTTTCATTTCTCTAACCATATTGAGAGTGCCTTATCTAGTTTAGCCTCTGAGAAGCATCAGTCTAGATCTGTTAAGCAAATTGTTTCTTTTATTTTAAATTCATTTTTATCTCTGTTATTATGTCTTGTCTTGACATCTTGTGTTAAGTAATTCTACTTGTGGGTGGGTGTTTCAAGGAGTAAAGAACCGTGCAACCTCAAAGGACAGGTGCTAAAGGATAAAGAGTTTATGGGACCTAAACCACCTGCTCAGTCTCAGTCAAAGGGCATAAAGAGAGTTGTCTGCTCCCAGTGAGCTGTGTTGCCAAAGGCTATGATGGGTAACACATTAGGGGTGATGCCAACAGAAACAAGAAGAAGATGTGAGTCGAAGGCTGGCTGAGTTACAGAGAAATACAATTAGAATCAGTAATATTTCTAGAACCAGAGTGAATTTTTGTTTAACGTGTCCATTGTAAATGGTTTCACATCAGAATGGTTATATAATTATTAGACAGCAGAAGGAGAAATCTTACAGATGCACTAAAATCAGTAAAATGGTTGAAAATGGGAAATTACTTGACACATATACATGATATTATTTTACTGAAAATTCCTATAGAGTTTGTAAACCAACATACAGAATTCTATAGCAAGGATATAATTTTCTATTAAGCTCTACTATAGAAAAAATTTATAGCAAACTGATCATTCTCTTTTAAATTGTGCAGTTCTTTAGCATGATTTTGATTGAACTATATTGATTTAATTCCTATTACCTTTGATAGAACTCTTCAAAAGGGCAGCAACAAAACCTACTGAGAATCACATTTTTGGGGAATGTCATTCCATTCTCCCCTAGGAGAGAATAACTCTCTACCCAATGTTAATAGAGAGTAGAAGTAATATGAGCAATTTTGCATCCACAGTGAATTGGCTTTTCAACTTGACATTTTCACATGGGTTTGCTCCAGGCTAAAAAACACTCTATGCAAGTGAAAATTGCTTTTCAAGAAAATGCCCCTGTCTTGGCACTTCTACTAAGATGTTTCAAAATAAAAATTGAAAAGCAAGAAGGCGCTGAATGCTCCTGGTTACTAATTTGCCTCTCCTCCTTTCATGCCTACAGTAGTCTTTCCAGTTCCTAATAGTTTAGTGGAGGCTTCACCAATAGCGCAGCTGGTGTTCTTCTATATCAGGTTCCCTAATTCTCCAGGTACATGTATAACACAGTAGAGATCTTAGACACCTGTAGAACTACTTGAGCTTTGATGGAAGTAGCTGACAGTGTTGCAAGGTGACATTTTTGGTTGAAATATTTTTGTTTTAGTTTGAACTACATCACTTACTGAAAAAACTGTTTCCTATCAATTCAATGGTTAAATATTCAACATTAATTCAGGGCCAAATTTCAAATGGACACATACATACATACAAACCCTGACTTGCACATGTGTGTCAGGGTATATAGATATGTATTTTCAGTCCTTCAAGGCTTGAAATATCCAATTTAAGTCTTATTTTTACTGTAAAAACTTCCAGACGCCAAGTTCCATTTCCATTCCATTCCATTTCATTCTGGTTACATTTGAGAGAATCATTGACAATGAATAAATTATCCTTTAAAGTTAGCTTCTTTTTTCACTTATAGGATATGTATCCAAAACATTGTTTCTCAAACTTATTTTTCATTTGAATGTATTTGGATAAATATTTGTGAACACTTTTTCTCTATGGATTTAAATAAAGGTTAGAACTCTGAGATGCATGGCTCCCAAGGTGGATATCAAGTCCACAGATATGTGTGTTTGCTGCTTTACAAACATTTGGCACAATCTACATAATAACCATAACAACAATAACCATAATAGTACTGAGTGGAGAAAACATTGTTCTATATGTGCTAGAAGCCTATAGTTTGCAGTCTAAATGGAGAAGCAGGAGACAATAGTATTGATGAACTAACCAGTAACTGTTCTCATGATCAGAAATCCTATAATCAAAACACTGCAGCATTAGGCCCCCGATCTTTCAAACATTTGTCAAATACCTGCAGGTGAACAATGCATGATGAATCCATAGAGAAAAAGTGTTCACAAATATTTATCCAAATACATTCAAATGAAAAATAAGTTTGAGAAACAATGTTTTGGATACATATCCTATAAGTGAAAAAAGAAGCTAACTTTAAAGGATAATTTATTCATGGTCAATGATTCTCTCAAATGTAACCAGAATGAAATGGAATAGCAGAAACTGCATCAATGTCCCACAAATTCACTAAATAAATGTTATACATAACATAGGTATCAACAGCTGGCAATAAAATCTATTTGCTTACAGTCTATTTTTTTAAATGTTCAGTATTTATGTCTACTGTATTTTAGATAACAGTGATCTAGTGCATATACTGTTTAACTAGAGACAAAATTATGCATTTTTCTTTATGTGAAAAATATGTTTTCATTTTGTATGACAGTTGGTTAACATTTAATTTAAAAACAAGGAAAGTCAGAAATATCTCAACAGCAAATATGGATGTGGATGCTGGTAAATGATTAAAAAATGCAATTTTTCCATGCTATTCTCCCTACAGGAAATTATGTGTAATGCAGATTTCCAAAGAAACCTTCAAGTGTCTTCATGAGGGGATTTCACTTGTCAGTGGTTTCCACCATAACAAGAGTATATCAATTTTTAATGGCAAAGCTGTCTTTCCTGCCATAGCTGATCATCTATGGTTCTGTATTGTTCTTATTACATCTAGCTCTTTCCTAAACAGTGACCTTTCATAACCAATCCAAAGACATTTATCACCACCATTAAAATTTAATTCCCTGAAAAGGCTGACATGCTACATTCTGAAGTCAACCAGGCAGAGCCCATTATTTCACCCATTGGTCTCTACCACCCTATCAGTATTAATATTCAATGTTTATATAGCTTTACACATCACTTTAACAAAGAAACTAACCAATCCTCACAACAGCCCAGTGACATAGCTAAGCGAGCAATATTATTCCATGTTAAATGTGGAAACTGTCAGAGATTTCCCTCTCCCCCCCCACCTCCCAAAGACATATAACAAATCAGGGCAGAGTGTGAATTAAAACTCAAGAGTTCATAATCCTTATCACCACCAGCAGCTAACTGACAGATAAGGGCGAACCCACCTCTGCTCTGGACATCAAGTTACACTGAACATGCTCCATCAAGTCCTAAAACCTCATTTTGAAGAGCCAGATTGCAGACCATCCACTACTGCTGGTGAAGAGAGATTTTCCTTTGGCATTGAGATTACCCTGAGATAAATCAAGAGATTTGCATGCAGACAGTCCATGGACCAACAGATTCTAATTTCTGGTCCCAATAACACCAAAAGGGCATTGAGGGCATTCAGCACCTTGCAGTTAATGGCTAACAATTTGTGGGATTGAGCCATTAATCTGTAGCTACTGTAACAGGAGGCTATTTAAATATAATTATTTTGGCCCAGATCTGAAAAGGTACTTAAGTGCCTAAACTCCAAACTAAGGCATTGTCTAAGCATAAAACTTAGGTAGACCAAACTACATCGCTCAGGGCTGTGGAAAAGTTTGCACCCTGGGCACTGTAGTTAGATTGACCTAACAATCCAGTATATTTGCAACTAAATGCCATCTCTCAGAGAGGTGGATTACCTACATCAGTGGAAAAAACCCTTCTATTTAAATATCCATTTTCTGCGGAGTGAGTCCTACCTCAATCCTGGAGAAATACCTTAGGTGCCTAAGTCCCTTGATTCCAGGCAGCTGGTTCCCATTTCTGGATCGCTAAGCAGAAACAGGCATGTCCTAGCAGCCCAGACTTAAGCGCCTATCTGTAAGAGAGATAGAACACACCCAGAATCTCCCTTTGACTACCTGAGGCAGCTCTGTGCCTAGTGTGCTGGCTTTTGTGGATTGCAGTCTGAGGTGTCTCTCTCTCTCCCCATTCTTTGAACAGGGGGACTAGCTGCCTAACTTAGTTTTGTGGATAGTAGTGTTGTTCCTATGATTTTCTAGGAACCTAAAAGTGAGGTCCTGTGACACTCAGTGTGGCAACTCCTAAGTCCCTTTGTGGAGCCAACCCTCAGTTACTATAGATGTCATAGTTGTTTTACTAACCTGTCTGAAAATAATCTTTACCTATACTTCATCTGTGTATCAGACTGGCCAAATTATATGGTATGAGAGGTGGTGAATCAACCAGTTAGCAGTTTTCTGTAGGGTAGTTTTCTTATCCTCGTTATCTCAGAAGTGTTTAAAAGATTAAATAGTTGGGATTTCTTTTCCTCAGGAAACAGCCAAGATTTTTTACTTTAGGCTTTCTGAACTGATGAATCTAGCCAACAAGTTACTGGAACTTCCTCTGGTTTTTAATATTTGGATAAATGAGGCACTTACATTTTTTTCTCAAATAAAAGCATTCATCTGCGAAAGGCAGTGACCTCTGCCAGCACTTTGCATTCACCTCTTGATCTGAGCTATCATGACAGTGCCCATGCTAACATCTCTGTTTTACCTTTTTTTTTTCAAGCCAGTCTCCTTTGTATCCTCAGGCATTGGAGGAGTCGGTGGCCATCCTTCCCTATCAGTCTCGGATTTGCTACCACGTATCTATAAAGGCAAGGCTCAATGGGGAATTAGCAGTCTCAGAGCTCTAGCCTCTGGGTGGGGCAGGGCAATAGGCTGCTTAGGGGGCTCTGGACAGGGTGGATCAATAAGTGGTCTATAGGTCTCTGGGCTTCTGGGCAGAGCAGAGCAATATGCAGTCTATAGAGCTCTAGCCTTCTGGGTGGGACAGAGCAACACACAATCTTTTGCCTGGCCTCCTGGCTCAGGCAGACAGTGGAGAAAAGCAGGCCTCCTGGCCTAAGGTGAATAGGGGGCCACCCCTGGGGTGGGTCAGCCACAGGGGAAAGGGTGACCACCAGCTGTGTCTCAGGTGTAGAGCTCAGCAGCGGGTGAGAGATGTCTGCTTCCTTCTCCGACTCACACAACTGAGCTGCAGGGCCCACCCTTTAAACTTCCTGTCCCACCCCTCTGCTTATGGTGGGGTGGGCATGACTTGCCTGGCTCTGCCTACTTGGTGGGGGAAAGAGCAGCACCTTCCTGTCAGTCTAGGAGGGAGGCCATGACCCCTTGCTACAGGCATATTTGATTGACTCTAATTAATTATGAGATCCTAGTTTTTTTATATATATATATATATATATGTCAGGAAAGACTTTGTTTATAATGCAAGAGTGGAAAACACACATGTGGCTTAATCCAATAAATGTGACTATAGATTTACACTTGACATTGAAGCACAGTTACAAGCACATTTGGTTTTCATTTGAATATAAGAAAGATTCTTCCTTGTGTTAATCCCATCAAATAGGATTCACTCTGTGAGTCTTTTCCCTTCAAAGTGCTCTGTTCAGTGACATCCTCTATCACACCACATGCTAACATGTCTTTCTCCATGTTATCCAACCACGTCTTCTTGGCCTCTCTGTCTTTTTCCTTCAATCTTGATCTGCTGGACTCTCTTACTCACATAGTTATGTCAGGACTATGCGTCACATGACCAAACCATCAAATCCTGTGCTCCCTCATTTTGTTTTACTTTGAGTATGTCTCTAACATACACATTCCTCACATGGTCTTTCTTGCTTACACTACTCATCCATCTCAACATTCCCATTTCTGTGGAACAGATCATTTGCTCATGTTTCTTCTTTGTTACCCAACGCTCAGCGCAATATATTAATACTACATGGACCATTGTTTTATAGACCTTCCCTTTTAATTTTACTGGTATCTTCCTGTCACGTACTACATCACTTATCTCTCTCCATTTGAGCCAGGCATTTTATTATCTTAGCTTTAATGTCATCCTCCATTTCCCCATATTCTGGAATCCAGGTACATGAAACATGAATTCAAGAAATCTGTTCCCAAAATTTAAAGAAGTTTGTTCTTCTGAACCATTGCATATTTCTGCTGTGGTCTGTTAAACACATTGCATTTCCAGTGGTGACTGCCTCTTATTAGTGGGTGCAATAAACAATTTGTACATTTTACATAGTCAAGCTGATGCCAGTGTGTAGATACAGATTCAGAGTTTGTGAAGTGTTTTGGGACAATTTGGAAGAAGTTATATGAATAAGGCAGTAGACTAGATCCTCAGCTAGCGTAAAGGGGCACATCCCATACTGCATTATGGAACCTTTTGTCAAACAGCAAACACTAAGGAGCAAGGATAAAACTGAAGCCAGGGGGACTGCTCAGTACTGGGAAAAGAGAGACAGTTGGATTCTGTTGTTTCTTTACACCATGTGATAATTCGCCCCTGAAATCCCTATACAATTTGGGTGTCATGTCCCAAGAAATCTCTGATGTGTACTTAAAACTTCTGGCTTCACTGACTGGACAGTGTGAACTGGACATTAAAACTCCACCTTGCCCCTTGCTCCCCCAACACACCTCTGTTCCCTGGTATGTATTAGTAAATAGTAATTATACTCCCCTGCTACTCTTCAGGGAGAACTCCTACAGAATTAGGCTATGAGCTAGCTTCCTTCCCAAAATACTGCACCTGGCTGAGTGGAGCCAGGGTAGGAATTGAACAAAACAGTGGGAAAATCACTCATTTTTGCCAAGATTAAGGGGGTTTACAAGAAAAGGGCAAGACTAATGTGCTCTTATGTTCTATGCAGGGGAATAAGGAGCCCAAAGTGACCTTCACTCCCCTGCACATGCTACCGACTGCCATTCTGTGTGTGGGACAGGCTAGGGGAGAGCAGACTCTGCAGGTCCATGTTTTTTTCTGTCCCCTGTGTGGGTGGGTGGTATGGGGAGAGGCTGGAGCCTGGACTGCACACCCCAAATGTACTGCCCATTGCATATGAGCTAGCTCAAGTAGAAAGGTAATCTGTGCCTGGTAAAGGGGTGGTGCAGATCACTTCCTCCACCCCCACCTCCCACCCACCCCCAAAAAAGTAGAATCCAAGAATCGATTTGTGAATCCGTGGGCAGCTCTGGAGTATTGCAGCTATGTGCCACCTAACCCTTACACAGGGCAAGATATAAACTCTCAATCTAGTCCAAAGTGAGGCAGGAGTCCAGTTCCATTTTCAGACTCAGGTTTTCCATGACAGTCAGTCACTACCCCCAGGAATTTAAACTATAAGCGATCAGATAATCTGATTGGCAGGAAGTGATAAATTATACTTTCTGTATGGTATGCTTGGTTGTCTCAGAAACTGGACAACAGGATCCTTAGTATATAGATTCTTATATATAGATATTTCTGTATCAAGATATAAGATAAATATAGATAAAGAATTTAGAAATTGGCCCTGCAGTGCAGAATTTGTGGGCAGGGAAGGTAGACCAAGGTTCAAAATAGATTAGTTTATCACATGAAAAGGCCAAAAGTGTCATTATCTGGACAAACATCAATGGAAAAATATTTTGAAAAAGCCAATTTTTCTCTCAGCATCAGAATCTGAGCTTAATGATTATCACACTGAACACTTCCCACTTTCAAAGTAACGGAAACACATGAATTAATTCTTACATCTGTGAGCTATACACATAAGTATTACCTGTATTTTAAAGACAGAAAACTGAGATGTCAAGAGTTTAAACTCCTATTTGCAAGGTGCCCAATGCCTGCTGCGAATGACTTGCCAAAGGGTCCACACCAAGTCAGAGTCAAGACCAAAACTCATGCATCCCAGGTTTCCAGTCTCAGTTAATTCTGTTCTACCACCATTTCACAGGAAATAAATATACTAAGGTCCTGATCTGTGGAGGGCTCTCTCTTCTCTAGATGGTTGCAATGTTTTTGGAATGTTAACACGATGCTCTTATTTTTCATTCCTTTCCTCACTCAACCCTCCCTCCACCTTTTTCCATTTCCTTGAGTGCAATTCTGCAACTCGCAATGATGAGTATCACAAGAATTGCAGTATTGCCAGCTCCAATTTTTAAAAAATCATCAACCGAGCCCCAAGACCTCCAGAGATTAGCTTAAAAAGCAAGACATATTTAAAAAAAATGTGGGTGCTTTTTATTTGCCTTGGGTTAGCTGAACCTTTAGGTTATATTTGGATCATGTTTTCAACCAGGACAGCTACTACATTACTTTAAAAAAGAGAATGCTGAGGTTTTCACAGGAATGAGGGTTTTAAGAAAAATACCTAATATTGCAAGATTTGCAACAAAATCACGAGAGTTGGCAAAACTGGAGCAGTTTAATAATAGCTTCTTAATTCTGGACTATTGAAGTTTTTCCAAAAAGTTTCAGACTACTTCTTACTAAACAGTATTTTATTTTTGTTGATATGGATCAATTATATTGTAGCATCAGGGGTATCCGCTTGAATGAGGCAAGACCACATTGTCCAAAAAAAGCCAACCTTTTAATGCAGCCAGAACCCACAACATCTCCTAGGGCTGGAGGCCAATGACACCACCTACCAAAAGGACACTGTGTTTCAATGCCATGCTTTCAAAGCACATCCACCTGTAACCTAGCTGATGGGGCAGAGGAAGCCATTAAACTATTACAGCTATCATCAATCCATGCAGTGCAGTGGCATTAAACGATCCAAAAATGATAACTTTCTTCTCACTGTCACTTAAATATTTATTTGTGTCCTAACATAGTTGGTATATTGCTGTTAAATTATTTTTATTTCTTTATCATTTAGAGCACATATGGAGGGTAATAAAGAGACATTAATCTGCTGAGTTCATGGTTAGCTAATATGGGGGCAAAATTAATTACCAAGATTTTCAGAAGTGACTACTGATTTTAGATGCCTCAATTTTTGGCTGCCCAACTTGAGACACCTCAAAAAGGCCTGATTTTTCAGAAAGTGTTGGACACTGTCCCTCTGATCAGGAAGTCCCTTTGAGGCCTGGACACCCAAAAATGGAGGCACCCAAAATCACCAGTCAGACTTGAAAATCGTGGCCATTAATTTTCATGAGAGTTCTCCTGAAAGACATTTGCAAATAAAGTTTTTTTAAAAATATTGTATATATGGCATTTACATGGATCTGAACTGGCATCCTGGAAGCCAAGCCAAGCAAGGGGCGGTATGCATTTGTAATGCCCTGAGAGCAGAGCAGGAACCAAGTTGTGACTCCTGCTTCCCCTTTGCTCCTTGAGGGAAATAAGCTGCACTACCCATTTTCCTAGTGCAGCTTACGTCTCCCTCTGCACTGTCTTAAGTGTGCTGGCTCAATCCACACCTGCCAGCATGGAAGGGGAAGTTGTGGTCTGATGGCAGCTGATTTTCACACCTTCTACTCTCAATACTGCTCCTTATTTTACAGTGAGGAATGAAGCCACGGGCATGATCTGGCCCTCAGGAAATACAATAAATTGTACTCTAGGCCATAATTTAAAATGTGGTTGATGTGTATACCAAGACTTCATTGTGTATAAGATACACATTTCCTACTGTAGTCTGTCTCACTCTCAATAATTTACAGATATGGACCAATAAACATAAAATATTATTATGAGGCAGAAGAAATAAGATCTACACGCTCTAGCCAATAATGTATTTTAGAATGAAAAACTATGAAATAAAGCCAGATTGTGAACCCCTTGTTCATACAGGTAAGCAGTTACTTGTTCATGGAATGAGTAACTACCCACCAATGTGACCAAGGTGTTGTCAATCTGGCCCTAAGTGTTTTATGCATTTTATACAATTAATCGAAGATTAGCATCTAATGATTCAAAAGACGTCTTTCCCACTGCGGTTGACACTCACTTGCCCAAAAGGGCTTGATTAATTAGTGTTGTAAAATAATACATTGTGAGCCCACCTGAGGCAAATTACTTTTCACACAGCACTGACAGCATGTCTTTCTTCCACCTGTGTAATTTATGTTAAATGTTACAGTCCCTGGTAACAAACAGTGCTTGTAAATTAAATCTGTAGAATAACAGACACATGAAAAGAAGTAGGTTTCAAATTGAGAATTATTTCTCATGGATCAAAATTAAAATCATAGATCAAATTCACTGTGCTAGCACAAAAGGTTTCTAAAGAGAGCAAAATATGAAGAAAAACCTGGTGCAAGATCCTTGTTGCCTTTTGTTTTTCTTTCGCCAGATTATTCTGATTTGAGTCATGATGTGAACACTGATAGTCTGCGGCTTGACTGAGAGTTTGACGGCTCGCTGGGCTGGCTGGCTCCCTTTTGCATTGGCAAAGACCTCCTCCCCCTCCTTGATTCCTCCATTTCTTTCTCACCTCACATCTACCAGATCCTGTCATTCTACCTTCTGCAACATTACTGCCAATTTTGAAACCAACATTGGATTTTTTTAAAGATATGCTGTAGTTCAAATAGGAATTATTTAATGGAAGCCCTGTGGCCTGTGTTATATAGGAGATCAGAATAGATGTTCACAATGGCCCCTTCTCGCTTTATAAATCTATGGGCTTGTCTACACTGAAAATGATGCACCAGCGCAGCTGTAGTGCTTCAGTGAAGACACTACCTATGCTGGTCGGATTATTCTGGTGGCGTTGGTACTCCATCTCCATGAGAGGAGGTAGCTAGGTCAACAGGACTTCTTCTGTCGACCTAGCACTGTTTATGCTGAGGCTTAGGTAGGTTTAACTGTGTTGCTCAGAGTGATGGATTTTTCACACCCCAAGTGACGTAGTTATGCCAACCCAATTTCCTAGTGTAGGCCAGACCTATGAACTTCCAAAATATACCCCTTGATATGCCCATAACATCATGGCCTGTCACTTATCATGGTGTAAACTCTGTCCTCTCTGACCTCCCATCTCTCCACTCTCCAGTAAATACAACACACTACAACTCAAATAATCTTCCTTGCATAACTCATGCCATTGTGTTACCCTCTGCTTGAATCTCTACACTGGTTTCCAGAATCCTTCTGCAGCTAGTTCACACTTCTTGCCCTCAACTTCAAGGCTCTACACCATGCCCCACCCTTATTTTCACTACACCCCTGCTCATGCAGCATGCACTTCCTTCTTTTTTCATCAATGAACCCTTTGTCTTCTATCACACACTGATCCACATTTCTCATGTTGTTCCTATGGGCAAGTCCACACTACAGGGCTACATCAGCACAGATGTACATTTCAGTGCGTCTGCTGAAGACACGCTATGCTCATGGGAGAGTGCTCTCCCGTCAGCATAATTACTCCACCTCAGTGAAAAGTGGAAGCTATGTGGGCGGGAGAGCTCTCCTGCCAACATAGTGCCGGTGTGGACAGCACAAAATGTGTGTCTCTCGGGGTGGGGAGGGGCTTTTTCACACACCCCCGAGCAACATAAGTTATATTGACTTAGGTAGTAGTGTAAACCAGGGGTTCTCAACCTTTTTCATTCTGAGGCCCCCCAACATGCTATAAAAACTCCACCGCCCACCTGTGCCAAAACTACTGGTATTCTGCATGTAAAAGCCAGGGCTGGCATTCAGGGGTAGCAAGCAAGGCAATTCCTGGGGACCCATGCCACAAGGGCCCCTGTGCAGCTAAGTTGCTCAGACTTTTGCTTCAGCCCTGGGTGGCAAGGCTCAGGGCCCCAGGCTTCAGCCCCATGCGGTGGGGCTTTGGTTTTCTGCCCTAGACCCCCAGCGAGTCTAACTCTGGCCCTGCTTGGAGGACCCCCTGAAACCTACTTGTGGTTGGACCCCTGGTTGAGAACCACTGGTGTTGATCTGCCCTACAACTGCAGCAGCCTCTTTGATGCATTTTGCTTGGTCAGCTCCTCCTGTTTCAAGTGCCTTCTGACTATTTCCATCGTGTAGTTAGCCTTCCCCTGCTAATGAGCCGCTTCAACTCTTTCTTCCATTGTTTTCTTAATCTAGTGGGGATGGTAACAACTATTGTAGTTAAGGCTGCCAACAGTTTTTGTAATAAAACCCTATTCAGCACTATCACCTAGTTCTAACCTTGTGAAATATGCAGCAGTTGGGGCTGAAATTTTCTATACTTGGTCAAAAGTATTTTTTGCTGGAAGTTTGCGCGAATGTGGTTCAGAAAAGAGTGCAAACAAACAAGCAAACCAAACCCACCAAATCTTTTATCCTGATAATTGCAGGTATGCAACTTTGATCTGAACAGCTCTACAACCAAATCTGTGGAAGTCTAGCAACTGAAATTTGTCATAGACATAAACCTCACTGATCAATATTGCTCAGCCGTTTGAGGAAAAATCAGTTTTCTTTTATTAAAGGTCTGAGACCTTGATAGTTGTGTACTACACAAGCACATCACAATATTTTTTTCTTATTCAGGGTGAAATTTAACCCACAGGGATATAGCTAATCATAGATGTGCACTTGGAAAGATGGCTAGGGCCAAATCCCAGTCCCAGTGAAGTCAACGGTAGTTTTGCATTTGGTAGATGGGCACTTTTGAACAATTATTATTGAGTGCCATTTATGTGGAATTAGGTGGGAGAGTTTATGTACAGACAGGTGGTGAGTAATATTTGGATTATAAAATGTCCAGACGTCATTGTTTATTGAAATCTTATTAGTTGCACAAAGTGGAGGTGCGGGTTTTGTTAAAACTAGAAGAGTGATGAATGACTCTGCTAGGTTATTTTATATGTACAGTATGTGTGACCTTTATTTCTATAGTGCTATGGTGTGCAATCCTGGAGCTATAAGGCACATGCCAAAACTCAACACATTTGAATTAAAAACATGGGACTGGAAGGGACCTCCTGGGTCATCAAATCCAGTCCCCTGATGCCTCAGGCAACCACATTGTATAATCTTGTTCATAAATTTGTCAAGCTCCATCTTAATGTTTATAATGTTTTTCCTCACCCATTCCTTTGTGCATTCATTGTTTAATTCAGGACCTGCTACTGCTTAAATCAATGGCAAAACTGTTTGGCACAGCCCAGCATTGGGGGTGGCATGACAAGTACCAAACAAAGCACAGGAGACATCCTGCCTTGCAGTGCAGCTTTCCCTGACCTCTTTCTACTTCCTCTGGGGGTGTTGTGCTCTTTGTAGCCTGTATCTCAGCAGCAGCCTCTGTGTTTCCCTGAGCCAAAGGCTGCAGTTGGGGTTAATCCTTTATGTGGCTGAGCAAGAGTGAGGAAGGAGTCTCTATCTGCTCCCATGGTCTAACCAGAATCTGGCTATAGTGTTTTAAATGGGAGCAGGATAGGCCAAAAAGGCCTGATTCTGACACCAACTCCTTTTGAATTGTACACTACTCTGTGAGTAATCCCTTTGAAATTAAGAATAAGGTACTGCTCAATGTGAGTAAAGGTGGTAGAATCAGGCGCTTAGACCATTTATATTTTGGGGCAAGGAACTTTTCTTCTTATATTTGTTTATGAAATGCTATGCCTAGCTTCTGTATATTAGGAATAAACAAATACAACAACAGGGATAATTATAATATTCTCATTTCCAATACTCCTTGCCAGCCAGGCCACATCATGCTACTGTTACAGGGTGGCCTGCCCTTAAGGGAAGCAGTGCCTAGTGGTCAACCCAACCCACCACCTTCCATGGCTGTTTAAGGATTTTGAAAGGCTCAATAAAGATATGCCAGGACCCATGGAGGGATAGGGATAGCGAAGAAGTGGTACCAGGAGTAAGCAGTGGTTGAGAGAAAGATAGGCACTGTTTCCTTAAAGTCCTGGGACCAGGAGCCTGGCAAAGTGGGTGGGGAAAGGTTCCTTTCTTCCTCACGCAGTTGGGGGATGAACTGGCAGAAAGAGGCCAGCATAAAGGTTGCCTCATCCCTCCCAGGGAGGGCAAACAATGACACTGTTAGGTAGAAGCTGTCTACTGATTCCTCCAGATTGGAAGTCAAATTAGGGTGTTCTGCAGAAAGGAGCTGGCAAAAGCTTTACAGATGGCTATTCCAAGGCAAAAGGCCTGAGACACAAACACCAGCTCTAGAAGGAGGGCTGAGGGGGAACTCCTGTGTGGAGGAGGGAGATATTGACTGCTCTAAAGGTGAGAGACAAAGGGACTGCTGGCAATACAGCCTAGTTGCTACGGAGAAGGGCTGGGAGCAGTCTTTGAGAAAGCACCCTCATAGCTGGCTAAGGAGAAGCTATGAGGGACCACAGATCCAGGCAGGAATAGCAGTGTCTAGAGACCTGGTAAAAGTAGGAGCCGTTCAGGGAACTAGCAGAGGAATTGAAAAAAAAGTCCTTATTTGCCTCATTCCCTTGGGCTGGATCTCAAAGGAGAGGGTGGGCCTGGGTTCCCCTGCTTCTCTCCCCAGACCAAGAGTGGATGCATGGTGTTAAAAAGAGGCCAAGAATGGCAAGTTCCAGATAGATGACAGAAGGCAGACTGGAGTCCATTAGATTTTGAGGCTCCTATTTTTAGACTTCTTTTGTTCTCCCTTTTGTTCTGGAATGGATTGAGTAGTGAACTGACTGGAGGGCTAGGCCACAGAAAACGACAGATTGCTGTGGAAACAGAATAGCTAAAGGGGATGCTAAATTAAGAAAACATGCAACACCACACCTGAACATAAGGAGGTGCCCAGGAGGTGAGAGGCTCATCTACACCTACCTGTCATTGAGTTACAAACTACATTAATTAATATTACCCACAATGGCTATAAAACCTTAAAACATGTCTCTCATGTACAGTGGGATGATGTAAACAGAATCTATTTACAAAGGAGCTACATTCTGGTCTGACAGTTTTGTCCGTGATATATCAGGCAGATGGAGGAACAATCTATAAAGTATTTTCACAGCATCACTGTACAATTACTTTGTAATCTCAGATAACGGTAATAACCAAAGAAAGATACAGAAACTCTCCACATTCATTACAACTCTTTCTCTCTGAGGTACCCTACCTTGTCATAAAATTGGAGGAAAGTGTGTTTCTACTCAACAATGACACTTTAGAAAAATATGAGGGTGAGGGTGAATAACTGCCAAGCTGTCTGGTTTTTAATGTTTTATTTAATTTTTCTGTATTAATTAGTTTTCAGTAAAATAGCATGAATGCCCTAGGCAGCTTTGTCTTTATTTGAAAACATTGCAATACAAGAACTATTACATAACCAAAAACAGTAGCACTTCTGCTTTTCCCTCCCATCACCCACACCAACCATTGGTCAGCAAACATATCACTAATCACAATCTCCTACTCTCTCACATTCCACAGTGACATCCCGTGTTCATTGTTAGGAGAGGCGCTGGAAGGGGGCAGGAGGGGCTGGGAATAAGCACTCCTGCCCCCCAGCCTTTGGTGGGATCTGACAGCTTGAGGGAGTGTGCACCACTCTCAACCCCAACAGAAAATAAAACCAAGGCTCACTCAAAGTCTACATGTACACTACACACCACTGGCAGCTCACCTTTTCCCTGCTGCCAGAGCCTTTCCCCACTGCTGCAATCTTTCCCTGCACTGGGGAAGGGCTCCAGCAGTGGGACACTACCCTGCTAAAAATAGGAGTGTAGACAGGGCTTGGGTGACTAGAGAGCCATGTAGGCTATGTACTCACATACATACCCACAGCCTTCAAGTGTGTGTTTATGCACCTAAGCCATGCCTCACCATCTACAATGCTATTTTTAACTGTACTAGGGGGACTATGTGTGTATGTACACTACACATCACTGAAAGACGTGTGCAGCTACTTTCAAAGATGGGAGAGTGTGGGAAGCCAACCTGCTCGGTTACTGAACTCCCTTGATCCATCTCACATTACTTCCATGGAGCCACAAGCAGCTACTCTGTGCCAAGTCTGAACAGCCCTCAAATCAGATGCTGGGGGAGGGGAAATGGGCCATACCTGCTGCCTTTTGGCCTCTCTGAGCAAAGGATTTTCTCACTGAAACTGGGAGTGTGGTGGGCTCAGCAGGTTGGGCACAGTCAGATGATGATAAGAGGCTTGGGGTACAAATGTTCTTCCCAGCCATCTCTCTCACACCCCCTAGTGTGCCCTTGATTTCTTCAAGGGGGGTAGAAAAATTTGCTCCTCCCTTCCTCTGCTGTTTCTTCCTGCTATCCAGACAGGAGGTTTCCTCTACCTCTTCTCCCACCTCCCAACTGTCTTTGGGGGACATAAGCGTTCCTCTCCTCCTCAGGCCTTTTATCGTTCTGGGTCTTTGAAGGACCAGCAGTAAGAATCCCTCCCTTCTCTCCAGGCAGATGCAGTAGCCTCCTTTATACTTTCCCCCGGGATGATGTAGGTGTCTACCTGGGTGGGGCTTTAATCTGTGAACAGGAAGATAAAGGAGATGGGGCCCTAAATGTCAAGTGTAGATCAGTTTTAAAAAAACAAACAAACAAAAAAGGAATGCAGATGTACTTTAAAATACTTAATGGACCTGATTTTCAAAAAGGCTCAGTATCCAATATCTTCCATATAAGCACTTAAGTCAAGCGGCCCAATGGAATATACTGGATGCTAAAAATGTGGCCACTTGATTTTGGTGCCTAAATGGGCAGGGAGCTGTTTTGAAAATCTGGCTCCAGTTGTGGGTGCTGAGCACTCTGGAAAGTCTGATACTATAATAATCTTCAAAGGAAATTCTCCATATTTGCTGGCTCCTGGATAATTCTTCAAGGAAAATAAAGTGTAATTACATCCTATAAAATAAAGTGTTTTCATTTTACAGACTTTCATAATATAAGGGTAGGGGAACACCACCACCCCCAACTTAACAGTGCCAACTGTTAGAGCATAATTATCTCAAGTACTTCTACTAACACCACAAGGCAGAGACACACTCCACATTTATTACAAGGTATTTTTTTCTTATAATAATCTCTCTAGTGTAAAACGAATAGTGCCATTAGCTAGTACATGAGCATCTCAAGTATTTCTTTGTTGACTGATAAAAACAAACAAAATGCTTACAAAAAACAGGCATGGGGATACTTGGTATTCATTAGGGCTCTTATAACTCCCTGTCAGGTAATGATAACATTGCTTTGCTGTGTTATGTATACTGCTTCTTCAGAGTTGAGGCAATGGAATCTAGTAATTAAGGGATTTTAAAGGAAATTCAGAGGTTTCATCAGCATTACTTTGAACTTAGATTACAACAAAGTTGGAAAGACCTGATAAGTTATTTCCCCCCCTATCCTTGCCAATGTAAATTTGCTCCACATCTTCCTATTGTAGTAAAGTGGTCAGAAAGGGATTAGCTGGATTACGCACAGTATTAGGGGATGGAGCTAGGCTCCATCTCTTTGTACTTCCTGTTTTGTCAGTGGGAGGTTTCCCCCAACTCAGTTGTGATGCACTTGAACAAAGCAGCAAGTTCCTAGCCTGCAGTCCCGTGAGTAGAGGGTTTATTTTTATTGCATTGAGCAGTCCCTTTACAAAAAAAATAACATAGTCTTGTTTACTTAATCTAGTCCAGTTTTACATCTGATGAGGATTCCATCATTTCCCTAGGGAAACTGTTCTATCATCTACCAAATATTCCATTTCAATTTTTGTTCCCCTAAGATTTGCAGAACGTTTCCCACACTTAGGAAAGTTCCCTTGATTTATCGCTTTACTTCTAGTTATACCTCCTTATACCACCATACACAATTCCTCTTACTCCTTGGTGTTTACATTGGGACACATGCTTATAGACAGCTATATCTCTTTTAGATTTATTTATTCAAGCAGTGGATATTTAGTGGTTTACTGGTATGTCAGTCCTTCTATATACTTAAGGCCTATCCACAAGAAACTAAAATAATGATTTTATAGGGCATTAGAAGCACAGTCAACATAACCAGTTGCACATAACATAGTTCAATTTGGATCCAGACAGCAGCTTCTCACAATCATGGTTATGCATCCATTTCAAGCACCCTGCCTCACCAGGTTTTTGAGTGTGTTCCTGGACTTTCTTGGCACCTATCCCATAGTCCTTCAGCACCTGCCCCCTCTCTGGCTAGGATTATGGGATTTTTTTACAAAGGTTCCATAATTGTCTGCCACAGTGACCACATAATATAGCCACTCATCTGGCTGTGTCCTCTAGCTTCTGGAGTTTTGTTCTTGATACCATGGATAAAGCAATACAGAAATAGTAACAGTCTAGAGCACTTTGAGGTGGTACATGTGACAGTGGTGCAGAACCAGATAAAGAGCTGTATTCTTCTAATACTGAACAAGGAACTTTATTAGAGTAAGGAAAACAGAATTTTCTTTAAAACCACTCTGCCTCTCCCACTCTGCTTCCCTGCAGAATCTCTAGATGCTTCTTTAAATCCCTCCCACCTGATTTCCTGCTGCAGATTTAAGGAAATAGTGCATGTGCTCTCACAGTTCCTCTGCCCTCTGTTTCTTTATAAAACATTTATAACACAAAATACTATTAAACTACAAATTAGAGATCCAGAATATGTCTTTGGCTTTCATCCAGATCTGCTCCTCTTCTGGTCTTGGGAAGGATTTTGTCCAGCTGATTCACTTAGATTTTTAGGTTCCAAAGATGTAAACTTTTGTTCAGTAGTTTTAGGCCTAACTCCCTCCACTAAGGCTGTGGTACAATTGCTAGTAGGAGCACATGGCTATTCAGATGAGTTTTGACCCCTTGAAATGCCACCTGTTTCTTCTATACTGAATACGTAGAACAGTCTTGTCCATGTAGAACCTCAGTAACAATGGCTCATGTTCCCAATGTTTTTCTTTGTCCATTTTTCTCATGACTGGGTATCGTGGTTTAAGTTTGGATAAGTTTGAGGCTATATTCCAATCACAAAAGAAGAGAGAGACTTGACAGAGTTAGGCATCTCTCAGTCTCATTTCCTTTAACCGGGACAACTTTGGGTGAATATTTAACTATAAAGTTGGCAGTGTTGTTCCGATCTCTAAATCCATACATTGCCAAACTGGATTTACTCTAACGAATGACACAGGGGCTGCCACTCTGCATAAATAATTTGGAATTGTCTTATCTTGTTGAATTCTCTTAACAGGCTGTATTGCTCTCTCTATCAGTGCATAAATTAGTGTGTCAAATCATCTATGCCATTGTTTCTCAACTTTTTTCAGGTTGGCAAGTCCTTATTCGAAGTCAAAAATTTGTGACACCTTTACATTTACTATAAAAATAAAAGTAAAAAATGCATCAAAGAAAACAATTCCAAGCCTATATAATTAATTTGTGTGTTTCAAGGTTTAGAAGGGTAAAGATGGTCAGAGTGGGAGGTGAGTTTTCCTTTGCTGCAGATTATAATATTTTTTTCAAAGTTTTGCAGCCTCCCTGGTTGCGTTTTGTGACCCTGCTAGGGTCATGACCCACCAGTTGAGAAACACTGATCTGTGCTTTTTTAAGGCTACACTGAGAGTTAATGGCTAGACATGCATAATGTAGGGCATGGCTGTACCAGACTGGGAGAAGCCCTGGATACTTTCTTGGTTTCCCTTTTCACCAGGGTGGAAGTTATTGCAGCCATTTGCAGAATGAAACTTACTTTGCCCCAGCTCAGTTCCACAGGCCAGCACATTGGGTGGAGCCATAGTTCTAACCACTCCCCACCCCTCTGCACTCACAACCCACCCACTTGTTTGTATTGGGGAGGTGGGATAGCAGTCATGAGGTGGCGATCAAGCTGGCTACACAGCGGGCTGGGCTGATAATGCCCCTTAATCCCATGTATGGCCATGTTAGGGCAAGTGACAATCTTGCTCTGTATTTAGAATGAAAATATTCATTAAGCACTCTGCACGAAATCCTGGCTACATTGAAGTCAGTGGGAGTTTTGCCATTGGTTTCAATGGAGCCAGGATTTCATCCTCTGTCTGGCTTCATTTTATTACAAGTGCATCATGTTAAATCCTTTTCACTTGACAAATTTTCGGCCTCACGTGCTCCCTAATGTATCAGTTTGGTTGGCATATATAGCACAAGCAGTGCATATTAAGTGTTCTTAGCAAATATATTGGGGGAAGGCATATTGCAAATGCTAAAAAAACCCTCTATCTAGCCAAAATAAAAGTGTGTTTAGTTGCAAATATATTTTTGAGTTACAAAAGTGCAAATGATTGCCTGAATTTACTACCTTCCAGTATATTTGAACTCATAATGAAAAATGTGCCAAGTCACATTTTAAAGTTTTATGGTGAATGGATTTTAAATGCTTCAGAAATGTGTTTTATAATGAAAGTGCCAACACAGCCTGAACTTCAGCAACATGAATGTTGTTAATATAATATATATTACTGAAAACTGTGCTCTGATGGTGAAAATGGAGTAATCCATGGATTGATTTTACAAAGCACCCATGCTGTCACTATCTGATCTATTCATTATGTATGTGATCTTGCGACAGACTGAAAAATATTAGGACAATGTACTTATTTTTTTAATTACTTAATTAGGCTTTTGATGGCATTTGGAATCAAGAGAGGGGGTAAGCCTATTTCAGTTCCAAATACTGTCACTGCAAAAGTCCTGAAGCATAATCAAGGCGTTTCAGAACAGCTGCTCTAAGATATGTCAACAGGATCATTATGAAAAAAAGGGTAGCTGCAAAATTGTGTCTTTGTCATTATTTCTTTGTTTCTATTTCTAATTCTCTTCCCTTCTGTCTGATTTTTGAAGTACAGAAATGTGTTAATGCACTGCCACCCCACAAAAATAACAACCTGACTACTTGGAAAAATCACAGACCTGAAATCTATAAGCACTACTGGTGAGGAAGCAATTCTTGACAACCGTACTAACAAAATGTTCTGTGTCCCCAGTGCTTCGCTCTATCCCTGCAAGGCAACCTACTTCCTGGGTGTTATATCACCATTTATTGTATATCTTTTTTCTCACTACCAAACCACTACTGCACCATTTGGGTCATTTTCTTACCCCTCTCCAAACAGCTTTTGCCACAGTAGTTTTTTTCTCTCAAAAAGTTTTGTTGCTTCCGATTTTTCCTGACTTTGGCTTTCACTCTCCAGTTAAAGAGGAGGAGAAGAATTGAAGGAGAATAAAGAGAAACAATTATTCCTTCAAGTGGCATCCCAATAGGTAAGGTGAGTGGATGTGTCGTGCAACACAAGGCCTGGTGAAAATGAACCTACCAAGCACAGACTATACAGGCTCTTCTTGTGAAGGAAGCAATAAGCAACATAGATTAAGAGGAATTTCAACAGGTATGGGGAGATTTTCAAAAACATGTAATGGACTGAGGAGCACACATGCTTTTTGTAAATCTCTCTTTCAAAGCAATAGAAAGAACATTGCTGTGATCCTCCCTTGTCTTAAGAGGTAGGAAGTAGTGGAGTAGAATCTAATTTTTCAGCTCTCATCATCTAACTAATTTTGGTTAACCTTAACCGCTAAGTGCTGCATTAGGGGGGCTGTGTTGGTGAGTATCTGAGTGTCTGTTGCGGGGACAGTTTGACAGTGTGCTTGATTGTTTGAAAAGTATGAATTGGGAGTGCTTTGTTCCAGGTGGGCCTTGAGTGGGCCTGTTATAAAAAGGCAGTCAGCTGCGAACCAGCTGAGTGGTGGAGAGGCTAACAGAGGGAGTTTGACTGGGAGTTCGCCTGGGGAGAACCCACTGAGGCTTTCATCTTGCAGGCTTCTCTGAGTAGTTACTGCAATAGCTGAGGAAGCCCTTAGAACAGTGGTTCCTAAACTTTAACAGCCCGCGAACCCCTTTCACTAAATTGTGAAATCTCTTGAACCCCCTCCTAAAAATGAATATTTTCAGGGGTTTAAGTTTAAATTTCCTCAGTGTGATGGATGCCCCAGCTGCCCGCCCCGCTCTTCCTGGGGCTCGGGCTGGGGTTTGGGCTGCCGGCTCCCTCGCTGACGGGGGCAGGGCTCGGGCTGCCAGCCCCAACTGCCTGGCTCTGATCTCCCTGGGGCTCGGGCTGCCAGCCCCGCGCGGAGCGCTGAGGTTCGGGCTGCCGGCTCCCTCGATGACCGCCGGGACTCGGGCTGCCAGCCCCAACTGCCCGGCCCCGCTCTCCCAGGGGTGTCTGCCCTGCAACCAGGTCCCACCTGCTGTCTCCAATGCCCGGGGTCCTCTTTCCACCATTAGTGATTTTTTTCTGGCAAACTCCCTGTAACGTTCTGCGAACCCCCAGGGGTTTGCGAACCGCAGTTTGGGAACCACTGCCTTACAAGGAAGGTAATATGGATGGTGACTGATCAGCTGTCGTGACCTGCACAGGATGTGCCATGTTTGTCTTTCTTCCACAGGACAGAAGCGACTTTGTCTGTACAAAGTGCAAGCTGGTCTCTATATTGGAAGAGAAAGTTCAAGGTCTGGAGAAACAAGTATCAATCCTGCATCTCATAAGAGAAAATGAAGATTTCCTGGACAGATGTCAGGATATGCTTCTATGGGCACAATGTTCTGAAGAATCAGAGCAGGCTGCACAGTGGAGACAGAAGGATGGTGAAGAAAATTGGCAGCATGTGATCTCCAGAAGAAGAAAGAGGAGCGTCCATGTACCAGCAATGCAGATACAGGTGAGCAACCATTTTCATGTTCTCTCCACAGGTACTAATGCGGAGAGTGGACTAGATGATACATCTGAGGGAAGGGAGCAGAAGGAGACTCCACCGATTGGAAGGCATGAGATGCCCTGTCCTAGTGATGGGGGTTCCATGACCACCACTTCCAAGAGATGGAGGCGGGTGGTGGTGGTCGGGGACTCCCTCCTCAGGGGGACCATGTCACCTATCTGCCATCCCGACCGGGAAAACCGAGAAGTGTGCTGCTTGCCAGGAGCTAGGATTCACGATGTGACGGAGAGCCTGCAGAGACTCATCAAGCCCTCGGATCGCTACCCCTTCCTGCTTCTCCACCTGGGCACCAATGATACTGTCAAGAATGACCTTGACTGGATCACTGCAGACTACATGGCTCTGGGAAAAAGGATAAAGGAGTTTGAGGTGCATGTAATGTTCTCGTCCATCCGCCCTATGGAAGGAAAAGGCCCAGGTAGAGACCGTCAAATCGTGGAAGTCAATGAATGGCTATGCAGGTGGTGTCGGAGAGAAGGCTTTGGATTCTTTGACCATGGGATAGTGTTCCAAGAAGGAGGAGTGCTAGGCAGAGACAGGCTCCACCTAACGAAGAGAGGGAAGAGCATCTTCACAAGCAGGCTGGCTAACCTAGTGAGGAAGGCTTTAAACTAGGTTCACTGTGGGAAGGAGACCACAGCCCTGAGGTAAGTGGGATACCGGGACGAAGCACAAGCAGGAGAGCGCAGGACGGGAGGACTCCTGCCGCATACTGAGAAAGCAAGACGATCAGCGAGTTATCTTAAGTGCCTATACACAAATGCAAGAAGACTGGGAAACAAGCAGGGAGAACTGAAAGTCTTGGCACAGTCAGGGAATTATGATGTGATTGGAATAACCGAGACTCGATGGGATAACTCACATGACTGGAGTACTGTCATGGATGGATATAAACTGTTCAGGAAGGACAGGCAGGGCAGAAAAGGTGGGGGAGTTGCATTGTATGCAAGAGAGCAGAATGACTGCTCAGAGCTCCGGTATGAAACTGAAGAAAAACCTGAGAGTCTCTGGATTAAGTTTAGAAGTGTGAGCAACAAGGGTGATGTCGTGGTGGGAGTCTGCTATAGACCACCAGACCAGGGGGATGAGGTGGACGAGGCTTTCTTCCGTCAACTAACAGAAGTTACTAGATCACAGGCCCTGGTTCTCATGGGAGACTTCAATCACCCTGATATCTGCTGGGAGAGCAATACAGTGGTGCACAGACAATCCAGGAAGTTTTTGGAAAGTGTAGGGGACAATTTCCTGGTGCAAATGCTGGAGGAACCAACTAGGGGCAGAGTTCTTCTTGACCTGCTGCTCACAAACAGGGAAGAATTAGTAGGGGAAGCAAAAGTGGATGGGAACCTGGGTGGCAGTGACCATGAGATGGTCGAGTTCAGGATCCTGACACAAGGAAGAAAGGAGAACAGCAGAATATGGACCCTGGACTTCAGAAAAGCAGAATTTGACACCCTCAGGGAAATGATGGGCAGGATCCCCTAGGAGAATAACATGAGGGGGAAAGGAGTCTAAGATAGCTGGCTGTATTTTAAAGAACCCTTATTGAGGTTGCAGGAACAAACCATCCTGATGTGTAGAAAGAATAGTAAATATGGCAGGTGATCAGCTTGGCTTAACAGTGAAATCCTTGCTGATCCTAAACGTAAAAAAGAAGCTTACAAGAAGTGGAATATTGGACAAATGACCAGGAGTATAAAAATATTGCTCAGGCATGTAGGAGTGAAATCAGGAAGGCCAAATCAGACTTGGAGTTGCAGCTAGCAAGAGATGTTAAGAGTAACAAGAAGGGTTTCTTCAGGTATGTTAGCAACGCCCCCCCCCCATCTCATCCCTCCTGCCATTGTCCCTGGCCAGCCCTTCCCCTGCCCCTCTGCTGCCGGTGCTCGGTGCCCGCCAGGCCGGGGCTCGCAGCTCGGCAGGCTGAGCAGCAAGCGGCCACCCGCCCGTCCTTTCCCTCAAAGCTGCTGCCGAGGCGCCCAGCCTCCTCCCCACTCGCCGCTTCTCCCGCCGGCCCCCCTATTGCCGGGCGGCACGTGCCCAGCCCAGCCCCGCTGCCGCACATGCTCTCCCCGGCCTCCCGCCACCGCACATGCTCCCCCTAGCCCGAGCGCTCCGGACCCGAACGGGCCCAGCAGCGCAGCCCGTCCCCTGCTCTCTACCTGGCCGCCTGGCGTGCTCCTCCGGATGCACTCGCTGCCCCCCCATGGCTCCTCCGGCCGTGCTGCCCTTCAGAGAGGAGCAGGCCCCACCTGCTGGCGCCATATAAGGTAACCCCTAAGGCGTCGCTTTTGAAAAATGTGCTGAGGGGAAGCAGCTGCTTCCCCTGCACCCCACTGACTACTACAGATTACAGACCGAATGGCTAGGCAGCAGTTCTGCAGAAAAGGACCTAGGGGTTACAGGGGACGAGAAGCTGGATATGAGTCAACAGTGTGCCCTTGTTGCCAAGAAGGCTAATGGCATTTGGGGCTGTAGAAGTAGGGGCATTGCCAGCAGATCGAGGGACGTGATCATTCCCCTCTATTTGGCATGTGTCCAGTTTTGGGCCCCACACTACAAAAAGGATGTGGAAAAATTGGAAAGAGTCCAGCAGAGCAGGGCCGGCTCCAGGCACCAGGCAATCAAGCACATGCTTGGGGCGGCCCCTGGTAAGGGGCGGCCAATCTTGGGGTGGCGGGGGGCAGCGCGGCGCGGCGCTCGGCGGGGGGGGGGAGTTCCGGCTGTGCGGCGCTCGGAGGGGGGCATTTGGTGGCGCGGTGCTCCACGGGGGGTGTTCGGCGGTGCTCCGCGTGGGGGGGGGGCCTTCAGCAGTGCAGCGCTCCGCGGGGGGCGGAGGTGTTTGGCGGCGCGGCGCTCCACGGGGGTTTTGGCAGCGTGGCGCTCCACGGGGGGCGGGGGGGGTTGGCAGCGCGGCAGGGGGGCGGGGGCTGTTTGGCGGCGTGGCGCTCGGCGGGGGTTTTGGCGGCGCGGTGCTCGGCGGGGGTTTCGGCGGCGCTCCGCGCGGGGGGGTTCAGCAGCACAGCGGGGGGTGGGGGGTGTTCGGCAGCGTGGCAGGGGGCGGCGGTTGTTCGGCGGCGCGGCGCTCGGTGGGGGGGGGTGTTACGGCGGGGCGGCGCTTTTTTTTGCTGCTTGGGGCGGCAAAAAAGTTAGAGCCGGCCCTGCAGCAGAGGGCAACAAAAAGGATTAGGGGGCTGGAGCACATGACTTATGAGGAGAGGCTGAGGGAACTGGGATTGTTTAGTCTGCAGAAGAGAAGAATGAGGGATGATTTGATAGCTTTCAACTACCTGAAAGGGGGTTCCAAAGAGGATGGATCTAGACTGTTCTCAGTGGTAGTAGATGACAGAACAAGGAGTAATGGTCTCAAGTTGTAGTGGGGGAGGTTTAGGTTAGATATTAGGAAAAACTTTTTCACTAGAAGGGTGGTGAAGCACTGCAATGGGTTACCTAGGCAGGTGGTAGAATCTCCTTCCTTAGGAGTTTTTGACAAAACCCTGGCTGGGATGATTTTGTTGGGGATTAGTCCTGCTTTGAGCAGGGGGTTGGACTAGATGACCTCCTGAGGTCTCTTCCAACCCTAATCTTCTCTGATTCTATGAAACAATAGCCAGGTGATACCTCCTCTTCCTCCCATCCTGTGTAGAGAGCATCCTTAGGAGCAGCTCTAGAAGCACCTAAAGCAGGGACTTTTCACGGGGGACGGGAAATTAAGGAGGCATGATAGGGGCTCATGCGCGGCCACCCCTATTAGCCTATCACATGCATATTCAGGCCAACAGACTATTCTTTTATTACTGAATCCTCGCCACCTGCTAACCCCCTGAACCTAGAACTATTCTGGAGAGACCCCCTACTCTGAAGCTACTAAGACCCAGGTGATGCTTCCTCTTTCCTCCCCACTGTGTGACTTGGGGAAAACTGTATAAGATAACCACTCAGAGGCTCCAGCTGGTAGGAGAAGCTGTGGAAGCAGCCAAAGCATGGACCTTTGAACATCCAGAGAACTTTCTATGGTTTTGCCTGGACTTTCCCTGTGCTGAATAGTTGTTCTGTGCCACTGCTCCCCTGTCCACTCCCTCGCAGTCCATTCATCTCAGGTTCATTCCATACACCTGCCCCTCTTGCCTGATTCTGCCCTGTCCTGTCCCCCTATGGTATTCAGATGGACTACATGGGCCCAAATGTCAAAGGTGTTAACAAGACATTCTTCAACATTAAACGGTGTTAAACAAAGTTTAAGGTCTGGTATACAGATACTTCAGCCTGCTTAGTACCATGGCAAACAGCCCATTAAAAAGCCTTTTAAACCTTTTTACTGTTAGTAAATATGAATCTTTTATTCTTTTTATACTAAACTCTCATGCTTTCATAATCAAACATCCCAGAATATTTTCTATTAGCTAAACAAAGTTGCTGGCTAAACACTAATGTTAATAAATGTCTTTGTCCTAGTAGGCCTGTACTTTATTAGCCTCTCTGTTTTTACTTTGAACTTTAGCTGACCCTCATGTGTTATCAATAGGCTGAATCTTAGCTGGAGCTTATGTGTTATTAAATAATGGATTTTGTGTCTTTTTTCTTTACTCTAAACTCTTGACCCTTAAGGAAATGTCCAGAAAGGAACCACTTGTAACTGATATGTGGCAGGTGTTGCTGTGATTAATAAAATAATAATCTATCAAAGGCTGCTTTTATCTTATCAGGAATTACTTTAATAGATTATTTCTGTCATAATGGCTTGGTTATAGATATATTTTGTAATTGATAAAACAGTGGATGATTGAACAGATGTCTTTAGCTTATCAATTAGGTAAACCATAAAAAGAAGTCCAGAGAGAACAGCTCATTTTCTTTGTCTTTTTTCTGTAAACACACAGTATATAAAGAGATGCCTTATATTATAGATGTATGTTGCAATGGACAAAATGGTGTAATTGCTAAGGGAGGCTTATAAACATTCTATCATTGATAAATGTAGTAATTAACAAAATAGACAAGAAATATGTGGTATAGCAGGTGTGTTCTTTAATCAATGTGTCAGCAAAACATTAATGTATGGATTAATGTCTAAGCATTAAGAATTAATTGTGGTCACAGATGGTCCTAGTAGTTATATATTAGTTACAAATATCATTGGCTTATTGATTCAAAATAAGACCAAGCATAAGCAAGGATTTTTCTTTGTTTTCAATAGTATACAGGAGGTGAGTTTTAGGAGTTAGAAATGAACCCAGCTAGGCTGCCTCTCTTCTCCAGTCTCAGATTTGGTGTGTATCTTTCCTTTTCTGTATCCTATATAGTGCAGTATTAAGTTTTCCTTGATTATCTTACTTAAATATAATTTCCCGTGAGTTAGTTATTTGACATCATAACTTATTAAATCTGAACACACAACACATTAAAGATGCAGAAAAAAGAAAACCAGTTAAAACATTTGAAGTGTAAAGCATTAAATAAGGCTTTCATTTTAACAACATCCCTTGTTCCCTTTCCCTTTAGTTGGGGAGAGTTTTTAGAAGGAGGGGAAAAAAACCTTGTTTGACAGTTTCTTATATGGAAATAACTGTCTTTTTGGGGTAAAAGAGAAGAAATTGGTAGAAATGGGCTGGAGCTGTCCTTGCTATTGTTAAACTTTGCTCCTGTTTCCTAGGAGACAAAATAAGGCAAACCCACAGAAAAAGGAGAGAGAGAAGAACAGCAAAGAGAGAAAATGCAGCTTCTGCCTCTGGTGTTGACTTTCACTTGTGATCTCACTGCTGGAGAAAAACAGGCATAGTACATGGTCTTATCAGCCACTCCCAGACCTGGCAAAACAGCATCAGGCTCTTAAGGGCTTTTAGTTGCCTCTTTCTGGTCACAGGTTTACAGAAGTGTTGCAAACTATATAGTCTTGACTGGCTAAGCCAGACTCTTATTAGACCAACAGAAAAGGGACGGGGGGGGGGGGGGGGGGGGAGAGAAGAGAGAGAGAGATGGGAAAGAGAAGGGATAAGGTAGAGAAGAAAAAAGACCCAGGGCAGGCAGGGAGCAAGTGAAGTTTCACATCCCAGGTGAAAAATAATAATGGAACTAACATGAAGTTTGCTGCCATCCCAGTATTCAAGTTGCTTGTGTGTTCTAGGCCTTCCCACACCCCGTGTCTGTCTTGTCTATTTAGATTTTAAGCTCTTTGGAGCAGGGAGTGTTTGTTACTTTGTGTTTGGACCCCATTCTTGGTTGATCTTCAAGCACTACTGTAATAAACATGATTATAATAATCTTGTCTCTCTCGTCCTTAAGAAATGGGAGGCAGAGGAAGGCTGAGCAGAAGTGTGATGGTCCACGCCCCTAGGGTCAGGGCAGCATGGCCTATCGGTTACAGTCTATAAAGCAGCCCTTCAGTGCAGGGAAGCGTGGCCTAGCAGCCAGAGTCTATAAAGCAGCCCTTCGGCGCAGGGCAGCATGGCCTAGTGGCCAGAGTCTATAGCATTGGGGTGCCCCTTATGGGGTGTGACAGCCCCGGTAGGGGGGTCCAGGCCCACCCAACTCCACCGGGCCCCAACCCAGGGCCCTAACAGTGGCATAGCGGCTTGCCACTTACTCAGCAGGGGGGTCCTACCGAAACACGCTGAGTTTCCCCGGGCGGGAGGTACCACTCCGTCACCCTCCCTGGGTCACTTCCTACCAGAGTCGGTATTGGGGTTTCCCATGAGATGTCGGGTCCTTTGTGTTTGACAGGGCCAGTCGTCTCCAAGGGTTCCAGAGGCTGTGGCTGGCCCTCCACAGGAGCTTCCCAGACAGGTCCTTCCCCTGCAGCCCAGAATGAGCTGGGCTCCCTCCCTTTATACTACTAGAGCACTTGGAGCATGCCCATTCTTGCCAGGGAGGCGGGACTTCCGCTGTCAATAACATGGGCTTAAACCTGTCTGGGCTAATGCGGGGTAAGCAGACCTCATCACAAGGAGGCAGAGGTTATATCCTAGTAGAGTAGCCAGGAGACAGTGGAATAAAAAATGAGGAAAAATTTGCACATAGTATTTGGTTAGTAAAGGAGGTTCTGGAACATAAGTAAATGCTAGAAGGGACACGGAGTTGTTCTCAGATAACTAGTGAGTGTTCTGAATTGTTTTTACTTTGAGTATATCTAAATTGTGTATGTAAGCAGGCTGTTGTTGCAGTGGCCTTTCCTCAGAAGTCCCTCTATTCTCTTTTCTCCAGGGCAATCCAAGTAATTTTTGTCCAAGTAAATGGCATTTATTAATGTACAAAAATGCTAATTTTTCACTTTGTTTTGGATGCACTATGTTTTTTCCCCCTGAGTAAAGTCCATAAAATAAAATATGCAAATGAAGCACAAATTTTAATGAATGCAGCCTGAAACTCTTTGTAGAGGGAAGCAATTTTAAAAGATTAGAAGGAAAATTTAGATTTAGTTATGCTGCTTTGTCTGAAAGGATAGAAAAGCTGCATTTTAAAAAAAAATAGTGTCTGTTTCTCTCTTTTTAAACAAAGCAGTGGTATATTTTATACCTTAGGAAAACAACATAATGAAAAAAATGTCAGATGAAATAATAATCTTTTCTTCCTGAAGACTGAGATGTTTTTACATTTCCTAACTTCTGTGGGTGAAATTCACACTTTCCCAACCCATGCTGAACAAAACCTGAGATGGGAACTCTACAAGGGATAAAGGGCTGGGGTTCAGATATCACACCTGCAGGCAGCTTGCAAGGCTGCAACTCAAATTCTCTGTTGCTTCTGGGTTGGAACAGTGGCCAGGGGATGTCTGAGTCCCAATGCAAGTATTTTGTACCACTAGAGCCAAATAAACAGGGATGTCCAGGGAGTAGTCGATTCACATCAGCCCATTGCCTATTTGGGCCAGCACAGGCAGCACTTTCATTAGTGCACAAAGATTAAAAGACCTCACTGACTACACATACTCCTGCAGAAGGGGCATTATTTGGCTTAAGTGGTGCACTTTTGTTGAATTTAGCCCTATGTGCAGCAGACTAACTATGGATAAAGAGTATGTGGGGGCGGGGGAGGGAGGGAGAGGACAGCCTGGTGTCTGCTTTTCTGTTACTGAAAATGCAGCACAGGGTGAGATCCTCTGAAAGTTTCACATGTTAAAGGTCACACTCATATCTATATTCCCCCTCCAAAAAAAAACAAGCAGCAATTCTCCTATCTTATTTTTTATGTTTAAAAGTGCTCAGGAAAGAAAGGGCAACGTTGTTTCCCAAAAAGGTACACAACAAGCTTCAACAGTAGCCGTCATCACTGCATCTCATCCTTTCTCTCGAGTGACCATCTTTAGCAGTGAGAGGACTGTGCCCATTCATTAGATAGTCATAACTTTTGGTCACTGTCTCCCTGGGCCAGATTCAGATTAGTGACCTGGGTTGCTGTGTAGAGTTGATCGGATTTTTTTTTTTAAACAAAAAAAGTTTCCATGTTTTTCAACTGGCTCTGGTAGTGAGGCAGGCAGAATTTCTCCAGGAGCAGCAGGCAGGCTTCCAGCCCAGTGCTCTGAGAACTTCCAGGTGGCAATGCTCCATTGGGTGGGCAGAGTACACTAATCTGCTCCTCCTATATGCTTTTCTGACTTCTTTCTGAGCCACTGTACAACAAGGGAAATATCTCCCTACATCCTCCCTCCCTTCACATCCCGATCAACAGCAGTGACATAATGCCCATCTGTTTGCAACTCCACCAAAGATACAAAGATATTATGTCAGTGCTTCATTTATTTTCAAGGGGCTTCCTGAGCTATCCATATGAGCACCCCTCCTTTTCTGGCATTTCAAAGCCACCTCGACTGTTATCTCTTTGGACCATAAAGGGAAAGCAGTTTAAAAGGCAGCATAGCTGGCCCTAGTAGATAGTGCATGAGACTGGGAGTCCGGAGACATGTATTCTATTTCTGGCTTTGCCACTGAACTGCTGTGTGATCTTGGGCATGTGACTTTACCTCTCTGTGCCACAGTTTCCCCTCTGACTGACCGGTCTATTGAGACGGTAAGCTCATCAGGGCAGGGTCGCTTTCTCACAACGTGTATATATAGTGCCTAGCACAATGGAGCCGTGATCTCAATTGAGGTCTCTAGGTGCTACATCAAAACAAATTAATAACTGTTAGACTTTTTTTCTGAGTTTGGTGCTTCACAAAATGAACTTTTCTATCACTACTTTGATGGCACCTATTTATTTCAAAGTGATCCTTTTTTAAAACACACTGTTGTCTTCTGAGCCTCGACCACTTTCCGCTTAAGCGGGACTTTGGATTGACCAAGGCTCTTTTTTTCCCTCTGAGACTGGCTTTGTGCTGACTTTCCTTTTTTGTGAGATTTCTCAACCCCATCCTTTCCCCCATCTGTTAAAATAAGCTCTTTCCCACAGCTGCACATCTCCTTGGCTAGGTAATTAGGCACCAGGATGAAGACATATTCAATGGGGTCAATAAGGTATTCTCAGTGTGAGGGGAAGGGAGGGAGGATTTAAATCTTGGTGAAGCTGCTAATTTGTATTCAGTTTTCAAAACTCTAAATGCACCAGGTCAGTAAGTTACATTAGCGAAAGAAACCATAAGATATTAAGCAAGGAATTACTTCCTTTTTTATCACTGAATAACACAAAATGAGCAAGGTATTCAGTTATCAGCTTCCCAACTGGTAATAGGACTATTATGCAGAACTGCGAGAAGAGCATTTACATAGCTGTTGAACAAGTACTGCCACCTATTTGTGAATAATGTACAAGCTCAGTCCTCTTATGGGTCTATCTACAACCTTAATTTCCGATCAGAAGCTTGCTATTTCAATTTACAACCCACCAAAATGTGCTTTTGACAGCCTCAGAACCAAAAATCTTTTGCCAAATAATAGACTGGAATGTATTTACAGGACGGTTTACTCAGATTACACTGGGGGAAAGGGGTTTAACACACACACAGAGGGCTTGTTTTCACTACCAGGGAGATTGATGCTGCTGCAATCAATGTAGCAGGTGTCGAATTAGCAGGTCCAGTGAAGACCCGCTAAATCAACGGCAGAGTGCTCTCGGGTTGACCCCAGTACTCCAGCTCTCCGAGAAAATTAAGGTAAGTCGACCGGAGAGCATCTTCCGTCGACGCAATGCAGTGAAGACACCCGGATAAGTCGACCTAAACTACGTCAACTCCAGCTATGTTATTCACTTAGCTGGAGTAGCGTAACTTAGGTCAACTTACCCCGGTAGTGAAGATAAGCCCAGAGTTCAGAATCTCAGCCAAACATGTATTTTAGGTTCAAGATGTGTGTCAAATGAATACAATTCTAGTAATTTAATCAGCTATTTAATCACATAACATAAGTTTAATCTCTTTGTGAAAGGCATACACACTGATTAACAATAATATAAAATTATTATGTTAAAGTAATAAATGTGACCTCCCTTGTTATATCGATAAGATATTTCTGGCTTTTTTAAACTTTGTGACATAACTATTACCATAGGACAAATATGAAATGAAAAGCTGATTGACAAATTTTCATTGGAGATGTATTTGAAATGCTCCAGCTTTTGTGATTTTACAGATATTCCATGTCAGATTTTAGTTATACATATTCACTACCTTTTAAAAATGAATATTTTATGACAATTTTTCAAGAGACAAGATAATCCTTGTAGATTTTTAAAAATTGTAAATACAATTCATATTTTGCTAAAAATTCCTATATTTAAAAAGAAAATACTGCCCTTTTGTGAGCATGCTCGGCTGGGCTTCCACTGACTTTTGAAGACGTTTGTATATATAACCCCAGGAGAGTTGCATGGGTGTAAGTGAGGACATAATTTGTAAATAAATACACAAGTTATAGAGAGAATGTGATTTGTATATCAGTTGTAGAACTGAGGAATGTTAATAACCATCTGATCCTACATGGAACCACTTGACTTCAATGATATTACTTGTATGAATGAGGAATAGTAAAGAAGAGTAAAATACTTCACTGAGTAAAAATTTCAGGACTGAGCCCATATTTATTTGTGTGTTTTTTTTTTTTTTTTAATCAGAATTATTTGTAAACTCTGGGAAGGATTCTGAGCTAGTGTAATTTATCATAGCTCTATTGTCTTAATGGATCAATGACAATTTATACCAGCTGAATATCTGCCCCATTATCTCAATAATCCTCGCAACAGCCCAGTGAGGTCAGTGATTAATCGTGATTTCCATTGCTCAGATGGAGAAACTGAGGCATAGAGGTTAAGGCAAACATTTTTATATGCTTATTCTAATTTGATGTACCCAACGGAGATTCCAAAATTAGTGGATGCCTCTGAAAATGTGACTTTCAGCAATTTGCCCAATGCCAGAGTCAGATCTGAAAACAGAATTCTGGACATCCTAGTTTCAAAACCTGGCCTTGATTCAGGAAAGTCTTTCAACATCTGGTTAATCCATCCCATTTCAGGACAGCTCTTGAATACAAGCTTAAAATGAAGCATGTGGTTAAGAGCTGTACCTGAATGAGGGCCCCAAGGTTTAAACCACAGCTCAAATACTTCATCATACCTCTCTTTCTCTCCCACTGAATGCAAGACACATATTGGAATATCACTAATACCTTGCTTTCTTGACACACATTGAAAACATCCTGTGCAGAAATATGAATTACCCATGTCACTGAATGTTTGGTCTGATAGGATTATTTTAATATTATTGTAACTGAGTTACTGTGCTGGCTGGGTCTGTGTGTGATCCACAGGCAGCCCCTAAAGGAAGAACCCTGCTGTGTCTCAGGCAGTAACTCAGAGAGAGAGCATTGGTCTACACTACAGAGTTAAGCTGCCCTGTGTCAACCTACATTGACATAACTATAAAAGTGCCTACATTAAAATTTCATTCCCGTGATGTAACTCACCCACTATGTCAATGTAGTTAGGTCAAAGTAGTGTCAGTGTAGACACTGTGTTGCTTACATCGACTGTTGCTGGCTTTCAGAAGCCATCCCACAATGCTCCACTTTGACAGTTCAGTCGGTGCAAAAGCTCCTGGTGAAGGTGCCGACACAAGGAGCAAAGTGTAGACATGTGCAAGCGATTGAACTACTGCAGTGGCTGTATGCGGACTTAAGTTAGGTTGACTTAATTTTATAGTGTAGACACGCGGAGTATGGATTTCCTGCTTCTGGGGGAAGGGAAAACTACACCAACAACGGGAAAGGAGGAGCCTCTGTGCCCTCTTCCAGTAATAGGTAGATATGATTCTGTTGTTAAACCGAGTTCATTCCAGGGTCATTATTCTAGGACCTCCACGTGGCTGTGCTAACCCACCAGTAAGACGATCATCATGTGACATAACATTATCATTTATTTTACTAGCTCTTAATATGTGTTGCTTTTCACATATACAACTTATTTCAACTTTGTACTTTATCCTTTCTGTGACAGAAATAAACTAAAGTATAAAACTCTGGGATATGACAAGAAGCACTAACAACATAAATATCTTGGTAAAAATCAGCTGCTTGCATTCAGACTGAAAATAAAAAACAGACTTTTTTTTCATACAAGCTGTAAAAAATGTCTCAAAGTACTTCACATCTGCTAATACAATCCCCACAGAGATAATCTAGTAGCTGGAGAATCATTATAATAATTTCCAACATCCCAAGATAGTTCAGTTTGGCAGTGGCACTCTTATTTTTTCATGGACTGAATTCAAGTTGATGGAGTCAGTCATGCTACGAATAAGGACCGCAATAAGGAAACCTGCACATGTGTCAGTCAAAGATGTGATTTTTCTGTGGCATTTGGATCAATGCATTGGTTTCTGCTTGATTTGGGTAATAGGAAATATTTCCATATCACTTTCATGAACAGTGCTATAAAAATAAGAAGAAAGGTCACTTCTTTCCCCCTTTCTTCCAGCAACAAAGATGGGATAATGCATTTCTTGCCTTTAACACTGGATAAAATAAATTTTTTTAAAAAAAGTTGTTTACCCCAAAATAGAGACCACGAAGATGGCCATCTTGAAAGTAACTTTCCTATTTAAAACTAAAACCTTGAGTTCAAATGTTCCATTGCACATGCCCAGAGCACCATTTTGTAAGATTCATAGATTCATAGATTCTAGGACTGGAAGGGACCTCAAGAGGTCATCGAGTCCAGTCCCCTGCCCGCATGGCAGGACTAAATACTGTCTAGACCATCCCTGATAGACATTTATCTAACCTACTCTTAAATAATTTGTTAGTCTCTAAGGTGCCACAAGTACTCCTGTTATTTTTGCGGATACAGACTAACACGGCTGCTACTCTGAATCCAGAGATGGAGATTCCACAACCTCCCTAGGCAATTTATTCCAGTGTTTAACCACCCTGACAGTTAGGAACTTTTTCCTAATGTCCAACCTAGACCTCCCTTGCTGCAGTTTAAGCCCATTGCTTCTTGTTCTATCCTTAGAGGCTAAGGTGAACAAGTTTTCTCCCTCCTCCTTATGACACCCTTTTAGATACCTGAAAACTGCTATCATGTCCCCTCTCAGTCTTCTCTTTTCCAAACTAAACAAACCCAATTCTTTCAGCCTTCCTTCATAGGTCATGTTCTCAAGACTTTTAATCATTCTTGTTGCTCTTCTCTGGACCCTCTCCAATTTCTCCACATCCTTCTTGAAATGCGGTGCCCAGAACTGGACACAATACTCCAGCTGAGGCCTAACCAGAGCAGAGTAGAGCGGAAGAATGACTTCTCGTGTCTTGCTCACAACACATCTGTTAATACATCCCAGAATCATGTTTGCTTTTTTTGCAACAGCATCACACTGTTGACTCATATTTAGCTTGTGGTCCACTATAACCCCTTATATAACTGCCGTACTCCTTCCTAGACAGTCTCTTCCCATTCTGTATATGTGAAACTGATTTTTTCTTCCTAAGTGGAGCACTTTGCACTTGTCTTTGTTAAACTTCATCCTGTTTAACGCAGACCATTTCTCCAATTTGTCCAGATCATTTTGAATTTTGACCCTGTCCTCCAAAGCAGTTGCAATCCCTCCCAGTTTGGTATCATCCGCAAACTTAATAAGCGTACTTTCTATGCCAATATCTAAGTCGTTAATGAAGATATTGAACAGAGCCGGTCCCAAAACAGACCCCTGCAGAACCCCACTCGTTATGCCTTTCCAGCAGGATTGGGAACCATTAATAACAACTCTCTGAGTACGGTTATCCAGCCAGTTATGCACCCACCTTATAGTAGCCCCATCTAAATTGTATTTGACTAGTTTATCGATAAGAATATCATGCGAGACCGTATCAAATGCCTTACTAAAGTCTAGGTATACCACATCCACAGCTTCTCCCTTATCCATAAGACTCGTTATCCTATCGAAGAAAGCTATCAGATTGGTTTGACACGATTTGTTCTTTATAAATCCATGCTGGCTGTTCCCTATCACCTTACCACCTTCCAAGTGTTTGCAGATGATTTCCTTAATTACTTGCTCCATTATCTTCCCTGGCACAGAAGTTAAACTAACTGGTCTGTAGTTTCCTGGGTTGTTTTTATTCCCCTTTTTATAGATGGGCACTATATTTGCCCTTTTCCAGTCTTCTGGAATCTCTCCCGTCTCCCATGATTTTCCAAAGATAATAGCTAGAGGCTCAGATACCTCCTCTATTAGCTCCTTGAGTATTCTAGGATGCATTTCATCAGGCCCTGGTGACTTGCAGGCATCTAACTTTTCTAAGTGATTTTTAACTTGTTCTTTTTTTATTTTATCTGCTAAACCTACCCCCTTCCCATTAGCATTCACTAGGTTAGGCATTCCTTCAGACTTCTCGGTGAAGACCGAAACAAAGAAGTCATTAAGCATCTCTGCCATTTCCAAGTTTCCTGTTACTGTTTCTCCCTCTTCACTAAGCAGTGGGCCTACCCTGTCTTTGGTCTTCCTCTTGCTTCTAATGTATTGATAAAAAGTCTTCTTGTTTCCCTTTATTCCTGTAGCTAGTTTGAGTTCATTTTGTGCCTTTGCCTTTCTAATCTTGCCCCTGCAGTCCTGTGTTGTTTGCCTATATTCATCCTTTGTAATCTGTCCTAGTTTCCATTTTTTATATGACTCCTTTTTATTTTTTAGATCATGCAAGATCTCGTGGTTAAGCCAAGGTGGTCTTTTGCCACATTTTCTATCTTTCCTAACCAGCGGAATAGCTTGCTTTTGGGCCCTTAATAGTGTCCCTTTGAAAAACTGCCAACTCTCCTCAGTTGTTTTTCCCCTCAGTCTTGATTCCCATGGGACCTTACCTATCAGCTCTCTGAGCTTACCAAAATCCGCCTTCCTGAAATCCATTGTCTCTATTTTGCTGTTCTCCCTTCTACCCTTCCTTAGAATTGCAAACTCTATGATTTCATGATCACTTTCACCCAAGCTGCCTTCTACTTTCAAATTCTCAACGAGTTCCTCCCTATTTGTTAAAAATCAAGTCTAGAACAGCTTCCCCCCTAGTAGCTTTTTCAACCTTCTGAAATAAAAAGTTGTCTGCAATGCAGTCCAAGAATTTGTTGGATAGTCTGTGCCCTGCTGTGTTATTTTCCCAACATATATCTGGATAGTTGAAGTCCCCCATCACCACCAAATCTTGGGCTTTGGATGATTTTGTTAGTTGTTTAAAAAAAGCCTCATCCACCTCTTCCACCTGGTTAGGTGGCCTGTAGTAGACTCCTAGCATGACATCACCCTTGTTTTTTACCCCTTTTAGCCTAACCCAGAGACTCTCAACACTTCCATCTCCTATGTCCATCTCTACCTCAGTCCAAGTGTTTACATTTTTAATATATAAGGCAACACTTCCTCCCTTTTCCCCCTGTCTATCCTTCCTGAGCAAGCTGTATCCATCCACACCAACATTCCAATCATGTGTATTATCCCACCAAGTTTCAGTGATGCCAACAATGTCATAGTTGTATTTATTTATTGGCACTTCCAGTTCTTCCTGCTTATTACCCATACTTCTCGCATTTGTATATAGGCATCTAAGATACTGGTTTGATCTTTCCTCCCAGTTTTGTCCTGACCCTCCTTTCTCTCTGCCAATATAGCCCACACTCCCTCTCGTTTCCGACCCATCTCCCAGGTCTCCATGTTCCCCACTTACCTGCGGGCTTTGCTCACCTGTCCCCGTCGAACCTAGTTTAAAGCCCTCCTCACTAGGTTAGCCAGTCTGTGTCCAAATAGGGTCTTTCCCCTCCTCGAAAGGTGAACGCCATCTCTGCCTAGCAGTCCTTCCTCAAATAGCATCCCGTGGTCTAGGAAGCCAAAGCCCTCCTGGCGACACCATCTTTGCAGCCAGGCATTCACCTCCATGATGCATCTGTCTCTGCCCAGGCCCCTACCTTTGACCGGAAGAATCGAAGAGAATACCACCTGCGCTCCAAACTCCTTCACCCGTACTCCCAGAGCCCTGTAGTCACTCTTGATCCGCTCAGTGTCACACCACGCAGTATCATTTGTGCCCACATGGATGAGTAGCATGGGGTAGTAGTCAGAGGGCTGGATAATCCTCGACAATGCCTCCGTAACGTCTCGGATACGGGCTCCCGGCAGGCAGCATACCTCCCGAGATGAAATGTCAGGGCGACAGATGGGCGCCTCCGTCCCCCTCAGCAGAGAGTCTCCGACCACCACTACCCTACGTTTCCTATTCGCAGTGGTGGCAGCAGACCTCCCAGCCTTAGGGGTACGAGGCTTCTCCTCCTTTACTGTAGGGGGTGATGCCTTCTTTCCTGTATCAAGAAGAGATAATTTATAATAATCTCATTATTATAAAATGCTTTCCCGTTACCCATTATCTATCTAGCTTCATTTTTGTCCCTTTAATGCCTCTCCTCCTATCTGAGCCCTATCTTGCAAGCCCACCATGTATATAACTTGCATACATTTCAAGAGAACTTCTGTATGCACATGTTTTATATGTACAAGCCCACTGTCATCTGTGGTATCTATTCACCTTGTGTGTCTGTGATTTATAATGTATGCCAATAGTATTTAATACACATTTCCTACTACAATTTCTGTGCCAAGATGTGAAGTAAACAAATATTGTATCACAGAACATGGATATTCAGTCTACATTGTGCTTTAAGTAGGTAAAAATCTAAAAATTATTTCAGAATCCCATAATTACCACCATTAGTCTCAACAAAGACTGGACCACAAGCCCAACAACACAGCAGAATAAAAAGCATAAATACCAAAACGTCACTTATTGATTGTTGTTTTAAGTGCATTGTTTCCATATTATGAAACTCTAAATTACTTTTAGTTTCCTGTACTTTATGTAATCCATGTTTGACAAACATAATGAACATATTATGTAAAATGATTATTGTACACAATCAGGGCAGCATTTGGTCCTCATCAAAGGCAAATCACATCCCCAATTTGGTTTGAAAAGATATTTTTCAATTATTCATGCAAAAAATGTTTGTGTTAAATTAGTGCATGTTGTGGTGAATCTGATAATGAAGATACAGTTGAGAAAAAATGGAGAAAATTTTGTTGTAGGTTGAACATAAAAAAGCAAAACTTTAGCCCAGAGAGATTTTTTATCTCAAATTTATGTGTTTGAAAATATGAAGTTATAAAATGATAGTGCTATCTCTCAAGCTTATCTATAGCAGTGTTACTGTGCCAAAATAGTGCCTGTTCATTTTTACACAGCATAATAATCACAGAAATATATGTAAAGTAAAGTAAAATACTGAACCACTGCAAATGGATGCAGCTCAGAAGCTTGTATCACTCAACAGTCTTCTTGGATCTCTCTCCATTTTTCTATCTATGCATGTTTTTATAAGTGTTGATTACCAGAGTGCAGTGGTTCCCAAACTTGTTCCACCGCTTGTGCAGGGAAAGCCCCTGCCGGGCTGGGTCGGTTTGTTTACCTGCTGCGTCCGCAGGTTCAGGCGATCACGGCTCCCAGTGGCCGTGGTTCGCTGCTCCAGGCCAATGGGAGCTGCTGGAAGTGGCGCGGGCCGAGGGACATACTTTAATGCAGACATTAAAGGAGCAGAATAGTAGAAAGTGTTCTGTAGTTTCCTCCAATCCTCCAATCCCCAGGCTTCCTGGCGACAGCCTTTATCTACTCTGTGCTTCCCTTGTAGGTTAACTCTGATGTAAAGTTTACCATAAATTTGCACCACTGTATACCCTGTAATTAAGGGGAAAACTATTATGCCCAAGGTACAACAGTGCCCCACAGAGATAATCTTTTGGACAATTCAAAACGGCTAAATGGTGTTTTGAAAAATATTCCTTAAAGCCCCTCTGATACAGCACTATCCTAAACGGTAAGCCAATGTGCTAGAATGCTATTACCTGAATTTGTCCATGGGAGATACAGCCTGCTGTGGCAAGAAAAAAATACCATTTTAGGGTCTGCATCATATTTTTTTCCACTAGTTAGTCCTTTTCTTTCTCTGTAACATTTCCCAGCTATACTGGAAAATAAGTGGCCATCTCCTACCCTCAGCTGCATGAACCCTATGAAAAATAAATACACCTTCAAGAAAGCTTCAGGGCATAATGTCTCCAAATCCCCTTCTCTAGGTTAAATTTATTGCCCCAGAGCCTCTGAAAAAATAATCCTGTCAATTTGACCAACAATTTTCCAGGAGGAGGACATACATTTGCCGCATAAATGCAAAGAAATAATAGGAATGTTTTAATTAACACCAACCTTTCTGCCAGCGACAGGGTCTATCTCTTCCACCTCAACACCATCTTCTGCTTCAATTTAGCTACCGAATCATCACTGAAGGTTAGTCCCAAACAATCTATAACCCCAGGATGGCTTGTCACAATATGTGACTCCTCTGGAAGAAGAAAAGAGCACCATGAAATCCTCACCCACAAAACCTTGTTCTTCTTCATGTTAATCACTGCTCTAGTTGAAGCAGAATAATTGTTTAAGGTATCAAAAAATACATTCCTATTTTCCTGTACTGTCCACCAGCACTGTGAAATCACCTACGTGGGTGACAACTTTCATTGACAGAGTGGAGTTTCTCTTTCCTCTACTCTGCCCATTTAAAATCCGAAATCTCCTGTTATCAAACACAGCCCACAGTAAAAGGTCCAAAGAAAAACAATTTACTCAATGGACAATCTTGCCTTAATCCCCTCTAGCCATTTACAGAAGGGATGCAGGATCCATAGCCAGGTAATAAACTGTGAGGGAATACCATATTGAGACAACCTTAAGTAAGGCATGTTTACTCTATCACAAGTGTGGACCTGATGTAAGGCCAAATCTAACCTTCCCGTTCAACCCATCCCCCATTTTCAAATACTTCCTGCAAATTACACAAAATGTCTGCCACTGTGTGCCATTGAGCTGCATTAGACTGACTGGGATGCAATACTTTATTTTTCCCCAATCGCTTGGCTAGAATGGAAGCCAACATTTTGTGGTTCATGTTTAAAAGGGCTACAGCAACCAATTCCTGATATCTTCCAAATCCCCATTTTTGCAAATAAATAAATAAATAAAAAGTCCTTCATAAAAGGAAGATCCCAGTGTGCCTCTAGTAAAGGCATCGCTGAAAGCACAGGAGAGCACGTCTGATAAAATTCTACTATCAAATTGTCTAACCCCGGGGAAGTTCCCTGCTTCAGTGACAAGATTGTTGCACAAACCTCTATTGGCTTTATAAATAAGTCCTGTTCCTTATCTGCCAATGTTGGTTCCCCTGCAATACTATTCAAAAACTGTTGCTGCTGGAAAGCAGGAATGGTTTGTCCCTGAACGAGCTCACTAAAATATTCCTGAACTATTGAGCCAGCAGGGTCCCTGTGTACCTGCCCAGTGCCAGGATGCTTTAACGAATGTTCTGAAAAGGAACATAAAGAGGTCACCAGGCTTCACTTGTTCAATTCCCACCATTCCATCTGGGATTCATAAATTTCCCAAACTATTTCTCATTCCATAAAGATGCCTTCCACCTTTCTAATTGCAACTGAATTATTGAGTAAACAAGTATTTAGTTTCCAATAACCCCAGCCAAAATTCACTCTCATACTACCCAAGTTCAGCTCAGACCAATCAGTGGTCAGAAAATTCTACCGGCAGCACTAAGCATCTTCAAATATTGAAGTAGTTTTCACATACACCCTGTCTAATCAACTACCCAATTGCCCTCTAAAAATATAACTCCTCCTTTCTTAAACAAGGTTGCCCCCAAAACATCCTCTATCCATAGGGCATCACTGCTTATAAGTAATTTTCATCAGTTTGTAACTCTTTAGGTTGCTTTGCTCTTTCGGTCACTGCAGCTAAATCCAAGGTCCAAAGAGCCCCTTTTATACTTCTAGGCTAGGCTAATGAATTGTAATAATCCCCTATTATTACTTTGTGCAGCTCACCACCCTTCCATAGTTTAGATAATTTAGACAGAGCTATTTTGTAGAAATATGAGCCTAGGACATGACTACACTACGAAATTAGGTCAATTTTATAGAAGTCAATCTTTAGTAACTGATTTGATACAGTCAATTGTGCATGTCCCCACTAAGCGCTTTAGGACAGCGGAGTGCGTCCTCAATACTGTGGCTAGTATCGACTCACAGAGTGGTGCACTGTGGGTAGCTATACCACAGTCCTCGCTGCCCATTGGAATTCAGGATTAAGCTCCCAATGCCTGATGGGGCAAAAACATTGTCGTGGGTGGTTTTCGGTACATGTCGTCAGTCTCCCCTCCCTCCCTCCCTCCCTGAAAGCAACAGCAAACAATCATTTCATGCCTTTTTCCCTGGGTTATCCATGCAGATGCCATAGCACGGCAAGCATGGAGCATGTTCAGCTGCACACTGCTTTTGTGAGCATTGCAAACACCTCGCGCATTATCCTGCAGTATGTGCAGAGCCTAGCTAGGAGCCGCCAGCACTGAAGATTGTGAGGAGGACATGGACACAGACATTCCTGAAAGCGCGGGATGTGGCAATTGGGATATTATTGTGGCATTGGGGCATGTTAATACAGTGGAACGCCAATTCTGGGCCCGGCAAACAAGCACAGACTGGTGGCACCGCATAGTGTTGGAGGTATGGGATGATTCCCAGTAGCTGCAAAACTTTCACATGTGTAAGGCCACTTTCATGGAACTTTGTGAGTTGCTTTCCCCCACCCTGAAGCACAGGAATACCAAGATGCGACCTGCCCTGACAGTTGAGAAGCGAGTGGTGATAGCCCTGTGGAAGCTTGCAAGGCCTGACTGCTACCGGTCAGTCAGGAATCAATTTGGAGTGGGCAAATCTACCGTGGGGTCTGCTGTGATCCAAGTAGCCAGGGCAATCAATACCCTTCTGCTAACAAGGGTAGTGTCTCTGGGAAATGTGCACGTTGTAGTGGATGGCTTTGCTGCAATGGGGTTCCCTAACTGTGGTGGGGCGATAGACAGAACGCATATCCCTATGTTGGCACCCAACCACCTTGCCAAAGGGTACATAAACCGCAAGGGGTACTTCTCAATGGTGTTGCACTGGTGGATCACAAGGGCCATTTCACCAACATCAACGTGGGATGGTCGGGAAAGGTGCATGACGCTCGAATCTTTTGGAACTCCGGGCTGTTCAAAAAGCTGCAAGAAGGGACTTTCTTCCCAGACCGGAAAATTACCATTGGGGATGTTGAAATGCCAATAGTTATCCTTGAGGACCCAGCCTACCCCTTGCTCCCATGCTCATGAAACCGTACATAGGCAGCCTGGACAGCAGTAAGAAGCAGTTCAATTATAGGCTGAGCAAGTGCAGAATGGTGATAGAATGTGCCTTTGGACATTTAAAAGGGCGCTGGTGCAGTTTGTTGAGTAGGTTAGACCTCAGCGAAAGCAATATTCCTATTGTTACTGCTGCTTGCTGTGTGCTCCATAATATCTGTGAGAGTAAGGGGGAGACATTTATGGCAGGGTGGGAGGTTAAGGCAGATTGCCTGGTGGCCAATTTTGAACAGTCAGACACCAGGGCAATTAGAAGAGCACACCAAGGCGCGCTGTGCATTAGATTGGCTTTGAAAAACAGTTTCATGACTGACCAGGCTATGGTGTGACCGTTGTGTGTGTTTGTCCTTGATGCAAAGCCGACCCCTTTGGTGAATGTACTTCCCTGTAAGCCAATCCCCCTCCCCTCTTTGACCACAGCCGACAAAGGAAATAAAGTCCCTATTGTTCTGAATCCATTCATTCTTTATTTATTTATTAAAAAATCTTGAAATCTCTGACAACGCTAACTAGTAAAAGGAAGCCCGGGTGTATGAAGGGTTTGATAACAGGGTGGGGTGGGAGAGGAGGGAAGGACAAAGCCACATGGCTTATTGTAGCCACACTACAAATCAAAGCTGTTTGAATGGCAACCTTCTGTTGCTTGGGCCATTCCCTGGAGTTGAGTGGCAGGGTGCCCGGAGCCTCCCCCTGCGTGTTCTTGGGCGTCTTGGTGAGGAGGATATGGAACTTGGTTAGGAGGGCAGGAGGTTATACAATGGCTGAAGCGGCGGTCTGTAGTCTAGTTGCCTTTCCTGCAGCTCCACCAGATGCCTCATCATGTTGGTTTGCTCCCCCATTAGCCTCAGCATCTCCTCCTGCGTGTTCCGATCATGCTCACTGTATTCTTTCCTGGCCTTTGCCACCGAATGCCTCCATGCATTCAGCTGTGCCCTATCAGTGCCGGAGGATTGCATGAGCTCTGAAAATATGTCATTGCGAGTATGTTTTTTTTGCCTTGTCATGTGCGATAATTCAGGGACAGAGTTAATGCGGGGAACATAGAAACATTTACTGCTGCAGGGGGGAAAAAAGGGAGAGTAGACTTTAAAGAAGATACATTTCTGAGAACAAAAGGGAGACTCTTTCACAGTGAATCAAGCAATTTACAGCAGAGAGCACATGTGTTTTAGGTACAAGGTCGCATTTTGTCTTTTACATTGAGCGCCTGTTGATATGGTGACACATCACACACGGCTGGGCAACAGAATTCAGTTTGCAGGTAGCCATGGTAAGCCAAAGGGTACGTGGGGTTGGCTTCTTCCGTGTTCATAACATGTGGGAATGGTTTCAAACTGCAGCGCCCTCCTTTCCCATAGCAACTAATGCCGATTGTGTTTGCCGTTTAAAAGGAGGGGCTGCGGTTTTGGGGTGGATGTGAAGCACACCCATCCCTCGCCCCCAGCATGGCTATTCTCCGGGATGATCTCTTTTAGCCAAGTGCAAACAGCCCAGCATGCCCGATATCTAATGTGTCGGGGATCACCAAACAGAGTGGATTACTGTTCCCTTACAAAACTTCCCCTATTTCAACCAGGTGACCATGAATGATATCACTCTCCTGAGGCTGACACAGAAAGATAAAGACCAAATGTTGCATGAATGCGACCAAAACCCAGGACCATTCGCTGCCATGCTTTGTGCTGCAATGATTCCAGACCACTTGCTACTGGCTTGGCGTGGTAAAGGGTCCTACCGTGGAGGACGAAATAAGGCAGCCCTCCCCAGAAACCTTCTGCAAAGGCTTTCAGAGTACCTCCAGGAGAGCTTCATGGAGATGTCCCTGGAGGATTCCCGCTCCACCCGCAGACATGTAAACAGACTTTTTCAATTGCTCAGGGCAAATCAAACATTAAACACAATTGCTTTTAACCCCTGTAGTGTCATTACAAATGTGTACTCACCAGAGGTGCCTTCTCCGCCTTCAGGATCCGGGAACAATAGGCCCTGGGAGGGTATTGCCTCTAGGGTGAGGAAAAGGTCCTGGCTGCCGGGGAGAACAGATTCTCTGCTTGCCTGCTGTGCATTCTCCTCCTCCTCTTCCTCATCCACAAAATCCTCATCCGTGTTGCATGAGGCTGCCACCTTGCAGGTGTCCATGGAGAGTGTTGGGGTACTGGTAGGGTCCCCCCCTAGAATGGTGTGCAGCTGATCATAGAAGCGGCATGTCTGGGGCTCTGACCCGGAGCGACCATTTGCCTCCTTTGTCTTTTGGTAGGCTTGCCTGAGCTCCTTAATTTTAACACGGCACTGCTGTGCATCCCTGGTGTAGCCTCTCTCCACCATGCCCTGTGCGATTATGGCATATATATGAGCATATCTTCTGCTGGATCGGAGTTCTGCCTGCACAGATTCTTCTTCCCATACAGCAATCAGATCCAGTGTCTCCTGTTTGCTCCATTCTGGAGCTCGTTTGCGATTCTGGGACTGCATGGTCACCTGTTCCACTGAGGTCGCCACGCTGACCAAAGAAGAAATGAAATTCCAAAGTTCCCGGTGCTTTTCCTGTGTACCTGGCTAGTGTATCAGAGTTGAAAGTGCTGTCAAGAGCGGTCACATTGGAGCACTCTGGGTTAGCTCCCAGAGGCCAATACCATTGAATTGCACCGTGCTGCATCTACACTACCCCAAATTCGACTCAAGAAGGTCTATTTTAGCATTACTCCCCTCGTCGAGGAGGAGTATAGCAGTCAATTTTAAGAGCCTTTTAGGTTGGCAGAACAGGGTTGGTTGTGTAGACACATTCACTATAAAATCAACCTAACGTGGCTAAATTCGACCTAACCTCATAGTGTAGACCAGGCCTAAGTCAATACTGAAATCTTTTTATAGAATCATTGCATTCAGCCAGATTGAAATTTGCATAAGTATGTTTGATCTAGCAGTTTCATTTACAGTTCTTCACTTCTTCTCCTGAACTGGTTGTATCATGATGTGTTGTGCTGTTAAACCTTTGCAAACATTCCCCCCAATAGTGGATGAATTTCTGTTGTCTTGTTACGTACAAGCCTGATCCTACTCAGGGTCCAATCCAAAGTCTATTGAAGAGAATGGGAGTCTTTCCATTGACTTCAATGGGCTTTGGATCAGGCCCACTTCAGTGTATAGGAATAGGGTAGTATCTCCTCTAAATAATTTGTGAGCCTTCTAATGGTGCTCACTGTGTTCTGTGGTTGAGAAGCAACCAGAAATCAGAGGAGCATGATGTGTGTAGATAGGCCCGGCACGTTTGTGTATAATTAGTAAACACAGTTATTTGGGTACCAATTGTGCCTCTGTTATTTCTTCATATTGTTGTTGTTGTGTAAAGAGCAAAAGACAGAACACTCAGACAATTTTGTCTGGTTAAAGACATCAGGATCTGGCTTTGGGATCCTTCAGGATGAAATCTCTATGTAAATGTGAGATATAACTAGCTTGTAAAAAAGCTCTTTGGCTCCTGTTTAGATATAATTAATTTCAATTTAGATTATCTTTTGCAAATAATAAGATTAGTTAAACTGTTCATCTAAGCATCTGTATACAGTTCCCAGCAGTCAGCTTCTTTCACACTGTGTAAATTTGCCAAGCAGAAATCTGTATTCCTGATGCCAGGGAAGCACATACTAGTTTTACATTCAACTGGGTTTCAGTTTGGGATTTTCTTAATAAATATATTTCCTCCACAAATAAAGTGTAGGTTAAGACTAAAATCCTGTCTTCAAACATGAACTAAGGTCTTCTGAATAATGCAATTCATTTTATTTGCTGATAGAGAAGGAAACTTTTTTTATAATTCTGGAAGTGTCACAATTGATACCAATTTGAAAACGGACACTTCTTTCAGCCATACAATCCAAATCAACATACATTTATTAAATAAATAGAAGTCCCAGTCATAGACAAGAACCCCACTGTGCTAGGCACTGTACACATACTAAGCCAAAAAGCCGTCCCCGCCACAAAGATTTATACAATTTATGTATCAGATAAGAGACAGTGGATGGTTAGCACAAGGAAACAATAAGCCTATTGGTGGGCTATAGACACTGCAGGGCAAAAGTCTCTGGAATAATTTTGTGTTTCTCTTTTGAGAAACATGCTTGCAAGAGACAGCTGCACTGCTTCAATTTACTGGATTAGTGAACAAATAACCAAAGGTGGGGTGTGTGTGTGTGTGTGGGGGTGAGCTTGACTAAAAGGCGAGTCAAACAATATAACCAGGAAGTATCAACTGTGCCTGTGCTACAACGAGCAAATTCCTGACTCTGTGACTGACTTCCCCCTTAGCCCTGCTTTCAGAGCTCTTGAACACTCTGTCTCTCATCAGCCATAGCTTCAGTAAGATAGAGGAAAAGCAAACTATGGCACCAGAGGTTGCACTGTCCTGCAACATTTTCCCTTTGTTCATGAAGAGTCATCTGAAGAAAGACTCTGAGCTGAAATAGAGACTTCCTCCATATCTTCAACAAATGCTAACAACAATGTACAATTAAACAGCATCCTATGTAGTTTGTGCATAAATAAGAATATAGGACCTTTAAGATATTATTCTCTTTCTTTGTAAAATCATCTTATGTATATTCAAAATTAAAAGTGATCAGGGTTAGTATATAAAAATATTTCATTCGCTACTGCTTGATAATGAATAATACTCAATAAATGCATATTTGGCCCAGTATAGTAACTTTTCCAAGACTGTAACATCCCAAATCATTTGTACTTGTTTATTAACGTGAGGGACCATGGAATGTTTGCTGGTCAATATGATACATATTTTGCTCCCATAATTCAGTGACTGCTTGGTTTTCTATCTAATTTATTTTTGGTTGTGTTAGGAAACAGACCTAGCAAATAGGATCATGGAGGTAGATCTCCCTTTAGTCTCCACAGTTTAAGTATCCGATCTCCAAAGTTAGCCAGTTTGAGAATAAAGCCTCTATACACATAACCCCTCCAGCATAATGGTGAGCATTCTGCAATGAGGGCTTGGTCTTGCAAGGTAATGTGTACTCTGACTTGATCCACTAAAGTATTTAAGCATGTGCTTAACTTTAAAGATGTAAGTAGTTCCATTGACTCACTGTTATGTAAAGTTATGCACATGTGCAAGTCTTTGTAGTATCAGGATCTTAAACTGGAGAAAACCAGGGCTCCCAAACATCTGGGGACCAAAATTATTGATCTCTTTAACTAGGTTCTTTTACCTCCAGTGATGTAAGTGTTTATTGAATCAATGAGCTTCTTGAAATAATTATTAGGCAATTTTGATAGTGAGGTTGGTGGTACAATTTATTACATTAATTAATAGCTGTTATTAAGATCTTTCCATCCTTCAAGATCTATTTATGTTTTTTCAAGAAGAAATACATTTATTAAAGTAAAAGGAATTACATGATTTAGGAATACAGATCCCTAATTTGCCCTAATAAAGTTTGGACAATAAATGAAACGGCCCTGCAGCCCGAGCCCCGTGAGCCCGAGTCACCTAGCATGGGCCAGCTGAGGATGTAGACATACCCATAATTTCTTGGCCATTTTACTCTTTGCAGTTGGGCTCAACCACAAATGCATAAGTCTGTCATGGTATCTCACCATACCTCTCTATTATCCTGCAATCTTAGAAGTCAAAGATTAGAAAGAAATATGAGGACATGTTACATGCGTAATGCTGTTGTGTTTTGCTGTTCTCTGATTTTCATACCCTGTATAATCTCTTGTCGATCTGATTCAGAAGGCAAAAGAGTCCAATGCATCAACAAATAAAGGTGAGAGGGGGCACATCTGTCTTATCCGTCTTTTAAGAACAAAAGGGGAAGATCATCGTTGTCCTCAGTTTTATACAAAAGCTTAATCCATCAAATAAAATGTTCTGGAAATCCTAGTCTGAGTAGTGTTTGAAATAAGTGCTTCTGTTCAACATGATCAAGAGACCTTCTTAGCATCCAACAAGATTGCTAATTGTGGTTGAACCTTCAACTGAACTGAGTGAAGTGCACTTAACATGCCATCCTCCTGACATTATGTGTTCATTGACAGCCTCCACTGAGTGCAATCTGATCCCTGTACATCTAAACACAAAGACACTATTTTAGCCATTCTTTTGAATCAGAGTTTAGATGGGAGATGGGCCTATGTCTGCTTCAAATGTTAAATAGTCTTCTTTCTTAGGGTCTCACAGTGATTTTGGCTTCATATATTGACTCAGCAATATTGACTTTATTTGTTGACAATAAAGTTAGATCATAATAAAAAACCACATTTTTCGAAAGCAAATTAATAAGGTCTCCATATAGGATTATCAAAGGATTATAAGTACTAGGTCCCCAAAATTTCAGTGGAATTTGGGCACTGAACTCTCTCAGGCTCCTTTGAAAATACCAGTCTCACTGCTTTGCTACTATTCCATGATTTAACAGACAATAAAAGTTCAACTAGCATGGTGTTTTCCTTAACAGAGCTCTCCTGGGGGACAAAGTAGCCAAACTGAGACTAGATCAAAGAGACCTCATTACAGAGTCAGGGTTTTCTTTTTTATTTTTGTTGTTCTAAGTGACATTGGTATGGATGGGATGGCAGAATTATGATCGAATACATTTGGGGCTATGCATGTGTCCACTGGGCATGTTAATTTGGGTAACACTATCTTGAGATAGTTATTTTTTCCTCTAGGAGCCATGCTGGGCCCCTATCCCTTTAATTTTCCATCTTATAGTAGAAACGGCACATCACGTGGATTGTAGTTTCCATTTCATTACCCTCATATGGTCATTCTCCCTGAGATTTTGATAATTTCCTACTGATATTTTTTAATCTAAACAGTGCTCATACAGTCTTTCAAGCTGCATGATTTTTTAAAAGATGCATTAGCTAGGAATCCTCAGGCTTTTATGCTGATCTGATGTTATGGAGGTAGCTTTTCCCTCAACACTGCCTTGTCTACATTGAACAACACAGGATAAATCATAAAGCATAAAGGATAAAGCACCACTGGGGGAATCCTACTGTACTGTATTGTACTGTACTGAATTCCCATATGGCCAGTTAAGCCAGCAGTACAACTTCTTTGTTCCAGCCCCCTTTGTTTAAGCAAACAATACAATCCCTTTGTTCTAGTGGGGCTTAATAGGGAGCCCCACAATTCTATTGCTCCTCCCTCCTGGTGACCTGTTGGCCATTTCTACGTGCAAAAATTGCATTGCTTAAACTATATCTGTATAGTTAAAATGGTATAAGCCCCCCCCCCCCCAGTTTGAACACAGTTCTACCAATAAAAATATGCATACATAGTATAGTTTATTCCTAAATTGGGGGGGGGGGAGCTATACCATTATAAGGCACTTTTATATCAGTGTAATTGCATCCACGCTAGAGGTTGTACCGGTATAATCATTTTGTTTAAAAAAAATCACACCCCTAACCAAAATATTTGTACCAGTACAAAATCTAGGTGTAGACCAGGATTTAAATACTTTTGTATAATGATGATGCTTAGGGGTAATGTAAGATAATACAGTTATTACAGTCTTACTCAGGTATTATGATGATATATTTAAAGTCTTGTGTCCACTTTCTTCCCTAGAGGATCTGCCAGTGTAGAAGCATCCTCCAGTGGTGTAGAGCTGGCATTCTGAATCCCACACTGAGTTGAGAGGGGATGTGGCCAGTCATTCCTGTGCCCTGCTGATCCTGAACTGCTGGATCAGCCTGCTAGGGCTGTTGACAGCTGATGCAATTTAGAACAGCTTTCAGGATTACCAGACCAACACAATAATACACATAATAAATAAATGACAAGCAACCACCTATGCATACCCCCTCATGAGCTGTGTTGTGCACTCAGCCATGGCCAGAGTCTTTATTATATATAGTTGCCTACTAAAGCTTGATGCCAAGAGTCAATGGTTATCAGTCATTCCACTGGTGTGTGCCAGGGGAGGGTTGGGGCATGAGGTGGTGGTAGAAGGGGGCTAGCAACTTAGTAATGTGGCTGCATTACCATCAAAGAAAAATAAAGAGAGAATCAACATAAAATGTTGGTGAACGTTAACCTCACCCTATCCAGGAAGTTGATTAATGTCCCAATTATTTGAACACAGCATGTTTGTTCTAGGGTTCTCCCTCCTGCTGCTGAATAGCTTTCATGAAGGCTTTTAGCTCTTTGGAGGAATTTAAAATCTTCCTTGTTCACTTATGAAGGATAAGGGCTGGAGACTAAAATGCAGGCTCAATATACAGCTTCTGCAGAGTCTTTTCGCAGCCATTCCATGCCCTCATTGTCTTTATTGTTTCTCTACTGAGGACTAGATGGATGGCAAAGGATGTTTCAAAGTACCCATCAGTTTCTGTTGTCTTCTGCAGAGCTGCAGAATTTGTCTTTCAGGGTATTTTAGTAGTTTGACAATAGCTCTAAGCTTTTCTAGAATATTAGAACACAAGAATGGCCATACTGGGTCAGACCAGTGGTCCATCTGGCCCAGTATCCTGTCTTCCAACACTGACCAATGCCAGGTGCTTCAGAAGGAATGAACAGAATAGGCGATCATCAAGTGATCCATCCCCTGCCATCCACTCCACACTTCTGTCAATCAAAGGCAAGAGATATTCAGAGCATCCCTGAATATCTTGGCTAATAGCCACTGATGGACCTATCCTCCATGAATTTATCTAATTATTTTTTGAACCCTGTTATAGTTTTGGCCTTCACGACATCCACTGGCAACAGGTTCCACAAGTTGACTGTGCACTGTACGAAGAAGTACCGGTACTTCCTTTTGTTTGTTTTAAACTTGCTGTCTATTAATTTCATCGGGTGACCCCTGGTTTTTATGTTATGTGAAGGAGTAAATAACACTTCCTTATTCACTTTGTCTACACCAGTCACAATTTTATAGACCTCAATCATATATCCTCTTAGTCTTCTGTTTTCCAAGCTGAAAAATCCCAGTCTTTTTAATTTCTCCTCATATGGAAGCTGTTCCATATTCTTAATCAATTTTGTTGCCCTTCTCTGTACTTTTTCCAGAGGTGGAATGCCTTCTGAAATACATTTTTGCTAGATATAGTAAATTAATTCCTTGACATTGCAGGGGCCTCTAGCATTAATGCACCTTGATCCCTCCCGGTGTCTGCCTGTGGCACACAGTAATTTAGTCTTCAGAGGACTATAATACTTTGGTCTGATTCTGGTTTCTAGGCTTGGTGAGGGATTGGATGGGTACTGTTTAGTGGCTTGTGACATCCATGAGGTCAGACTGATTATCATTTCTGGCCTTAAACTCTATGATAGTATTTCTTAAAACGAGAGACTGGAGGTTAAATCTAGAGCGCGTGACTAAATCCAGCCTGGTGTAGGTGAAGGCTGCTCCACTGCTAGGGCTGAAATTTATCATGTGTTTTTGGAGTGATATTTACATCTGGCTGCTGAAGCTACTCCACACTATGAGGTAGTTAAAAACTGTTTCTAACTAGTCTTTCAACTAAAAATAATGTTTCGAGCCTTTCCATAATTTCTTTGAAATCTTACTTTAGTGAACACAGTAATCACTCTTAGGATGCAAGATAATTATTAAGTACTGATGTTTATTTTGATGTTTTCTTTGCAATTATTAGTTTCAAATTATTGGTTCTCCTCTGTGTGCAGTACTCCGAATGAAAGGGAAGGTTCATAGAAATACCTGGGCAATAAAGCACTTGCTTAAGAGGCTGAACAGAAGTTTATTGCAACAGAATTATTGAAAGAGCTTTTGACTATAAATTTTCCTAGGGCTCTTTACCTTTCCTGGGGCAAAGATGTTCTTTCTGTTCACAGCTCTTCCAAAAATGAGTTTCTTCAGCCTTCTCTGACTGTCCAACAGTTTAACCAATAAAAGGGAAAAGTGCCCAGTCATATTGTTGTCCCGCACGTACTCTCACTCGCTCCTGTGTCTCATCCCCTCTTTTTTCTTCTTGTTCTCTCTGATTTGTACCAGCTGTCAATGGTACTTTGGAGCTATCCTGGCAGCTGATTGTGAATAGTTCTCTGTGAGTGTTTGATATTGCAGTCACTGTTAGTTGGTTGTCATTGGTGAGACATATCATGCTATCATTTCTCGTGCACCCCACAGGTTGGGAACCCCTGCTGTATATGGACCCTGCAGAGTGTACCCCGATCTATAGATTATGTATTAATTATATTGATTACTTAAGAATTCCCAGTTATCACTTTGAGGGTTTATAGGTTCTTGTCCCAAGATCAGGCCCAGTATTATTTAAATTATTATATAGTTGGGAACCCCAATGTGCACAGCTGCAACACTCATGCTATAGAAACTCTTCTATATTTACAAATAGCTTATTAATACATTTAGCACAGTCACAACAACCCAACTCAGTAAGGTAGATAGAGATACTACAGAATGTACATTGGTACATCCCTATATTCACACCATCCCTTGCAGAACAACCTGAAATGTTAGCCATCATCTTCCTCATCACTATCCCCTTCCCCCTCATCACCAGTGGCCATCATTCTGGCACCTCCCAAGGACTACATCTCCTTCTCCTACTGCCCCTAGGCTGGGATGCAACTTTTATAATATGATATGCTAACGCCACTATGTGTGATGCATATTCAGTAGGTTTTCCCCCCTTTTCCTTATTTGTATATCCTCCTTACTAATGTTGGAGTGCCCTTCTTCTTCAATAGGTTAGTATATCAAGGATTTCAACTTATTATTATATGCATCGATTCGTTATGATGGCCCTTGTGTAATTAGGTATCTGCGGATGTATCTGTTATGTACATCAATTCATTGCCATCACATTCTTATGGTTGTATCATGTACCTGAGGTCAGAAATTCTCCTTAAACAATTTATTTTCAGCTCCCCAATACTTGGGGTTTCCGTTGGGCCATTTATCTGTTCAAAGTTTATCTGTTCAGAGTTCGTAGGCCTCAAACCTTATGCTAACTTGCTGAAGCTAATGTCTAACAGCAGAGGTTCTCAACCAGGAGTACGTGTACCCCTGGGGGTATGCAGAGGTCTTCTTGGAGGTATATCAACTCATCTAGATATTTGCCTAGTTTTACAACAGGCTACATAAAAAGCACTAGCAAAGTCAGTACAAACTAAAATTTAATACAATGACTTGTTTATACTGCTCTATATATTATATACTGAAAAGTAAGTACAATATTTATATTCCAATTGATTTATTTTATAACTATATGGTAAAAATGAGAAAGTCAGCAATTTTTCAGTAACAGTGTGCTGTGACACTTTTGTATTTTTATGTCTGATTTTGTAAGCAAGTAGTTTTTAAGTGAGGTGAAACTTGGGGATATGCAAGACAAATCAGACTCCTGAAAGGGGTACAGTAGGCTGGAAAGGTTGAGAACCATTGTCTTACAGGATACAGGCCTGTAGGTTCCTTGCATGACTGCTGATTAATAAAAGCAGCTAAATATAATGAAGGCAAGGCAGTGAATATAGTAAAGGTAAGCTAGTCCTATGGGCTACAAGAGTCTGGTTGTTAGATCATAGAGCAGGGGTCGGCAACCTCTGGCATGCGGCTCACCAGGGTAAGCACCCTGGTGGGCCGGGCCAGTTTGTTTACCTGTCGTGTCCACAGGTTCGGCCGATCGCAGCTCCCACTGGCCGTGGTTTGCCGCTCCAGGCCAATGGGGGCGGTGGGAAGCCGCAGCCAGCACATCCCTCGGCCCGCGCTGCTTCCCGCCACCCCCATTGGCCTGGAGCGGTGAACCGCGGCCAGTGGGAGCTGCGATCGACCGAACCTGCGGACACGGCAGGTAAACAAACTGGCCCGGCCTGCCAGGGTGCTTACCCTGGCGAGCCGCGTGCCAGAGGTTGCCGACCCTTGTCATAGAGTATGTGACTACCACTAAGAGACTTGCCAGGTCTGCAAATTGAAATAACGTCATATGCTGTGTCACTACTATATGCATTTTGTTACTATTAGGATATTTTAAATATGATAAAGAGAATGAAGTCTTGCTTTCTTATGAGTTACTATCCTGATCTTTAGCTACTAGAAAAAGAACAATACTATAATTAGACCACTGTATTCATGACAACTTGAAGTTAAACTTTTATATTAGGAACACATACTTTAGGCTTTCTTTACATTTAGAATTTTTATACAGTTCATTGCATCAACATTGCTCAAGGTCAAGCATTCCCTGGCAATTAATGACTGGTTGCTGAAGGTGAGAATTCTGGGTCATTACAGCAAGATGAGACACGAATCAGCAAGATACTTAATCGTGTATCTAATTTAAGCATGTGTAGTCCCACTGATTACAATGGGTTTGCTCACATGTTTAAAGTTAGGCATGTGCTTAAGTACCTTGCTGAACCAGGGCCAGAGTAGTAGAGGGTGGGATGAGGGAGACAATAGCATTAATGAATATTTTAAGATATTCATGAACTGTTTGGTCTTATTGTAAACTCAAAAGAGGTTTAGCTTCTCAGATTAGTGATGTTTTGTTTTGATCTGCAAAAAAGCAACTTTATTACCTGTGATGATTAAACTGTGCATTGCATGTGCAAACAGCTTTTTTTTTTTTCCTTAAATGCCTCAATTGGTGAGGCAATGTTTCTGTGCTTTAATTAGACAGTAGAAATCTATGAGACTGCCTTCATTTGGCTTTCAGCTGTTTACTTTGTGTCAGTAAAATCCATACACTTTAAAGGAGATCTCAACTATAATTAAAAGTGTTATTGAACTAAACACAATTACCAACGTTTATCTCGTTGTGTAATGCTGCTGGCACCAAAAGCGGAATTCAGACTGGTTTTCTTTTTGGCATTCTTGTTAGGCATTTTTTTAAATGCCTTTAATTCAATTCAGGTAATGACAATCACTGCTTCCAAGGCTTGAGAAAGCTCTGCAGTCCTGAAGTTCAGATGTTCAATCTAAATGCTGAACAACATAAAACTGTAAAATTGAAGTCATGCATATTTCTTTTCTATTACATCTCAAATTGGAATTTGAGTTAGTGGATTCTTATTTAGCTTTACCAAAAAAAAGGAGGGGGGGCACATGACTGGCTTTTTAATATCCCCAAGTGAAGACAAAAGGTGAAGCAGCATTACATGCACGAAGAGTGCAATTCATCCCCACACAGAAGGCCAGTACAAGGTCAATGCACCACTTAAGCCCTATATTTAGGACTGAGGTGGGGGATGGGGAGAATGGGAGGGAAGACTTTCCTTTAATCTCTTTCAGTTATAGTAATCCTTGGTGTGATTAACAATAGGTAAAAGAAATTCAGACGTGGACTAATAGTGGTCTTCGAAACACACGGTGCCAGATTCTCAAACTAGGTTATGACCCTTTTGCAACACTTAGGTGGCCCAGAAGGGCTAAAATCCAGACACAAATGCCTAGCAAAAAAATATCTCTGATGTAGAGAAACTCTCTGCTAGTGCATTTATGCTGCAATCAGTTTCTGTACCTTCTTCCCTCCCCAAACAGTAGGAGCCATGGCAGAGCTCTATTCCATCCTAAGAATCCTCTAATGATGTAGCATCCATTAAGGACACTGCATGAGTTGCAAAAGTTAGAGCGACCTGGGAACAGCTCTAAATTGCATTGAGTCTGGGATTGAGAATCAAAGAGACAGAAGCAGCTACCTGAGCCTCTCTCCCACACCAAGTGTGACTCTTGCATAGGAAAAAAATCAAGTCCATAAAATGGGCATTTTTATGCCTAAATGCTAATATAATCTTCAATTATCGGATTCAGACATTGTTAAGATGATCATGTTTGAAAATATGGTCTGATTTTCACAGGTGTTAATTACTTGCAACTCCCATTGACTTGAATGGTAGCTCCAGGTTCTCAGCACCTCTGACAACCAAACCATTGGTGGCTTATCTTCAGAAATAACAATTCAAGAAGCTTAAAAAGGGGTTTGTCATTCAGGGACCATGGGTTTTCTAAAAGAATTTTTAAGTGTAACAGAAATGTCATTGAAAAATGTATTATTTGGATTTGTCTTGCAACAAGATAGAGTGCCTGCTTTAAATTTTAGCCATAACTCAGAAAAGATTATCATGATGATTTAAAAATAAGCAAGAGTGCAGCAACATTCTATGCCAGAACAGAATACAGAAAGCATGATTCAGAAGACAAACCATTTAAAATCAGTTAAAAACCCTAATCTTCCTACAAAAGACTATAAAGTCTATTAATATTGTAGCATGCAATCAAAGCTGTGGGTTTTCATCTGACATAAATGCAACTATTTCCACAAATATTCTCAAAACTTTTACAGACACTTAATACAACCAAATACAACACTTGTTAAAATTCAGCAAATTGAAATGAAATGTCATCTCTTGGAACCTGATTCTGCCAAAACTTCCACCCAGGCTTACCTTTGCACACTACTGAGTGGTCCCTTTCAAGTCAATTAAACTATAAAAGTGTGAAAAGTTCAGCATGTGCATTCATCTTTACAGGATTGGGCACTTTGAGGATATTCAGTAAGTGAAAAATAAGGCTAATCATCTGAAGACAGGGAAGTCTAAAGGGAAGTACAATCTCATTATAACAGTGTTAAGATTCAGGAAATAGTGGGAGGGAAAACAAGAAAAGAGGAATCTAATTGTTTTTTCTCTAGACGTTGCTTCCCAAGGGCAAAATGAGAGCGAGCAAGCGAGAAAGAGATTGCACATGCACTAGGGAGATATGTTCTCTCGGTATATAAAAATGCAGCTTTGTTATTCTTTTATTTTCTCATCATTCAATCACTTCAACTCTTACAGTAAATGTAAATTACAGTAATGAACATTATTTGCATCAGTCTAAGCCAAGCACAAGCAATGTGTTTGAATGCTCTCTAGCATATTAAATTTAGGAATGAAACTCCCTACTTTGATATATGGAGAGCTATGCTTCCCTAAGGAAGACATTTTTTGCATCAGGGCATCTATCATATTTAGAATACATATCCTGGGTTTTGGTAGTGGTAATTTAGGGTGGCTTTTCATAAGTTTTCTTTCTTCCCCAGCATTCCATCATTACTTATTGCATTAGAAACTATGTTTTACTATGTTACTGTGCACTTCACACATTTTTTTTTCTTTGCTCTGTTAATCCAAGGTGGAGATTCAGTCTAAGCCTGTTGGGGGATTGTGAATTCATTGCACTAATTGAAGTGTTGATTAAAAACTTCTTGCTGGAAAATGAAGGCTCATTTGAGGCATGCCACACAATTTGGGTCTGTTTGGGGACCAAAAGCCTCATTAAAAGGGATCTGTATTAGCTATGCCTTGTGGGGGTGGGGTGGGGTAATCAAAAGACAAGGAGAATAAAAATGATCAAATCTTACACTGACTCTAGAAACTTGAAGGCATACCATATAATCACAGTTCATAACTCTGATAAAATAAAGTAACGAGACTCAGATATTAAATAACAGAATTCTTTGGAAACTTTCAGATAAACTTTAAGTTTCACAATGTTAGCTAAAATTCCTAACATGTAAGAATTCAGGTGAGGTATCCATAGTGGATCTTTCAGTTTCTGCTTTTCCTCTCTCTCTTTGCTTATGTATTGCCATCATCTCATTCCCCTCTGCAAATAAGGCTTTGCTCGCCAACCTGGGGCCTGATCATCCTCCAGGTTGGGGTGCACTGAAGTGATTGGGGGTTGCACTGACCTAACTGACAGGATAATCAGCCTTCAGGAGATCTGTGTAAAGATCTCATGAAGGTCAACAAAACCAGAGGGGGTGGGGTGGAGTAGGATTATGGAAAGGTAATGCAAGGAGGTCAAAGATGAGAAGAAATGGAACAAGGGAGAATAGACAACAACATGAATGGAGAGTAATGGGATGGACAACACCGTCCAAATAGGAAAGTGGCAAATAGCGACATGAAAGGACATGTTGCTTTTCAAATAAACTGGAGGTGAGAGACAGATAAAAGGAGAAGAACGTGATAGATGAGATACAAAAGTAAAATAGCATGCATGTGGATACAGTGATTCATATATCCCAAGGCCAGAAGGGACTATTGAGATCATGTGTCTGCTCTCTTGTATAAACAAGGCCACAAAATTTCTCCAAAGTAATTCCTTTTGAACTAGAGCGTATCTTTTAAAAAACCTCCAATCTTTATTTTAAAATTGCCAGTGATAGAGAATCTACCTCAACCCTTGGAAAACTGTTCCAATGGTTATTTACCCTCACTATTAAATATATGTCTTATTATCAGTCTGAATTTTTCTAGCTTCAACTTCCAGCCATAGGATCTTGTTATACTTTTGTCTGCTAGACCGAGGAGCCCATTTTCAAACATTACCCATTTAGTAGTTAGAGACTGTGACCTAGTTTCCCACTTAACCTTCTCTTTGTTCAGCTAAATAGATTGAGTTCCTTGCATCTATCACTATTTGCCAATCCTTTAATCATTTTCATGGCTCTTCTCTGAACCTCTCCAGTTTATCAACGTCCTTCTTTAATTGTGGGCACCAGAACTGGACACAGTATTCCAGCCGTGGTCGGACCGGTGCCAAATACTGATGTAAAACAACCTCTCTACTCCTACTTGAGACTCCCCTTTTTATGCATCCAAGGACTGATTAGCCCTTTTAGCCATAGCACTGCCCTGGGAGCTAATGTTCAGCTGATTATCTGCCATGACCCCCCAAATCTTTTTCAGAGTCACTGCTTCCCAGGATAGAGCCCCCTCCCCACTCTTGTAAGGCCTACATTATTTCTGCTTAGATGTATACATTTAATTTTTGCCATATTAAAATTCATATTGGTTGATTACACCTAGTTTACCAAGAGATCCAGATCGCTGTCTCAGTGGCCTGTCCACTTCATTATTTACCACTCCAATATTTGTGCCAGATGGAAAAAGAAAGAAACAAATAAAAGCAGAGAAAACAGTTACACAGGTTTTTAATTATTTAATTTCATAAGATTCATAGATTAAGGTTAGAAGGGACCATTATGATCGTCTAGTTTGATTTCCTACATAACACAGGCCATAGAACCTTACCCGGTAATTTCTGCATTAGGCCAATAACTCCTCTTTAATATATTTGTTCTACGTTAATGTATTAATTTTTCCTGGCAGATGTCCTATGTCTCTGTGTACTTGCAGGGAGGGATAAAAGGATAGGTGTTTTGAGTGTGTTTAATACGGTCACAAACTCTGGATTCTACAGTCAAGTAACTGAAGGAAAATACAAACTCATAATCTACCCACTCCAACCAATTAGTCACAAAGCCCCGTGACTTGTGTAGAAAAGCTAATTGAAAATATTTTCAAATGTTGACAGCTATACACAGCTATACACAAGAATAAACAGCAGAGAGCAATAAAAAAAAAATCACCCAATCAGGTTATAGAATTTGAGATTGTAGGCTGCTTTCCAATAGTGTATCACTGCTTCCCTATTTCTCCCAATTCTAACCTCCCTCACTAGTTAGTTCTCCCAAAATTCTAAGAATGGTCCATATAAGCTGCATGCCCTTCATTGTGGCAGGAATCATATTGTTGATGGTGTTGTCATTAGGGTAGGGATCCCTTACACTTGCTCAGTTGTTCAGACTAATATTCCTGACTAAGTGCCGATGCAGTCACTTTAATTTTTTGTTCTTGTTATATTTTCCATGTAGAGAGGCAAGTCTTGGACACGTGTGTATATTTGATGGTACATTTTCCCTACCTGTCACCCCCTTTCTTTGGAAATCTATAGGTGTCAGTGCAGATATGTTTTGGACAGGCTGTGGAAATCCCAATTTGGAGCCAGGATGTGTCAGGAGAAGCTATATTTCTACATTAACTATCCTGAAGATTTCTTGGGAGACTACAACCCAGTAGACCAGTTAGGAGACACTGCGTTGTATAATTTATGTTGGTATTAGTAACGATTAAACCTTTTAATTCTGTATATTTGATTCATTTATATATTAACTATTTTATAGAATCTTTATGATATTAACAAAGAGTATGTTTGAATTCTAAGGCTCAGAACACTCGTTCTTAACCTGTAAGTAACCCTATTGGGGAATTTTATGCATTAGGCTATATCTAATAATCCTCGGCACCTCCATGTTTATAGAATTCCAGATATTCTTTGAAACCATATATATATATAATGCTTATGTAAGCATATATAAACCTGGAAGACTGATGAGTAATGATTGTGACAGCAGATGTTTCCTATGGGAGAATCAATTGGGAAGAATTATTATGGGGTAGGGGAAGACCCACTGAGTGATATTATCTTGAAGAATGTTGGTCCTCTCCGCTGTAAATAATTATGCCTTCACACGTCAATCTGGTAAACTAAGAATGTGACAATATTAAAGAAAATCCCATCAGAACATAAGAAATGACATCAGAACATATTGCTCTCGGAGGGTATTTTTGTTAACAAGGGGTCTTTTTGTCTAAAAACCCTATAGAATGACAGAAGTTTTGGAACTTAGATGAGGGATGAAACTGTATCCCACCAGTTACAGTGAAGAAGAGACATAGAATCCGCTCTTGACCTTACGTCAAGGGTGGTAATGTATTTATTCTTTCTATATTTTGTATAATACTGTACTAATCTGATTGATAATCTTTGATTAAATAATTCCAGTTGAGTTTGCTATTCGGCAACTTTGTCATTAACTTCCAACATGCAACATTGGCATTAACAATATTCACATACTATTCTAGTATTTTGTTTGCAATATTATGGTTCCTTGACCTTCATTCATCACAGAATGGCATTTCCATATAAAACTAATGTTGTAGGGGTGGGAGAGATAATTAATGTTATCTTACATCCCGGTCTCTGCTTTTGCTCATTGCAGCTATGTGTAGCTTTTTATTTTCATGGCAAAGTGTACTGTTGTAAATGCTTTTAGACACTCCACACACAGGATGCTATATACATTAAATGATTGATTGAATAATAAAGTCTTTATCAGGGATTGCTTTATTTTGCCTGCTAAACTTCTGGCCAAGTTCAGGTTTACATATAGGTCATGTGTAACATAATGTGCTCAAGTGATCTATACAATGGTTCCTTGCACAAATGTACTCATCCTGTCATGGACTGTTTTAAAAGTGGTAACGTATCAGAAAAAAAAAAAACTTGTTAGATAATATCCATGTTCAAATTTTCTCTTCCCACATCCACTTTATTTCACATTATTTCCCACACTTGTTGGGAATCATAAGGGTTTTTTTGCCTTCCAAAGTTTTCTAACAGTAATAATTCAAAATACCACTGCATTCTACAGGCAGTTGCAAAAGTGCAGCAATTCTGAGCACATATCTGATTTTTAATTCTCCTAGTTCTAGGCTTATATAACATTCATCAAAACGTCTAGCTTCATGAACAGCTATGATTGTTTGTTTGTTTTAGAATTTCTTAATGTCTTTTCTAGACTCTATTTTGCATTCATTGACCACATGGGGAAAAATCCCAGTACCTGTATTCCTGAATAATTTGTTATGTTACATTTAATTTGGAGTCCTCCAGCTGCGTATTCCTGCACACTGGACCCTACATGCATCCTTCTTTATCATTTATTTGCATTACAGTAGCATCGAGATTTGGATCCTCATTGTTCTGGGTGCTGTAGAAACAGAAATAAAAATAGTCACTGCCCCAAAGAGATTAGAATCTAAGGCCTGGTCTACACTGGGGTGGGGGTGTCGATGTAAGATACACAACTTCAGCTACGGGAATACCGTAGCTGAAGTCGACATATCTTATTCCAACTTACCTCCTGTCCTCATGGCGCGGGATCGACGGCCGCAGCTCCCCCGTCAACTCCGCTACCACCGCTCGCTCCGGTGGAGTTCCGGAGTCGACGGGGAGCGTGTTCGGGGATTGATATATCGCATCTTAACGAGACGCGATATATCGATTCCCAGTAAATCGATCGCTACCTGCCGATATGGCGGGTAGTCTGGACATACCCTAAGAATACTTCTACACAGCAAAACAAACAAACAAAAACATTATACACACCCACCCATGGCAGCAAGTCTCAGAGCCCAGGTCAAGTGAATCAGGTTTGCAGGACTCACACTACATTGCTAAAAACAGCAGTGTAGACGTTTTTGCTCAGGCTGGAACCTGGCTTTGAGGCCCTTCCCCTGCTCTTGGTTTCAGAGCCAAGGCTCCAGCCCCAGCAGCAATGTGTAAATTGCTGTTTTTAGCATCACAGCGTGAGCCATGTGAGCTTGAGCAGGGCCGGCTCCAGGCACCAGTGAAGGAAGCAGGTGCTTGGGGCGGCCAATGGAAAGGGGTGGCACGTCAGGGTCTTTGGTGGCAATTCGGCGGTGGGTCCCTCAGTCCCTCTCGCCGAATTGCTGCTGAAGAATGAAGCGGCGCGGTTGAGCTGCCACCGATCGCGGCTTTATCTTTTTTTTTCACTTCACTGCTTGGGGCAGCAAAAAAGCTGGAGCCGGCCCTGAGCTTGAGCCAGTTGACCCAGGCTCTGAGACTTGCTGATGTGGTTGTGTTTTGTTTTGTTTTGTTTTGTGTGCAGTGTAGCTCTACCTCAAATAGACAGGATAAAACCCAGAAATACACAGACTAAAAGATAATAGCCAAGCAGTATACATGGAACATAGCAAAAATATAGTGCATATTATATTTCCCTCCCCAACCCTCCCTTTTATATTAAATTTCACCCAAACAGCCCCTCACGCTCTTCTCTGTCCACATTTCACAGCCCATATCAGTTGTCCTCTGTTCACCACAGCCAGGCCACAAAAAGAGCTTCAGATTAATTTTGAGGCAGGGAGAAAGTAGAAATTGCTCCGCAGTGTTTAAAAAGGGTTGCAACCAGCTCTTCTCTTAACTGCCTGTGGAGACTCAGACAGCTCCCAGCAGGTTCTCCTCAGGGAGGGAAGGGATGGCTGATGTGGCCAGCTCCTGAAATCTCGGACAGTGGCTTTCAGGTGTTTTCTCTAAGCCTGTTCTAAAGTTCAATGAAGTCAAGGGAAGAATTCCCTAATTGGGCTTGGATCAGCCCCTCTAATCCCCTTATATTACTACCATCAACCAAATGGAGTAAATCTAAACCTGACAAATTCAGAGCATCTGCTATCTTAAGTACTACTTTATCAGTGATACAAAGCTTCATAAACCTGTTCTCTGGCATCGATTGGTTAGCCAGTGATGTGTTTGACTACTCAGGACAGCTGATGTGTGGCTGGTGTGAATAATCACCCTCTGCCCTTTCACTGATCTGGTGTCAGATTTTCATAGCATCTGAATTCTTCCATAATGTTATCTTTGCAGATAGAAAAAAGATGCCATCATGTGCAGGCGAATAAAAGGCTGCAGAAATAATGGGCCATATCCTTAGGTGGCGTAAATCACCATAGATCTTTGAAGTCAATGAAGTCATACCCATTTATGCTCTCTGAGGAACTGGCTCTATTCATTATAGCCACAAAGATATACCCTCTAGACTGTGACAGAGAAACAACATTATCAAAAGGGTAAAATGTCATCTAAGTTTTCCAGGGCAGGAAGTGTGCCTTTCTTTTTGTTTGTACAGAGCTTAGCACACTTTGGGTGCTACTGTGATAGGAAAAACAACCTGTTTACACTAGGAAATTGAAAATAGTTTTCAGCAATGGCTCCCCCAAATCAGTTTTGAGAAAAGACAAAGTGCCAATATACCAGATAAAACATAAAGACCCCCAGCTCCTGGAGCCAGTTTGATACGTGAGAATATCAGCATTTATTTATTTTTTTTAAATAAGTTTCTACCACTCATGGTTTGTAAAAAAAAAAAAAAAAAAAAAAGCCTAAAATCATGAACTGAGTGTAGCCTAAAGGTATGAAAACCAAAAGACTAAAAAGAACCCCAAGTTTCTTTTAAATCTTATGATCTGCAAAACAATCTCATTTTCTTTTGGGGCCTGACTCATGAGTTTTGAATACTTCCTGCAACAGTCTTGAAAATGATTTTGTCTCACCTACACTAATCATATTCACGACAGATTCCGGCAACTTTTGCTAAAGTTTGCTATTGTAGGTCTTTATGTATAATGAAAAGACATTTCAAATGGACTAATAAGCTGTATTAACAGTATTTACCTGTCTATTAAGGCTCATGTTTTTGCTGAAGGAATCTATATAGTGTTGCCATATATCTTCATGTTTATCTTTTTGATCTTGTAATTTGTAAGGATAGTGGTTAATGACTTTATCCATTCCTTTCAAGTTGTGGGAAGGAGGATTATCCTATTAGAGATTCATTTTAATTTTGCTGTAGTTAAAAGTATACCCTCCCTTCAAGGCCCCTTTACACTGCTTGCTTTATTGTAAATGTGAACTAGGCCCATGCTGTACACCACTGTAATCCTCCTGCACTGCCTGGACAGATACTTGCAATAAATCATCTGTCTCTGTTTGTGTAGATGGCTAATTCACCCTGAAAGCCAAAGGTTGCTCATTCCCCTCATAGAATTGTTTCCAACGGATGATAGTCTTAGTGTGTTGGACCTCCACATTCGATGGACACAACCTATGACTAGAACTTATTCCCTTGACCAGCCACTCCCACATAGTTTCATCATCTCTGGCTAGATGCTGATATCCTTGCAGTCCAAAGAGATGTTAGACACTGCCTCCTCTTCCTTTGTTACCTATAGATATGGAGAAGGATTTCCTCAGCATTTCAGACTTTCAGCAAGGGATATTCCCCCCTAGTATGGGCAGGGACCATGTGGGTCTGCCTACAATGGTTTGCGGTTGCCCTTTTGGTGTCAAATCTTCACCCCAAAATGGGAAGCCCAGTACAATCACAAGCTCCTTCTGATGGGGAAACAAACAAGAGAAAGGTAGGAAGAAAGGACCATGAGTCAAGTGCCAAATAGGTTCTACAGACTTATTATCCCAGAGATCACGACAAAATTGGTCTGCCTGGAGGCTGAGCTCCTGATTATTTTAAGTGTCTTCTTACCTCTACTGAGAAGAGAGAAACAAAATGGAGTCGTGTAGCATCACTGCTAAGTAAGAGGAAGTCTAGATTGCTTTCTCGAAAATACTATGATGATCTGAAAATTAAAGTTGACATTTCTCAGAGCATGGCTCTTGGGAGCTTGCTGAATTTTCCTAAACAAAGGCATTTAAATGCAGTACAGTAAATCATGAAGTGTCTGGACTGGAGCTGAGTGCACAGTTCATATGAAATCATTTATTAGATTAACTTAGCCTCTGAGAGCAAACTGCAATTACCTGAAATATATTCATGTTTCAAAATTATTTAATGACCCTTTTCAGAAGTTTTGCTTTTAATTCTGTAGATTGACTTCAAACGGTTCTTTGTGACCAGATGATATTTGCTATTCAAAACATGTTACTTAGTTGTGATTAGATAATGAGTTAATGCACAGATTTGTTTTCCATCAACACTAGGGCACACATGACTTTCCAATGTGCTTTTAATGAGTATTTGTAACAGTACAACCTGCTTGTTCAATGTTTGTGGGAAATGATCACAAAAAAGGAACAAACATGGGTGAAGTCAACACATTCACAAATTCCAACAATTATTCATTTCCACTATCCACCCAGCTCTTTTACAATCTCCACAGTGTGGTAACCCAGTCCACAGACGAGCCTTTTAGGTATTATGGCCTACTGTGACAAAGTTGCCCTGTACTCTGCCCCCCTACTGGCTGTATGTGACATTGCAAAAGTTGTGCCATAGTTTCTTTACCTTGTTTTGGCTGTTGGCATGACCTGGCCCTCCAACCAAACCAGGAAACAGAGTCTAAACCTTTATAAGGCCTTAAACACCGTCATTTAAAGTCCAACAAAAATATGAAAACAACTGAATCTTCAGCCCAGCTGGGCGCATCTGATAGCTGCCTTCTTTGCAGGCTAGCCTCTGATTCAAACCAGCCTAACACAAGCCCAAGTTCCTGGGTTTCACTCCTGCTGCCATATTCGCCCTCTACCCAGGAGTTGACACATCTGTCCCTGATTGCCCCCTGTCTCTCCAGTCAAGCTTCTGGGCCAAGACTCAGCCTCCCAGGCTTCTCTCAGCTCAACAGAGAGAGAGCTCCCAGCTACCTATCACCAGGGTCTCCTCCCTTGCCCTTCCTTTGGCAGTCCTTAACTCCTTCCTTTACGAAGATCCAGCCCCTCCCTGGCTGGGTTGGATCACTAGTTATGCCTAACATCCCTCCAGGTGCAATATGACTTGTCTGCCACCTGTGTGGGCTATACATCCCATCACACCATCCCTCTCATCTCAAAACCAAACCAAAAGCCACCATCACCACCTTTCTAAAGCACTCATCCACACTATATCTAGGCACCATTTACAAGGATTAGTAAAAAATAACTGCTATCCAACTCAACATGCATTCTCTGTCTCTCTTTAGGATATATCTTGTTCCTGTAGAAGGAATATTAGGTGCTGCATTGGGGAGGAAAATGAGAAGATGCTGGGTGAGTCTTCTTTATCTGTGGATGGTCTGCTGACAGAGACATGTCCTTCTTTGTGCTCTGAAGGTGAAAAAAATCTAATGTAGCCAGTTATCCAGTGGTAGAGAGGTTCACAGCTAAGTACCTTCTATGAGTACTATTTCCTCTCTTTGTAGCTTTCACAGCATTTGTCTACCAGGCACTATTCTTCACACCACTGCAAAAAAAGTCAGTCAATTCTCTGCCTGGGTTATAAATAATTTACTGTGATATTTCAAGAACTTTCTCTGTAAACACAAAGGATTCTCCATATCCACAAGACTCTACAGATATACAAGAAACTTGTATACACATTTCTCTTGCTGCTGCACCTTCAAGAACATCAAAAGAAAATTATTTACTTCATTTGTAGCTTAGTCTGCATATTCTTGGACAGCATGAGAAAAGAAAAAAGACAAGACATGACATGCTGGATAATTATCTGGTAATACTTTTTTATTTAACACATTCCCTTTTTCTTCACTCAAGATTACACAAATATTAAATAAAGACATAACAGTACATGCACAGTAAAATGCAAACACCTACTAATTGCAGGATCACTAAGGTAATATGATCTCAAAAATATTTCATATCCCTATTATCTAGAAAATCCAGGGTGTTTAGGAAAGCTGAGTTGCATAAATAAGGAGAAGTAATTAAGACTAATAGAAAGTAATTCTAGGTCAAATATTTTTACTCTTTAAAAAAACAAAAACACCACACACACACACACACACACACACACACACACGGCATTGCAAAAAAATTAAGTATAGGTGTATCTCTGGCTGTCTATGGTAAAGATACTGGGGGGGAAAAAACTGAAACAAAAAACCCTGTACATGAAATCTTGTCCCCATTGAAATCAATGGCAGTTTTGCCATTGATCTGGATGGGTCAGGATTTCAACCTATGGTTTTAGACACGTTTGGTCTACTGGACTTTTTTAAAAGAAAAATTCCCCTTCCCTTGACTGAGCTCGAAAGCTTTTAATGCAGTGGGCAGGCTGAGCGGAATGAATTTGGGTTGGGTGTAGAACATGAGGGAGTGAGGCTAGGTTGAGGAAGTAAAAAAATAAAATAGGGAAATAAAGTTCGGAACTTTTGACAAGTTGCAGATATGTAATTTGGTTTTCTATCGTCTGTCTTTTCTATTAAGCATGGTAAGCTCTTCTGTTCAGGTGTTCTCTTTTTTCTGGGTCTCTATAGTATGCCTAGCACAATGGGGCCCTGATCCTCATTGCGGCCAACAAATACATTGAAAATAGTAACATACAACTATGACTTTTGAAAGATAAATGTGATTCGTAAACAACTTTATCCAACTTGTGAATTCTCTAGTTCCAGAACATTCACCATGATTATTACTTTTTTATTATTTATATTGTGGTAGTACCTCAAGTCCCCATTGTACAAACATGCAAGATGTAGACATGGTCTATGCCCTGAGCATCTTATGAGCCAATTTAAGACATGATGGAAACAAGTGAGTGCAACAAACAAACAAAACAAAACAAAAGAGGGGAGGGAGAACAAGAGTATAAACATAAATAAATGGCCTAAAGCCTATGCATAGTCTTTGGTCAATTTTACGGTAATAGGATTTTTAAAAATCATAAATTTCATGATTTCAGCCTATTTAAATCTGAAATTTCACAGTGTAGGGGCCCTGATCCAAAAAGGAGTCGTGTGTGTGTGTGTGGGGGGGAGTTCGCAAGGTTATTGTCCGTGGGGTTGCAGTACTGCTACCCTTACTCTGAGCTACTGCAGGTGGTGACACTGCCTTCAGAGCTGGGCAGCTGGAGAGAGGCAGCTGCTGGCTGGGAGCCCAAGTCTGAAGGCAGAGTTGCCGCCAGCAGCAGCACAGAAGTAAGGATGGCATGGTATGGTATTGTCACACTTAATTCTGCGCTGCTGCCTGCAGAGCTGGGTTCTCAGTCAGCAGCCGCCACTCTCCAGCCGCCCAGCTCTGAAGGCAGCAGTGCAGAAGTAAGGGTGGCAATACCACAACCCCCCTAAAATAACCTTGCGACGCACCCCCCGGAACTCCCTTTTGGGTCAGGACCCCCAATTTGAGAAACGCTGGTCTCCCCCGTGAAATCTGTATAGTATAGGGTAAAAGCACACAAAAGACCAGATTTCATGGTCCTTGACATGTTTTTCGTGGCTGTGAACTTGGTAGGGCCCTACCTATGAGAGAAGAGGGTAGTTGAGTGAGCTCTCTGATTGCATCTGCTGGAGAGCTAGGGCAGTTGAATGTACCTCATTTAAATATCAACTGTGTTCTCTGCTGTCATCACTGGAGAGAAAAGGGAGTCAACTGAGTGAGGCAGTAACTCATTTACATATCAACTGTAGGTAGTTTGGGGACACTGGGATATAATTTAACTAAGGTTTGTATTTGGGGCCCATATTTTTGAGATTACTCTGTTGGGAACCCACTTCAGCAAAGCCTGGATGATGAGTGGGTATAGGGTCACCCTGATGAAACTGATGTTGCTGAGGTGGGGAAAGAGGCCCTGGAGAGCATTAGAGAAGACAGAGTACATGTTTCTGGTTTGTTCTTTGGAGTATCTCTCTGGGCTGTAGATATTCTGATGGGTTCCTAAGGCCACTGATTCTCTTGTATCTGAACGAGCTGAGCTAAGAGCTGTAATTGCCTTACATGAGCAGAACTCACTAGAGGTTCCAGTTGCCTAACCAGTGCCAAGCAGAAGTCAGCACAAAAGCAGCAATTTGATTCACCCACAGCACATTCATTCCAGCACACTGGGCAGCAGAGTGAGAGCAGTCGTGTACACTACAGTGAGGAGCAGAGGAATACATAGGAACAGTCTATGTCAGCCTAGTGACTTTGGCAGAGCCATAACCAGGGTGGGGTGAGCAGGGCAGCCACCCAAGGTGCAAAGCCACAGGGGTGGAAAAGTGGGGTGGAGAAATGCCAAAAAAAAACTCCACAGGGGGGGGCGCAAATATGCTTGCTCGCCCCGGGTGATAACATGCCTAGTTACAACTCCGGACTCTACTGTTCTAGCTGCTGAAATTAATATACCTGGAGACCAAGTAGAGCCTCAGAACTGCTTACAAAACAGGGATACTGATTTTCCTGGGTTCTTGGAACCACAAACTAAGTGAGGAAGTTGGGGACCCATGAACTAAGTGGGAGGCAGAACAAACTGCATCAGCCATTCAGGGTCCAGTTGTTTGGAACTGTGACTTATTCACCCTGAGTTAAATTGTGGAGAAAGGTGGTAAATTGTAAATATTTACCCCAGTTCAACCTGGCCTCTCCCTTGTCTCCTCTACACTCCGCCCCAATAAAGTTTGTTCGTTCAAACCTCAGTGCTCGTGAGTGGGTACAGATTTGCCTAGCAAAGGCCCCCCGGAGTGGTTATAGGTTTCCAGATTACTGGGTGGGGGCTTGAGCCAAAACAACTAAAATTGTAAAGACTAGCAGTGTCTACTCAATAGTTTTGAATAATTTAAAACAAATATTTTTCAGAATTTAAATATGGGTGTAGAGTTGGATTGAGGCAAGGGAGCAGGAAGGGATGAACTGACAAAAGCATGAGGAAAAGGAAGGAAGGGGAAGAGAGTGGAGCTGGACGTAGAGGTTACTATAATGAAGAGGGAAGGGAGACTGGAGCAAGCATCCAAACAGCAACCAGAAAAGAATGTTCAGTTTCCACAAGAGATAAACTTCACTAGTCAGAAAAACAGGATTAGTACATGTACCGCAGGTGACAAGACTCAACCAAAACAGCTCAAAATGTGAAAAAAGGAGTGAAAATTTCAAGCCAATGTGTTTTCAGTCATCCTAATATGTTTTCATCATATTTTTCAGTGACAAGTTCTATTTTTTAAACACTTCATTTTGTGAACTTGTTATCAACCTTGAAAGTAACCATTTTTATTTTAAAAGTTATAGCAATTTCACCACGTTCTAAAATATAAATATATAATTTTCAACCCTTCTCTCAAAAAAGACCTCCGTCTTGGTGTTCCTCCTTTTTTGAAAACTTTTGGCTATTCGTGGGTATAACTGCATGTTACAAAGCAGAGATTTGGGTTTATCACAAATAAACATACAATTATTGCACAGCTGGAATGTTTCTACAATAAAATTTTACTGTTTCTCAGTATTCCAAAGCCTCTAAAGTCTGCAACTTGGAATCCAATCCCACTCCCCCACCCCCACCCCGACTGGCAATTGCACCTCCAGCAGTTATCCTAAAGCAGTTTATATGCATATGCATCTCAGTTTCATTACAATCCCCCAAACTGCCTACAGCATGCAAGTTATCATCTTATATTAGAAGTAGTATTGCTCCCTCACTTCTCCAGGAAGATTATCTTCATTTGAAATTCTTCAACATATAAAGATAAAGCCTGGCAGGGCAAACCAAGTAAGCGGATCTATGCCTCAGAGACACATGCAATACCTAGCAAATAAAACACTGATTACTGTATAAACAAAAGAGCTACGCATCTTATTATTTACCATGTCCTTTTTTGTTGTTTCCAACTTTTTGCTTTAAAAAATTCAGTCAGGAATAATTAGTTCAAAATAACCCCGCTGTGCATCTAGACAGACCGACTAAATTTGTAGAAAATGGTTTTAAAAAATGGCTTATACTGTGCTCTAAATGTAATTACTAATCTAAAGACATTGTTCTTTGCATGACCCTGCTTTTGAGAATTGACTAGAACTGGTAGATCTCTATGGAGATAGTAAACAGACATCAATTTAAAAATTATTCACCATCACAAATATTAACTGTCTTGAAACTGAAACTAAATATAATCGGTGAAATTACTGGCCCAATTGAAATCAATGGGAAATTTGCCATTGATTTTAAACAGGCCAGGATTTCACCCAATGAGTCCTGATCAAATTATGTACAAATGTTTTTGCTGTTGCTTTAAGTTTCATAGTGAATAGAAATCATATTGGAAAGCATTTGTTTTATATAACTTTCATATGCATCATTGTTAAAAAGTTCCTTTGATTGAATTCTGTGGACCTGATCCAAAACCCATTGAACTAAATACAAAGACACGCAATTGACTTCAGCTCAGGCCCTATAACTGCCTTTGGAGCATGGAGAGGAGATGACTTTGTTGAGCTGCATTGTCAGACTCTGACTGCACACGGGTAAGTGCAGTGAGTCCACTGAAGTCAATGATATTACATCTGTACAAAACTACTGCAGGGGAGAGCAGAATCAGGCACACCATTTCTGGGCTAAGACAAATCTCTGTATAGTTTTGTTTAGAATTGGTCTCAGAACATTAAGTTGTGAACAAAGAGATTGACTGAGGGGCTGAAGCAATTTCACTGCACAGGGTAAAAATAAATTGAATAAAAGGAAGGTAAAAACACATGGAAATTTGAAATTACTTTCTAACTTCCAAATGAGCTCCTGAGTTTGCAAATGATTCTCAATAAGACCCTTTGGACAACAAGATCATTTACTTTTTATCTAAAGGTTTTTTTGGTTAATATCGTATCACGGTTGTTCTCCTTCCCTTTTAAAGTCCCTGAGCTTCTTTGAATTAGGTGACCCATTGTGTCTTTGATCCTAACTAACTAATTCGCAATTATAGATATGCTGTATTAATTCAGGATATTTAATTTTTTTAAAAACAAACAAAGATTTACCAGTTATAAAAGAGGAGCATTTTTGTTATTGAGTACTAATTAGCAGCATTTTTTTTAAAATTGCTCATTCTATAAAAAAAACATCAGAAACTAAATGCAAATGGTTTTGTTGCAAACTTGCATATTTGTAAAACATTTTCCAATAGTAGATGTGGGAAGCCAATCTATAGATAAATATTTAAATATTAAAATGTATTTCATTAAACAAAATATTCTTTTCCTAATTAGTACTTTTCTGTTTAATTGGCCACATTTGCACTTGGCATACTGTTGGCATAAAGTGAAACTTTTGAAACACACGCTAGGCACAGGCTTTAAGAGGGCTTTTAATGAGTTATATTGAGGATTCTCATACTCTTTGGTATCAGTTTCAACTTCTTTTGAAGTGCTGAACTTTAATGAATAATTATGAAGTGTCCTGGAAATTTGGGTGTTATAAATCAGCATAGTAAAGTTTGCATTATGGAATGTGTTGCAAATTAGATAAAAAGCACTTGAATTTAAGGAGAAAAATAGAACCATTAACTCAGCAATATCCTATGTCAAACGCCAACCAAAAGACAGAAATTTCATATGATGAATTCTCACCCCCCCAAAAAAACAAATTTTGCTGCACCAACTGCTTCGGTGCAGTACAATCTAGAGCACTGGAGGGAGGGGTAGGGATGTGGGTGGTACTAGAATCCAGAAAGCAAAGCTAATAATATTTTATTAGAACTGTGTCTCTGATTTCACTTGTATTTTCCTTTCAGATAACAAATTGCTGTCCTGTGTCCCAGTTGATAGTTTGTATGTAACCACTTCATCTAACACAATTCCAAAAAGCCATGTACTCTTGAAAAGTTGCCCATAAAATGATTTTCACTGCCAAATTCTTCCAGTTTTAATCCAGTAAACGTTTGCACTGACTGGCAATCATTCCCATGTGTATGTTTTTCTATGGCCTATGTAAAATATGTGGTTGTCTCTGACCTGTTCCAGTATTTTTTTTAAAAAAAGCATGTGTTAGAAGCTGAATGAGAAAAGTACCAATGTCCAGAATCTTCTCTGCCATCACGGAGGGACTTGATCCATGCTAGTAGTCTTAAGAGAATAGTATGAAAATAATGGGAGAGCAGAATACTGTAGGATTTTGTAGCTATTTATCCTCACAGCACCACAGCTGGCACAAAGAATTATAATAGAAATGGTTTACATACAAGTTTTTCTGAAAATGTTTATTTTTTGCAAAGATGATTTTTTTAAAGTCAATTTCAATTATTTTTTCTACCTTTGAAAATGTTGACCAGCTTGGCTGAAATACCTGAAAATAATGTGATGAATATTTTCAATTTTTTCTTTTTTCTCTATCAAAAGTAGAATTAAGAAAAAAATCATCGACAGCTAAAATTAAGAAAATTTACACCTGCTCTAGTTTACAGGGTCTGAGCTAAAGTTCACTGAAGTCAATAGAAAGACTCCCATAGACCCTAACCCTAACCCATAATCAGAAGTAATGAGTACTTAACAACAAACAAAACAAAAACAACAAAGGCCATCTCTGCATCAAAAGAGACCAAATGGCTTCCCAGAGACACAAAGGGAATAAAAATGAAGCAAGTGCCTACCATGCATTAGAGTGTCTGCTCACAATAAATGTGCTTTGCTCAGATTTAACTAATAGCAGTAAAAGATAATCCTGATAAACCTTATCAGCTGAACCAGATTTTAGACAGTGAGAAAGCCCCATTGTTAACAGGATTTGTTAAAATCATGCAATGTTGTAGAGGCTACGGGATTCACCAAATTGTGTAAAATCCCCTGCCCAACTCCACTACTGGGGCCAGGAGCTTTGTCTCCTTTAAGAAAGGAAATAGCAGGAATAGGCTAATTCACTCAATCTTGGAATCCAGAATGTAGTCAGTGCAGGTTCATTTCCTTAAAGTAGAATGAAATGTTTTCTGAGCCCCTGATTGGTGTGTGTGCATATATAGATATAATATTTACAAAATGCTCTAAAATTGCATTGAACAGAGTTTATTACCCATATACACACATTAATTTTTGCTGATATAGTTACGGAGCAACAGATCATTCGTAAGCCTGGGACAAAGTCTTTCTGCTTTATTTCTCTGAGTGTAGTTTTCCTGAATTCATAAAAGACAGCCTAACTCTGCTCACAGAGGATCTAATGCTTCCCTGGTTGTTTCATGGGTCACTTTATTGTCATTTTTACAATTCTTCGAGACTCTTGCTTGTCATCCCTTGATTTGTCACTCTAATTCTAGATGCTTAAATCTGAGTCTCTTCACTTGGCTGAAGAACCTAACAACAACCCTCCAATAATGCCTTTGCAGTTTTCCAAAGAGAACTGGACTGCTATTCTTAAAGGGATTAATATCCTTTGAAGACTTTAAATTGTTGTAAATATACTTCAGAAGCTGAAAGTGAGAAGAATCTGTCTCCTGGGCTTTCTCTCCCACTCATGAGGGGCTTGGTCCATTACAACAGTAAGTCGTGTAAAATGACACATTACTGATACTTTCTGACAGCACAGTTGAGATAAGAAAAAGTCAGTTGGGGAATGTGCACTATGGTATGCAAAAAAAGTGAAATGGGATTATTGAGGGTATAATAATCTCCACATCAAGCAAAGAAAGGTTTGCTGCCAATCTACTCATCAGACTCGGATATCCTTCTGCAAGGGGGTAATTGATACAGATGAGTCTCTAGGATACAATTAAAATCCCCATCCAAAATGATATGTTTCCCAAAGTGAGAAAATAAAATCTCAGAACAGAGAGGACCCTGCTTCCCCTCAAAATTTATATTAACACCCCTGCCACTCTGGAATTTGGATTATCTGAATTAAGTGGATAAATGGTACATGAGATTAATAATTCTTCTCCATATAACATTCACCTTGCTAAGATTCTGACTTCCCATCATTAAAAGATAATGATGAAGAGCCATGTATTGCTTAATTAATATGATTGTTCATTTGGTATTTTAATGCATCTAGTTCTTATCACTTTTATTTCTCTTGTCTTGTTTGAAATTCCTTACTCCTGCCCCCAACACACATGATTATGTTGTATTTCCCCTTTTAACTATCTTGAAACAATGGCCCAGATTTATCACTGATGTAAGTAAGTTACCAGAGAAGTAAATGTGGTCCATTGTGTTTGAGAGAAAGCCCTAGCTGTTTTCATTTCATTTGTTGTATGGTTTTTTAGCAGATTTGACCAAAATTCATTGTTAGATTACAGTACACAAAATGTGTATGCAGCCCTTCAAACTTAAAATTCTTCCTCTCCTGAAGAAGTTTTCCTGCCTTTGACAGTGAATTCCACAGAATAATACAGGTTCCTGAAAGACAATTGGGATTTCAAAGTTCCAGGTTGGTTCAATTGGGAGCTGGATCTGTTACAATTTTTTTTTAAATTTGAGCTACACTATTAATTATATCAAACCTGAAAAACAAAAACGGTTTAATTGCTTATTATTGAACTGGGCCTACATTTTTTTAAAGCAATATGTGCTTTTGGGTGCCTTAGTTTTGGGATGCGCCAAATTGAACAATATTAGTTGTAGCATAACTTTCACAAAATGCTGAGCACCTATTCATTGAAAAATGGGTCCTTTTATAGGGTCTCAAATTTACACATGCAAAAACGGAGGTACTAATAATTATTAGTCATTTTGAAAAAATAGTTTTCAATCTATTTGTCTAGCCATCTCTGTAGCCTTGTAGATTCATGCCATAATGGAAATGTTGCAATTCAACTGATAGGCTAGAAAACATCATTGATAAGTCTTCCACAAAAGATATTGCCATAAGCACATACAGGAGAGTGGCACAGCATGATATAAAAATATCCTCGCCAGCTACTACAAATGTAGTGTACAACCTAATTTGTGTATTAACTGAAGAAAAGTTGTTAATGTTGTAATGTCTTCCAGCTAAGTAATCAGACCATGATAAAAGTGTAGTGAACATGCTGACGCCTGAATGTGGAAATTAAGGTTTGTGGCTTCTAGGCAACTGGAATACATCCAAAATGAAAGTTTGCTTGGTGTTCTGTTTTTCGTCGAATATACCCAAACATCTAGTGTTTATCTGCATCACTTCACCATCTGTCTCCCCGTTTTTATTTGGAGCATTTATTGTTTTCACAGTTTATGTATGTAAATTGCATAACACATTGATAATTAGGGATGGGAGCATAAAAAAATGTTGTAAAGCTTAGATACCAAGTACACACAAGTAACTGGGTAGCTTAGTACCAGAAAGTATCATTAATGATACTTTCTCGCGCACGCACACTGAGTTGCAATTGTTTTCCATTGAAAAGACTAGGAGAAGGATATACTCTTAGATAAAGGTGAGTAAATAATTGATTTTTTTGGTTCAGTCACTGCACTGAAAAAAATCAGACAAAAAGATCCGTTAGTTTCAAACCTAAACTTATTTTTGGAGAGGTTTGCCAACAAAAACAAAAATTAATGTTTGGGTAGAACAAAAAATGTTTAGACTGTCAATTTGAATTGACACTTTTTAAACAAAATATTGATGTGAATAAACTTTTTTGAAATTTTTGTTTTCAGATTCTTTGGGCCAAAACTGTTTGCTGAATTTGACCTAAATTCACCCATAACACTGCTCTACAGCCAAAATGCTTCTGAAATAAATGTAGTCAAACTTTACTAATTCTGGGTCACTGAGAACGAAAATGCTTAAAATTGTTGATTGGCTCTAGTTTTCAAGATATGCTATTGGGTCAGTGTATATGACCCTTGACTTGGGAATGGCGGAGGATAAGTGAGTTATAAAGGGAAGGGATCTCAATTTAAACCAGAAATGACTAAAATACATCTTTGACTGGATCTATGAATAAATCTATGACTGGGTTTGGACAGTACTTGCTTTTTAGGCAAAACAATGAATGATGCAATCTGAAGCTGGTATTGCGTCATACATGATATTAATTGCATCATGTTATTCCTAGAAGTCATGGATGATGCAATCATAACAAAGCTTACATCACTCTGCTGAACAAATTGCTCTATATCAGCTCTAGAAATCATACAGTGTCGTGCTCTTATTTGTCAGTGTTTGATTTTGCAAAGGGACACATTTCTGTTTAGCCAAAGTGAGCAGAGATGCCTCGTACTTGTGTGAACAGTGCAGATAACTTCTGCTATGTTTGTGGTGAAGGGACTTTTGCATCACAAAAGCGCAGTATAACCACTATGGTTAAGAAAGCCTATCACCTTTATTTTGGCTGCAAAATTGGAGATCAGGACAAGAGGTGGGCCCCACACATATGCTGCAACACTTGTGCAACAAATCTTGGTCAGTGGTTGAACAGGAAAAGGAAATCTATGCCTTTTGCAGTGCCAATGATTTAGAGAGAGCCAACAGATCATACCAGCAATTGTTACTTCTGCATGGTGCCTCCAGTTGGGAAAGGTGTGTCAAAGAAGAAAAAGTGGACTGTGCATTATCCAAACATTCCATCAGCTATACGCCCAGTACCCCACGGAGAAGGACTGCCGGTTCCTGATGCACCAGAATCACTCACTTGAGTCAGACGAGGAAGAGGAAGAGGATGAAACTTCTGGTCCTGAACCATCAATGTCACAGGACCCACATTTTCTCCCATCCTCCTCCTCTGAACCACACCTCATAACACAAGCTGAACTGAATGATCTTGTCAGGGATTTGGAACCACCCAAGAGTAAGGCTGAGCTGTTGGGCTCCAGACTACAGCAGTGGAATCTCCTGGCAGGTGATGTTAGGGTTTCCATGTTCCGTGACCGTCAAAAGGATCTTGTCCCATTCTTCTTCATGGAAGGTGATCTTGTAGCCTGCAACAACATCGATGGTGTGATGGCAGCCCTCAACATCATTCACGATCCAGATGAGTGGAGACTGTTCATTGATTCATCGAAGATGAGTCTTAAAGCTGTTTTACTGCATAATGGCAATGTTTTGCCATCAATTCCAGTTGGTCATGCAGTCCATATGAAGGAAACCTATGACAACATAAAACAACTTTTGAGGTGCATAAACTATGACCAACATCAGTGGCAGCTTTGTGGCTATTTGAAGGTTGTTGCTCTCTTGCTTGGTCTGCAGACTGGATACACAAAGTACTGCTGTTTTCTCTGCGAATGGGATAGTCGTGCAAGAGATTCCCACTACATCAAGAAAGATTGGCCACTCCGTCAGTCATTGGAGCCTGGGAGGAAAAGTGTTCAGCATCCACCACTTGTTGAATCAAGGAAGATTTTGTTACCACCCTTACACATCAAGCTGGGTCTGATGAAGAACTTTGTCAAGGCCATTGACAAAACACAAGCAGCTTTCAAGTACCTCCGTGGAAAATTTCCAAGGTTAAGTGAAGCTAAGATAAAGGAAGGTGTCTTTGTTGGTCCTCAGATTCGTGAACTTCTTCGAGATGATGCATTTGACCATGCACTGCGTGGCAAGGAAAAGACGGCATAGAAAGCCTTCCAGTTAGTGGCAATACATTTTCTCGGAAACAACAAGGCAGACAACTACAGGTTGTTGGTGGAAAACCTCCTCAAGGCATACAAAAGCCTTGGTTGCAACATGTCACTAAAGATACATTTTTTGCACTCTCATCTAGATTTTTTTCCACCGAACTGTGGAGCAGTGAGCGACGAGCACGGCGAGCGATTTCACCAGGACATTGCAACAATGGAGAAATGCTATCAGGGCAAATGGAGCCCATCAATGCTTGCAGACTATTGCTGGACAGTGACAAGAGATGCTCCATTTAATGAATACAAGAGACAAGCCAAGAAGCGCCGAGTACACACTGAATAGGACTAAACTATGTACAGAATAGTTTTTTGCCTTTTGTTTCATAATAAATTTTATTTATATAACCCTTTTGCTGATTTTTAAAGTGTTACATAAACCGGACAGGTGAAATATTATCATGTAAAGCATCCATAAACACATGAAAAGACCTAGGTTTACAATTTATGATTAAAACTCTACTATCTACACAATATACATAGACATAAAATGTAAAAACTTAAATATCTTAGAAACAGTAGCCAATCAGTTGTTTTAATTGTCATATTTGAATTCAGCACATCAAAATACATAATAAATAGCACATTTTATCTCTGAAGCAGACGACTTCTCAAAAATTGTAGACCAGTGTAATTTTGGTGCTCTCCTAGATGCATTTTTCAGCAAGTTTACTAGTGGTGAGTCATGCCTCTGTTGGTCTGGCTGCGGTCCCTTCAGAGCTGCTCAGCCTGCTCGCCCCTGATAAGTGGCTACCTTGCCTAGCACTGTGACTCAGCTTGTCCCTGCACTAAGTGGGTCAGAGCCCCACAAAGGGAGCTCAACTTGCCTCTGCTGATCCAGTTGTGGTGTCCTCTCTGCTCCCTGCTGGTCTGGATGGTAAGTCTGTTTCACTTTGCTGCTGGTGGTCACGGTGATCCTCAGCAGACATCAGCTCTCCTGCAGGTACAGTCAGGCCTCTGTGGAGTCAGCTCTGCTACCTGAACTGGTCAAGCCTCATCCATAGATTTCTCCTCACGGTGCAAGATCTCCATGTGCAAGAACCCAGAGCAAAACAGGACCCTTAGACAGTGTCCCTGATCCTTGGGAATAGAGCTTCTATGTCAGAGCCCAAGCTTCATTACCCAACCCTAGTTCACATCTTGAAGCCGCATAGTGATCCCCTCATGCAGGACATATTTAGTTCAGTTCCAATGCCCTTTTGTTAGACAATAAGGATAACTGTTTATCACATATGCACTTAAACCTTAAGTGTACACTTTAATCAAAACAACAAAAATTTAGATGGTGCAAATTAAGCTGACCAGAGCTGGCTTTTCTCCTTCTCCCCAACAGAAATCTCTTTCCCTCCAAACCTTTTTAGCTATTGTGCTGACAATACATAATCAGGAAAAGTACAGATCAAACTCTCACATTGCCTAACTTTGGAAATGTGTTCCAGAGAATTATATTAACTATTATTAAATCTTTATTCTGTCTTATTTAAATAAATTGTCTTCTTATTAAAATATTAAACTAAATGGTGACTACAAGAAGAGACTTCTACTCAGCTGATCTGCTTTCTATGCATAGTTAGTCATATCTGCTTATTTTAGCAACAAAAATGTCTTATACACTACTTTGAACTCCTTTCAGTATTTCCGAATGAGTGGGAGAGTGAACTGGATTCTCTTCTGGCTCATGTATTAGCAAAATTATTTATTAAATCCCCTCTGTAGTCTCTTCACTGTTGGTGTTAGGTTAGCTAAAAATATCCCAAGCTTGAATTCAAATTTCAGGTTGAGTTTGCAGAGCTAGGTTTTCATTATTTATTTTCACTTGTAAATTAGACATATTGCATCTGGAACCCTAAATTACCATTTTAACCAACATTTAAAAGAGAACAACAGTTTAAACGGAGTTCTAAGTTCAATCTCCTACACAGCTCACCAGTGCTCACTCACGTGGAGATACCTTCATAAAGCCAGTATATTTCTGCATCTTCATTTTTTAAAAAGTGATTAGATGGTGTGACAAAGTTCCTCCTCTATCTTGGTGGGTCCTGCGCTTATTGGCGGATTTTCTTGCCTCAGAGATTCACCATGTGGGTTGGGAAACAGCCCAGAGACCTTCCCCTCTGGAAGAACCCACAGTCCAGGTCAATTGGGAGGTTTGGGGGGAACCCGGGCCTGCCCTCTACTCCGGATTCCAGCCCAGGGCCCTGTGGACTGCAGCTGTCTATAGTGCCTCCTGTAACAGCTGCATGACAGCTACAACTCCCTGGGCTACTTTCCCATGGCCTCCTCCAAACACCTTCCTTATTCTCACCACAGGATCTTCCTCCTGGTGTCTGATAATGCTTGTGCTCCTCAGTCCTCCAGCAGCACACCCTCTCACTCTCAGCTCCTTGCGCCTCTTGCTCCCAGCTCCTCACACTCGCACCACAAACTGAAGTGAGCAGATGTAAAGGTAGCCATCTTACAGCAAAAAAACTTCAGGACCAGACTCCAAAGAGAAACTGCTGAGCTCCAGTTCATTTGCAAATTTGACACCATCAGATCAGGATTAAACAAAGACTGTGAATGGCTATCCAACTACAGAAGCAGTTTCTCCTCCCTTGGTGTTCACACCTCAACTGCTAGCAGAGCACCTCACCCTCCCTGATTGAACTAACCTCGTTATCTCCATACTGATTTATACCTGCCTCTGGAGATTTCCATTACTTGCATCTGAAGAAGTGAGGTTCTTACCCACGAAAGCTTATGCTCCCAATACTTCTGTTAGTCTTAAAGGTGCCACAGGACCCTCTGTTGCTTTTTACATTCAAGGTCGTACATCTAGGAACAAAAATAGGTCACTTATGGATGATGGAAAATAATGACTTGAACATGAGCTCCCAGTGTGATGCTGTAGCTAACAGAGCAAATGTGATCCTTTGAAGTATAATCAGAGGAATATCAGATAGGAGTAGGGAGGTGATAATACCTCCATATAAAGCATTAATGAGACCATTCTTGGCGTACTGAATACAGTTGTGGTGTCCACACTTCAAAAAGGACACTGAAAAATTAGAAAGGGTTCTGAAAAGAGCTACTTGAAAAATTCAAGGTATAATGAGAGATTACAGAATCTCAATCTTTTTAATTTATTCAAGAGAAGGTTAAGAAGTGACTTGATCATGGTCTACAAGAACCTCCGTGGGTAACAAATTTCTGATATGGTTCTTTAATTTAGCAGGAAAAGGCATAACAAGATACAATGGTTGGAAGATGAAGAAGATTTCTAGATTAGAAATAAAAAATAGTTTTTAACCCTGAGGATCATTAGCCATTTGGAACAATTTATCTAGGGATGTATTGGATTGTCCATCAATTGAAGTTTTTAAGTCAAGACTGGATAGTTTTCTAAAATATATGCTGTAGCTCAAGAAGTTATGGGCTTGATGGAGAAATCAGTGGGTGAAGTTCAATAACCTGTTGTGACCCTAACAGAATTGGATACCAATGCAAGAGGGCAGGTGCCTCACTGGTATTTGGTAGTGAGATTCAGTTGGCCTGACCAGTTCAGTGTACCCCAACTTACTAATGTCATAACCTGTATCTAAAAGGTGTCATGGAAGATATCAATAGAAAGCTAATAACATACTGATCATTAATATTATTGTATGGTATATGTACTGGTGACAAATTCAAAATTACAAACATATTGGACATTACATTATCAAGGTGTGTCTGTCAGGCTGGGTGAGATTATGCCACCCTAGACAAAGGAATGTGGTTCTGCCACCTTGAAGGTACTGGTACTTTAAGAGACAAAGGGAATGTCTCTGTATTATGCAGGAGATCAGACTAGACTATCAAAATGGTCTAGTCTTCCCTTAAATCTATGTAAGTATCTCAGTAAGTCTCTTCCTCATCCATTGCTCAGCTTAATTTAAATGATTTGTCTCAATCAGTGGAGTTGGAGATAGTGAAATCAGGGGAGGAAGGGGAGAGGAGGGGGATGTAAAACCATTTTGGCACCCTGAGACAATCTTACCTCATGATGCCTCTAGTTGCTTGAGTGTCTGTCCAAATTAATGGCCATGTTTGCAAAACTGGGGCATTTTTATACGATTCAGGAATTGACCAAGTTAGAAAATATCACACCACTTGCTCTAGCTACAGTTGCTTTAGCAGTTTCATTATAAATTCCTGTTTTCAGGAGTTTTATAAATCATCCATTAAAATATTTCTTCTGTGGAGGAAACATACAAAAACTCAACCTGAAGTCAGTATAAAAATTACCAAGCTTTGTGAAAATGTTGATCCACAAATAATCAATAGCACAACCCTTTATTCTAATCCAGTAGTTTCTTGTACATACACCAGGACTGAATGTAAGAGAGAGTAATTGGGTGTAATTCCACTGAAGCCAACAGAGTTGCTTTTATTTGAACCATGTCTAAATCTGGTTTTGTTTCATTAATAGACATACACTTCAGTGGCAATTTTTATTCTGATACTGTACTTAAACATGAACACTTTTGGCAGATAGTCAAATAAAGACCTCTTCTATAAATAGATAAGAAAATTGAGAGGGATTCAAATGTTTTAGGTGCATTCTATGGCTCATCTACTTATGCATACAGATAAGCAACAAGAGGCATACAATAAAACTATTTTCTGATTATCAAAATATGGAATTTATTATACATGCAATAATAAATGCATCTTGATTTTAACGGGACTTGTGATTGCGTGCCTTTATACACATGTATTGCTTCATTCAGAAATAAAAATCAATGATGGGTACTTTGGCAGTACTGCAGCTTTCTTCAGGGGGACAACAGCAAATACCTTACTTTTAGGCATAGAGCCAAATACAAGACACCTCATGTATCACTTCCCTAACTGATGGCTACAGACCATTTAACGATTGCTTCATTTGCAAAACTTCTCAGCCAGCCAAGGTAATCTGGGTGCAATCCCAAAAGCCCTGTTAAGTAGGAAGAAAAGATCTTAACTAGAGCAAGTTACCTGGCTGAAATGCACTCTCTCAGTTCTATCTACTTATGTTAAACATCTGGATAAAAGCCATCTTATGCTGCACCAACAGTAAGAAAAGTTTGGAGTAACAACCTACCCACCACAATTCAGTGTGAAGAAATAGAATGTTAGGTGGGTTGTTTTTTGATAAATACAAAATTCCTATAATGGTTTTCACCCTAAAGTTCCTTGTATGTACTCTTAAAATTCTTCAGTCAGCTGGAGTTAAGGTTGTCTGGGGATCTTTACACTGTTTTTTTGTTTAACACTGAAAACTCCAGACTAACATCATTACTAATTAAAACATATTGACAAATCTCCGTTTGCAGAAGCATTCTTTTTAAAGGGCAGTGATAGATCATGTTTGAAATTACATTACGTGAACTTTTCTGAAACGGCCAGGCTGGTGTCTAAAGTCAACTGTGACTAACACCACCCCAAAACAAAAGACTCAGATCATTCATCTCATTCTTCATAATTTAAAGAATCAAGGATTTGATTGAATATATACATGAAAATCTGCATATTGGAAAAATGCACATATTTACCCTTCTCCTGGACTCACATGCAGGACAAAGTATTAACATGCTTTTGAAATGCAAACGCTACTTATACTTCAATTTTGTTTTCATTTTTCTTCAAATTCTGGAAGATTTTTGAAAGTTACTCCACTGATCTATCCTTTTATAGGTCTGTACTACTCATTTTGGCAGCCTTCACCACTCTCAATTCTTAATAATAGTCTTCTTCAGGGTATGTCATGCTGACAACTTCCCTTTGCTGGTGTCAGTAAGAATGCAACAAAAATGAGAAAAAATAGTATGTTAGTTTCTTTAAGTCTTTGTTAAGTTTTGTTTTTGAAGTAAAAAGAAGCTAAGAAGGGACTTGTCGGTGGTATATTATACAAAACTTACAGCAGGTGGGTTTGCAGTCCAAGCATTTCAAGCAAGAATAAACCGGCAATTAATCATCTATCAAACATTTGCTAACAATTGTAGAGGATCTGATGGGGGTGTTTGGAGGAAATGACTCAGTCCCTGATACTACCATCAGTCATTTCACAGGGTACAAAGTACTTGTTCCAATTACTTTCATTACCTCAGGGTAAATGCCAGCTTGAAATGATATTTCAGTATTTCATCTACCAATGTGAAATGTGCAGCATGTACCTTGAACATTAATGGACCATGTAGGGGAGTTGGCAACCAATGGTCCATAAGAATCTTCAGGATATTGTATACAGGCAAACTATTTCTCCTAATATACACATGTCCCTGCTCCCTCAAGTGGAGTACTTCTGCTGCACTCTGCTGAATCCAGATCACAGAGTGAACATCTATACAGGTATTTTTTTCAGATGGTGTCCAGTAAAAACCTGATACATAATGGACGGGCGATGACAATATATATACCCAAGGGGAAAAGCAGTTGTGGATTCAGAAACTTCTATAAATGAATTTGACATTCAAACAGCACAGCAGGGCTGCTATATTCATAGAGTTTGATGTTGGGAATTCCATATTAAAAACGAAACAAACCATTTTTAACTGAAGACACTGAACCATTTGTCCAGCTATGTTCAGCAATCTTCCAAATAAACAATATTATGATGACTGCCAAGGCTAATAAGGATAAAAATGAACTGACACTATACCAGTGCCCTGAAATCGGCAGGGGCCATCAGCTTGTTTCCTGGTTACCTCAGAGATGACCTCTCTATGATTTGTTGGCCATGAGGCTCATCTGAGGGCTCTTGGTTTAAACACAAAAGACATGGAGGCAAGGCATTCTCCGTGAGTAGTTATTGACTGCAGTACTTGCTTCACCTGTAGATTTGACAGAACACTGAAACCACTGTCATCAAGGTCATGTTGCCAAGCCTACTAGACATGCAGGAAAAAAGACAAGATGTAAGGAATGTCATTTGATTAGTCTACAACTTTATTAGCTTCACTCATCTGGGGACTATTCAGTAATAAATCATACAGTGCAGGTTATTATTCCTTCCTCATTTGTTTCCACCTACTAGAGGGCTGCTGTCAGCATACCACCACTCTAAACCTAGTCCTAGCCTGTCTCTGGTACCAAAGAGTCCTCCCCTTATACAAGGGTTAAGGCGCTAGGGAAAGGGGGCTTGTCTTGTTGTACCAGATTTTAAGAACCCCAAACCCTTTCCCCAGCTTCCTTAGGGGATACCTTCTCCTAAACCCAATTCTGGGCATAAGAGGAGCCTCTGTCTGGCAGGACATGGCATATGTACCTTTCCCCTGATGCACAGTGGGAAAGGGATTACCTGAGCTCCTACAGCCAGCTCATGTAATGGCCCGCTCCTTTCCTGCTCACCCAACCTGAAAGATGGGGGAAACCCTTAAAGGAGCCTGCTTGACCACACAACCTTCCCAGTCCACCTTTGAGGTTGTGGGGGTTGCATTTTTTCCTCCCAGGCTTTTCCTGCTGAGAAGTAATGATGGTGGGAATACTATGTATTCCATAGAATTACTACAATATATACAAATAGGCATAAGAATTACCCCAATAATATATCTGGGGGAAAGACCTACACTTTCCACACATAGAAAGACACTGGGTAAAAATTTGATAGAAAAGTTATAAAGCAAAGAGAAGGTGACATTCTGGTCTCAATGAAGTCTTGAATACTCAGATTATCTAATAGAGTACTTAAGCAAATGCTGTTTAAAATACTTAATAAATTCTACAGTACACCTGCCAACATGGGTGAGCTCAGTGTGAGAGAGAATAAATTGTAGAAGCTGTTCAGAACAAACATGTTCTGGGATGGGAAGGGAGTTACAACTTTGAGGGGAAATATCATCAGTAATTGAAATGATAATGGAGAGAAAAGATAATAAGTTTGAAACCTCGTATGTTCATATCATCAGACATTCTGTATCTGAGAGGCTTCTTAAGGAACTGCTAAGGTGGCAAGCTAGCAATATAGCATGTTAGAAGGAAAAGAATTAATTTTCCATGAAGGAATTCACAATGTCTCTTACCCTTAGGGACTCTTAAGAGATAGTATTCAATGGTACAGAAATTAGGACAGAGAAGCCTGTTAAAATGTGGGATCCATTCCTTAATCTTATAAAAAACAAAACAAAACAATCCTACACATCTTTGCTGTTTGGCACTAATTGTAAGCACAAATATTCTAAGGTTTACTATGCATATGCTTTCAAAGGTTAACTTAAAAGAATTCCTATATTAAGCACTCTGGGATTAAGTGCTTTGAGATCTACTGATGAAAAAAGTGCTATATAAGAGCTAGGTATTTAATAAGAATAATTAAAAAGTCAAGACATGAAAATAAAATACAGTTCTCAAACCAACATTAACTGCTCCACATTGTGTCCATATGTGGTATATTTTTAGGCTGTTAATGTTGATCTCACTATATAAGTGAGCCAATTGATTCTCATTCAGCCCTGCATGGGAGAAAAGGACCATGGACACAGAAGTTAGCAACAAGAAGAAAGTCAAGGAAAGTGTGGGCCCCTTACTGAATGAGGGAGGCAACTAGTGACAGAGGATGTGGAAAAAGCTAATGTACTCAATGCTTTTTTTGCCTCTGTCTTCACAAACAAGGTCAGCTCCCAGACTGCTGGACTGGGCAGCACAGTATGGGGAGGAGGTGACCAGCCCTCTGTGGAGAAAGAAGTGGTTCGGGACTATTTAGAAAAACTGGATGAGCACAAATCCATGGGGCCAGATGCGCTGCATCTGAGGGTGCTAAAGGAGTTGGCGGATGTGATTGCGGAGCCATTGGCCATTATCTTTGAAAACTCATGGCGATCGGGGGAGGTCCCAGATGACTGGGAAAAGGCTAATGTAGTGCCCATCTTTAAAAAAGGGAAGAAGGAGGATCCGGGGAACTACAGGCCAGTCAGCCTCACCTCAGTCCCTGGAAAAATCATGGAGCAGGTCCTCAAGGAATCAATTATGAAACACTTAGAGGAGAGGAAAGTGATCAGGAATAGTCAGCATGGATTCACCAAGGGGAAGTCATACCTGACTAACCTAATTGCCTTCTATGATGAGATAACTGGCTCTGTGGATGAGGGGAAAGCAGTGGATGTGTTATTCCTTGACTTTAGCAAAGCTTTTGATACGGTCTCCCACAGTATTCTTGCCGCCAAGTTAAAGAAGTATGGGCTGGATGAACAGACTGTAAGGTGGATAAAAAGCTGGCTAGATCGTCGGGCTCAACAGGTAGTGATCAATGGCTCCATGTCTAGTTGGCAGCCAGTTTCAAGTGGAGTGCCCCAAGGGTCGGTCCTGGGGCCGGTTTTGTTTAATATCTTTATTAATGATCTGGAGGATGGTGTGGACTGCACTCTCAGCAAGTTTGCAGATGACACTAAACTGGGAGGCGTGGTAGATACACTGGAGGGTAGGGATCGGATACAGAGGGACCTAGACAAATTAGAGGATTGGGCCAAAAAAAACCTGATGAGGTTCAACAAGGACAAGTGCAGAGTCCTGCACTTAGGATGGAAGAATCCTATGCACTGCTACAGACTAGGGACTGAATGGCTAGGTAGCAGTTCTGCAGAAAAGTACCTAGAGGTCACAGTGGACAAGAAGCTGGATATGAGTCAACAGTGTGCTCTTGTTGCCAAGAAGGCTAACGGCATTTTGGGCTGTATAAGTAGGGGCATTGCCAGCAGATCGAGGAACGTGATCGTTCCCCTTTATTCGACATTGGTGAGGCCTCATCTGGAGTACTGTGTCCAGTTTTGGGCCCCACACTACAAGAAGGATGTGGAAAAATTGGAAAGAGTCCAGCGGAGGGCAACGAAAATGATTAGGGGTCTGGAGCACATGACTTATGAGGCGAGGCTGAGGGAACTGGGATTGTTTAGTCTCCAGAAGAGAAGAATGAGGGGGGATTTGATAGCTGCTTTCAACTACCTGAAGGGGGGTTCCAAAGAGGATGGAACTCGGCTGTTCTCAATGGTGGCAGATGACAGAACAAGGAGCAATGGTCTCAAGTTGCAGTGGGGGAGGTCTAGGTTGGATATTAGGAAACACTATTTCACTAGGAGGGTGGTGAAGCACTGGAACGCGTTACCTAGGGAGGTGGTGGAGTCTCCTTCCTTGGAGGTTTTTAAGGCCTGGCTTGACAAAGCCCTGGCTGGGATGATTTAGCTGGGAATTGGTCCTGCTTTGAGCAGGGGGTTGGACTAGATGACCTCCTGAGGTCCCTTCCAACCCTGATATTCTATGATTCTATGATACAGTGGGACTTGTGTGGTTCCAGGATTTCAGGAGCCCACACTAATTCCACTGCATGCAGAGCACTCTCTGTACTTTGGGAAGCAGTGATCCACTGGGACTTCCTGCACACCGTGCCGGTGGAGTGAGCTGGGAGAGGTGCTGGATCATGTGTGACTCTGCATATTTATCAGCCACTTCTCTGCAGGGCAAAGAAGTGCATTTGCCTCTGGGTGTACTTAAATCATGAAACAACTTCTCTGCCACTCTGCAGAACAGAGTGGATAATACTTCCCTGTCACTTATCCTCCATTGATCTTCTGAGCACACGGCCTGTCTACCCGGGCCATGCACTGCCCATATTGGAGCAGTCCACAATGAGGCTGAGCTAACACTTCTATAAGGCAATACTTCCCTTCATTAATTACAAAATCTAGCTGGGACTATTAAAGCCCCAACTCTATCAGCCCAAATGTACATATTCTTCTACACTTTGAACAGAGGTCCTGAACCAATTTACTATTGGGTTCAGACAGAGATGGAAACATTGGAGAGGACTTTAAAACCCAAATTGGCAATTCATATCTTGGGGACAAGTTAGTTGAAACACTGCCCAAATATGTGTATGGGAGGAGATATATTAAAAATCGAATGGAAATGGAATGTTTTAAAATGTTAGGAGATTTGAAGATCTCAGGAGTTTTGTGACTGTATATATTGAATTAAGTTTATTTTCAAAGCTAGCTTCCTAATTTCCATCTGCAAAATTCACAAGCACATCCATTGCTCGCATATTTGTGTGATGACCGCCATCTTGGCCAATGTACTAGGAACAAAATCAGAGCCCTTCAGTGCTCGAAGCATGAATCATAACAGCTAGAACTTAAGAGCCAGATTCTGAAATTGAGAGCTGCAACAGGCACAGAGGCCAAATAATACACTCTGAGCTTTACATTTGGGTTACATTTGCACTCACACAGACAAACATTTAGATATACTAAATGGGCAATTACACACACACACACGTGCCCATGTTAGAGTGCCCACCGGTGATTCTTTTCCCTGTATGTGTGAATACATGATTTGAACGTGCAATTTATGTAGCAAATTAAAAAAAAAATTGGCTCAACGTTTTTATAGAAACATGGAATAATGAGGCCAAGTCTCCAGTTCTGTTCTGAAAGAAGGCAAGAATTTTTATTCTCCCTAGAAGAAAATCCTGGTTATTGTAAACTTTTATGGAAGAACCGACCAAATGGTTTAATCAAAATTCTTTAAACACTCCAGTGGGTAGCTGTATTGTTTAACTGAGAATTTGGGGGGAAATGGTTAAAACAGCCATCACACAGAGAGGATGATGCTGTTCACGAGAAATGTGATTTTAACATGTCAGGTAAAACAAGAAAGAAAACTGTTTGTCAGAAATGAAATTAAACTGGATTTATTTTGCTCTCATCTGTTAGTGAAGAGGCTGAGCAAGCTGAAGTGAATTGGCATGTTTTGTTTTGTTTTTGTTTCTGTTTCAAAAAACTCTGTTTCATTCCAGCTGAGCTCTGAATGGCATGTTGGTTGGTTGAGATTCAAAAGAAATCTGTGATCTAGATGTATTTAAGAAAATTAGTATCTAGACAATTAAACATATTCAGATTGTTATTCAGCTGAACACAAGGGAATTTTTTTTCCAGAAAAGCTGCTGAGAGTACTGAAGGGTAAAGAAGAGAAAATCATCTACTTTGGGAAACAGCTCAGCTTTGAAGAATATTACACTTGATAATACTGTGCCAATAAACGGTATGTGGTAGGAACTCATTGATCCCCAGATAAAAGTAGGAATATAAATGAAAAATTTATATCTATGGTCTTGATCCAGCATGTACTCAATTTTAGGCAAGTGAGCAGACCCACTGCAATCAATGGGCTTACTTGCATGCTTGAAGTTAAACATATGTTTAAGTGCTTTGCTGGATCAGTGCACATATCTGTAACAGTCTACACACAGTTACTGAATATATAGCATCCTTGCTGTACATAAAAAAGGAATGAGAATCACAATGTATCTTCATAGATTATGCTCCAGGAGTGAAATCCTGTCTCCAGTGAAGTCAGTGACAAAACTCGTTCAGTGATGCCAGGATTCACTCCAGATGTAGAAAAAATGCAAAGCTGATGATTACGCATTCAAGAATCTCTAACTTTATTGCAAAATATATATTTATATTATGGCTTTCAAAATATCTGAGTAGCTGTATAATGTACACTACCAAACAAAACCAGACACATAAGTGATACAGACCTGCTATTCTTTATTATGTGCACTGATATTCTTGTTGGGTGATATTCTTGTTGCATGGAAAGTGCTATGTTAAACAGGGTAGTTGCATGTTGGCATGGATGAGTATCAAGAAGGTATCAATGCATGAAGATTACATATTGTATTGAATATAAATGTTTCGATGTTAATACTGCATCATAATGTTACCTGATTATTAAATGCCATACTTATATATACACACAGTATTTCATGGTACAAGATGGAATGATGTTTGGATGACAGAAGGGAAGTTCTGGGGCTGAAACAGATTTGAGAAATGGTGTTTTTCCTCATCAGATCAGTTTAACTTCAGGAAGGACAAGTATTCGTGGGATGCTCTTATTAAAAAATGGGAAAAACTAAATGGTCTTGAGAAAAGAAAACTGATTGAGGCCTGATGACAGTCACCTAATATGTTGAGAACAGTTATAAAGAGGTTGGTTATCCACTGTTCTTCGTGGAGGTAGAACAAGAACAAGAAGAAAAGGGCTTAATCTGCAGCAAGGCAGATTTAGGTAAAATATTAGGAAAATAAAAAAACTTTCTAACTATAAAGATAGCTAACACTGGAATAGGCTTCCAAGCAGGAGCAGAAATTTGGGAAGGGGAGGGGAGTGGGGGAAGGGTCATTGCCTCCCAAAAGGGTATATGCTGACTTTCGTTCAGTATTTTACAATTCAGATTTAAAAAAAAACCAACATTTTCTACGCACCCACGACTCCTGATGTGAGGGCCAGAGGCGATCTGTAACTGTTGATAGTGGGGGGAGCACAATTTAAAGGTTCAGCCACCCCCCTGAATAGCTCGAGTTATGTCCCCTGTGTGCAGGACCCCACCTTACCTTCAGTCTCCCCTCCCAGAAAGCACTGTCCCCTCCCTGCAGCACCCAGCTGATGCTCCTCTCTCTCCCCGCAGGGCGCAGCTCGCAGCTCACCCAGCCTCCGAGCTCACTTGACTGCTGCATAGGGAGAGGGCCTGGCAGCACCATTGGACCAAGTGGAGCAGATTCAGAGTCAACAGGAATCCTAAGCATGGGAGTGGAGCAGCCCCAGCCCTGCCCCAAGTTGCTGAAGGCTGAGTGGTTTCCAGCTATGGCTTCCAAGCCCCCTTCTCAGCTGGGGGCTCCTGCTCATTAGCCACCTCATGGCCAGGTTAAATCCCCATAGTTCCCTGTGGAGACCCAAACATACTCTGTGGCAGGTACCCGGTCCCAGAGGCCAGCAGTAACTCCATGGCAGGCCCAATCCTGCAAGCTTTAGACAGGCACAGAATTTGCTCCCCATGTGTGGCCCCATTGGCCTGGCTGGAAGGTCACTGTGGGTCAGTGCCAGCATGAGCCAAACTTGCAAAGGGGGGCAACTCACTATTACTGGTGTCTCTGTTTTGAAATAAGCTACCTTGCACTCAGGTATTTTGAACCCACTCCCTGCAAAAGAAATAAAAATAGAAAGCCTGGCAGAAATCTGGGGGGTGGGGGGACATGTGACCTCCCCACACACATCACTTCTGTTGATGGACATATCTAAAAACCGTGAAAAGCTAAAACAGACATTTGGAAGCTGTTTGTGAAAGTGACTGTTGAACTGTCAGCAGCTGATTCACTGCAGTATTTTACAACATCTGCAGGTTGTGCTCTGCCACCACCAGCCTCAGCTCTGGACACCTGGTCATCACAAGTACAGCAAGAGGGTCTTGAATCTTGCAGTGAGTACGGGGTCTCTCAGCACAGATATCACAGAAAATGATGTGAGAAGTGTTAATGTTCCTACAGATCTCAAAGAAAAAAGCAATGGGCCTAATCAACCACATCTGCCTGATTTTCCAAGGAGGATGTTTGAGAAACACAGCCGTTCTTTTTTTCAGTTTTCCATTACAACAAATTACCTTGGATTGAATATTCTGTTCAACAAGATGCTATATTCTGCTTTCCCTGTTGAAACAGGCTATGTGGATGATTCATTTATCTAAATAGGTGTGCAAGATTGGAAGAAAATCTCTGAAGAATTGTCTAACCACGCCATTTCCCGGGTTCATGTATGGAAAAGTGGCAATATTTCAAACATAGCAAAGAAACTGGATCAGCAGAAGTGAAGCTTTTGGCAAGTAATAAAAGTACCATTTAGAGAAACTGGGATTACCTTACTTAGGTTTGTGATATTGTCCAGTTACTTTTGAAAATTGAGTTAGCTTTTCAAGGGCATGATGCTGTAAAAGGAATCAAAATTGAAAGGGAATTCCCAGGAATTTTGTGATTTCTTTTCAAAGTCTCACAAAACTTTCAAGAAAATGCAGGCAAGTTATTTTAATTACACAAGCCCTGAATTTCAAAATGAAGTGCTGCAGATTTGGTTTGCAAAGAAATTGCACAGGCAGCGAATAAGACTGGGTTTTTTTTGGTGTAATTGCAGATGAAGCCAGGTCATTTAAGACAGAGCAGCTTTCAGTTTATATCAGGTATGCAAAAAACCTAGCGATTAAAGAAAAGTTCCTGTGCTTCATCAATTGCTCATCTTCCCGAAATGCAAATGGCATTTATATGGCCATGAAGACAGTTTTGGAGACGAGTGGATTGCAGAATGTGCCGATAGTTGCTCAATCTTATATTGATGCTTCTGTGATGTCAGGACATGTAGCTGGGGTTCCACAGCGAATGAAAGAAAACCATCCATTTGCAATCTATGTACATTGCATGGCACTCAAACTCAACCTTGTCATCATGGTGTGCTGTAATATCATAATGCGCTGGGCTGTCTAAATGTATTTGAGAAACTGTATTCAGCCTTTGCAGAGCCACCCAATCATCAGATGTTTCTCAATATGCAGACAGCTTTGGGTCTTAAGCATCAAGAGATCATGCATCCCAGTGACTTGCATTGGGTATGTAAGTGGAGAAGTGTGTTTTCAGTAAAAATACAATACACTGCCATCATGAGGTGTCTAAAAGGTCTTAGCGAACAAGACGAAAAGTGGTCTGTGGAAGGAAACGGCCTTTATCATCACATGACTGGAGTTTCATTCCTTGAATGCATGATTATCTTTCAACATATCATGAAAGTTGTTCATGTCACACCAAAGGACTTCAAGGCATCAATACCACGCTTGCAAAAGCTTCCTCTATCATAAAGAAAATGAAAGTGTACTTTGAGAAATGCAGAAGTGAGGAAGGCTGGAATGAAATGTGGAAAGAAATTACAGAATTCTGTCAAGACCATAACATTACAGTGCCAGATATTGAAGTCAAACTTGTTACCCGTTCTTGGAACCAGCCAAGAAATAACCACAAATGAAGGTCGAACTAAAGCAGAATTGAGGGTTGATTTATTGCTTGCTTCCCTTATTTGCACAATTATACTCACACACACATCCCATTCATACTGCTGGCAGGCTGCAGATGCCGATGTTGCTTTCGATCTTAGATGACTGAAACTGGCCAGGTTCCAGCTTCCCAGAGATCGAACTGCTAGGCAACGAGAGTCCCAGAGTTCCTTCTGATCTGCAGGAGGGCTCTACTAGTTCCGGTCTGGTCCTGAGTTCTTGCTGTCGTGGGTTACAGCTCTCTCTGGCCGCTACTGACGTAGGTTTATATATAGTCCCATATACACCTTGATTATCTTTACATGGTAATATTTTGGTTCAAGCCTTGGGATTGGTTTCTTACACTCACAGTGTCTCACTCATTCCTTGCATTAATTGGTTACACATTCATAAGTATGAATACAATTGGTAATATAGATTTAAGCAGGCACCGAACATCACTGGGAATTTTTCGCTGCTTGTGGTTTTGTGATGGTGTGAAAGTTACTAATGACCCCCACTTAACAGAGCAGCCTTTATGTCAACGAGTGGCCATTAGGGGGAAGCAGACACTTCAAGTACACAGTAGCCTGAACTTTTCAACTGTTTTCCCTTCAAGGCCTTAAGGTAGTTGGAGCTGGTCCCAAGCCGGTTTTCACTGACCAGATAGCAAAAGCATGGGTCTGACCACCACCAATCAAGTGTTAACACTGCAAGGACCTTTGTCTGAATGTGTATAAAGGATCTGTAAAATGTGTGTAAGACAGAGTTTTTGTACCAAGGTGCAAAGCTCTCCTTTCTTCTGCAGAATAAAGCAACTCCTCCTTATCCCTGTCTGGCTGTTATTGGCTCTCAGCTAGGTGGACCCGATATTTCGGTGACAATGGCTTAACAGGAAACTGTGTATACCACACTTGCAAGAGCAAGGTAGCGGTGCAACAGGAAGCTGTTCAGACTGCTTGAAAGGGCAGGAGCGGGGGGGGGGGAGGGAGCATGGGCTGCCCCTCCTCCCCATGGAGCAGGAGCTGCTGCTGTCTGGGGAAGGCCAAGCCATGGACGGGACTGCGTCCGACTACAAAACTATGCCTATGCTTCCAAGCATAGTTGTGGAATCCCCATCATTAGAAAATGTTAAGAACTGGTTGGACAAACAACTGTCAGGAATGGTCCAGGTATACTTGGTCCTGCCTCAGTACAGGAACTGGACCAGATGACCTCTGAAGGTCCCTTCCAGCCCTACATTTCTATGATTCTATAATTAATTCCTGCTCATCAATACTATGTAATACCAAAACTATCAAGCAGAACTCTACCTTGAATACAATAACCCTTATCGAAATTTCAAGCCCGAGAGAGGAAGTGATTGGAGCAGTAGTCTGGATGTTAGGAAACCTGGCACTTTGGCCAGCTCTGCCACTGCTTTTATTTTGATAGGAGCTTGAGTAAATCACCTAACTGATCTATACTTATGTAAAAAGGGGAATACTTATGCTTACCTTTGCAAAGTTCTTTGAAATCCTTGTATTAAAGGAACTAAGTAAGAGCCAAGTATTATTTATTATTATTATTATTATTATTGGTGAATCTATTGGATTTCTCTCTCTCTCCATATGCACTGAAATGTTAAAACACTATGGCATTAACTTCACAGAAATAAAGCAGTGATGAAAATAACTGATTTCAATCAAATTTCTTTGTCAACATCAGTCACTGCCAAGTCTTTTAAAAATATTTTACAGCATAATGAAAATCCTGCAGCCAGTGAACAGAGTTTGAAAAGGACAAGCTTCTGTAAATTTGAAATTAGGTTCAAATCCAAAGAAGGGAGAAAAAAAATCTTTGCTTTATGATATTATTCATTTTCATGTAAATAAAACACCTCATCAAGCATATTTGTTTGCAAATTATTGTCCTCAGGCAATATCAAACAGTAATGTGTCATTGCTCTTTAAGTGGCAGACTGGGAAACAAACCAATAAAAAAGCACACTGATGTTCATTATCACCTGTTTATGAAACAGCCAACTAAAAATAGTTTAATATCTATGAAGGACTTTGTGAGTTCTGCAAGGAGGAAGTGGAGAATCTGACATATTAAATGAAGGCACTACATTTATAAATTTTAGAATAAGAACACATTTTCATTCTGAGTTTGAATTTGCACCTGCAGCAGGATCAGATGAAAAGCAGGTTTCACCCAGTGACCATGTATGAAAGTGGTGTTAACTCCACCACCCACACCACCGATAAAGCCAAGCATTTCACATGTAGAAAAATAAGCAAGGTGTTATATGTAGGCTCTATGAACCACATATAAACCTTGAATTTCCTAGGCTGCATGGATAAATTCAAAATAAGAGAATAGGCTGTGTATGGAGAAGACTAACTTGTAGAACTGTCAGTAAAGTTAAATCTGTCCTTCTACCACAGCATCAAACTTTGACTAGGAAGCAACTTGCATAAGCTGTAATATTAAAATGCTTTCAGTTCTCTTCTACTAATGAAAAGTGACAGGGGTGTAATATGACCAAGGCAAAATACAAACATAATTTCTTCAATTTCAACCATTCTTCAATTATGTTCAATTTGTAAAAAAATTCTAACCACGCTGGAACCACATTATAAAGGTACTATTTGACAATGATTTGATTACATGAACTTTCCTCTGGATATATATTAACCTCAATCCCAGAATGTAATGAGTGCCTTAATAGTATGGTAGAGAAGTCATTCCTGTTGCTTTTTCTCTTTTATAATGAAAAAGCAAAAAAAAAAAACCTCTGCCAGATAATAGACATGGTAGGGAAGCTAGGACTGGCACAAAGAGCTCACAGAATAGGATTGGCCTCATACATTTTTATCAGATAATGTATTTTTTTGTTAAATATTTGTTACCGGAGATTCATCTTATATAAAATGCAGTGGGCTACACTGAGGTTTTTAAGCCACTGTGTGGTGTAGGGTTGCAGAGGGGGTGTACACAGATGGAATTTCCTGAAGGTATACTGGCTAGGCTCACCCAGAGGTCTCCTGGGACTGCTTGAGGAATGTATGCTGGGGTGGGTACTCTGCCCCCCTTTTAAAAGGATGCACATTTATTTACCACCCACACTTTTAGTGTGCAGGGAAGGTGGAATTAATACTCTACTAACTTGTATGGAAGGACTGTTAGAATGCCTCTGATGTACCTAACCCTTCTACCCCTCAGCCCAAGCTGATTGCTAGACTTGCACAATGTATTTGGTGTCTATAAGCAGAGCAAGAAAAGGTTAGTGCTTGCCCCTAAGCTTTTTCTCCTCCACACACTTACCAGCAATTGTGTATCTGTGCATGATTAGCCACAGTCTGGCCCAGTAAAGCTTGTCAAAAAATGTGTGTGTGTGGGGGGGGGGGGAATCAATTTTGCTGGAAATTTTGAAACTATTTCCATTTTACAGGGCTAAAAATGAACCCATATCCCTGTTTTTGTTAAAGTTGTGTAGACATTTTTATCAATATTTTAAATCAAATCTTTTACTGAAATTGTGTTTGATATCATTATTAGATGCTTGTTTCCCCCCACTGCTGAATATACACAGAGGAAGACATGGCCCCTGCCTTGAAATCCTACAGTTTAATCCAAGATACAGCCCTCAGAAGGGAAAGGAGAGGGGGAGGAGGGTAACTATATAAAGTCACATAATTACATAGTCCAGGGGTCGGCAACCTTTGAGAAGTGGTGTGCCAAGTCTTCATTTATTTACTGTAATTTAAGGTTTTGCGTGCCAGTAATACATTTTACATTTACAGGGGCGGGCAGATGGAACCCCAGACCGGCAGTTGGGGCGGCAGACAGAACCCCAGACTGGCAGCTGGCTGAGTGGCTCAGCGTGCTGCCGGTCTGGGGTTCCGTCCATTGGCCCCTGCCAGCCAGGGTCCCGGCCGCCGGCCCCGCTCAGCCCGCTGTCAGCCCAGGGTTCTGTCCAGGGCCTTCCCTAGCCATTTGGGTGCCCTACGCAGCCCCCCCCCCAAGGGAGGGCTGTGTGGGGCCCCAGGCCTTCCCCCCCAGGGTGGCCCGGGGGATTAACAGGGGGCCGGTTAATCTGCTCTGCTTCCCTCACCCCAGCCCCAGCCATGTCACTTGGGGGAGGAGGCTTGGGGGAACGGATTTCCCACCCCCATTCACCGGCAGCAGCGGGAAGCAGAGCAGCCCGGCCCCAGCCCGCTCTACTCCACCAGCTCCCAGCCTCCCGCCACCGGTGATTTTAGCCCTGATTGTAGACTGCATCAAATTTGCATTTGCATGTGCAGCTCCAGAGATAGGGACAAAAGTGTCTTATGCCCCACTGATTCTGAAGGTGGGCAAGGATTCCTGATATAATTTAGAGTAGCTTCAGATCATAGCTAAATGGGCGGCAGTCTGGAACATGAAGGAGGAAAAAAAAATCAAACATATCCTATCAAAATCATCAGGAAGGTGGGCATTTTGTTGTTGCATGCTAGCATGTATTCTAGTTTTCATTTAGGTTAAATATTCTAAAAGGCAGGATTTAAGGATCATATCATGAAGGACATTAGAGGACAAACATCTTAATAATCTTGTATGGCAGGTTTTATGTGGGATTTCTAAATGTAATGTGAAGAGAGTCTGAAACATTTTAAATTAAAATGTTTTGATTAGAGACAAGAATATTTTTTGCATGTTTCTCCCAGGAATTTTATTAATAACCTTGAATTAACTTTTTTCTTTAGTAGCTGATTATAACAGAAATTAATTTATGAGATTTGGACTCTACTGCTGGAATACTTGAGGGAATGAACTACACCGCTAAACTCAAGACTGATTTGTTAACATTTTTTATCATTAACTAAAAATAAATGTGTTGATGTTCTTGAAAATTAAACTGTGGAATAGTATACCCTCCAAAAATGTACAAACATTAGGAGAAACCATTAGGATTTTTTACAATACTAAGCGACCCAGGCCAGAAGGAGTAGAAAACATCACAAATTAAAGAAAGTAGGACTCTTCAGAGAGATGAGTGAGGTGATATCATAGTGGTATATTAAATAATGAAGTGTACAGAGAAGGTCAATAGAATTATCTTATTTGCCCTTTCCCATAATACAAGGTGCCAGCGAACAAATTGAAAAGACAAAAATAAAAACAGATATAAATAGATATCTCTTTGTGTAAGCCACTGCTCAGTGCACGTTATGTGTCCTCCTTTGCGCCTGATCCACAGAGCATGCAAGTCTGTTATAGCCAGAGGCGGCCCATCCATATAGGCGAACTAGGCGGTCATCTAGGGTGCCAAGTTAAATGGGGCACCAAAATCGAGAAAAAATCAAATGAAAAAAAATGAAAAAAGTGAAAAAGATGAAAAAAATACAAATAAAATAACGAAGATGTCATTATTTCAATTCCCGTGCGCGTATGGAGGAAATATGAATTATAATTCATTTCTCTACATTTCTGAGAATTTATGAATATGTCAAATTTTTTATTTACTGCAAAAATAAATAATATTTTAGCAAATTTTTTTCAATTTGTGATGTAGGGTCAAGATGACCCACTCCGCAATTTTGATAAGCAATAACTCAGCCACAATGAAGCACATCTGCCAGTGGAAAGAGCTGCAATGCTAGTGACACCTAACTCAAATATACATCAAGGTCGCATAGCTGGAAATTCATGTAGAGCAGAGATATCACCAGTTGATACATGTCAAATGGTCATTTTAACACATGTTGTAGGTAGATGCTTAAGAATCGAGTGAATACTATGGAAAATTGTGTTTCTTCGTGCCAAAGAATAAAGAATAACATCTTTCAGCATTATAAATCCAAAATGTGAGTATCTTTAAGCGTTATTATTGGGCTGTATAATTATGAACTTTTCTTTGTTATAACTGGTTCACATGTAATAAATAAGGTCCATAAAAGAAAAGTAACAGCGTTAACGCTTAATAGACTACGAAAGTGATGACATCACACTCCAAGTGGGTAACTGTGAGGAAGGGGATTACTTTCCAAACAACCGGTATCGGGCTATAATGTCGAAAAAGGTCACTTTGTTTCTGTGTAAATGCTGTAACTAACTGTTTTAATAGGTAAGTGAGTGTATGTTACTGGTCATTGAACCTTTAAGCAAAGATGTGTTGGGATGGCTGCAACCATGTGGTGGGTGTGTCAGCCATCCTTAATGCTATAATGCTTGCAGTAGGGAGCACAGTACATAACAATATTCAAATACCGCATGGCAGAAAGAGGAAAGAGAAAACCCTCAGGAGCTGAGTATCATAAATGAAAGGTTGAGAAAGAAAAGGACCAAGCAAAACATCAGGGATCCTTCCTGAAATATCTTCTCTTTAATCCAAATAAAGATGGAAGCAGTTCACAGCATCCAGATGAAGGAATTTTACTTGGAGAGGAGGTTAGCTCACATCCACATGGAAGCAATTTGGAACATCAAGATGAAGGTATATTACTTTGAGATGAGGGTAGCTTACATCCACAAAAAAGCAGTTTGGAAACTTAAGATGATGGAAATTTACTTCTAGATGAAGGCAGTTCACAGCATCAGACTGATATGGAAGTGGAGAAAATGTATTCACCTTCAGAGACACATGCAGAAATTGAAGTAAATGAAGTAGGAAGGAAGAAAGGATGAGGAAGTTACAAACAAGTTACAGTATGGGGACCCAGCTTCATGGCCCAGATGTGACGACAGTGTGTAGCAAATCCTCGTGGAACATGGACCCGAACAAGTTCATGAATTTCCCTTCCCTAAGGACGGAAATAAAAGAAATTTCTCTGCTCAGTATTACAAGAGGAAACTCATTAATGGGGAAAAAATTAATCAAAACTGGTTACAATATTTAGTGTCGAAGGACTCGGTGTTTTGCTTTTGTTGCAAGTTGTTTAGAAATCAACCAATTTGTACATCATTTACTGAAAATGGTTTGAAGGACTGGAAAAAACATATCTTCAATTCTCTCTTCACATGAAAGAAGTACAGAACATTTGTAATGTTTTCAAAATTGGAAAGAACTTGAATTATGATTGAAAAAAGGAAAAACTATCGATGAAGAAAATGTACGTGTGATCAAGGAAAAAGAAGAATATTGGCAACAAATATTAGAGCATCTGATTGCTTTAATGAGAGTTCTCATTGGGCAAAATTTAGCATTCCGCGGCCACGGTAGAAATAAAAAATTATACACTCCAGGTAATGGAAACTCTTTAAAATGTGTTGAATACCTTGCTTTGTTTGATCCAGTCATGAAGAAGCATCTACGTAAAATAACTGATCATGAAACACAGGTTCATTACTTAGGAAAAAATATGCAGAATGAACTGATTCAAATCCTAGCAAATGCCATTAAAGAAAATTGTAGAAGCTGCCCATTCTGCAAAATACTTTTCAATAATACTGAACTGTATACCAGATGTGAGTCATGTTGAACAAATGATGATGATCTTTTGTTTTGTGGATATGGAAAAGTCTGCAGATGATGATACTGTTGAAGTGGTCATAAAGGAACATTTTGGGGGTTTCATACCACTGAAGGAGACGACTGGAGCATTTATGACTGAAACTATTCTACAAGAGCTTGAAACAATGTCATTATCTGTTGAAAACTAACATGGCCAAGGCTATGATAATGGGAGTAATATGAAGGGTAAAGACAATGGTGTGCAAAGGAGAATGATGGAAATCAATCCTAGGGCCTTTTTCGTTCCTTACAGTGCGCATTCTCTGAATTTGGTTGTCAATGATGCTACTAGATGCTGTTTGGAGGCAAGCAGTTTCTTTGACCTGGTGCAACGTGTTGTGTGTTTTTCTCAGGCTCAACATGCCATTGGGAGATTCTGACTTGCCATGTGAATTCTCTAACTGTGAAACTACTTAGTCAGACAAAATGGGAGAGTCTCGTTGATGCTTTGAAGCCTCTTCGCTATGAACTTGGAAACATTTATGATGCCCTAATTGAAATTTCTGATGATACTACCTTTACTGGATCATCTGGCAATATGACATGTTCAGCTGCAGAAGCTCTTGCAAATGGCCTTTCCAAGTTCGAATTTGTGACTTCCCTCATTTTGTGGTATAATATCCTTTTCAAGATTAACCCCACTAGTAAGCAGCTTCAGGAAAATAACTTGAACATACATTCTGCTATTCAAAAACTGCAGCAAACTAAAAATATTCTGGAGCAATTCAGAAGTGATGAAGGGTTCAAAAGAACACTGGTAGATTCTCTCGAGCTTGCTGAAGAAATAGACTTTCCAACAGAATTTGAACCAGAGCCAGTTCGCATTCAGCAAAAGAAACAGCAGTCTTTGTATGAAGGACGAAACACACCCATTCAGAATCCAAAACAAAGGTTCAAAGTGAATTTCTACTTCACAGTCCTTGATACTGCTATTCACTCGGTTGACGAAAGATTTCAATGTATGCAGCAGCTAGAGTCAGTATTTGGGTTTCTATATGATATCCACAGCTTGCAAAAGAAAACAGCAAAATAGATAAGAGAATTTTGTATAAAACTAGAGTCGGCATTGACTCATGAAAATTCAAAAGACATTGATGCTACAGATTTGTGTAGTGAGCTTCAGGCTTTCAAGATGGCTTAAGAAACATTCCACTCCTGAAGAAGTACTGAAGTTTGTTTGTGAAAATAAATGCACAGACAGTTTTCCAAACATTTTTAAAGCTCTACGCATTCTTTTAACTTTGCCAGTTTCCGTAGCTAGTGGGGAACATAGCTTCTCAAAGTTAAAATTGATAAAAACATATCTGCGTTCAACAATGGTGCAAGAGAGACTTCTTGGACTTGCCACAATGTCAATAGAGCATGAAAAAGCTGGAAAACTGGATCTTAAAGAACTAGTGACTGAATTTTCAAAACTTAAAGCAAGAAAAGTCATGTTTTAAGAGCACAGAGTGTTTTTTATTCAGAGTGTTTTGTAAATACAGGTTAAAGTTTTCTTATTTCTTTCTGTATTGGATGTGGTGGTAATGGAAGTTAAAGCAGGATAGCGTAATGGATGATTTTGGATTTGTAATAATAAAAATTATAATTAACATTATTAATGCATTTTAATTTGAAATCGGACTGAAATATCATCTAGCTGTCGTATACAAATCTATTCTGAAAATTTTGTGTCTCTATTTTATCTTATCTCAGAAACATTGGTTGGACAGACGGATGGATGGACAAACCAAATAATTAAGCCTCTGTATAAAAAAAACCAAAACTTAAAAAACATTAAAAGGAAAAAAGGGGCAAAATGTTTCCTAGTTTACCAAAAACCTCAGCCTAGATCTGCCTTGGGATTTGGGGGGGGAGGTGGGGGGCGCCGATTGCATGGTTCACCTAGGGTGCCAGTTGCTGGCAGCTAGTCTAGGGCCATCCCTAGTTATAGCCCTAAGCTATATGCTTTTACCTCTGAAGGTCTCCAGTTCTATTGTCAGGGAGAAATCCTGGCTCCACTGAGTCAGTGCCAAAACTGCCATTAGACTTTAAAATAGTCTAAAGTAGGTATCTGTGTTAAAATGGAGACATGTAGTGTCATGGTCACTGACATAGCCATGTAAAAGATTTCAGAGAGGAAACAATTGTTTCTTCAAGGAATTTCTTAAGACTTTGGAAGCTTTTAAACAACTGATATGTGCACTTCTAATTTTTCCTCAGTTTGCAAATGAAAGGTGAATTAATCAACAAAATTTGGAGTGATTATTTTCAAGGACTGATGAATGAGGAGAACCCAAGGGCGGAACGTTAAGAATATGTAAGTTGAACCAGGGCATGACAGATTGCATACAGGAGGCAGATGTTGCAGGGGCACATAGGAAAATGTAAAAGGAGAAAGCACCTGTGTCAGATGAAGCAACAGTGGATGAAGTGAAGTCACTGGGAACAAGTTTGTTCAAAGAGAAAATGCCAAATGAATAGTAAAAAGGTTTGTGGTGTCTATTTTTAAACATAAAGGACATATCATGATGCACTATAATTATCACCCCATTAAGGTGGCATCACATACTATGAAAGTATGGGAGAAGATTATTTAAAAGCTGTCTGTGTGGAATGGCTAAAATTTGGAAAGGTCAGTATGGATTCATGCTGGGAAGGAGCACAACTGATGCCACATTTGCGCTACAAAACCTCTTGGAGAAATTCAGAGAAAAGAGACAATAACAGGGTCTGGTCTTTGTGGAGCTGGAGAAGGCATACAATCATGAGAACTAGTTTGCTGGATTTTGTGAAGGAGAGATGTGACAGAAGGATATGTCCATCTTCTCCAGGACATGTATGGTGGAGTGACTACCGCAGACAAAACTAAATGAGCCTATAGTAGAGAATTTCCAATAAAAGCTGGCCCAAATCAGAGGTCAGTGTTGAGCTCCTTTTTGTTTGAGGTTGTCATGACTGTGATAAGTGAGACTATATGAAGGGCCTACCTTGGAACATGCTGTTTGCTGACAACTTAATGATATGTGCAGAAACTTGTGAGATCCTGTAAGCCAGCTTTTCACAGTAGCAACATAGTTTGGAGAAGGGGGGACTTACAATGAATGTTGGTAAGACCAAGGCTATGATAACTGAGGGAGGAGGACTTACCATAAAGGAAATCACAGGCAGAGAGCTTAGAAGAGTGAAATAATTTAAATAGCTAAGATCAATGGCTACTGATGGTGGTATGATCCTGAGTAATGCCCAGCATCATAGCTAAGCTGCTTGGTGAAAGTGGAAGGAGCTAACTCCAGTTCTCTATGATAAAAAATGCCAATAAAGTTAAAAGGTAGAGTGTACAAAACTATAATTCAACCCATCTTGATGTACAGAACAGAGACTTGGCCAGCCACAAGAAAGGAAATCAGTATATGCTCTCCACCATGAAAATGAATATGTTGAGGTGGTCAAATGGCTGAACACTCCATAATAGGAAATGAAAGGAGGTTGTGAGGGGCCTAATGTGGGTTGCTCCAATTGAAGACAAGTTGATGGAGGTGAGGATAAATGGATATGGGCATATCTAGTGGAGACTGAAGAGCTATAATCGGTAGGATATTTTTTGCAATTACTGGATAGGAGACAATCAAGGGGGAAACCAAAGTCTCAAGACCTGGATCAGATATCAGCAGAGCCCAGAGAGACCAATCTGCACAACAGCCTCATGTACAATCATGAATTTTGAAAGACCTTGAATAGGGAAATGGCAAGAAAGAAAGAAAAAAGAGCTTGCAGCCACAATTGGTGACAATTTCACCATTCATTTTTACTTGGGTTTATCATAACTATTTAAAAGCACATCTATTTTGATAATACAAACATTTTCTTTTTGGCTTGAAGGTAAAGAATAACTAAAAATGATTCAAGAGTTATTTCAGGGGCCAGACCCCTCAGGTTCCTGAGGTTGCAGTGCTAGAAACATATCCCAATGTGTCTGAAGTTAAATAAAGTGGGGCATCAGTTTAGATTGAACCCAATAAATGTATTTTATCACTTTAGTTGCAAAAAAAATGTGAATACACACACAAACACACACACACACCCCTTCTACATAACCAGAATAAAAGCAGTAAGAGAAATGGAGTGACTTATTGCCTATATTAGATGAACAATTGAGCTACTTGAGGAAATGTGGGCCAAATGGGATGGTACTGAATTTTCTCCTTAAATTGACATAACTATTACACACACACAAAAAAAATGAATGCCCACTGGATTCATAACCTATTATGCCTCCGTTCTACTGTATTCCCTTATTTTTCAAAAATGCTCTCTCTCTTTTAATATATAAGGTTATCAACCATTCTGTTTCTTCTTATGTGGCATCTCCATTACCAGAGGTTTGCAACCATGGTACCCACTGTGACAAACTGTACCCTTAGGTTCAACACTTAAAAAAAAACTATGATCAATTTTGTACAAAGTATGCCTTGTGAGATATCATTTGAAAACTCATAATTCACTAATCATTATTGTCCTGGTAAAATATCTGTGGCAACATTGTATGTAAAGTTATAAGATTCTACTGTATGACATCGCTATGGCATATTCCAAAACTGGGGAAGCAGCCCAAACCAGTTCCTCAGAGATAAAGGCAAACTGACACTTCAGTCAGATGTCAACCAAATAAAAAAAAAAAGAATGAGGAGTACTTGTGGCACATTAGAGACTAACACATTTATTTGGGCATAAGCTTTCGTGGGCTAAAACCCACTTCATCGGATACATGCAGTGGAAAATACAGTAGGAAGGTATATATTGTGACAAAGCTCTGAGCCTGTAATTGGTGGGTCCCATGCTTCTGGCAGATTCAGTGGCCTCAGAAGCTCGCTAAGACACTCAATATGACCTCCCTTTCCCAGTACAGAGGTAAAGGTCATAGCTTATTGAGCTACTATCATCACAGGCCAGTATGGGAGGTGGGAAGGTGGAATAACCACAGTCTCTGTTGCTCCTTAGAGCTCAGTAGGCGCAGTTTGGCCTCCTGACTGGACCAAAGTCTGCTTCCCCTCTCAAGGACATTTCTATAGAGCATGGGGAAAAGGGGGGAACCTGGGCCCGCCTTCTACTCTGGGTTCCAGCTCAGGGACCCTAGTGGTAGCAGCTGTTGGCAGTTTTCCCTTCACCACTGATGCTGCTTTGATTCCCTGGGCCACTTCCCCGTGGTCCCCTTTTTCCAAGCTTCACCCTTAACTCAGGATTCAGCAATGCTTCCTCTCCTCCAGCTCCTTTCACCTGGGCTTTTTTCAAGAGAACAGGAAAGGAGAGCTTTTAAGCAGTATGACTGGGACCTTAATTGGTTCCAGCTGTCTCCATTAACCTAACAGCCTTAACTGACCCTTTGCCAGTTAATTGAGGTCAGGTGCCAGCATTAGCCTAATGACCATAACTGGTTAATTGGCGTCAGGTGTCTTGATTGGCCTGGAGTAGCCTTTATTTGGCTATCCAGGGAACAGGGACCTGCTCATTCTGAGGCTGACATACCTGCCTTTGACTACTCTCTTATATCCTTCTGGCCTGAGTTCATCACAATATACACAGAGAACATGAAAAAATAGGCGTTGCCATACCGATTCTAACAAGACTAATCAATTAAGGTGGGATATTATCAGCAGGAGAAAAAAAACTTTTGTAGTGATAATCAGGATGGCCCATTTCAAACAGTTGACAAGAAGGTGTGAGTAACAGAAGGGGAAAAATAGCATGGGGAAATAGTTTTTACTTTGTGTTTTTACTCACAACTTCTTGTCAACTGTTTGAAATGGGCCATCCTGATTATCGCTACAAACGTTTTTTTTTCTCCTGCTGATAATAGCCCACCTTAATTGATTAGTCTTGTTAGAGTTGATATGGCAACACCCATTTTTTCATGTTCTCTGTGTATATATATCTTCCTACTGTATTTTCCACTGCATGCATCCGATTAAATGGATTTTAGCCCACGAAAGTTTATGCCCAAATAAATTTGTTAGTCTCTAAGGTGCCACAAGTACTCCTCGTTCTTTTTGCTGATACAGACTAACATGGCTACCACTCTGAAATCTGTAACCAAATCAAACAAACTACCATCTGGTTAAGCAACCATTCTTTGCCAGGAAGAAGGGTGTGAGCGAGAAATTTGCATCTTATCTGGAGGTTCCCGTGTTACCAAACTGGCTGTCCTTTGAACCCCAGCTGGAGATGATTCTAAAGTGGAGGAAAAGATATAATAATGAGGAACAGAGAACACAAATCACCTCTCTCCCCTTATCTCTTCTCATGGCCTCAACAACGTATGAAAGACAAAAGAAGCATCACTGAACTGGGGGAGTGGTCCTAGCTGAAAGATCTAGCTAGACTGCTATAAACATATGGTGAGAGAAACCTTTTTGCTTTAAGTTCACTTAGCTTCATACGTTAGGTATTTCTTTGTAACCTATTCTGACTTTTATGTCTCATTATTTGTAATCACTTAAGGTCTATCTTTCTGTAGTTAATAAACTTGTTTTATTGTTTTATCAAACTAGTATGCATTTGGATTGAAGTGTTTGGGAAACTTCATTTGAGATAACAGGGTTTGTGCATATCATTTTCTATTAATGAAATGATAGACTTTCTCTGAACTTGTATTGTCCATGAGGGTGCTGGACAGTACAGGACACACTATTTCTGGGGACAAGTCTGGGACTGAGAATTTGCTGGTGGCACTCTGCAATATAATTCAGGAGTGACTGGCTAGAGCACTCGTATTATTCAGCTGGGAGTGATTTTGCATGCTTGAGGCTGTGTGTGAACAGGCCAGGAGTCATTGTTTTCACTGAGAAGTTATGTAAAAGGCACCCCAATTGGATAGCTGAGGGAACACAGCTGTTCAGCTGTCCAAATTGTACCCTGGGGAATGTCACACCCACTCTGCATAATCCTCTGCTAATCTCTTTGTGACTGAATAGTCCTTTCAATACACCCTGGATACCACATTGTCCATCCAGGCATTTCTTCAGCCTCGTGTTCTTCTGTCATCAATTTTCCCTTTCAGTGCCCATAAACATGCATCATCCACTGACATCGCCCCGCTTAAAATGTGCCCTGCAAATCAACTCCTTCTTTTCATAGGATATCAGGCTAACATTTGCTGAGTTCCAGTCATCTCCAATACTTTTTCATTTGTTACCTGGTCTATCCATGATTTTTCCCCCCAGAATTCAGTTTATCTTCAACAAAAAAGTTTAGTATTTGCTTTCTAATAACACGTGTAATAAAAATACATAACGTATCACAGATAAGGTATCATAAGTACCTAGGTCTTCGATTATTCATATAAGAAAAGTCATTGGCACATTTTAGTTAACATTTAGATTTACAGTCATCTTATTTTTTCCCCCTTTACAGGTCATTTTGCACATATTTTGAAAGAACTCTCTTTTTACATTTTAGCTTTATTTGGGGGGGGGAGTGCTTTTAGCTGTCATCTCTAGGGGGTCATACTGCTGATCAGTCTTTGATTTAGGAGTTGTGGGCCATATTTCAATTTCCTTCCCTAAGTAAAGATGCTCTTGTGGAGGTAAAAGGGGTTTGACTAGGCCCCGTCTAACTAGGCATGTGGGTAAATGTTCTCTCTCTTTACAGTTTAGCTTTTCTCTATTTTAGCTACAGTGTTTATCATTCCTAGTGGTGGCACTACATACAAGTCATTAGTTTAGGATTCTGTGTCACATATTAAATACTACTGGCATCTAGCTTTAGGTCTAGGAAGGTCTTTGTCAGGCTCCCTTTCAATTAAAATATTTTGGGTGGATTTAGTTAAAGTTAGCACTGAGGCCACAATGGCAGCAGCTACAGCTTAAGTACACAGAGGTATGATTGTACGTACAGTCACAATGGAAAGTTAACATTACATTTCAGAACTCCCTCCCCTTGCTCCCCTAAAATTTTAAACAAGACAGCTTTGGAGCACCTGTGCATAGCACTGCTCTCCAACTCAGCCTTGGGGAATATGGCCCAGCTGGGGTGTGTCTGGAGGGGGCCAGGATGGGGGGGGGGAATAATGAGGAGGGAATTGTTTGTTTTCACAAAACAATAAGATTTCAGACCCTATTTCCTTGAGTATGAGTGCAGGCAAATGGCACTGACCACAGGCCCTATTTTCCACAGGCGGTGGTGATTTTAGCTGATATCTTGCTCCTGTGGGCAATAAAGGCAGTGGGCACAGGACACAGGAAGGGTTAGACCAAACCCCAGAAGGGCAAGAAGTTAGGCCATAACATCATGCCCAGTAGCATTATTTCCTGTGACAGCTGCTGAAGTCACTTCTGGTAACACCATCATCCGTATCTTACCTCCCCATTAGTGTCTTATTTCCTCTATCCATCTAAATTTGACAGAAACTAGGAGCAATGTACCAGTCACATGAATCAGAGTTTTTCTCATTTGGCACTTGTGGGTATGTCTAGACTGCAATAAAACACCCACAGCTCGCTTGTGTCAGATGACTCGAGCTCGTGGGACTCAGGCTGTGGGGCTATAAAATTGTAATGTAGGCATCTGGGCTCAGGCTGGAGCTCAGGCTCTGGAACCCTCCACCGTCGGGGGATCTTTTTATCTGGAGTTTGCGTGGGAGATCAGCATTTTGGCATTCAGGTTGCAGGCAAGGTTCCTCTTCCTACAAAGATGACCCCTCTGACCTACAGTAGTGTAACAGAAATTACACTGATAAATTTGTCTTAATCTTACTAAGACAATAATAGCTCCTGTGGTTTCTCTCTCTCTCTGCTTATGAAAAGTTCACAAGCTATTCCAAAGTGACAGACAGGAACAGATAATCTCTGCTTTATATCACATAGATCCGACAGACTTAATGTTACCAATGAAAAGATAAATGCCATACTTCTATTTGTGGAGGCCAGACAGAGGATAGCTTTTTCCAGGGGGAGGGGAAGCTCCCTTTGAATGGGGGCAGAGGGAAAGGAGAGGGAGGGAGGGGCAATATTAAGACACTGTAAGGGGTGAAGGAGAGGACAGCTGCTTCTAGGCTGGGAAGGAGGGGCCCCCTGATTCGTACCTGCATCTGGGCACATTCCAGCCCTTCAGGTCTTGCTTCCTACTCCCCAGTCTGATCCTGGATCCCATGGTGTCCTCTCCAGCCCTTCCAGATCCTGCTCCTTAGCTTAATCCCAGGCCCCATGGCAGCCACTCCTGCCTCCCTGGGCTCCACTCTCTGGCCTCCAGCCCAATCCCATTCCCCATAGCAGCCACTCCTGCACCTCTGATTCCCCTGCTCACCTGTGCCTCTGCCCCCCACTTCCTGAAGCATGTGAGAGTTTATGCAGGAGTAGAACCCCCACAATATTTCCACTGCAGGGGGAACACTAGCTAACTCTGCTCCTCTAGAAACAGCAAGATAGAATTCCTTACTTATGAGATGAAAAATAATGAAGGTGAGAAAACAATGATAGTTACTAACATACATTTGCTTCGAAAACTGACACAACTGGGTGGTTTTGATCCCTCTCTCTCTCTGAAACAATGTGCAGCGACTCCGCACAGATGACTTTTTTAAAGTGAAATCTCTGGTCATATGGGGGATTTTGTAATTGACAATGATGAACGCCAACGAAGCTCTGTTTTTATTTCAGGACCTTATCCATCTTTTTGTTCTGCCAAATCAACGAAGTCTGATTACAGAATTAACTGCTGCAATCAGCACGCATTTTGGGAAGTTCAAGGTTAGTTAGATATAAATAGCAAAGCTGTGCAAATAATGTAGCAATAAAAGAAAACCAGTGAAGGCTGATTGTATTCTAGTTTAGCAAAGGGGGGGCATTTGTTTTCCCTTTACTACAATGCAGTGAATTTTCAAGTAACTGGGGAATATCACATTAAAACACAGTGCAGGGAGAGAGTAAAAGTTCAATTTCAACTTGTCGTGTCACTTCGTCTCAATCTGCTTCTTCCCCTGAATAAAGAGAAATGGGAAAAGTCTGTAAAAGATATTTTAAAACAAATAAGAGAACACATTACTGAGTAATATTGACGTAGGGTCCAATTGTGAACCCCTCACTCTCTTTGACTTCAGTGAGACTATGTGCGCACTCATAAGTGGGCCAGATCCTTAGCCAGTGTAGACATTTATAACTATCCTGAAATCAATGGAACTGTGCTGATTTACACCAACTGAGGAGCTGGCCCATGGAGCCTATGTGCATGAGTAAATAAATACTCAGCAACATAAGTAAAGTGTTCACAGTTTGGTCCTTACTATGTTTCCTACACAGTTTTTATGCTAGTGGTTTTGAGAGAAATGTTTCTATTTTCTTTCATTTGTCTATTAAAAAAAATAAAAGGAATAGAAACAGAGGAGTGGGGGGAAGAACCAAGAAAGGATAAAACCAAAGTTCCTTCTCTTCTTGGTTAGTATCTAGCGAATGTAGTGATTAGAGTTCGTAAAATTATTCCTTGCAGCAAGTTTCTATTCAGGATTTTTTTTATGAACAGATCATGACTTTTACAAATGGGTTTATTATCTCTGCCTATATGACACAGTTTTCATTACTGTAGTTCTGCCTTTGGATTTCCACAAAGCATTCATAGCACGTATTCTTATTGAGTAGTATTCCTAAATCACATGGAACGGTATCTGTTTCCAGACTGGGGCCGTGATCCATGAAGGTGCTTAGGCATGTGCAGTTTTACTGAAGTCAGTGAAACTATTCATATGCCTAAATGTAGGTATGTGATGAACTACCTTGTTGAACTGCGGCATAGAATCAGAGAAGATTAGGGTTGGAAGAGACCTAAGGAGGTCATCTAATCCAACCCCCTGCTCAAAGCAGGACCAATCACAACTAAATCATCCCAGCAAGGGCTTTGTCAAGCCAGGCCTTAAAAACCTCTAAGGATGGAGATTCCACCACCTCCCTAGGTAACCCATTCCAGGGCTTCACCACCCTCCTAGTGAAATAGTTTTTCTTAATATCCAACCTAGACCTCCCACACTGCAACTTGAGACCATTGCTCCTTGTTCTGTCATCTGCCATCACTGAGAACAGCCTAGCTCCATCCTCTTTGGAACCCCCACTTCAGGTAGTTGAAGGCTGCTATCAAATCCCCCCTCATACTTCTTTTTTGCAGACTAAATAAGCCCAGTTCCCTCAGCCTCTCCTCATAAGTCATGTGCCCCAGCCCTCTAATTTTCGTTGCCCTCTGCTGGGCTATCTCCAATTTGACCTCATCCTTTCTGTAGTGGGGGGCTCAAAACTGAACACAATACTCCAGATGTGGCCTCACCAGTGACAAATAGAGGGGAATAATCACTTCCTTCGATCTGCTGGCAATGCTGCTACTAATGCAGCCTAATATGACATTAGCCTTCTTGGCAACAAGGGCATACTGTTGACTCATATCAAGCTTCTCATCCACTGTAATCCCCAGGTCCTTTTCTGCAGAACTGCCGCTTAGCCAGTCGGTCCCCAGCCTGTAGCAGTACATGGGATTCTTCCGTCCTAAGTGCAGGACTCTGCACTTGTCCTTGTTGAACCACATCAGATTTCTTTTAGCCCAATCTTCCAATTTGTCTAGGTCACTCTGGACCCTATCCCTACCCTCCAGCATATTTACCTCTCCCCACAGCTTAGTGTCATCCACGAACTTGCTGAAGGTGCAATGCATCCCATCATTCAGATCATTAATGAAGACGTTGAACAAAACTGGCCCCAGGACAGATTCCGCTTGTTACCGGCTGCCAACTAGATATCGAGCCGTTGATCACTACCTGTTAAGTCGAACGATCTAGCCAGATTTCTATCCACCTTATAGTCCATTCATCCAAGTCATATTTTTTTAAACTTTCTGGCAAGAATACTGTGGGAGACCATATCAAAAGCTTTGCTAAAATCAAGGTATATCACATCCACCACTTTCCCAATATTCACAGAGCCACTTATCTCATCATAGAAGGCAATCAGGTTGGTCAGGCATGACTTCCCCTTGGTGAATCCATGTTGACTGTTCCTGATCACCTTCCTTTCCTCCAAGTGCTTCAAAATGGATTCCTTGAGGACCTGCTCCATGATTTTTCCAGGGACTGAGGTGAGGCTGACTGGTCTGTAGTTCCCCAGATTAACCTTCTTCTTTTTTTTAACTATGGGCACTATATTTGCATTTTTCCAATCATTCGGGACCTCCCCTGATCGCCACGAGTTTTCAAAGATAATGGCCAATGGCTCTGCAATCACATCAGACAATTCCCTCAGCACCCTCTGATGGATTAGATCCAGCCCCATGGACTTGTGGATTTTTCTGTTCTTTCACCACTGATGGCTGCTCGCCTCCTCCTCATACTGTGCTGTTCAGTGCAGCAGTCTGGGAGCTGACCTTTTCTGTGAAGACCGAGGCAAAAAAAGCATTGAGTACTTCAGATTTTTTCCACATCATCTGTCACTAGGTTGCCTCCCGCATTCAGTAAGGGTCCCACACTTTCCCTGACCTTCTTGTTGCTAACATACCTGTAGAAACCCTTCTTGTTACCCTTCACATCCCTTGCTAGCTGCAACTCCAATTGTGCTTTGGCCTTCCTGATTACACCCCTGCATGTTCGAGCAATATTTTTATACTCCTCCCTAGTCATCTATCTAAGTTTCAACTTCTTGTAAGCTTCCTTTTTGTGTTTAAGCTCACCTAAGATTTCTTTGTTAAGCCAAGCTGGTCACCTGCCATATTTGCTATTCTTTCTGCACATCGGGATTGTTTGTTCCTGCGCTCTCAATAAGGCTTCTTTAAAATAGAGCCAGCTCTCCTGGACTCCTTTCCTCCTCATATTAGCCTCCCAGGGGATCCTGCCCATCACTTCCCTGAGGTAGTCAAAGTCGGCTTTTCTGAAGTCCAGCGTCAATATTCTGCTGCTCTCCTTTCTTCCTTTTGTCAGGATCCTGAATTCGACCATCTCATGGTCACTGCTGCCCAGGTTGCCACCCACTTCTACTTCCCCTACCAATTATTCCCTGTTTGTGAGCAGCAGGTCAAGAGGAGCATGGCCCCTAGTTGGTTCCTCCAGCACTTCCACCAGGAAGTTGTCTCCAACACTCTCCAAAAACTTCCTGAATTGTCTGTGCACAGCTGTATTGCTCTCCCAGCAGATGCCAGGGTGCTTGAAGTCCCCTATGAGAACTAGGGCCTGTGATCTGGAAACTTCTGTTAGTTGCCCAAAGAAAGCTTCGTCTACCTCATCTTCCTGGTCTGGTGGTCTATAGCAGACACCCACCCCAACATCACCCTTCTTGCTCTCGCCTCTAAACTTAACCCAAAGCCTCTCAAAGGCTTTTCTTCAGTTTCATATTGTAGCTCTGAGCAATCATATGGCTCCCTTACATACAGTGCAACTCCTCCAACTTTTCTCCCCTGCCTGTACTTCCTGAACAGTTTATACCCATCCATGACAATGCTCCAGTCATGTGAGTTACCCCACCAAGCCTGTTATTCCAATCACATCATAGTTCCTTGAGTGTGCCAGGACTTCCAATTCTTCCTGCTTGTTTCCAAGGCTTTTCGCATTTGTGTACAGGCACCTAAAATAAACATGATATATATATATATATATATAAACATGTGACTTCAATCTTAAAAAAGAAAAAAAGAAAGGGCATCTTACAGTAGGATCCAAATTTCCCTCTGTCAGGGTATGTTTACACTACAAAAATAGGTCGAATTTATAGAAGTCGATTTTTAGGAAGCGATTTTATACAGTTGATTGTGTGTGTCCCCACTAAGCTCATTAAGTCGGCGGAGTGCATCCACAGTACCGTGGCTAACATTGACTTTCGGAGTGTTGCACTGTGGGTACCTATCCCACTGTTCCCGCAGTCTCCACTGCCCATTGGAATTCTGGGTTAAGCTCCTAATGCCTGATGGGGCAAAAACATTGTTGCGGGTGGTTTTGGGTACATGTCGTCAGTCGCCCCTCCCTCCGTGAAAGCAAAGGCAGACAATCGTTTCGCGCCTTTTTTCCATGCAGACACCATACTGCTTTCAGCAGACAGTGCAGTAGGACTGCTAAATGTCGTTATCCAACCATCACTTCCACTGCAACTCTGCTCTCCTCTTCTCCTGGTGTCATGAATCGACCTTGCAGGTCCTCTCGTCATTCTTTATAAATATCTATTGTCATGGCTTCCCGTCATCATCCACCACTTCCGCTACAACTCTGGTCTCCTGCTCGTGTCTCGATAGCGAATTTCTCCATGTTGTCTGTAATGGGCTCCTGGGAACGCGTGTTCTTCCTCGGGAAATGTGCGTGGTGCTAACCGTTGTCCTCCACCGCTTCCGCTGCAACTCTGCTCTCCTGCTCTCTTGGTGCCATGAATCCACCTCACAGGTCCTCTCGTTGTTCGGTATAAAGATGCTATTCTCGTGGCATCCGTCGTCATCCACCACTTCCACTGCAACTCTGCCCTCCTGCTCTCCTGCAGACGCCATACCACGGCAAGCATGGAGCCAGCTCAGCTCACCGATGCTGTTGTGAGCATTGTAAACACCTCGGGCATTATCCCATCATATGTGCAGAACCAGAACCTGCAAAGGCAGGCGAGAAGGCGCCGACAGCATGATCATGATAGTGATGAGGACATGGACACTGACTTCTCTCAAAGCACAGGCCCTGGCAATTTGGACATCATGGTGGTAATGGGGCAGGTTCATGCCATGGAATGCCGATTCTGGGCCCGGGACATAAGCACAGACTGGTGGGACCGCATAGTGTTGCAAGTCTGGGATGATTCCCAGTGGCTGCGAAACTTTCGCATGCATAAGGGCACTTTCATGGAACTTTGTGACTTGCTTTCCCCTGCCCTGAAGTGGAAGAATACCAGGATGAGAGCAGCCCTCACAGTTGAGAAACGGGTGGTGATAGCCCTCTGGAAGCTTGCAATGCCAGACAGCTATCGGTCAGTCGGGAATCAATTTGGAGTGGGTAAATCTACTGTGGGGGCTGCTGTGATCCAAATAGCCAACGCAATCACTGAGCTGCTGCTACCAAGAGTAGTGACTCTGGGAAATGTGCAGGTCATAGTGGATGGCTTTGCTGCAATGGGATTCCCTAACTGTTGTGGGGCGATAGACGGAATGCATATCCCTATCTTGGGACTGGACCTCCTTGGCAGCCAGTACATAAACTGCAAGGGGTACTTTTCAATGGTGCTGCAAGCACTGGTGGATCACAAGGGACGTTTCACCGACATCAACGTGGGATGGCCGGGAAAGGTACATGACACTCGCATCTTCAGGAACTCTGGTCTGTTTGAACAGCTGCAGGAAGGGACTTACTTCTCAGACCAAAAAATAACTGTTGGGGACATTGAAATACCTATAGTTATCATTGGGGACCCAGCCTACCCCTTAATGCCATGGTTCATGAAGCCATACACAGGCACCCTGGACAGTAGTAAGGAGCAGTTCAACTATAGGCTGAGTAAGTGCAGAATGGTGGTAGAATGTGCATTTGGATGTTTAAAAGCACGCTGGCGCAGTTTACTGACTCGGTTAGACCTCAGCGAAACCAATATTCCAATTGTTATTGCCGCTTGCTGAGTGCTCCACAATATCTCTGAGAGTAACGGGGAGATGTTTATGGCAGGGTGGAAGGTTGAGGCAAATTGCCTGGCCGCTGATTACGCGCAGCCAGACACCAGGGTGATTAGAAGAGCACAGCAGGGCATGCTGCGCATCAGAGAAGCTTTGAAAACCAGTTTCATGACTGGCCAGGCTATGGTGTGACAGTTCTGTTAGTTTCTCCTTGATGAAAACCCATCCCCTTGGTTCACTCTTTAAATTAAATTTAAATTTAAATTAAATTTCTCTACTTCCCTGTAAGCCAACCACCCTCCCCGCTTTGATCACCACTTGCAGAGGCAATAAAGTCATTATTGTTTCCAAATTATGCATTCTTTATTAATTCATCACACAAATAGGGGGATAACTGCCAAGGTAGCCCGGGAGGGGTGAGGGAGGAGGGAAGCACCGGGTGGGGTGGTGGATAAGAGGAGGAGGGAAGGACAAGGCCACACTGCACTTCAAAACTTATTGAATGCCAGCCTTCTGTTGCTTGGGCAGTCCTCTCGGGTGGAGTGGTTGGGTGCCCGGAGCCCCTCTCCCCCCCCCCGCGTTCTTGGGTGTCTGAGTGAGGAGGCTATGGAACTTGCGGAAGAGGGCAGGTGGTTACACAGGGGCTGCAGCGGCGGTCTGTGCTCCTGCTGCCTTTCCTACAGCTCAACCAGACACTGGAGCATATCAGTTTGATCCCCCAGTATCCTCAGTATTGCATCCTGCCTCCTCTCATCGTGCTGCCACCATCTCTCATCTTGCTCCCGCCACCCCTCTTCTTGCTCCCGTCACCTCTCATCTCGTTCATCCCTCCTGTCCTCACGTTCATTTTCTGCTTTCCTGGACTCTGACATCGTTTGCCTCCACGCATTCTGCTGAGCTCTTTCACTGCAGGAGGACTGCCTGAGCTCAGAGAACATTTAATCGAGAGTGCATTTTTTTCGCCTTCTTATCTGCGCTAGCCTCTGGGACAGAGATGATAGGGGGAGCGTTGAAACATTTGCAGCTGCAGGAGGGAAAAAAAGGGAGAGTAGTATTTTAAAAGACACATTTTAGAGAACAATGGGTAGACTCTTTCACGGTGAACCAAGCTGATAACATTACATAGCACATGTGCTTTTGGTACAAGGTCGCATTTTGCCTCTTATATTGAGGTCCTGCCAGTTTGGTGTGAGAGATCACACACACAGGGCCGGGCAACAGAATTTAGCTTGCAGGCAGCCATGGTAAGCCACAGTCTTTCAGGTTCTTCAACCTTCATAACATGTGGGAATGGTTTCAAACAGCAGCGCCCTCCTTTCCCATACCAAGCACCCGTTGGGTTGGCCATTTAAAAGGAGGGGCTGTACTGGCCGCGACTGCATCCCAAGTCTTCAGGGCAAATTAATCATTAAACATACTTACTTTTAAACCATGCATTATATTTACAAAGGTACACTCACCATAGGTGCCTTCTCCGGCTTCATGGTCTGTGAGCCCTCCTTGGGAGCGTTGGGAGGGTATTGGCTCCAGGGTGCTAAACAGTTCCTGACTGTCAGGGAGAATGGTTTCCCCGCTTGCGTGCTGTGCGCTATCCTCCACCTCCTCATCTTCCTTGTCCCCAAAATCCTCATCCCTGTTGCATGAGACTCCCCCCCCTTGCAGGTGTCCACAGACAGGGGTGGGGTAGTGGTGCCTCCCCCCTCCCCCAGAATTGCATGCAGCTCCTCATAGAAGTGGCATGTCTGGGGCTGTGATCCGGAGCGGCCATTTGCCTCTTTGGTTTTTTGGCAGGCTTGCCTGAGCTCCTTAATTATCACGCAGCACTGCTGCGGGTCCCTGTTGTAGCCTCTGTCCATCATGCCCTTGGAGATTTTTTCAAATATTTTGGCATTTCGTCTTTTGGAACGGAGTTCTGATAGCACGGATTCGTCTCCCCAAACAGTGATCAGATCCAGTACCTCCCCTTCGGTCCATGCTGGAGCTCTTTTGCAATTCTGGGACTGCATGGTCACCTGTGCTGATGAGCTCGCCATGCTGGCCAAACAGGAAATGAAATTCAAAAGTTCCTAGGGTTTTTGCTCTGTACCTGGCTAGTGCATCTGAGTTGAAAGTGCTGTCCAGAGCGGTCACAATGGAGCACTCTCGGATAGCTCCTGGAGGCCAATACCGTCAAATTGCATCCACACTATCCCAAATTCAACCCGGCGATGTCAATTTCAGCGCTAATCCCCTCGTCGGGGAGGAGTACAGAAATTGATTTTAAGAGCCCTTTAAGTCGACAAAAATGGCTTCATCGTGTAGACGGGTGCAGGGTTAAATCGATCTAATGCTGCTAAATTCGGCCTAAACTCGTAGTGTAGACCAGGGCACTGATTTCACTACAGGCATCAAATTTTTTTGTATCCATTATAATACTGCACAAGGTTCTTTTCAGCCAACTCATCTCCATAAACCTCACTGAATCAGGAAGATTTCTGAACACATTTTGTAAAATCTTATCTGAAGTACACTCTTCTTATCTGTCCAATGCACCATGCTACAACACCATTATATTGTAAAACCCATTATGACTACTACTACCACAAAACTTCTTGAAGTCAAGTTAAATATTCATTCCCAATTGAAGAAAAGGATGAAGAGAAACAAGCTTCAGAAGAATGAAGAATGAAAGGATGAAAAGGATGAAGAGAAACAAGCTAGGTTCTACCTTACTATTTTATATGTAGTTTGGATAAGCATTGGTTAAGACTCTGGATACTGTAGGTTTGTTCTGAACCATAGCACTCAATCTTTTGAGGTTGGAACATCACAAAAAAGTTATTAAACCTTTCTCTACTGGTGTTTCTAGTGTTCCAATGGAAAATAAGAGCAGATTTTAGGATACTAGATAATTCTGTTAATCTGAGTTCAGGACTAATAAAGAGTCTTTGGCTGTGAAATATATACAACATGTACATAAAGGTCATGAAATTCCAGGGCAAGAATGTTGCTCTGTAACTCCAATATGTTTTTATTTTTGTGTATATAAAACTGTGTTATTCAAGGGAACAGACAAAGAGCATTCCTGCACCCCTTTTTGCTTTGTGTCCCAATATTAGCTCTTTAATAGTATGTGAAATAACAGGTTCATGATGAAATTATTGAAGATAGCAGGGACCTACCACCATGACTATCTTCATTTTCGGTGTTCATTGACTCTCATTTTTTATTCATTTGTTTGCTTATACACATTCTAAATGAAGCAATGCAGAAGCAACTATTTAAAACAGTGGTTCTCAATCAGGGGTATGTTTACCCCTGCAGGTACTCAGAGGTCTTGCAAAGGGTACATCAACTCATCTAGATATTTTCCTTGTTTTACAACAGACTACATAAAAACCACTGGCAAAGTCAATACAAACTAAAATTTCATACAATGACTTGTTTATACTGCTCTATATATTATACACTGAAATGTAAGTACAATATTTATATTCCAATTGATTTATAGTTATATGATAAAAATGAGAAAGTAAGCAATTTTTCAGTAACAGTGTGCTGTGACATTTTTGTATTTTTATGTCCGATTTTGTGAGCAAGTAGTTTTTTAAGTGAAACTTGGGGGTATGCAAGACAAATCAGACTCCTGAAAGGGGTACAGTAGTCTGGAAAGGTTGAGAGCCACTGATTTAAAATAAAATAAAATAAAAGAGTCTAGATGAAATCTTTCCCCACTGAAGGAAATTACAAAAGTCTCATTGACTTCAGAAGGGCTGGAATTTCTCCCTCTACATCTGAACACAAATAAAGGGCAGTCAATGGGTGCTTTAAAAGTTTTCAGATATAATCCTACATCACTGCCAAACCAATTTATGCATTCAAAGTCTCTATGAAAAAGCACTGAAATTTCCACTAACTCTTGAAATAGATTTGTAAAGTTGCTTCTATTTTTCTTTAAAACTGCTGTCTTAAGTTTTATCAGCTTAGCAAAGGACATTCTCTCAGCTTCATTAAACTTCCATAAAAGAAAACTTCCTATATACTCTTTCAAGAAAAGAGTATTATTTATGTTAGCACCTGACCAGTTTTTTTTTAAACTGTACAGAATGATGCTGCAGTGGCTGCAATTAAAAATAAATTTACCTGTGCCAGGGCATTCGCCTCCTGAGTGCCTCCTAGTGGCTGGCTATTGTAGGATGTTATTGTAGGATGGATAGGAAGGAGTTCAACAAACTGGCAGCCTTCACCGGGGTCTTCAGCCCCATCTCTGGGCCTTTTTTAATCTAACCCTTCACTGAGGCTTCTAGAAAGAGCTGTGTCCCATTCTTGGGGCTTAGGCCACTTTGCCAGGGGGGACCCAGGCCCACCCACTACTCCAGGTCCCAACCCAGGGACTCTATAACCAGCAACCACATACAGCTTCCTTTGATTGGTTGCTGCTGTTTTCCCTGGGCTTCTTCCCACTGGGTCCCTTTCCTTCCTCCATTATCTTAGAGTTACAGTTCTCAGATCCTCTCTCTCCAAGGTCCAGAAAATGCACCCCATCAAGCACCTTTACCTAGAGCAGAGCCCCCTTCCTTGCTCCTCTGGTGCCAGCCAGGAACTGATCTACTCAGCCCCTGCCGCTCCTTGTATCTCAGCCTGCCGGGCTCTGATTGACTGCTTCTATGCAGCCTCTCTAGGCAGGTCTGGAGGGCCCATCTTCACTTCTCCTTTTGTGGGGTAGGGTGTGGTAGGACCACAGGGCCTCCAGCACGGGGCCAGGAAGGCCTGATACACCCCATCACACTACTATTGACCTACCGTTACCAAACCACAGTATCTGAGATACCACTTTTCATTACCTGTTCTTACATGTTTATAAACATTGACTTTAGCATGGTGATCAATGTGAAAGCTCATTTTTTCAAAAATAAGCATCTAAGTTGCATATACAAAATGGTCAGCCTAATAAAGAGTATATATTAATATATTTAATAGCTGTCCCAAAAAAGGGAAAACTACTGTGTACTGAAATCAGAGAGCACAAAGAAGTGAGTGGGTTCATGGATATAACCATCTCTTTAACTGTTCAAATGCATTTCCAAACCATGCTGGTCACCATTAAAAAGTCAAAATTAATGAGTTGTTATTAAACTCTTATTTGTATAAAGCCCCATGTAAGTATGGCACTTTATATACAAATACATGTACCTATCTAAAATTCTAGTACACTTGAAAGATTTTTTAAAGCATTAAATTACCTTTAGCAATTGTTAATATGTAGGTACTGTATTGTGTCTTAAAAATGGGAATTTCATGTCTTATTTTCAGAGTTCAGCTGCTACATACACTTTAACGTTGCTTAGTTATACTATACAATCCTGTCTGAATAAGGTGAGTATGACAATTCAAGCCACATAGTTTCCCACAACGACAAACAGCATATTTATTTACCTTCCTTCAGTGCACAGCTTCAGAATCATTATGCTATTCAATTCCCAAATGTAAAAACTTTGCAGATTGTTACATCACCAATTATGATTCAGCAGCCTGATTTAGCTGAGTACATTCATTCAGCATTTATACAATTAAAAATATGAGTCTGTTGCTGATGCTAGAGGAAAACTCAACAGAGGATTAATATTATGGAAATGTGTAAGATGACACTTCAAGGATTGGACAGAGTGAATTGAAAGTGTATTGTTGACAGCAGGGAACAGACCAGGAGGATATCAGGCCTGGTCTACACTAGGAGGTTATGTCGAATTTAGCGCCGTTAAATCGAATTAACCCTGCACCCGTCCACACCACGAGGCTATTTAGTTCGACATAGAGGGCTCTTAAATTCGACTTCTGTACTCCTCCCCAACGAGGGGAGTAGCGCTAAATTCGACATGGCCATATCGAATTAGGCTTGGTGTGGATGGAAATCGACGGTAATAGCTCCGGGAGCTATCCCACAGTGCACCACTCTGTTGACGCTCTGGACAGCAGTCCGAGCTCGGATGCTCTGACCAGTCACACAGGAAAAGCCCCGGGAAAATTTGAATTCCTTTTCCTGTCTGGGCAGTTTGAATCTCATTTCCTGTTTGGACAGCGTGGCGAGCTCAGCAGCACTGGCAACGATGCAGAGCTCTCCAGCAGAGATGGCCGTGCAATCCCAGAATAGAAAGAGGGCCCCAGCATGGACTGATCAGGAAGTCTTGGATCTCATCGCTGTGTGGGGCGAGGAGTCCGTGCTTTCCGAGCTGCGCTCCAAAAGACGGAATGCAAAGATCTATGAGAAGATCTCTAAAGCCATGGCAGAGAGAGGATACAGCCGGGATGCAACGCAGTGCCGCGTGAAAATCAAGGAGCTGAGACAAGGCTACCAGAAGACCAAACAGGCAAACGGACGCTCCGGATCCCAGCCCCACACATCCCGTTTCTACGAGGCACTGCATTCCATCCTAGGTGCGGCCGCCACCACTACCCCACCACTGACCGTGGACTCTGAGGATGGGATATTGTCCACGGCCGGTTCCTCGGACATGTTAGCGGACGGGGAAGATGAGGAAGGAGATGAGGAGGACGAGGCAGTCGACAGCGCTTACCAAGCTGATTTCCCCGACAGCCAGGAGCTCTTCATCACCCTTACAGAGATCCCCTACCAACCCTCCCCAGCATTTAACCCGGACACAGATTCAGGGGAAGGATCAAGCGGTAAGTGCTTTAAACATATAAACCTTTATTTTTTACAAAACTTGAATATTAAGACTAAGAACAATCTGTGATTCATGATTTCTTCCCCCTGGGCGCTTAAGTAATCAGTAACAACTATTTAAAAAAAATCAAACAGTGTCCGGTTGTGCATGATTGTGCTGCCCAAGCTGCTCCACTCTTTAGTCCCTGCTACTGCAGCTATATGAAAATCCGGTCTCTATGTCCGGGGATAGAGCAATAGTCCTCCATGGACATCTCCACAAAGCTCTCCTGCAGGTAATGGGATAGCCTGTTCATCAGGTTCCTGGGGAGAGCGGCTTTACTTGGTCCTCCGAAGTACGAGACGTTCCCGCGCCAGGAGACAAGCAGGTACTCTGGTATCATTGCCTTGCATAGCATGGCGGCATAGGGCCCCGGTCTCTGCATGCTTTCTCGAAGCATCCGTTGGATCTCGGTGTCCGGGATCCTCATGAGAGTAATGTCGCTCATGACAACCTGCTTTGAATTAGGTAGGGGACTGTTAGTATTGGGACTGCTTGCAACAAGTTCCTTTACAGAACTGTGACCGCTGGTTTACAGCCACGCGGTGGGGGCGGGAGAGGGCCAGCATCCAGGGATCTTTCCCTGGCACATCCGCGAGGGGGTGGGACAGGGCCAGAGTTCCTGCTTGGCCGATTGCTGGCAGCACAGACTGTCATTGCTTTCAATGTGAAAGGAGGCCAGTGGTACTCCTAAAGTTTTAAGCAGCCACAAGTCTACGGCTTACCATGTTTGCCTGCTACAGAGAGTACCGTGTCCTGCCCCGCTTCCCAGATCGACAGTGCAAAAGCCCAGGCACTGAAGGCGAGGTTCAAAAATTCGACCTTGTCCTGAGTGCGCATGTGATAGGTGTGGTTCATGGTCTTGTTCACAGAGAAAGACTATGTTCTTGATTCACAACTACATTTATCTTTCGGAGGAATTCACTGCCTTTTCCTCATTCCCACAGCCACATCTGCAACTGTCTCCCAACCCAGCCTGGCATCACACTCCCAGAGGCTAGCGCACATTAGGCGGAGGAAGAAGAAGACGCGAGAGGACATGTTCTCAGAACTAATGGGCTGCTCCCGAGCCCAGGCAGCACAGCAGAACCAGTGGAGGGAGAATTTGTCCCAAATGCACCGGACACACATGGAACGTGAGGAGAGGTGGCGGCAGGAAGACCAGCAGGCGACTCAAACGCTGCTTGGACTTCTGAGGGAGCAAACGGACACGCTCCGGCTCCTTGTTGATGTTCTGCAGGAACGGAGGCAGGAGGACAGAGCCCCGCTGCAGTCTATCAGTAACCGCCCTCCCCCGCCACCAAGTCCCATACCCCCCTCGCCCAAAGTCCAAAGAAGGAGGGGCGGAAGAGTCCGTGAAAACTCTCACTCCACCCCTGCAGACTGCTCAAGCACCAGAAGGCTGTCATTCCCCAAAATTTGAAAAGTCCTTTCCTGGCCGCCTCACCCAAGCCCCCGTCCAACTTTCACCCCCCAGTTTCCTGTCTGGTTGTTAATAAAAAATAGGTTTCTGTTCATTATTGTTTCAGTCAGGCTCTTTTGAGGGAGAGTCTGTCTGAAGGGGGGGAAGGGGCTTGGTAATTGGACAGGACAGTCACCTTTAGCAGGCTACAGAGGCGGGGGCAGGTCCAGCAGCAGGGCACATACACAGTACAGTGACTAGTTACCCTGGTCAGTCTGGGAGGTGGTTTTCATGTTCTGTGGGGGGCGGGGGGGGGGGGTTAGTTGCTCTGTGACTTTGTGGCGGGGGAGGGCAGTTACAGATCTTATGCAGCGGTCCTTGTCCTGGATCACAAAGCCACGCAGCAGGGGATCTGTAACCCTCCTCCCCCTGCCATAAAGTCACATATCCCCCACATACACGCAGTCCCACTCAGGAGGGCTGGCAGGCTCCGTTGAAACAACCAGTCCACCACTGTGAATCCTGTCATTCCTGGAGTTTAGAAGGATCATTTGCATCAGTACCATACACCCGCTCCCCACCACAGTCTGCGTCCCCGGTTTCAAAGATTCCCGTGAAAACAGTACTAAAGACAACGGTGTTCAATAACAAAAGTAAAACTGATTTTATTTTTTTGGAAGGGGGTGGAGGGGGTCTGTAACTGGAGAGGATAGTCATCCTTAACTGGGTAAAGAAACGGGGGCAGGTTCAGCTTCTCTGTACAGAAACTTAAAAGTCACTGGTTACCCTGCTCACTGTGGTACCTGGCTTTCAAAGCCTCCCGGATGCACAGCGCGTCCCGCTGGGCTCTTCTAATTGCCCGGCTGTCTGGCTGGGCGTAATCAGATGCCAGGCTATTTGCCTCAACCTCCCACCCCGCCATAAAGGTCTCCCCCTTGCTCTCACACAGATTGTGGAGCACACAGCAAGCAGCTATAACAATGGGGATATTGGTTTCGCTGAGATCACAGCGAGTGAGTAAGCTTCTCCATCTCCCCTTGTGACGTCCAAAAGCACACTCCACCACCATTCTGCACTTGCTCAGCCGGTAGTTGAAGAGTTCTTTTTCAGTGTCCAGGGCGCCAGTGTAGGGCTTCATGAGCCAGGGCATTAGCGGGTAGGCTGGGTCCCCAAGGATCACTGTAGGCATCTCCACATCCCCAAGAGTTATTTTGTGGTCCAGGAAGTAAATACCTTCCTGCAGCCATCTAAACAGACCAGAGTTCCTGAAGACGCGAGCGTCATGAACCTTGCCCGGCCATCCAACGTTGATGTTGGTAAAACGTCCCCTGTGGTCCACCAGTGCTTGCAGCACCATTGAAAAGTAGCCCTTTCGGTTGATGTACTGGCTGGCCTGGTGGTCCGGTCCCAGGATAGGGATGTGAGTTCCATCTATAGCCCCACCGCAGTTTGGGAATCCCATCGCGGCGAAGCCATCTATGATGACCTCCACGTTTCCCAGGGTCACTACCTTTGAGAGCAGTACCTTGACGATTGCGTTGGCTACTTGCATCACAACAACCCCCACGGTAGATTTGCCCACACCAAAGTGGTTCGCGACAGACCGGTAGCTGTCCGGCATTGCAAGCTTCCAGAGGGCTATGGCCACTCGCTTCTGGACAGCCAGGGCTGCTCGCATCTGGGTGTCATTGCGCTTCAGGGCAGGGGACAGCAACTCACAAAGTTCCATGAAAGTCCCCTTCCGCATGCGAAAGTTTCGCAGCCACTGGGATTCGTCCCAGACCTGCAGCACTATGCGGTCCCACCAGTCCATGCTTGTTTCCCGTGCCCAGAATCGCCGTTCCACAACATCCACATGACCCATTGTCACCATGATGTCCTCGGAGCTGGGTCCCATGCTTTGTGAGAGGTCTGTGCCCCTCTCAGAGTTCAGGCCCTCACCGCGGTGCCGTAGCCTCCTCGCCTGGTTTATCTGCATCTGCCTCTGGGAAAGGTGGATGATAACCTGCGAGGCGTTGACAAGTGCCACAACTGCAGCGATGGTCGCAGCGGGATCCATGCTCGCAGTGCTGTGGCGTCCGCGCTGTCACTGACCCGAAAAGTGCGTGAACTGATTTCCCGCCGGTGCTTTCAGGGAGGGAGGGAGGGCGGTAGTGACAGACGGATGACGACAATTACCCAAAAGCACCCTCGACCCTTTTTTTTTACCCAGAAGGCATTGGTGGCTCGACCCAGAATTCCAATGGGCAGCGGGGACTGCGGGAACTGTGGGATAGCTGCCCACAGTGCACCGCTTCCAATGTCGATGCTTTCCCCGTTAGTGTGGACTCACAAAGTCGAATTACTGTCCTTAGTGTGGACACACAAGTTCGACTTTGCAATATCGATTCCACATATTCGAAATACCCTCGTAGTGTAGACATACCCTCATACTGAAAAATGGACAAAGATAACATTTGTTCTTGCTGAAGTTTATTGAATATAAGAGAGGCAGGTTTACACACTGACCAAGGAAACAGAGACAGCAGTATGTCATAGAAAATAACAGCTACAAGTAGGGAAAGATTGCCTTTTAAAACATATCAAAATAAACTTACTCCTGTGGTATGCATCTGGAATAACTATGGAGAATTTCAACCACAACTCAGAGAAGAAAGTACCAGAATTAGGTAAAAGAACAGAGTTCTAAATTTATGATTAAAAAACTGTATATATAAAGAGGACTTGCTATTATGTTTGTGCATTTTAAAAGATTTTGATTAATTCTCTAAATAACTCACTTTTGGTTACTTTCTTCTATAGTCAGTACAATGGAAACTGGGAAAAATTACAAAGGATGAACATAGGCAAACAACACAGGAAAGCAGGGGCAAGATTAGAAAGGCAAAGGCACAAAATGAGCTCAAACTAGCTACAGGAATACAGGGAAACAAGAAGACTTTTTATCAATACATTAGAAGCAAGAGAAAGACCAAGGACAGGGTAGGCCCACTGCTCAGTAAAGAGGGAGAAACAGTAACAGGAAACTTGGAAATTGCAGAGATGCTTAATGACTTTTTTGTTTCGGTCTTCACAGAGAAATCTGAAGAAATGCCTAACATAGTGCATGCTAATGGGAAGGGGGTAGGTTTAGAAGATAAAATAAAAAAAGAACAAGTAAAAAATCACTTAGAAAAGTTAGATGCCTGCAAGTCACCAGGGCCTGATAAATGCATCCTAGAATACTCAAGGAGCTAATAGAGGAGGTATCTGAGCCTCTAGCTATTATCTTTGGAAAATCATGGGAGACAGGAGAGATTCCAGAAGACTGGAAAAGGGCAAATATAGTGCCCATCTATAAAAAGGGAAATAAAAACAACCCAGGAAACTACAGACCAGTTAGTTTAACTTCTGTGCCAGGGAAGATAATAGAGCAAATAATTAAGGAAATCATCTGCAAACCCTTGGAAGGTGGTAAGGTGATAGGGAATAGCCAGCATGGATTTGTAAAGAACAAATCATGTCAAACCAATCTGATAGCTTTCTTGATAGGATAACGAGTCTTGTGGATAAGGAAGAAGCGGTAAGGTCATAATTCAAAATGATCTGGACAAATTGGAGAAATGGTCTGAGGTAAACAGGATGAAGTTTAACAAAGACAAATGTAAAGTGCTCCACTTAGGAAGGAACAACCAGTTTCATGCATACAGAGTGGGAAGAGACTGTCTAGGAAGGAGTGCGGCAGAAAGGAATCTAGGGGTTATAGTGGACCACAAGCTAAATATGAGTCAACAGTGTGATGCTGCTGCAAAAAAAGCAAACATGATTCTGGGATGCATTAACAGGTGTGTTGTGAGCAAGACATGAGAAGTCATTCTTCCGCTCTACTCTGAGCTGGTTAGGCTCAACTGGAGTATTGTGTTCAGTTCTGGGCACCGCATTTCAAGAAAGATGTGGAGAAATTGGAGAGGGTCCAGAGAAGAACAACAAGAATGATTAAAGGTCTAAAGAACATGACCTATGAAGGAAGGCTGAAAGAATTGGGTTTGTTTACTTTGGAAAAGAGAAGACTGAGAGGGGACATGATAGCAGTTTTCAGGTATCTAAAAGAGTGTCATAAAGAGGAGGGAGAAAACTTGTTCATCTTAGCCTCTAAGGATAGAACAAGAAGCAATGGGCTTAAACTGCAGCAAGGGAGGTTTAGGTTGGACATTAGGAAAAAGTTCCTAACTGTCAGGGTGGTTAAACACTGGAATAAACTGCCTAGGGAGGTTGTGGAATCTCCATCTCTGGAGATATTTAAGAGTAGGTTAGATAAATGTCTATCAGGGATGGTCTAGACAGTATTTGGTCCTGCCATGAGGGCAGGGGCCTGGACTCGATCACCTCTCGAGGTCCCTTCCAGTCCTAGAATCTATGAATCTATCAATTGACCTCTGAAAACCTGTTACTATTAGTTTTTATTATTTACACACATTTACTGAACAGCCTTTAGTTTGTGTAGTCTCTTCAAAATCAAATATGCATTAGCTTTGGATTAATAACAGGTACATTTTCTCCAGTCCTACAGATGATTTGGATTGTTATTTATATTTGAATTGTGTATATTTACATTTCCAAAAAATCAAATATAAGTTCTCCATATTCATCTGGGAGCAGAACATTAGCTGGTGTAAATTCTTGTAGCTCCACTGAAGACAATTCACAGCAGCTGAGGATCTGCCCACAAGTGTAAACTATAATTAATATTTTAAATATTATGGACCACATTGCAGCCTGGTGAAACCCACAGGAGAGAGTTGAGAGGGAAGAACACTTTATGTGGAGTTCCTCCAAATGATTCCACGGGGAGGTAGAGGGCAAACAGGAGTGATACCCTTCTACACAAGACAGGGTTTTTTTTTGGTATCTAAACCACATTAATTTCAAGGCATACAAAGGAGGCCAGGGCTGTCTGCAAGGAGGCCCTGAGCCTCTGTGCTGGCTTCAAGGCCTCTTACTCACTCATTGGAAGTGCTGGTCCATTGGAGTGTACTACCGGGGTTTCTGATGCCAGCAGCAGTGCCCAGAAACTCCATAACGAGGAGTTCCATAGTGCAAAGGGGGATCAGCCTAAATGTAATCCTATCCCAGGGGTTGGGTGGAACCTCATTGCATCCATCTGATTCAATGTCAGCCCTTCATTTAAGATAAGTGTAAAAAGTAATTAAACGCCTTTATGGACTAAATAGCTGAAACAATAGGAGCCACTGCCCAAAACACAGACAACACGTAAAGCAGGAGTAGGAGTTGAGCCACGAGGACTGAGGGGTTTTCCCTAGCGTCTGAATGCAAATGCAGGCAACTGTATATTGTTTGATTCTAGAGAGAGGGGTGCATACACATGTGTGTGTGCGCTTGAGAGAGAGAGAGAGAGAGAGAGAGAGAGCAGTAACCGCAACACCACCAAAGCAGAAAGAAGAGGCAGCAAAGAAGCCTCAGAGACAGCCAGAGAAGCACTTGAGTGTGACCCTGTGAAAATGCTGAGAAGAGTTTTTGGGTAAAGTGCTGGGTGGAAAGAGGCTTGGAACTGTGAGCAAAGAAACTGTCTCCTGCTGTTTGATTCCTACTGTGTTCAGGGAAACAGGATTTTGTATATTCTTTGTAAATAAACAGGATTGCTTCAAAGAAATACCTGACTCCATCATCAATTTCTTCACTGAAGAGAAACAACCCAGAAAGTCACCAAATATTGGCTAATCGTTCAAGTCAAGAGCCGTAAAAATATTGTACTTATGTTTATTAACATGGTGCAATGGTAATTTCACCAGATCACATGCCTATGGTATAAGGTTAAGGAAAGGCATAAACTCAAAGTATTAATGTTCGAGAACATGAGATAACAGTTATTAGTAAGGCTATGTTTTAGTCATGGATAATTTTAGTAAAAATCATGGACAGGTCACGGGCAATAAACAAAAAGTCACATCCCATGACCTGTCCATGACTTTTATTAAAAATACCTGTGACTAAATCTTACCTGCTAAGAGGCGGATGCTCCTGAAGACTGCTGCTGGGTTGGGAGGGCAGCACGGGGTTATGCTTCTGCTGGGGAGGCAGCACAGGGCCCTGCTGCAGCTGGGCGTGGCCCAAGTCTTCCTGCCGCTGGCAGGGAGGCGCAGCCTGCGGCCACAACACCACCGTCACTGGTTCAGGAGGTGGATGGACGGGGGATCCACCGCTGCCACACTGGTCCAGGCGCGGGATGGCCCGGGGCCCCGCTGCCACCGCTGCTGGTCCCGGAGGTGGATGGACCGGGGATCCAACGCTGCCACCACTGGTCCGGGCGCGGAATGGCCCGGGGCCCCGCTGCCACCGTTGCTGGTCCCGGACTGCTCCTCCAGTGAGTGCCAGGGACCAGCTGCCTGGGACTGCCAGAGCAGTGGCCGGTGCAGCTGGCCTCTTTGCCGGGGTGGCTCTATGTATTTTGCCGCCCCAAGCACGGCAGTCAGGCGGCTTTCAGCAGCGCGCCTGCAGGAGGTCCGCTGGTAATGCGGATTCGGCGGCATGCCTGCGGGAGGTCCACCAGTCCCATGGCTTCGGCGTACCCACCGCCGAATTGCCGCTGAAGCCGCGGGACCGACGGACCACCTGCAGGCACGCCGCCGAAGGCAGCCTGACTGCCGCCCTCACAGCGACCGGCAGGCCGCCCCCCGTGGCTTGCCGCCCCAGGCACGTGCTTGGTGCGCTGGTGCCTGGAGCCGCCCCTGCCCCTGGGCTTTCCCAGCTGCTGGGCTGGTTCTGGAGTCAGCTGCACCAGCGCTGCAAAATTCATGGAAGTCACGGAAAGTCACAGAAGCCATGACTTCCGTGACCTCTGTGAATGATCTGCAGCCTTAGTTATTAGCCTCTTTGTCATTCACTGCAATAATTTTCGACTACAGAAGGGGAGCAACCCCTAATTCAGCCCTGCTTGCTAGGGTGCCCTACCTGGCCATTCTTTTCCCTACTAAACCTACTCTGCTATTAGGGAAAAACTACCTAGGTTTACTACCTTGCCAGGGGCCTCCCTCAAATATACTTCAGGTCAGAGGGAAGCAATCTTCCACTGAAATGAATAACAAATTAATTAATTTTGAAGAATATAAATGTTTGCTGTTCAAAGAAACTGGGATCCAACTCATCACCTGCTGCCATAAATTGCTACTATACTTGCTGAATTCACTGGGAGGGTCACAGGATCAGCTGTAATAATTCACTTCTAGGTAGCACTGCAGACAAGTGCTATTGGATCACCATGCTAGCACTGATAGCAGGCATCATGTTTAACCGTGAATACAGTTACTTCCTACCATCAGTCATGATACATTAATTGGAATTAGATGTAAAACATAAATCCATAAAAACTGTTGCTCACCTAATAAGCAATACAACATTATTTGAAGTACATTGTCACCTTAATCTTAGCATTTAGAATCATAATTATCCTTGTTCATCAGTAATACTTTTGATCATACCTTGGGAGCAAGAGAAAATGGTAAAAAAAGGTCTCCTAATTGCACTTTTTAACCTTCCCTTTGTTCTGTGTCATTCACAAAATCTGTCCTCCCCCTATTATGCAGATTCACAGTAATGAATTCAGCACAAATTTGTATTTTATTCAGAGCAAACAATATGTAAGTTAGCATTAATCAAAGAAGGGGACATATTAATTAATTCTGTTTTCTCATGCAGTTCCTGAACTATAATTATTCCACTGTACATACATATTTGTCTTCATTTCATTGCATGTATCTCAGCATCCTCCATGAAGAGTGACATTTCAATCAGGTACCAATAAATTAAGTCAAAGGGAAGTGGGGTCTCTGTGGTCCTCCAAATTAAACTATATATTAAACTGTTTTAAAAAAAGCAATGTTATTAATAATAACAAGAAGAATATGATGCCTAGCTCTTATCTAGCACTTTTCACCTGTAGATCTCAAGGTACTTTACAAAGAAGCTCAACATAATTATCGTCCTTTTTTACAGATGGAGAAAATGGTAACAGGTGTTACCTGAGCTGCAACAGTTCTCTCCTGCCAACATTTGCCACTGTACAGGGGAAAGGGTCCATTGTCCAGGCATTGCTCAGCTGAGACCCCTCTAGAGCTATGAAGGACCCTGGTGCAGCCAGCTATCAACTTTCTTTCCCCCCACACCTCCATGCTGCACAATGCTGCCTCCTGGACTATTCTATTTTAATACCATATAAATGTAGCTCTTTCAGTCTCTCTTCTTGTGTTTTATACTCTAATTTCCACAAAGCGGAGGGGTAGGTTGGGTGTCTTTCCTTCTCCACCCCTCCTCTGGTTTTAACATTCCTCATGGCAATGGTAAACATTCAGAGTGAAGCACAACAGCTGAGTTAATGAGATACTGATACATAGCAGACAGTAGTAGAGAGGACCGAGCTCCACACGTAGCATGGTGGAGTATTGCTCAGGACACTTAGGGGAATAAAATACTTAAGGGAAAGGGCTCTTAGGTATCAGAGAGAATGAGGAATTCCTCATTCATATACTCATTCCCTTGCATGAGTAAGGAGGGGACCTAAACTGGATTGGGCTGTATCCTCAGGATTCCTTGCAGAGGCTAGACTGAGCGCCACCTATCTCCTCTTTTCTTGACTTTAAAACACAGTCAGGAATCTTCTCACACTGTACCCTTTCATTGCCTAGCAGGATTAGGGGATTGTTAGTTCCCAGTGTTAAATCACTAGTAATAAAGTTGAAGCCTGTCACTTAAGCTCATTCTCTGTGTGCTGTATTTTATTCCCCTAAGTGTCCTGAGCAATACTCCACCATGCTACGTGATCTCCACTGCTCTATATGATTAGATCTCCCCTGCGAGCAGTCTGGGACTGTGGTGGGCCTGCTGTGCACCCCTGACTCTCTCCCCCTCTTGCCCCGGCTTGCTCCTGCTTGCCAGGAGCTGATAAAAAAAGAAGCAACAAGCTACAAGCCAAACAAGCAACAAGCTACAAGCAAAAAACTAGCCAGCAAGCAACTCACATGCCAATTAAGCCAAAAACAAGCCCAATTTCTGCATTTTTTTCGCGGGTTTGGCATTTCTGGTCCTCCTCTGTAGTTACTCAAGCAAAATGATGGGGCTTTATGATCTGGGACTGGCAGTCAGCAGGTAAGAACAAAAGACCTAGCTGAGGTTGTGGTTAAACCTCCATTTGGCATGCTAAATCCAGGTGACCCATAATAGCCTGCTGTACCGTATATGTGTGCTCAAATGACTGAATTAGTTTGGAAGTCTGCCATTGTGTCCCTCTTGACCCCAAAGTATATCAGCCTGGAGGAAGGACTCTTTTTCTTCTCCAGAACTTGCTAGATATCCAGGGTCTCAGCTAACTCCTGGAAGGTCTGTGACAAATAAGTGTGTTTCTCTGATGCTGCATGCCCTGTGAAAAGGGAATTCCTAATAAAAGTGAATCAATATCCAAGCCCTGCCTCTCTGACCAAACTTTGTGCTAAATGTATCAATGGCTGAGTATGATATGGAACAGCCTATATATAATGGCCTTATCAAAATAATAACCCAGAACCTGAAGCCCAATTGAATTAATGTTCTAAGATAAATAGAGAGATCCTGAAAGCCAACATAATGTCACACTTTGCTAACTAAGCACTTGGTCTATACCTCCTGACTCTGGTCATGGTGGCATTGAAGGAGGAGTATCAACTACACACAACAAAACATTATCATTCATTGAGCTCTCTCTTGGGTAGAAGAGATAGCAAATGAGTCTATGTTCCCCCAGGGCCTTCTTTGGTACTACTTCCACAAATGTGGGGAAAGTATTTCTTCAAAGGAGGTCTAATACATGACCCAGATAAATTTCTTGCTTAGTCTTGCCTTGGAATAAAAAAAACCCCCAAAACCCCTAAATGATCTATGTTGCTGTTTTTTTTCCTCACACAAGTTTCCTTTCACTCTGGAAAGGTATGCAAAACCTCGCACACACAAAAAACAAACAAACAAAAAAAACCCTTCCATTGGCCTTATTGGGATAGTCTCATAACAAAATTCATAGAGCTTCTCTGACTGGCACAAAGGGAGCTTGAATAGGGCAGAGAATCTGTCCCCTTATGCTGCTCTAATTATATAGCAAAGTCCTTGCTGCTCTTTATGTTTATTTGTCTCCCCAGAACTCCAAGCCAACCTTAATATGTCTGTTGAGTAGCTTAGAAATTTTCAAGACATAACTATTGGTAATGATCTCCAAAAACAATTAGGGATATAGGAAGCCAACTACTAGTAGTTGCAATGTTATTTACAGTCCATTCCAATTTAATTAAACATCTGTTTACATCTATTCCTAAATTAGAGATATTGCTAATGTTTCCTCTGCAAATTAAACTCTTCAGTGCACTGATGAAAGTAGGCTGTAGAGTCATCCTTATATAAACAGTATGTGCAGATTATGCCCTTTTCAATCAAATTTGTCCCCTAAAGAATGACACGTCAATTTTTAACACTGGAGATTATCCCACAGTGTTGATCTTTTATATAGAAAAATAATGGTAAGAGAAGCCCTAAACATTGCAACTGACACTTTGGTAGACCAACAGAAAAGACAACTTAGCTAATAGACAAGACAATTTAGCATCTAAATCTCTAAAACTGCAGAAAGACTCTTTCATGTCTGCCAAGGAATTTTACAGTACATTAAACACCCAAAAGGAGTCATATTTTGGCATTGTGAAATTAGTTAATGCAGCAGCTCTGACTGGCATGTTAAACTTCCTGGTCATATCTATCTTAGGAAACACTGAGGCCAAACCAAAGGCCTCTTCCTTTGTTGAAGTCCTTGTCTGGTACAGATAAAATTGCATTTTACGTATTACTGGTATTTCTTTACTGAGATTTACAAAAGGTAATAATTACAACTGGAAGAAAACTTCAAATACAGTTGTAACTATTAAAAAGCTAACATTTTTACACACTGTCGTATCTAAGATTTAACATTGTTTTCCTATGCTTAAAATAGTACACAACTGTAGTATCTAAGATAACCCAGGGTATATATATATATGTTGACTTTTTAATGGCCTACTGGGTTTTAATTGACCAGTACCATATATAGCTGTTAAAATTATTAATTCCGGCTGGTCAGGAATTTTCTGTCAGAATGATTTTGATGGGAAACACCCTTTTGCAAAATTGAAATTTTGTGTAGGAAATATTCAATGTTGCCAAAAAAACCTGTGATTTTCCATTTGGAAGATTGAAATAACAGCTCCTTGGCTGCCCACCTGGAAGATTCCTGTCGATTTTATTTTCTGACTGCAGAAAGCCTTTCAGGCAGTAAGCTGGCAACCTAAGAAATTCTGTTTTGGTTCTCCCCAAACAGAATTATTTTGGAAATCTCTTCCAATGAAAAGGTTTGTGTTTTCGACTTTTGGACCTGATTTTGAGGGAAAAAGTCCAGAATGTGAAATTTTTCATAGGAAGGGATTTCCATTTTTCCAGCCAGCTCTACTATAAATCCCGTAGAGAATTATCCTTCCCCCCAAATATATAACTTTATAAATATTTATACAGTGAATATTTACTGTTTGACAAACAAAATTTTCACTCTCAAGCAACCAGAACTCTGGCTCATACCACTCCAAATTATTTTTTTAATCTTTGCCTTATGTTCTCTCCATGCTCTTCCAAATCTTGCATGCACAAGTCTTTGACATCCCTCTTGGTGATATTTATAGTAGGGCTGTCAAGAGATTAAAAAAATTAATCGTGTGATTAATCGCACTGTTAAATAATAATAGAATACCTTTTATTTAAATATTTGTGTATGTTTTCTACATTTTCAAACATATTGATTTCAATTACAACACAGAATACAAAGTGTACAGTGCTCACTTTTTATTATTATTAATCACAAATATTTGCACTGTAAAAAAGAAACAAAAGAAATAGTATTTTTCAATTCACCTAATACAAGTATTGTAGTGCAACCTCTTTATCATGAAAGTTGAACTTACAAATGCAGAATTATGTATAAAAATAATCATATTAAAAAGAAAACAATGTAAAATTTTAGACCCTAAAAGTCCACTCAGTCCTACTTCTTGTTCGGCCAATCACTCACACAAACAAGTTTGTTTACATTTGCAGGAGATAATGTTGCCCGCTTCATATTTACAATATCACCTGAAAGTGAGAACAGACGTTCTCATGACACTGTTGTAGCCGGCATCACAAGATGTTTATGGGCCAGATGCACTAAAGATTCATATGTCCCTTCATGCTTCAACCGCCATTTCAGAGGACATGTGTACATGCTGATGATGGATTCTGCTCTATAACCATCGAAAGCAGTGTGGCTGAAGTAAGTTCATTTTTATCATGTGAGTCAGATGCCACTAGCAGAAGGTTGATTTTCTTTTTTGGTGGTTTGGGTTCTGTAGTTTCTGCATCGGAGTGTTGATCTTTTAAGACTTTTAAAAGCATGCTCCACACCTCGTCCCTCTCAGATTTTGGAAGGCTCTTCAGATTCTTAAACCTTGGGTCGAGTGCTGTAGCTATCTTTAGAAATCTCACATTGGTACCTTCTTTTTGTTTTGTCAAATCTGCAGTGAAAGTGTTCTTTAAATGAACAACATGTGCTGGGTCATCTTCTGAGACTGCTATAACATGAAATATATGGCAGAATGCTGGTAAAACAGAGTAGAAGACATACAATTCTCCCCCAAGGAGTTCAGTCACAAATTTAATTAATGCATTTTTTTTTAACGAGCATCATCAGCATGGAAGCATATCCTCTGGAAAGATGGCCAAAGCATGAAGGGGCATATGAATGTTTAGCATAACTGGCATGTAAATATCTTACAATGCCGGCTACAAAGGTTCCATGTGAACGCCTGTTCTCACTTTCTGGTGACACTGTAAATAAAAAGCGGGCAGAATTATCTCCAGCAAATGTAAACAAACTTGTTTGTGTGAGCGATTGGCTGAACAAGAAGTAGGACTGATTTGTAGGCTCTAAAGTTTTACATTGTTTTGTTTTTGAGGGCAGTTATGTAACAAAAAAAAATCTACATTTGTAAGTTGCATTTACACAATAAAGAGATCGCACTACAGTACTTGTATGAGGTGAATGGAAAAATACTATTTCTTTTGTTTGCCACTTTTACAGTGCAAATATTTGCAATCAAAAATAATAATATGAAGTGAGCACTGTCAACTTTATATACTATGTTGTAACTGAAATCAATATATTTGAAAATGTAGAAAAACATCCAAAAATATTTAATAAATTTCAATTGGTATTCTATTGTTTAACAGTGCTATTAAAACTGCGATTAATCGTGATTAATAGCGATTAATTTTTTGGAGTTAATCGTGTGAGTTAACTGCAATTAATCAACAGCCCTAATTTTTAGATATCTTTTCTTACTGGTTTCACTAACGTCAGTCAATTTTTCCTCTCCTATTTCACTGCCAATAGACCTGGGATCAGCTCATGCCTCTTCTGCATTTGTTGTTGAGTGAACTACATCAAACTAAGGTCCCAATTGTTACACTAGGCTGTGAAACATTATGGATTGGATCAGATAGGACATAGGCCCCAAGCAGTGGGTGGGCAAGTGGCTGTGACCAAATTAATTGTTAGAGCCTCCAGTGGCTAGTATGGATAAAGACCAAAGGGTCTGCTCCTAGAGGTAAATGAGACTCAGGATATTGGTGGTGGAATAAGGGGAGACCTGAAGTCTTCAGAGATTGAGGCTCCCTTTGGTACTCTCTTATCCCCTCAGAGAGGGGAGGGCAAGAGGATTCAGAAGTCAGCTAAGTTCTATAGATAGGCTGAAGAGAGTCTGCCCCAAGTGATTGGTTACATGGTGTGAGCCCTGTTATCCTGCCCTACAGCCAGTTAAATACCTGGTATGTGTGGATAACACCCCTCACTACTGTTACATTAATAACGTTAATGCCTGCTGCTTAATAACATCCCCGTGTTTGTCTTTCTTTCACCTGAATGTCCTGGTCAATCGTTCACAGCAGATTTGTCCCTCAGATGTCCTAATATGTTGTCAGCTACTAAAAAGTTATACCTTGATACCTGAAATAGTGACATTATTTCCTTATGCTTAGAGCAGGAGATAACTGCAATATCACATATATTACAGTGTGAGAGCTGTTGGTAAAAGTTGACTTCTTAATGGTAATCCCCGTAATTGTGCCAAAAAATGGCTGACTCCTGTGCAAAGTAGAGGCTGAGTGGGCATGGAGACGGAATTATGTCTCACTCCTATATTTAGCCCTTCCAGATGAGCAATAGAAGCTTCCCCCCACTGATCCTCCAACATTTCACAAGCAACATTGGCGGATCAGTGTGAGGAAGCTTAAACTGCTGTTGCTCAGGCTGTACCTCCGAGGTGAATAAAGGACTTTAGTTTCTAATATTGTCAATTCAAAATCCTTCACAAGCACTAAAATTCATTTCTTATTTAAAAGAAAAAATCGTTTTAAGACATTAAAGATATATTATGTGCTGCTAGGTCTTGCAAGTCTTAGTTTCTTATCACAGTAAGATTTATATCTTGTGATCTTAAAGAGGCACTGAATTTCACAGATTCTATTGACGCTAGAGAGAACATGGATGGTAATGGTTCACTTGATCTGCAAAAGAGAGATAACTGGTTTGCCAAGTATTTTATGTGTAAAGTAATGGATCATATTAATCACTCTCAGACTAGAGTAAAGATTTAAAAGAGCTTTTCCCCTAATATATTTTATCAGTTTTATTAATACATAATGGTACAACATTTAGTAGAGCAATCTTTTATATATATAAATGTATATGTGTGTAAAGGAAGTAAAAATGTCATACAAAAGAAAAAAGAAAAGAAACGGAACCACTTCTTCCCAACACTTCTCCCAGACATTTGAATTTTTATCAGGGAAAGTTATGACTTGGTCATTTCTTCTGCAGAAGGGTTGAGGCTTCTTAGATTAAAGGGAAGCTTTCATGAATTGTACCTAACCCAGACTTTGGGACTCCTTCTGCCTTGGGATAGATTAAAGTTACTATGAGAACATTAACTTAAGCATGTCCTAACTATTTTCATGTTTGATTTACCCCTTTCACCATAAACCAACATAGAACTCTTTACATTAAATTAAGTAGGCATTTAATTGTTATAAAGCACTCACATTATTGGGAAGGGTCTAATGTTAGTTGTTCAGTGTAAGAGATGAGGTGTCTGAGGAGGAGGAGGAGGAAAAGGACTTTCTGGAACTGGATGGGGAGCGTAGAAAACAAAAAAAGGGGTATAACATTCTCAGTAAACTTTACCTTGAGATATTATACTGCAGGTTGTTTTCTGTGGCCTTTGCAATCAGTCCCATCGTAGAGGTCATTGCAGCAATCCACTTAAGAAATGTTAAAAGGATAAATTACTGTAGCTAAGACCAAGAATGAGACGAAGGAGAGTCTCCTGGCTAGCAGAACATGGAAAGCTGATTTTTGGCTACTGTTGCTGTTTGGGTGTCTAACGTAGCTATAAATCATATAGGATGCTGAGACTTTATAACACTTTGACAATCAAAGAGTAGATGTCTTCCAAAGGACAAGCCTAAGCCAGCTGTTTTTCATGCAGGTAATGATTTTGTTTCAGACGTTGGAGCAGATGGATAATAGCATTGCTTCTTCCTTTTTTAAAAAATTGGGTTCTTATCCCCTAAGTTTCAATTACTATAGACTTTACAAGTCATTTGGCTCAAACTGAACAAGATTCTCCCCTGTGCCAGAACTGCACTAAGCGCAAGAGAGGTGTGATGAGTTCAAGAAGCTGGTTCTGGCTCTCTGATTTCATGGGCCAGCCCTGTTCTTGATGATGATCTTACACAGCTACTGCCACTCAGCTCTAAATTACACGCTAGATGTAGGATCCTTAATAGACCCTATACCAGTGTAGAAATGGCATAGTAGAGTTACATTATTCCCTCTCAACTTGTCCCCAACAGAATCCATATTCCAGGAAAATTCTCTGGTGGAATGTATAGCCAGATTACAGCCCCTTTATTCCACATGAGCAGCTTTAAGGAGCCATAAACTCACCACAGAATTTGGCCCAATATCTCTAAGTGATTATGGAAACTGGTACTTGGAGCATGCAACTGAAATCTTTAAGGGAGAGTTCTCACTCTTGACTGTTGGCCACCGGTGGCTATTCCACTCCTGCTCCTATGGACATGAGACGGCAGGGCTATATGGATCAAGTGGACAAAAATCCCAATGCCAGAGAAGTCAAGGAGCAACAGCCGCTATTACACGCCCAATATTATGCCATAAAGTTGGAAGAAGGAGTCTGACCTCACAAAACCCCTCTAGGTTCCTTGCACAGCCCAGTAATATTTGTTGTTTGTCTCCTTGCAAGCTTCCAAGATTTTGCCCAAAATGAGGTTAGTGTAAGTTTGTATTAGGTAACTTTCAAAACTCGTGTTTTACTTCCCCAGATTCTAAAGCCATTTCCAGCATCCCTTACCTATGGAAATGGACAAAATAAGGTAAAAAAAAAAAAATTCTTTTCACATATTTTCTTCATTTATTTTGAAAGGTCTGATGTGTATTTCCATGGAAACAGGACTGCTAAGACAGCTGGAAGCTGATAACCACAAGTTTCAGCTTTAATAAAAGAACAACTACAAGAAAAAGCTCAAAATAAATACTCTTAAAAATAACAGAGGAAAAACATATAGAAAAAGACTTTAAAACATTATTTATTAATTCAGAATAGAGTTTACTATAGTTAGTTATAACTATTAAAATGGTGGATAGAATGTCAATAATTATGAATCATACTGTAATGGTATAATTAAATAAATCCAGATATACAGTATCAACAAAAATGGAGAAGTGTATTCCCAGATAGAGATATTCATTCAGTACTAAATGGCGGATTTACATCCTGTATTCACAATGGGACTACTCATGAGGGAACTCACTCCATTGAAGATCTCGAACCAAGATTAACACATGATGATACTAGTGCATTAATTACATAAAGCAGGATAGGAAAACTTCTACACTGTTATGGGATTACTGCATTGATATGAAGCCTCTTTTGGTAAAAGTAGAGCTTGATCTCCATCTTGGAACACGATTCACAATTGCATATACAATTATTGTACTTAAAAGATTTCTTCCATTTCATACATATTAGAGGTAGCCTCATATTTTTCATTTTAATTATAGAGAGTCCTTCTCAGACCGTTACAGTCTTTCAAAATGGATGAAAGTTTTAAAGTTCAACCGCTGTATCAGTAATGACTGTCCACTCACACTGAAGTTTGTTCTGTTTTGTGTCATGTTTTATCTATTTTGGGGTTCTTTGCAATACTTTGTTGTGATTATTATGGAATTAGACTGAGTTGTAGAGTTATTACATCATCCAGTGGCATATTTGTATACATTTGTTTGATACCTTTATATCCTGATACCACAAACACTTACATATGTGCTTAACTTTAAGCATGAGTTATCCCAGTTGAAATGAATGAGATGACTCATGTGCTTCAAGTTAAGCACATCCATTAGGTACTGCAAATTTGGGGTCTATGTGTTTTTCTTTTTGTCTTAACAACATTTAGGATAAATACATTTAAAAGTAATACTTAGAAGTCCTATCATTACATCTACAAACCACTATTACAATGCTTTAGGAGGAGTATGCTAACATCTGCTATAGTAAATTTGGAAATAAGTTTCTTTTATAAACTTCTCGTTCTATATGTTTATAACTTTGTGAAATATGCGACTTTTGAGCTAAAGTTAGTTGTTGCCTAAAGGAAATAAAGCAGACTACTGAAATGGTTTGTATTTAATAAGGATGGAAAATATGTTCTGTAGGGATATCATAAAATAACCATGAAGTTAATCGACACTAGAAGTGCTACATCAGCGCAGCTGCACCACTGCACTGCTGTAGCGCACCTGGTGAAGATGTGCTGTGCCGACAGCAGAGCGCTCTCCCGTCAGCATACTTGCTCCATCTCAGCAAGAGGGGGAACCAATGTCAATGGGTGGTAAGTTGATGTAACTGGTGTCGCTCAGGAGGGTGGCTTTATCACATCCCTGAGTGGTGTAAGTTACATTGACTTAAGTGGTAGCATAGACAAGCCCTTAGATTGTGCATACTGTTTAAGTCAGGGGTCTCAAACACGTGGCCCATGGGGCTCTTGCATGTGGCCCGCCAAGCTACCCGCGCTCCCCCCCACACCTACCCGCGGGATTGCCCCCTGTGGCGTTGCGAGCCCCGTGCCGCTCTCTGAAGCAGCTGGCAGCACGCCCCTTCGGGCCGGGGGGGGAGAGGGAAGGAGGCAGAGGGCTCCTGCATTGCCTCCTTCCAGGCACCGCCTCCCACTGGCTGGGAACAGGGAACTGCAGCCAATGGGAGCTTCGTGGGAGGTACCTAGAGGAGCGGCAAGAGCAGCACACGCATGGAACCCTGAGCCCCTTCCCCTCCCCCAGGGGCTGCAGGGACACGGTTCCATCTGCTTCCTGGAGCAGAGCGGCGTGGGGCCAGGGGCCAGGGCAGGCAGGCAGGGAGCCTGCCTTGGCCCCTGGTGCGCGCCACTGCCACCCCGGAACTGCTCTAGGTAAGCGGCGCCGGGCTGGAGCTCGCACCGTGAACCCCTCCTGCACCCCAACTCCCTGCCCTGAGCCCCCTGCCACATCCCACACCCCTCCTGCACCCCAACCCCCTGCCCTGAGCCCCCTGCCACATCCCGCACCCCTCCTGCACTCCCTGCCCTGAGCCACCTGCTGCACCCTGCACCCTGACCCCCTGCCGCACCCCTCACCCTCTTGCACCCCACACACCAACTCCCTGCCCTGAGCCCCCTGCCACACCCTGCACACCTCCTGCACCTCAACTCCCTGCCCTGAGCCCCCACCGCACCCTGCACCCTTTCTGCACACCCTGGGGGCAGCGTTAGGGTGGGGACTTCGGGGAAGGGGTTGGAATGGGGCAGGGAAGGGGCCAGAGGCAGCGAGCGGGGCTGTCAGTGATGCGGCCCTTGGGTCAATGCACTAGTCCTCATGTGGCCCTCATGGTCGTTTGAGTTTGAGACCCCTGGTTTAAGTAAATGAACAAGCTGTATAAGAGTATGAACAAGAATGATCTCCATTATATCACAATTATTGCTAGATGCTAGCTATGTAAATCTCAGTTTCAAAGCAATATCCTCATATTTACTAAGTCTCAGAGACAATCTAAATTCCTTAAATATACCCTAACCCTTTGACTCATCTGTTTTTGCACACGAGATGTCTGCCGATATCAGGGTACGTTGAGAGTCTTTAGATTCTAAAAGACTTATTGAAAAGATAGACAAATATAAGGACACACTTTCATTTGACCAATGAAAGACTCAATTCACCCTCCATAGTTTGTCCATTATTTCAATATATATCAATTTATCAGCTGTTAAAATAGGCAGTTAAAATAAACTGAGTTAGTTATTTACAAAAGTAATAATATTATAAATGTAGAATATCAAATGTTTTACATAATTTTACTATAGGCACGAGACCCACAAAATAAATATTTTAACAAGTGGGGAATTAATTTGGCTGTTTCAGTTAAGACTTGTGATAAATTCTATGAATAACTCCTTATGAAGGACACAGGCATTTAGTCTAACAATGCATTCCTGGTATCTCTAAGAAAACTGAAAAAGAAAAGAAAGATGCATACAAAGAGAAGGAAGAATAGTCTTGTGGCTAAGGCTCTGGAGTTGGGACTCAGTCAGGAGATAACGGTTCAGTAGTGCCCGATTCTGTAATAGACTTCCTGTGTGATCTTGTGTAAGTCACTTAATCTCTCTAGGCCTCAGTTCCTCATTTGTAAAATAAGAATAGTAATACTTCCCCACCTAACCAGGATCTTGTGAGAAATAAATTCACTAGTACTTGGGAGGTGCTCAAATACTTCAATGGTGGCAGGGGAGGCATAAAAGTACTTAGATAGCTGAAAAGCCACTTACCAATATCACTGATTGATATACCTACAAAAGAGAATAGACCTATATTATGAAGATTATAAAACCAATGTAAATGAGATATACATATACAATCATTACTGATAACCATTTGCAGATGACACACAAATTGGGAGACTGGTAAATCATGAAGAGGGCAGATCACTGATATTAACTGATCTGGATAGCTTAATAAGGAGGACCCAAGCAAACAATATGCATTTTAGGCTATGTCTACACTTATGGCAGCATGTGGAGTACATCCACTGCATGGCCCCCCAGGACACAGTGTAGATGGTGAGGCACTGCTTAGGCAAGTAAAAACACACCAGAACATTAGAGTACATACACAGTTCTCTACATGGTGAAGAAGTGCCTCCCACATCTTCACTGCTATTTTTAGTAGTGCATGTCTCGCTGCCTCCCCGCTGCTGGAACTTTTCCCTTCTGGCCTCCTCCTGCCAAAGACTTTCCTTGATGCAGTAAAAGCGGGCAACTGCTAGTATCTTTCCCACCTCAGTGAAATATTCCAGCAGTGGGGAAAGGCTTTGGCAAGGGGGGAGGCAGTCGGAAAAGGCTCCAGCAGCTCCTCGCAGGCAGAGCCTTGCCCCATTGCCTGAACCTTTCACTGCCAAGTGTAGCTACACACTGCAGCATGGACACAGCTTGCTTTTCACTGTGGTGTATAGTTACACATACTCTGTACACTGCCCCCAGTGTAGACAAGGCCTTGATATGGCCACATGTAAAGTCATACATCTAGGGACAAAGAATGTTGGCCATACATATAGGATGGGGGACGCTCTATCCTAGGAAGTGGTGACTAAAAAAGAGTTGGAGATCATGGTCTATATTCAACTGAACATGAGTTCCTGGTAGCCTGGGATCATCAGTGTGCTACTGTAATAAAAGATACTTTGTTTTGGAAAAGTACTGCCTGTGTGTCAATCAATTATATTGGAAGGCTGTATCCATGTCATCCCAAGGGTAACTGGTCTAAGATATTCTAGTGAGTTTTTCTAAAAGGGAACCTCTGGTAAACCCAGGTAATTCCACTAGGGTGGGCCGCCTTTCACCCTGCAGAAACTGGTTAATAGGTTAGTAGGCTATCTTGAAGGGAACCTCTGGTAAACCCAGGAGGGGGCATAGATACGCTATTCTGAGAGTACCTTGGGTCTGTTTTGGGGTAACACAGGGATCCTTCTCATGAGGAACTGTTAAGACAGGAAATAGATCACCTGCTATGCCTGGGAGCCATAGAACCCGTTCCTGTACATATCAAAGGCAAAGGCTTCTACTTCTGATATCTCCTGATTCCCAAGAAAAAAGGAGGGTGAAAACTCATACTAGATCTAAGAGCACTGAACACGTTTGTGAAGGCACAAAACTTCAAGATGGTCACACTAACAGCTGTTATCCCATCTCTAGAGTAGGGAGATTGGTTCTGAGCCCTCTACCTTCAGGATGCCTACTTCCATATATCTGTCCAGTCATCCCACAGACGATTTTTCAGGTTTACCTTCAGTCAGGACCATTACCAGTATAGGGTACTTCCCTTCAGCCTCTCATCTGCAACCATAGTATTCTCCAAAGTCCTCTCTGTAGTAGCAGCTCACCTATGTAACCGGGGAATCATGATTTACCCTTATTGGATGACTGTCTTCTCAGAGCCCACAGCTTCAAAGATGCTCTTTGGGACACTGAAAGGACTAGAGACGTCTTCACACATTTGGGTTTACAAATCAGTGTCCAAAAATCCACCCTGACTCCAATGCAACGGTTGGAGTTCATAGGGGCCAATCTTGACTCAATACAAGAGAGGGCATTCCTTCCATAACACAGGTTTCACACTCTGACCACTCTCATAGACAGCTGAAGCCAGCCACAAACACCAGCCAGACATTGCCTTCAGCTTCTCGGTCATATGGTGGCATGCATGTTTGTGATATCTCATGCCAGAATACACGAGGTGCCTACAGGCATGGCTCAGGTCTGCCTAGATACCGAACAAAGATGCACTAGGCAAACCCTTGTTGCTGCCCTCCAGAGTCAAACATTCTCTGAAATGGTAGAAAGACCCTAAGAACGTCTGTGCAGGGGACTCATTCACACAACCTCCCCCACTCCCTCCAAACGCTGCTTCTAACAATGGATGCATCCTTAACAGGCTGGGGAGCCCATCTCAACAATCACAAAGTTCAGGGCAAATGGCCCCCCACTGAGTCATCTCTGCATATCAAACCCTTGGAACTAAGAGCAGTTAGAAATGCTTGTGCTCGCTTTCTTCCACTGATCAGGGACACCTACACAAGAGTCATGATGGACAAGATACTGTGCCTGTTTTACATAAATTGTCAAGGGGGCACCAGGTCATGCTCCCTAAGGACAGAAGCGCTGAATCTCTGAAATTCGGTGCATTTGCCATAATGTTCTCATATCAGTTGCCTACCTAGTGGGAGTACAGAATATAACAGCAGACAGTCTCAGCCACATGTTTTCACATGACCACAAATGGGAAGTGGACCCAGCAGTACTCCGCCATATATTCGATCACTGAGAAACCCCAACAATAGACTTATTTGCCACTTTCCTGAACAGGAAATGCCCTCTCTATTGCTCCAGAGCCAGCCTGGCAAAATGCTCATTAGGGGATGCTCTCCTTCACCCATGGAACAGGGTCCTTCTGTACGCATTTCCCCCATTCCCTCTGATGCTGAAGGTCCTGATAAAAATAAAGAGGGAAAAAACAAGAGTTACACTGATTGCTCTCACCTGGCTGAGACAGGTGTGGTACCCATACTTGACACAGCTAGCAAGGTGTCCACCAATCCCTCTTCATATCACTCCTAACATCTCACAGAATGACAGACAAACTCTACATCCCAACCTATGTATCCTTTGGCTCAAGGCTTGGTTCCTTCATGATTCCAATGCATAGAGGCTATCCTCAGCTCACTCAAAGTACATCTTGTGGCCATAACAGCCTTCCACCAGCAGATACAGTGCTACTCACCCACCCAACAACAAAGAGATTCCTCAAGGGCATAGGGAACCTATTCCCCTAAACCAGATACCCCACACCAACAAGGGACCTGAATCTAGATCTAAGGAGTCTAACTAGACCACTTTTTGAACCTACGGCCACGTGTTCTCTTGCTCATCTATCAATGAAGCCAGTGTTCTTAGTAGTGATCACCTTGGTACTCCCCTTTCACAATTTTCTTTAAAGACAAGGTCACTGTTAGACCAAACCCAGAATTCATTTCCAAGGTGACTTCATCTTTTCACATGAACCAACTCATTCATCTTCCCACATTTTACCCAAAGCCTCACCGTGATAACAGGGAGGTTAAAATTTTTATTAAAGTTAATCTTTAAAATTAAATATATGCAAGTTAAGAGGGAAGGTACTGTACATCTGGGGTCAGACTTGATTTATGAGGGATTACAGGTATCGGTTGCAAGGATGAAGAGATACATACATACCACATAACCAGCATAGACCCAGATTGGGGTGCAAGAGTTTTTAAAGTGTCAGTGGATAAGTGGACTCGGGTACGCCACCTATGGAATGTATAAGGAGTCCAAGTCAGTATCGGTGTAGCGAATGAGTACATGGGTGGGGTGCGTCCCTTGGTTCATCAGGGAAGGAAGTGGGTTATTTCCCTGGTCAGCGGTCTCGATTACTCAATGTGGTATTGACGGTGTCATGTGATGTGTTCCGTATAAATGTTTCTGGACCACCTGATGGTGTTGGACACCATGAGCTGTCTCACGAACTGAGCGTAGCATCGACCGACTCCACACACTCTCAGAACCGGCTCATTGTGGGGGTCTCATGAGCCCAGGGCTCCCACGATCAGGGTGTGTATCTGGACCTCATAGCCCTGGGCTCTCAGGGTCTCGGCCAGAGGGGTGTACTTCGACGCCTTCTGGGCTCGGGCCACGTGGAAGGCCAGTGACCTGTTTTCAAATGGCACTATGACGTCTACCATGAGGACCTTCTTCTTTTCTGCATCCGTCACGACGATGTCGGGTCGCAGTCTGCGGTCTGTCCCGGGGATGGCAGAGTCGAGGGTGATCTTTCACCAGCCGGTTCTGGATGGTGTTGTGGCGGTGCCGCCAGGCTCCGGAGTGCTGTTTGCATCCACACAGGACGTGGGGCAGGGTCTCATTTGCATAGCCGCACTTCCTGCAGCGTTTGTCCCGGTTGCCGTGGCGGATAGCTCCATTGAGGGGAACGCAGTTGAGTCGGGCCCTGTGGACGAACCGCCAGTCGGCGAACCTGGTGATACTACATATGCTTGATGTAAGGAGAGCACTGGCCTTCTATTTGGGCAGGATGAAGGCATTTAGGAAATCTCCTGTCAATTACAGAAAGATCAAAATGCACAGAGATATCAGCTCAGGGACTCTCTAAATGGGTCTCAAACTGTATGAACTACAATTATCATGCACATAATTTGGTACCTCCACCTGGAATCCTTACACATTCTATCAGGTTGGTTTCCACTTTTGTCCCATTCATTAAAGACATTCCTATTCCAGAAATCTGCGGGGCAGCAACCTGGGTGTCTGCTCATACTTTCGCAGAACACTGCAATTGCTAGAGACTCTGCTTCTCATGCCATCTTTGCTCAACTGTATTCTCCATCCGTAACAGACTCAACTCTGAAGCCCCAATCCTCCATTGGGGATACTGCTTGGGAGTCGTCTACAGTGGAGCACCCATAGGGACACTATTCGAAAAAGAAGAATTTACACTCCTTGTGCACTAACGATGGTTCTTCGAGATGTGTGACCCTAGGGGTGCTCCACAACCAACCCTCCTCCCCTCTGCTTCAGAGTTCTCTATAGTGACTCTGCGGTACAGATGGAACTGAGGGTAGTTCACCTGCGCAGCGCTAATTAGCCTCGAGGCAGAACATGAGGGAGGAAGAGTGCATGTGCAGGCTGAATGGACTCTGCTACCAAAGATCTCTGATCAGAGGCGCAAGGCGCAGACACACCTACAGTGGAGCACCCATAGGGACATACATCATAAAGAACCATCGTTACTTCACCAGCAGGGCCGGCTCTGGCTTTTTTGCCGCCCCAGGCAAAAAAGCCTCCGGCCGCCCCTCCCCCCCCCACGGCGGCCGGGGGGAGGGCGCCGGAGGGGAGGGCGGACGGAGCCTTGGGAGGAGGGCAGCGAGCCCCGGTGGGGGCTCGGCTCCCCCCCCCCCGCGGCCAGAGCGCCGGGGGCAGGGCGGCGAGCCCCGGCGGGGGCTCGGCTCTCCCCCCGGCAGCCGGGGGCAGGGCGCGGGGGGGAGGGCGGCGAGCCCCGGCTGGGGCTCGGCTCTCCCCCCGGCAGCCGGGGGAGGGCGCGGGGGGGAGAGGGCGGCCAGAGCGCCGGGGGGAGGGCGGCGAACCCGGCTGTGGCCCCGCTCTCCCCGGAGGCCCGAGCGCCACGCCGCCCCCCTCCAGGTGCCGCCCCAAGCACCAGCTTGGTTGCCTGGTGCCTGGAGCCGGCCCTGTTCACCAGGTGAGTAACTTCTTCTTTTAAGGTGCTTCAGTATCCTCAAGTGCTACTTTAGTGACTGCAAAAAACATTGCTTAGTAAATCTGGGTACTCACCTTTTGTGACTGCCATTACAGAGAGAGGAAGATGATTATATTGTCACAATTGGCAGGTGACAGAGTGGGGACTTGTTCAAGAGAGGGCCTGGTTCCTTGTTAAACTGGAATTGTGATCAGCATTAAGGAAGGACATACCCCAAATAAGGTGTGGACAGGTGGTAGGGCTCCTAACTTCTGGTACCATGAGGGACAACCTCTCTTCTTCCAGACCATCAAACCTTGTGTGAGGTAAGGGCTAGTGTGGTCCAAGCAAGGGTGCTGATACAAGTTTCCAGGTTGAGAAGATTTGGGAAGCTGTAAGCAGCTGATGCACATGTGGTACAAATTCCTGAAGGAAGGCTGACCTTGACTGGACAAATTATTGCTGGAAAGTCTCCCAGTTTTAGTAATGTTAGAGATCAACATAAAACAGTCAAATTAAAATAAATGTTTCAAGATGAGCTGTGATGATGCCTTACTTAAAGAACCTAACATTCTCAAAGGGCTGGATTTCAGAGATAATTTGTACACTAATTAGAGGGAATGACAGATAGTGGGCTGCTTATTTTTTCAATCAACATTGGCTAAATTCTTTAGATTACCGATTGGGAAATGAAAATAACTATGGATAGAGGTTAAAGTAAAATTAGATGAGATTAAATTATTATTCTTCAATATCTAGCCTCCAATCAAAGATGACTGTCATCTTCTCTATTTTGTCTAACCCCATAATAAATGATAAATATCCATTCTCATTTAGAGTGATTTTTACCTACCTTTTGACCAACACCAAACCTCCAAACATCAATTTTCAACTGATTTTATAGTGTGTCATAAAAAATCTTAACCTGTCTGACTGTGAGACATTAGTAAACCCATTTGGAAAGGAGACTCTGAATCAAAGACTGATTTTTTTCTTATTCTGCATTAGAGAAATTAATTTCCTCTATTATTGATCCAGTTCTAATTATGTATCGTGCTGCAATTCACTTACAAATCAAGGCCTGGGGCAAAAGCAATCCAGAAGAAAATGGAGACTGATTGCTAAGAATTCAATTCCAAAATGGAATCACAATAGGTGATTTTTCACTCTGAAACCTGGAAAGAGTATCCTTCTGATATGGAATTGGAATATCCTGGAATTGAATATCTTTATCTACTATAAAATTGAAAGCAAGGAAAGGAAACAAAGAAAAATGATTAGGAGTTTACCAAATGTGCAAAATACATTAACTGAAAGAGGATGAGTTAATCAGAAAGAGAGATTATAGAGTATAAACCCAGATTCCTGCAAACGCTTACTCACATAGGGATTCCCAATGACTTAAATTAGATTGAAACGGGGTATATCAGTTTAGTGGTAGTGTTGAGGGTGTTTAGCCATATTTGTTTTTACTTTGTTGTTTGCCCTCCACGTTTGTCTCCTTCTCCTCCAATTAATTTGGCGCCCTTTCTGTAGTATGATTTTTCTAATTGGTTGCCATGTGGACTTACCTCACCTGGTAACCCTCAAAGGTAGGAAAGGATCACCTCACCTCAGGCTGATCTGCTCAAAGATAGCTAGTCTATTTAAGGGGAAGTCACCCTCCCCTTAGTGCTGTCCGCCCTAGAGGCAGTCCATGTTCGTTCAGTTTGCACAGTTTGCGAGAGGCAAGAGGACCATTGAGGCTGAGGAAAGCAGAAGATCACGGTCATCTGTATCTGAATCTGGAAATCTTAGAGGTCCTCCTGAAAAAGATCCAAGAGACAGGATTCCTAATTAGTCCCAACAAGGCGCAGATGCTCCAGCAAGAGGTAACCTACTTAGGAATGGAGCTAGGCATTCAAGGCTGTCGTCCAGATGCTAGCTGGGTTGAGCTGATCAGAAAGTTACATGCCCCCTAGGACATAACTGCGCTACGTTCATTTCTCAGGCTGACGGGGTTCTCCTGCAACTTTATAGAGGGTTATTCTGAATTAGCAGAGCCCCTTTTATAATTTGCTGAAGAAAAGAATAGAATGGACTTGGATTGATGTAGAAAAAAGGACATTTTGTAAATTAAAGCAAGCCCTTATGCAAGCACCAGCACTTGCATACCCACAGCCAGCAAACTTTATCCTGCAAACTGCGACAACAAAGAATGGACTCAGTGCAGTCCTAATGAAGGACAGTGGCACAGGACTTAGACCAGTCGCCTTCGGCTCTAAAACCTCGAGTGGGGTGGAAAAAGCGTACTCTCCATCTGAACGAGAAGCCTTAGCTCTTGTCTTGTCAATTAATCACTGGGAGTATCTAGTCGCAATGTCTCCCACAGTCTTGAGAACAATCCACATCCCAGTCAGGTATATTCTGTCTGGAACAATAAATGAAGGAAAAGTCTGAAACCCACAGCTGGTGAACTGGACTCTGAGCCAATAAAGATATCCAAATGGAGAAAGCTCAGTCCTTATCCACAATTCCGTATTCCCTGTTTACATCTGGAGAAGACTATGAGTGTCCTCTTCCATCAGAAGACACAAATGAGAGTGAGTCATCTTTCTTATCAGAGACCTCTTATGATGCTGCTAAGGAAGTTAACAGAGATATCTGGGTGGTAGATGGGAGCTGCCACTACCATGAAGGCAGACCATGGGCAGGGTATGCCACTCTCCAAATAAGAACTTGAAGAATGCTCCAAGGGACTGTAATGCAAAGCTCTGCTCAAGCGGCAGAAGTTGTTGCTGTTTTAGCCACCTCATATAAGGCAGATTTGGACCCAGATTTATTAATCTGCTCTGATTTAGATTGGGTGATTCAAGCATTAATTAATTGGATTCCTATTTGGTTAAGCAGGCAGATGATGTCAGCGGACAATAAGCCCATCTCACACACCAAATACTTAGTGCATGCGTGGCATTTGGCAGAGAAAAGAACTAGAACAACTTACCTGTTTAAAGTCTGTGCGCATAGAAAGAACCAAGCAGAAATTTCTATTTGGAACAACAAGGTGGATCTGCTTGCAAAAGAAGCTGCCCTGTTGGGACCTGAAAGACTGTGGGATAAATCCAATGATATAATTTGTAAGGTCCGGTCATCAGATGTGAACATCCAGCCAGATCTTGTAGAGCTGCAACAATAAGACCCAGAAATTAAAGATTTATTAAAGAAGTCTGCGCATCATGGCTCTGTGATATGAACTATGATAACCCCTGAGAAATGGTGGTTAGGAGGCATTCCCCCGATGAATACCAACTTAGGGTTCAGATGGACCAATATACGGAAAAGTTGCATCAGCAATGCTCACAAGGAAGTAGCTGTGCAATGTAAGTTAAATGCTAGGCAAATGGACAAGTGCTTGGGTAACACCTTAAAAGTAACTGAGTGGGATGTGGGAGACTGTTTTGTACAGGTTTTTCTCGAAAAAAAGTTCACTCCCTTAGCCCTAAATGGGTAGGTCCTATCCCCGTTGTAAATAACGCCAGCCCTACCACCTACCAGGTGGAAATATGTGGAAAGAAGGGAAAGAAAAGCCTCAAATAGTTTCACTCCACCCAGCTTACGGAGTGGAAAGGGGTCAACAATTAAGAGCCCATGGTAACTACCGGTTTGTCTTCTCTCATTTGTTACAGGTAGACATTCAACAATCGCCTATGGTTCTATATTATGAGGTAACGTCTCTGTACAGAATTGCTAGCTGTCTGGTTTATCTGTTAACACTTGTAAATATGTATAGACCTTTAGTTGTAAACAAATGACACCATTATTTTTGTAATTTGGGGAAGGATATGTTAAATGATTACGTAAAAAGGGAACCTTCAAACCATGGAAGGTTATTTCAAAGTCTTTCAGTATTTGTTGATGGTGGACTGCAGACCCGTGCATCATGAGCCATCACATGTGCCCAAGCCCAAACCTGTATACAGCGCATATCCAGCGGTATCATCATGGCTGGATATCAAGGTAAAATCCCATGGGAAATAAAAGGTATGATGATGAGGGAGGTGTCTCCCTTTGAACGGGAACACCATTCCTGATGGAAGCTACTAAGCTTTGAAATGGAATCTACTACAGTAGTTGCTCATATTATGACCATCATCAATGTTATCACAACTTGGGTTTATCCTCTGATACCTCTAGGCTTAATTATAAATCATACAATCATGACACCCCTGGATATACCTAGTTGGGTGATGGAAAGAAATAATCAACATTTTGATGCAAATCTAGGCTCATGTATCTGGGAGACAAATAATGGCTATATTTGTAATGTAGAACTATATTCAGGTATGCACATCTGCCTAAACGCCAATAAGGGTAAATGCCATTACTTTGTACGCTCCAGACTGGGTAACTAGTCTCAAATAATTGTCATGTATAAGAAGTATGGGGACAGAATTCATTGTGAACTTCTTATATAAGCTTATTAATTTATGTTTGTGCCTTGTTTTATCGATATCTGGATTCAACCGTTGTTCAATGTGCAAGATGTTCTGAAATTACACTCTGAAGGGTAGAGAAGGGAGAATGAAGCTTCATTTCCTGGAGACATCTATGCAAGCATCATATGATCCTGACAAACAACCAGCCAGTCACACTCCTCTTGTGCCTTGAACTGTGGTGTCATCCTGAGCTCAAGGGACAATTAGAAGACTTGTGCCCCTCTTCTCCACCTTCAACGCAGGAGAGAGGCCATAAGGTGCACTACTCCAGAGATCAGGGAAGACTCAGATCTTCCCTCCGCAGCAGGAAGCTGAAACTTTCTCCGAAGGCTCCAACATACTACAGCCTCAAGACTAAGTCTTGCCCAATCTCTAAGACAAAACTGGAACTGACAGTCACTTAACACAGTAAGCATTGTGATGCTTCTGGTGCACTCAGGTGCTGACCCTTCTCTGGCACCGTGCACACCAGGACATTCCTCAATCCCCCCTGTCGGGGACAATGACCTTATCAATTAATGAAGGGCTCCTAGAACCAGCAAATTTTATATGGGTGCACTCCTGCTTCCATCCTCATTGCCTCTAAGGCCTGGTCTACACTTACCCCCCAAGTCGAAGTAAGGTACGCAAATTCAGCTACGTGAATAACGTAGCTGAATTCGACATACCTTACTTCGAATTTACCGCGGTCCACACGCAGCAGGCAGGCTCCCCCGTCGACTTCGCGGTACTCCTCTCGCCGAGCTGGAGTACCGCAGTCGACGGGGATCACTTCCTGGTTCGATTTATCGCGTCCACACCAGACGCGATAAATCGAACTCGGAACTTCGATCCGCAGCCGTCGAACTACCGGGTAAGTGTAGACTAGCCCTAAGTGTACTGTTAGGAGATACCAGCATCCCATCCTGGGGTCTCTGGTTGTCCAGGCCATCCAGTAGAGATTGGAACAACAATCCAGATCCATTCCCAGAAAATAAGATCATTGAAGTTGGATCTTTTTAGAGGGAAAGTTTATTCCTCAGCAAGTCTCCAATTAAGAATCACTATGTTTATGTCTACACTGCAGCCTCTACAGGTGTCCAGGCACAGAGAGGTATGCAAACCCTCCTATTTTTCACACTCAACCCCCTAAAGCATGCATTTTGGGGCAAGTAGATTCCAAGCTAGCCAGCTCATCTGAGGGGTGTAGGTATGTGTTTCGGTGAGCTGTGGCCCAGCCCCAAACCTATCCGCTTTGCAATGTGGCTGTAGCGAAGGCACAGACACCTAGTCTCGAGTCTGAATAGCCCTTCATTCCCCTGATACTCTATATCCATATTTTCTTCCCCTTCTATTAACTTCCTACTGCCCCAGTATGCCCCTGAAATTGCATGCTACAGCCTTCAACAGCTTAAAATATCCATAAACCAGGGAACAACTAATTGACCAGAGAAGCAAACTAGGATTTTAATCAATATATGGCAAGATTATGGCCATGAGCATGATTTCTCTTGGAGCAGAAGGACTATACATCTGTATTCTTGTATATCCACAAGGCTGGTTAAGTTGGGCATTGGGCGTACTGCTGAGAGAGAATGAAACATTTGAAGCAATAATACTGGAAGGTCCAGGACACCAATACAAAGTCAGGAAACATGCCTCCCCATGTGTCCTTTTTATTCACATCTGGACTGGCACTATCAAGGGGCCCCAATACCCATCACGTTTTGCGGAACCCTGGTGGGCTCATTTTCATGCAGGATAGCAAGGGCGATGCCACAGCTGGGAACAATGAAGGTCCTGCAGACAATCCTAGAGGAATTGTCCCTAGAGGACCAGGTTTGGAGAAGATATCAGTGGAAACCCTGAAGAGGGAGATGTGCCTGTCCAGAGATCAGGAACCCAGGCTGGTAAGTGCCACCACCCCTTGCAATCTCATATTTGTTTTCTGAACAAACTGTATTTGTTAAAACAAACTTTGTAAATTATCACCAAATAATCTACTGCCATGGATTATATGCCATGCATTGCTCTCTCTGTGTGTGTGTCTACAGCATAGTGCAGAAACCATGCCATTTGCAAGGTACACCCTCCACTCCCACTCTGTCCCCCACCTTTTCCTGCTATAAACATCATCTGACATGGGAGATCCAAAATGCATGCAGAGCAGGGGAAAAAAATTATTAAAAACAAACATTACTATTTTTTTAAAGAATTAGGAGTACAGGCTGTATAGATTGTGCTAAACTCCACAGCCTTTAGAAAGCTGGAAAATGCAAATCAGTCTTCCTTTGTATCCCTTCATTTCATAGCACTCAGGAGAGAAGGGTGGGGTGATCATTGGGTTTCATACTCTGCTTGGAGCAATGCTCTTTATCCTAGCTCAGGATTTGGTCACTTTCCCTCATTTTCTCCCAGTCCTGGTAGCTAGTTGTAGCAAATTTTTCATGCAGCATGAATTCTAGATAGTCTTTCAGATTAAGTGCAAACCGGTTAGGACCACCTTGATAACTCACCAAACCTCTCCACTCACTAGTATGTGGTGCGGTGACCATATGCCTAAAAATCTCCTTGTCATATATCAATGGATCCCCACCGCTGAAAAGTCACATCTTTTTTTCTATTACAGGTATTAGAAAGACAACTATACCCTCAATAGGTTGTCCAGCTTTCAAGAAAGAAAAACCATGCTTATAACATAGCCCTAAAGTGGCTTGCTATAGATCTGTAGCAGAGAGAGGTAGTCAGCTCCCAGAGGGCCATAGCAACCCACTTCTATATTAGCAAGGCATCCCTCAATCAAGTCCTCTAGTACCAAGCTCCTCACACAGCTCCATGAAGGTATGTTTCCTCATGCAGAAGTTCTGGAGTCACTACTGGCCCTCCCAAGTCTGCAGGATCTTGTAATCCCATCACACTATGCTAGTTCTCCTGCACCAGACACAGCAGTAAACCAAAGGGGAGGCCAACAGCAGAAATGAGAGGAATGTACAAGCTACAACACACCACAAAGCAGTTCATAGAGTGACTCCAGTTGGTCTGACGCAAAGAACGCTGGGATTCTACCCCTGAAATTGTAGCACAAAGCAGATGTACATGGAACACCAGTGTGGGCGGAGGTTCTCCCTGCCAGCTTGGGACTTCAGTACCCTGTCTTGCTGAGCTAGACACGCTAGCCTGCTACAAACACAGACCCAGGTCTGAACCACATCCTCAACAAGCTGAAGGCTTAACTGAAAACAGCTTAAGAAGTGCTCTTGTCTCCAGCACCCAGATACCCAACTCCCAATGGGGTCCAAACCCCAAATAAATCCGTTTTACTCTGTATAAAGCTTATATAGGGTAAACTCATAAATTGTTCACCCTCTATAACACTGATAGAGAGACATGCACAGCTGTTTGCTTCCCCAGGAATTAATTACTTGCTCTGGGTCAATTAATAAGGAAAAAGTGATTTTATTAAATATAAAAAGTAGGATTTAAGTGGTTTCTAGTAATAACAGACAGAACAATGTAAATTGCCAAGCAAAATAAAACAAAACAGGCAAGTCTAAGCCTAATGCAGTAGGAAACTAAATGCAGGTAAATCTCACCCACACAGATGTTCCAATAAGCTTCTTTGACAGATTAGACTCCTTCCTAGTCTGGGTCCAGCAATCACTCACACTCCCATAGTTGGCCTCTTCTGTATAAGAATTGGTGCAAACATAGGACCCTGGTTGCAACAATGATTTATATGGTCACAGTTTATGTCAATAACGTCACACGCTGAACAAACTGCTTGATTTACTGAAGACAGCAGTCCCTGGAAGAGTCATGATTACTATTAATGAAATGCTTCTTGATCCTGCAAAAATATTATGGCAGACTCCAGTTCCCCTTCCACCCATCTCCAAAAACAGCTGACAGGAAAAGTCAGTTTCCTGTACAGGGCTTTGAACAATTCTTTATGTGTCCTGTGCCAGGTTCCTTTTTAGTTACAATAGCAAATGAGAGGTCTAAGTAGGTCCCGCCAAAGTCTACCCCTAAAGACAAAGCTCACAAATGACTAGACTCGTTTGCCAGAAAAGCCTATTCCATGGTTAGTCTCTGTCAAGGCTGCTTCCCCACTCTGAACTTTAGGGTACAGCTGTGGGGGCCTGCATGAAAACTTCTAAGCCTAACTACCAGCTTAGATCTGGTCCGGTGCCACCACTCTCGATGCTAATTCCCTTCCCTGGGTAGCCTTGAGAGACTCTTCACCAACTCCCTGGTGAATACAGATCCAAACCCCTTGGATCTTAAAACAAGGAGAAATTAACCATCCCCCCTCCTCCCTTCCACCAACTCCTGGTGGATCAAGATCCAACCCCCTTGGATCTAAAAACAAGGAAAATCAATCAGGTTCTTAAAAAGAAGGCTTTTAATTAAAGAAAAAGGTAAAAATCATCTCTGTAAAATCAGGATGGAAAATAACTTTACAGCGTAATCAAACTTAAAGAGCACAGAGGACCCACCTCTAGCCTTAGGTTCAAAGTTACAGCAAACAGAGGTAAAAGGTACATTTACAAGTTGAGAAAACAAAGGTAAACTAACACGCCTTGCCTGGCTGTTTACTTACAAGTTTGAAATATGAGAGACTTGTTCAGAAAGATGTGGAGAGCCTGGATTGATGTCTGGTCCCTCTTAGTCCCAAGAGCGAACAACCCCCAAAACAAAGAGCACAAACAAAAGCCTTCTCCCCCCCCCCCCCAAGATTTGAAAGTATCTTGTCCCCTTATTGGTCCTTTGGGTCAGGTGTCAGCCAGGTTACCTGAGCTTCTTAACCCTTTACAGGTAAAAGGATTTTGGAGTCTCTGGCCAGGAGGGACTTTATAGTACTGTACACAGGAGAGCTGTTACCCTTCCCTTTATAGTTATGACAGTCTCCAAATGAGGATATCTAATTATGAGGCACTTCTTGCAAAATATACATTTATTAACTGGGACTCGATTTCATAATTCTCAAGTAAACTGCAAGAGATATAGAGGGCATTTCAACACCACTACCCCTGAAGGTCATCTGGTTGTGAAGACATCTCTTCAGGCAGCCATCGGTGTAGCGCATACAATTTCCCATTTGATGGCAACTGCTACAGCTATGATTCACTCCTTATGTCTCCAATCCTTGGGCACACCAAAGGCCCTGCAGATGACCACTTAGAATATGCCATGAATGGGCTGTATACTGTTTGGTGAAGAGACTGATGAAGCAATATTTTTTATTATCATAATGAAGGCTTTTGAAACCACAATTTCAACTGCAAAAAACAAAAACTAAACAAAACATAAACTACAAAAAACCCAAACTCCAAACACAGAAGTATTCAATCTTCATGCTTTCAAACTGTGGATTTCCATATTATGGACTTTCATATGTTTAGGTTTAAATTTAACAGTGACCTTTCTGGGTTTCTAATAGTTATTTTCTCATAACAAAATAATCCTGGAAGCTTTTTTACCCTAAAGTCATTGACATGTACTTCCAACCTTAATTCCATTACTAGGGTCATTAACATTTTTGGGGGAAGCAGGGTAGAGAGTCTGGGATCTCTGAATTGTTAATATGTTTCTGATTATTGTTAAGAATTTAAAATATTAATCCCACTCAGAACCATAGAAGTACCCAACAATATTGTTTGGAATGTCTTATAGCTTACCACCCCTACTGCCCTATATAACATTTACAAGGTGTATAAATGTTTTGACAGAGAAAAAAACGAAGAAAGGATAGTAATATAATGTAACCAACTGCTGAGAATACTTGGATATTGTAGATCTCCATCAGGCATTGTATGAAATTGAAACAAGGTGAATCTTCCAAAACAAAACAAAGGCTGAAAATAAGGTACTTTTCCTCATTTAAAAAGAAAAAAAATTCTTGTTACAAATTATTCTGATTATGGTGGAGATTAAAAGTTACACAGGGATGTAGTCTGCTCCTCCAACCCTCATCAAAATGTGTTTACTTGTTGCCTGCTGCCCATGTCACAGAGACAGAGAAGTGTGCATTTGTGTGTCATATGTATAGTGGATTTCTTTGTGGAATTGTCAGCATCCCACTACCGGGCATCCTTTCCTTCCCACCCTATGCCCTCTGCATATCCCAGGTGATTGTCTTACTGCTTCTCGCCCACTGAACAACATCCACTTATAGATTTCTCCCTCCCAGATGACTTCTTTCATGCTCTTTGTTTGCTCTCTTTCATTGAGCCATGCACTATTTGTAAATAGCACCTTGAGGCCATGAGATATTATAAACTCTAATATTTCCATGGTGGATATAGAAACCCCTACTATTCTTTTGCCACCTACTTATCAGCAATTGTGAACCTCCATGTAAAATGGGGGCAAAATGAAACCTGGGAGATATCACTGAGCTCTGGGTCCTGACCTTGGGGAAAGCAGACATCTCAGAACTATATTTATATGGATCCACAATTGTAGATATGATCAAGCTATTTTGAGCTGCAATATAACGGGAAATGGAATTTATATTCCAGGGTTTATCTGTTTAGTGGCAAAGACAAAGGACTACATTTGATTTCACTTAGCAAATCTTGTAGAAAAAAGGATTTTGTTATGTCACAATTTATCCCATGGGATATTATATAAACTCTAATACTTCCATTGTAGATATAGAAACCCCTACAATTCTTTTGCAACCTGCTTGTCAGCTATTGTGAACCTCCATGCAAAAAGGGAGCAAAATGAAACCTGGGACATTTCACTGAGCTCTAAGCCCTGATCTTGAAGAAAGCAGACATCTTAGAACTATATTTAAATGGATCCTCAACTGTAGATATGATCAAGCTATTTTGACAGCTGCAATATAAGGGGAAATGGAATTTATATTTCAGGGTTTCTCTGGTTAGTGGCAGAGACAAAGGACTACATTTGATTTCACTTAGCAAATCCTGTCAGAAAAAGGATTTTGCTATGTCACAATTTATCCCATGGTTCTAATGCTCTTCCAAGGCATAGATTCTCATTCTTTAAATAAGCCGTATGAATCCTTAAATTGTACCAGAGCTCTGAAATGCTTTAGGCAAGTGCCTAACAATTAATTGCCTGGCAGAGGATATCCTCTCAGTTTCTCCCATCTTTGTTCAAGTATGCTAACTGAGATAACCCCTCCCTCTTATAATCTTAAATATTTTGAAATATTAGATTAAAAGAGCAATGTTAGTATTGAACTGTTTAGCATAAAAATATAGAAAGTGCCAAAGTTATTGGTGCATATGCATGTGACTTTTGGATGACAACTGAATACAATATTAATACCAGACTTCCATTTCAGAATATAGCAGAAATAGAATACAGATGAATTAATCTGGAAAGAGCAAGGTAAGGGGACAAACAGCACAGACCATTCAGACAGAAATTTAATAGTGAAAAGTGCAAGGTCATGCATTTAGGGATTAATAACAAGAATTATTGTTATAAGCTGGGGACGCATCAGTTGGAAGTAACAGAGGAGGAGAAGGACCTTGGAGTATTGGTTGATCACAGGATGACTATGAGCCGCCAATGTGATATGGCCGTGAAAAAAGCTAATGCGGTCTTGGGATGCATCAGGCGAGGTATTTCCAGTAGAGATAAGGAGGAGTTAGTACTGTTATACAAGGCACTGGTGAGACCTCATCTGGAATACTTTGTGCAGTTCTGGTCTCCCATGTTTAAGAAGGATGAATTCAAACTGGAACAGGTACAGAGAAGGGCTACTAGGATGATCCAAGGAATGGAAAACCTGTCTTATGAAAGGAGACTCAAAGAGCTTGGCTTGTTTAGCCTAACCAAAAGAAGGTTGAGGGGAGATATGATTGCTCTCTATAAATATATCAGAGGGATAAATACCAGGGAGGGAGGAGAAGAACTATTTAAGTTCAATACCAATATGGGCACAAGAACAAATGAATATAAACTGGCCATCAGGAAGTTTAGACTTGAAATTAGACGAAGGTTTCTAACCATCAGTGGAGTGAAGTTCTGGAACAGCCTTCCAAGGGGAGTAGTGGGGGCAAAAGACATATCTGGCTTCAAGACTAAACTTGATAAGTTTATGGAGGGGATGGTATAATGGGATAGCCTAATTTTGGCAATTAATTGGTCTTTGACTATTAGCAGCAAATATGCCCAATGGCCTGTGATGGGATGTTAGATGGGGTGGGATCTGAGTTACTGCAGATAATTCTTTCCTGGTTGTCTGGCTGGTGAGTCTTGCCCACATGCTCAGGGTTTAGCTGATCGCCATATTTGGGGTCGGGAAGGAATTTTCCTCCAGGGCAGATTGGCAGAGGCCCTGGGGATTTTTCGCCTTCCTCTGCAGCGTGGGGCACTAGTCACTTGCTGGAAGATTCTCTGCACCTTGAAGTCTTTAAACCATGATTTGAGGACTTCAATGGCTCAGACATAGGTTTGATACAGGAGTGGGTGGGTGAGATTCTGTGGCCTGCGTTGTGCAGGAGGTCAGACTAGATGATCATAATGGTCCCTTCTGACCTTAAAGTCTATGATTCTATGATTCTAAGAGATGCTCTGCCACACCCTTTGTTGCCCTCTTCCTCTGCCAACATGTCTCCTCTGCCAGAGGAACAAAGTGACTTGAGTGGAAACAAAAATCCAGCCTTTTATTTCAATTTAAAAATAAACCAGCAAAAATAAAGAACAGAAATAGACCCCATTTTTTTCTTGAATAGGTGGAACAGTACCAAAGCATAAATGAGTACTCAGTACTGCACAAGCCATGGGGCAGAGGCAGGCTCCAGCGACGGGATTTAGGGAGCCTGGTTGCGCGGACCAGGGCTCCAGCCATGGGACTTCAGGCACCAACACCCAGCTCCAGGTGCTGGGTTTTGGGCGCTGACCCCCACTCTGACCATGTGAGCCTGGCCTTCGGCCATGGGGCTTCAGTTCAGGCTCCAACCCCTGGCCATGCAGCAGCAGGCTCAATCCCCATCTCTGGCCACGTGGCGCTGGTCCTTGACCCTGGTAGCAGCTGCTGGCTGTGGGCACTGACCCCGGCGGCAGCCACTAGCCCCAGGGCCAGCTGCTGGCCGCAACCCCCACAGTGTGGCAGCAGGCGCTGGCCCCGGGTGCCGATCCCCAGCTCCGGGCATGCAGCAGAAGGCACTAGCCCAGATCTCTTGCCCTGGGCGCATGGCAGCGGGCGCTGGCCCCAGGTCAGCGCCGATCCCTGGCCCCAGGTCAGCACAGACCCCTGGGCGTGTGGCAGCTGGTGCTGGCTTTGGCCCCATGGTGGTGAACACTGACCCCCGGATCCGGCCATGTGGCCCTGGGATCCAGCACCTAGCTCCAGGCTCTGGCTGCATGGCAGCAGGCACTGGCCCTGGGCTCCAACTCCTTGCCCCAGCTGTGCAACTCCTGCTCTGGGCACAGGCACTGATCTCCTCCCCGGCCGTGCAGCTCCTGCCCCCAGCTCTGGGCTCTGGCGAGACCAGAAACAGAGATCATAGACTGTGAGGATGGGCACTATGTAAGGGTCACAGATTAGACTCAGGTATTTACCTAAGGGGAACAGAATGTTCATCTGTTACGCAGGTATTTAACCTGTGAAACACAAACCCTTTGAGTAGATTGTCCATACGTGTCACTTCTTCCGTGTCCCTGAGATTCTCAAGGGGAGGAAGAAATTGAGTGAGCATGAGTTTCAGGCCTTGTCTACACTACGGGGGGAGATCAATCTAAGCTATGTGAACATAGCTGAAGTCGACCTACTTAGATCTACTTACCACGGGGTCCACTCTCAACAACTCTCCTTGCGCCTCTCATTCAGGTGGAGTACACAAGTTGACGGGACAGCGATCGGCGGTCAATTTAATGGGTCTACCGATGCATCGATTGCCGCGCGTCAACCCCCCAGTAAGTGTAGACACGCCGGTAGATAACCTCACATGGAGTATTCAATGGCTTGGAAGAGGGTTTGCATGGCTCCAAAAGACTTAAAATACAGAGGCATATACTGTATATATAATTTGCACAAATTCAGAGACTATTTTATTGTAGAATACCAAAATGGAATTGTGTAAAAGTAACAACCACAAATATCAGCTTCATTTTGAAAGCTAAATGAATGATTGTATTGCAATAAACTGCAATTAAAAATAAAATAATAATAAATAAATAGTAATAATGAAAAGCACTAGTAGAAAGCTAGTGGTCCGGTGAGACACATATGGTTAATCTGACCAGACTTCATTTTATTGGTTTTAGGGAATAACATAAATCTTCCAAACTTTCTCATTTTGATTAACTGCACAAACCTGCCTGTGGCTCTATAACCCTTCATTAAAAACAGTCAATAAAGAGGCAACTGTATTTTTTGAAATATTTATTACACTCCTTATGTGATAAATGAAAAAAATACCTTGCAATAGATTCACCTGATTTTTGATAAATATTAGTATGAGACTTTGATACCTTGTACTGCAGTTTAGATAAATATTCCCACTTCATAACACTTATAGCTGACAATGGTTACTGCACTGTAACAATGATGTACTGAAACTATCTGTTTATCCATCAACTGGGAAACATATATCTAACAAAGTACATTAAGGGGAGGGGGAAAGACAGAAAAAAACAACAACTTTCAAAATGTCAAATCTAAATTACAAATTCTAAATGATTCCACATGCATATGATTCCACAGTGGCATGGAAAGAAGAAAAATGGTATTGATGTGAAACATATATAATTTAAGATTTATTTTCAGAATGGATTGATCTTTCAATCAAAGTTGCCCATTAAGTAAAGCATGCTGAGCTCAACAAGCTGTGTTAGATTATATAAAATCATGGCAGTCTCATGCGTCTCTGTAACTAGTACATGCATCATTGCAAGGCTCAGCCTTGAACGAGGAAAGAAAAAACCTTCAGGGCACTAAAAGATATTAATGATCAGACTCCACAAACACAGGAAAAAATATAATACTGCTATATAGTACATATTGAACACACATGCATGCAGTGCTGGAACATGAGACCTGAAAAACACCAGTCACACAACTGCCATATTTCTAAAAGACAAAATCACACCTGTATGTTGAACCATTTATAAACCACAAGATAAAAAGCCTAGGTACTTTGTACACATAATTATTGTTCCAAAGGCCTTGTTTGATAACTGCAAACTATTTTTACTAATAAAGTATATTTGACAAATAAGCAAAGCAATTATTTTTATATATCTAATATAAGCATTTTATGCATACTGTATGGGGTTAGATCAAGGCTATTGTACCGAGCACAAGAAAATAAAAAGAAATTTTTGGTTGAAATACTGTATAGTGACTGAAGTTTTCTCCTGTGCCCCCCAAAAAGCAAACCCCACCAAATATATGTTCCACTTTTCCGATGGCAAGTTTAGACAAGTAACAAAAGTTGCAACCAAGCTTAATACTTAGGTCTATAGAAGTTACATAGTTTCTGAATAAATTTCATAAATAAATGTAGATTGTAAGCTTTTTGGGGCAGGTAACCTTTTTTTGTTCTGTATTTGTACGGTACCTAGCACAATAGGGTTCTGGTCCATGACTGGGGCTTGTAGGCACTGAAATAATATAAATAATAAAGATACAAAATACATTTTATTCTTAGTATTTTTAGGCAGCTGAAATGTCTGAGTTATTTCCTCTTTTTAAACAGTGTAGCATCATCTTATCTAACATTATATTGTTCTTTTTCTAATTAATTTTAGACAGATTTTACTTAACCTTTTTGTTTGTATGCGTACATTGTTCCACAGTGGCTTATTTTCCATCCTGTATGGTTTGTTAAAGATACCCCAAATGCATCATGATTCCTTATGTTGCGGAGGGTATTAGATGACAACTGGTCAATTTTAATATTTGGTTCGTTTCAAGAATGGAGTTCTTAAGTACTATAAGGTAAGACCTGAGGGGAGCATGTTTTAGAAATATTCCATCCTCTAACTCAACATAGCTAAGGTGTGGAATGCACCATTTTGCAATAGCCAAACACCAGACATTTTGTTTCTTTGTCCTGCCAGGATCTGGTTGCCGCTTCCATTTCCTCTGTTCCTTTCATCTCAATGGGGAATACCTTAGAGCAGAAGCATTAAAGGAAAGTCAGGGAGAGGGACATGTCTTTCCAATTGCCTACCTGGTGTGGAACCACACCCATCTCACTCATCAGTCCCATGCTGGATTGCCTAAGAAGGTTTGTGATCTCAGGAGAGAATGTGGCAGGGACTGGAGGAGACACAGACAGATGGGCTTCAGTAGTTCACTTCCTTAATTTACTGAATATACTGTAATCACCTAATTTTCTCTCAATAAATAAGACTTTGTTTTTGAAGAATTACTGTTTGTATGACAATCCTTTGAGCGGAGGGCTGTATCCGTGTCCTTTCCAGGGTTAGAAGGATTAGCTTGCTCTGGGAAGTCCTCTGCGGGTCGGAACAAATCCTCGGTAATACCCTAGCAATTCCTTTAAGGTGGGTCACCACCTTATTACTCATTTGGACAGAGTAGATTGACAATCAATTTATAATTTATAGGCAGGCCAGTATTGGGATATCTTAAGTCCAAATAATGGGTAACAACCTCGGTAGGACTGGAAGGGCCATGGGAAGAAAGGAAGATGGTAAATGATTGGCTGTGAGGAGCACATCTACCAGCTGAAGGTAGCAAGTGGAATAGCAGGAAGCCCAGGACTTTGTATCTACTTCAGGGAGCTAGTGTAAAGGAAGGGGCTCTGCACAGCCCTCTGCAGTACAGGAGTACTGTAGCTGTGTGGAATGGCCCATTCACCTCAGTAGGGTGTGCTCAGTTGAATTAGGACACCCCAAAGAGATGAACACTATAACACAATAGTTCTGAGTGACGTGAAATGACCGATTAATCTCAATGGGAGTGCTCCCTCAATTTCAATTGTGGAATAACGTTGTTCAAGTAATCTCACTATGCATGTTGGTTTTACAGCAACTGGAATATTAAAATCTTCTTATTGGGTGGGGACAGTATCTGAGGAAAGCTTGCACCAAATTACTCCAAACTTGAACCATTGCCCTGTTGTGGCATACCAATACCCTAAATAATCTCATTATGCATGTGGATTTTAGAGTACTTTGAAATTTAAAAGCTCATAATGTGGGGTGGGGGGGAGAGGAGGACATATATTGGGAACCTCTTGATCAAATGACCTAAATTTGCACCATAAATTCTACTCCAGCCCCATGAATAGCTTTTTAATTATTTCTTCCCAAAAAGTGAAGTGTATGGTGAAAATGATCCATGATTGATCCTGAGAGAGAAATATCAGGATCAGAGCCATAGTTTGAGCCCCAAGTATGTATAAAAAAAGAGTTATAAGAAGTGTAAAATGTGGATGTTATGTGATTTTTTTTAGTGGGACTGTATCTTACTCAAACAACCTCAAAAATCTTGACTACACCAACCCTGTGGCTATTTTCAAGACAAGGGTTTTTTTTGAGGGCCTCTTTCCCCTCATCAACTTTCTCTTACCCTAACCTATTCTGTTGTGCTCCCACGGTAGAAAGGGACATATTTTCACACCCAGATCCAGTCTTTCAGTCCCACAAAGTCAGCGGTTACCCTGATTTGGGGGAATTAGGAATGTAAAGGATAATTTCATTTTTAAAGGTGATCTGTAAAGGGACAATAACTGTGACTGTGCCTTTGTTTGATTTTCTTCTGATGTGTAAGGAAGGCATGACAATTTGAGGGCCTCGGTGGGGTGTTTATTTATTTTTTTGTATGTTTGGTTGGTTGGTTTGGTTTTTTTGGGGAGGGAAGATACATTTATGTTGTCTCTTTTTATATTAAAAATCCAGGTCCTGTCTAGCCTGGGGAACTCATGTTTTGGCTTTGTCTAGACTAGAGTTGGTGGTCCTGTTATAAATTGAGCTAATTGATTGCAAATGCAGTTTATGTTGATAACAGGCTCTCCACAAATGTTTGTTCTGGAGCACAAAGTTTTGATGTTTGCCGGAGGCTGAGCCCCCATGTCATGATACAAACTTTTGCTGAGTGTCTAGATTAGCATTTACGATCAATTACAACAGGAGGACAAATGCTAGTCTAGACAAAACCTATGATAACAGGATAACTAGTGAAATGATGACATCACAAGAGTCAAGTGACCGAAAATTGAGCAATGGGGAGGGGAAGGGATTTTAAATCACACTTCGAAAAACTCTGTTTTGTCTGATTTTGGTAACACCTATTTAACTTCAGTGACAAATGAATATTTTGGATAAAGGATGCATGGATGCAATTACTAGGAGGGATGAGAGAGACACATTTGGCCCCAGACTTTTACTATCCTGGGGGTCCAGGATAGTCACCCCCTCATGGTGCCCAGGCAGACATCCCCCAGGCAGAGCAGAGAACTCTGCACTTGCAGAAAAGGGGAGTGGGGAGGGCGCAATGGCAGTGATTCCACGTGCACACACACTCCCAGCACACCACATCTCACCTCTGTTTGGGGGGCCAATGCCCCCCTGCCACCATCCCAAACTGTGCCCATGGACGCCCCTCCCCCTCTCCTGATGCTGCAGAGGGCCCCACCCACCCCCAGCTGCAGCCAGGCTCCCTCCGCTTGGAATGTGACTCACCTGTTGCCTGTGGCTGGAGCCCGGCTGGGAGCTGCAGCCACACAGGGAGCCTGCCCAGGAGATGCAGGTAACAGGCAGGGCAGCCCCAGGTGAGGAGGGTCTCACGCTACTGATCATACAGGGCTTCTGCAGAGCAAGCCCTGCGCTCCCCACCCCTAACACTGGCTGAAGCAGCTCCCTGAGGTTGCAGGAGGAGCAGCCCCACCCGCACTGAGGGCTGAAGCAGGGGTGGGTCAGTCACTGCCACAGCAGTGGCTGCCAGCCCAGGGGCCACAAAATAGCTGATAGGAGGTGTGACCACCTAAAGCTGATCAGCAGGGGCTGGGCTGCTAAACAGCTGTTCAGCAGAGCCCACCAAAGAGTTGATAAACACAGCTGCCTAAAAGCTGATTGGTAGGGACAGGGCTGCCCTGTAACAGCTGATCTGTGGCAGGGGCTGAAGAACCACTAGGGCTGGTGGGTGCTGAGCACCCACTATTTTTTTCTGTGGGTGCTCCAGCCCCAGAGCACCCATGGAGTCAACGCCTTCGGTCCTAGAGCCCGGGCTCCAGCCTGAGCCCTGAAGTTTACACAGCAATGAAACAGTCCTGCAGCCTGAGCCGTGCAAGCCATAACTGGCTGGCATGGGCCAGCTGCAGGTTTTTCTTTGCTGAGTAGACTTAACCAAAGTCCTTCCAGCAGCCAGAACCTGGTACTTTACAAGGATCCTAAACATTTAGTAATTTATCCCCCTAATCCAGGGGTATCATAAAAAAAATTACTGCAGTTCAAGAGGCCTCAGCAATACCTTATGCAATTGAGTTTGGAGACATGTTTGGACATTGGGAGACTGTCTTGCTCTCCCCAATGTTCCCATTATTGCTCAGACTGCTACCTGAAGGGGAGATCTTTTTTGTTTTCCAAATCACCCACTATGTTTTAAATCTTTGTTCAAAACTAACTAAATTGACCTGTGCAAATAATCTCTGCCATCTCAGAAGAAAAGTATTGAGCCCATAAAGGTAGCCACCTTGCATTCTGCAGATGCCTTTGGGACAGGAAAGAAAGAAACTGCAATTCAGGGTGGTGATGAAAACCCAGTGGAAATGGCCCTCGGTACATGGGAGTGTGGGTGTAAATCCCTTCCACAAGCAAGGTTGTGAAGCTCTTGCTTTTGTTGCTACATGGCTTAAGAGCTTCCAGAATCCTTCACAGGTTGTGTCAAGGAACAAAAAGTAAACATGACTTTGAGTATACTAAGCTTCTGTTGCTTATAAAATGGAAATGCCTGACCTTACTATGATCTATCTTTGCAACCTGCTTAGTGTCCATCAAAATTCTGTTCCAGGTGCACTATGTAGATTTATCCCCCTAATCCAGGGGTATCATAAAAAAAATTACTGCAGTTCAAGAGGCCTCAGCAATACCTTATGCAATTGAGTTTGGAGACATGTTTGGACATTGGGAGACTGTCTTGCTCTCCCCAATGTTCCCATTATTGCTCAGACTGCTACCTGAAGGGGAGATCTTTTTTGTTTTCCAAATCACCCACTATGTTTTAAATCTTTGTTCAAAACTAACTAAATTGACCTGTGCAAATAATCTCTGCCATCTCAGAAGAAAAGTATTGAGCCCATAAAGGTAGCCACCTTGCATTCTGCAGATGCCTTTGGGACAGGAAAGAAAGAAACTGCAATTCAGGGTGGTGATGAAAACCCAGTGGAAATGGCCCTCTGTACATGGGAGTGTGGGTGTAAATCCCTTCCACAAGCAAGGTTGTGAAGCTCTTGCTTTTGTTGCTACATGGCTTAAGAGCTTCCAGAATCCTTCACAGGTTGTGTCAAGGAACAAAAAGTAAACATGACTTTGAGTATACTAAGCTTCTGTTGCTTATAAAATGGAAATGCCTGACCTTACTATGATCTATCTTTGCAACCTGCTTAGTGTCCATCAAAATACTGTTCCAGGTGCACTATGTAGAGGTATGTACCATCAAAAGCACAAAAAGTATTCTGACTACTAGAATAACACATTATAAAGTTGCAATGAAAACCAAAATAAAAGAATACATGGTTAAGAACATTATAAAAGAGAACAATGTAATGAAAAGGAAATGAGAGAATATAACGTTTAATAATGACTGGCTGAAGATTGGTTTTGAAACCAGTTCAAAGTAGGACAAAACTGTTTTGATTCTTTGTAGTTGAAAATATGAAGAATAATGAAAATGTAACTGGCTACATTTGCTGTTGCTTGACTAATACTAAGCTATGCATATTACAAACTGTAACATGGGATAAACTCTTGGCTACAAAGGCCCACTGAAACTGTCGCATTGATCTTAAATATCTATTTTTTGATTAATAAACCAAACTTGAGCTTCACCAGTTCATGTCTCAATCCATAAATAATCAAAAAGAACCCATTATTTTACACTTTGAACTACATCCAAGTTGGTTTTCCTTATTTCAAATAAATTAAATGAATACATACATTTGATTTTGCATCTGGTGTAACTTTATTTAGTGAACTTGCTGACCAATTGCTTTTATTTGCATTTTTTATTGAGTGTAAATATTCACTTTGCATATGCTTTTTTCTAGAGAATTATATATTTTCAGGAGAATATATATTATGGGAAGGAGAATAAAATGATTTGTGGTAAGAAATAAATCTTCTCATAACATCTCCAAGCCTGCAGTGAACCTGACTAGGATCACATCACAGTGTTAGGTGATGAATTGCATGTAGATGGAGGGTAAACATTCTGTACTTCCTGTACTTCCTGTGATACTGTACCAATTTTAAAAGATCGCCATTGTTGGGTTATGTCCATTTTGTATGTTTTGTATAATTTCAGAACCAATATGTGTTCCATCATAAACAGATAGTTAAGGGTTAATGCCTCTTTTACCTGTAAGTGTTAAGAAGTTCACTTAGCCTAGCTGACACCTGACCAGAGGAACCAATGGGGGGACAAGGTGGTTCAAAAGGAAGGAGGGAAGTTCCCTTTGTCTGGGTCAGTTTCAGTTTTGACCGGAGTGGGAAAGCTCCAGAAATCAGCCACTTATCAAGTAGTGAGTATTAGTGAAGGTTTATGTTTATTTTCTTTGTAACTTGTCTTGGGCATTAGGGAATAATCAAATTGGGTAATTTTTGTGTAACTAAGTTTTTGCCAGGGGAACATCCTCTGTGTTTTGAATCTGTTGTCTGTGAGATCGCTGGTATGCTATCTCCCAGAGGGTTTTCTTTTACCTTTCTTTTCTTTAATTAAAAGTCTTCTTTTTAAGAACCTGATTCATTTTTCCTTGTGTTAAGATCCAAGGGGATTGGATCTGGACTCACCAGGAATTGGTGGGGGAAAGGAGGGGGGATGGTTAAATTCTCCTTGTGTTAAGATCCAAGGGTTTGGATCGGTGTTCACCAGGAAATTGGTGAAGAAGTCTCTCAAGGCTACCCAGGGAAAGGAGTTAGAACTTGGGAGTGGTGGCAGCAAAAACCAGATCTAAACTGGTAATTCGGTTTAGGGGTTCACATGCAGGTCCCCATATCTGTACTCTAAAGTCCAGAGTGGGGCTGAAACCTATGACAGGTTCCCAAAATGGAGTTTGTGCCCATGTGACCCAGCTGATCACAGTTTTCTGCCTTTTATTTCTCCTCAGAAGTGGTAAACAACTTTTGGATAGAACTGGTTTTTACTGCCTTTTCCATGGGGTTTCCCAGAAGGAGTTTTCTGCTCCTTCTATGGAGTTTCCCAGGCAAGGTTAGATAAGTCTGTCTCAAGCACTGCTTAGGGGCTGTCCATCCGAGTGACAGCAAGGGACTGTCGCAGGTCTGACTTTCACTTACCTAGTGGTAGAAGGGGCTAGGGTTTACTTTTCACAGCTCTGCTTCCACTTGGACATGCATTTGCCATCACCTGCAAGGAGAAGAGAAAGACACAGCCACATACCACTTACCATCATCCACCTTCAGCTGCTGTCCCCCAATGTACCATCTACTCTTCTTCAGACCCAGAGGAACATCAAGGGACTCCCTGGAGCTCCTCTCCGATGGCTTTCAACTAGCCAGAGGATTGAGGTCCCAGGCAACAATCAAAGCTTAATCTATAGAAGAAGGTTTCTATTGAGGGGTTTACTTACCTGTTTATAGGGTTTATACAGAGAATCACTGTATTGCATACTTTTACTGTTTACTCCCTCCTTTTCTTTGCCCTATTCATTGTACACCAATTCTTCAATACATTTTATTTGTTTTTCACCTTATCCCAACTGACTCCTTGTTATTCGAGGTGGGAGGGACCCTTTATGGGAAAATCAAACCTACCAGTTGACAGATTCTGGATAGGGAGGGTCGAATCTAAGGAAACAGGAAGCATAGGCCGACATATATTTCTTTGTCTTTCTGTCCTTTCCTCTAACACCATCAACAACTGCCTCAAATTCCAAGCTTTAAATTAAGCAGAAGGCTGAGTTCAGATAGCAGAGCATCAGGAAAAAACAGAATATTTCTGTCCAATGCCACATTGAAAGGCTGAGGCAGACAACATAGAAATCACACAAGACTTTGTGAAAACGTGCATAGAAGCCAATATTCTTCTCAAGATGGCTGACCATACCCTAATCCATGCCTTTCTAATCCACCACATGAAAACCAGTGGTACTGTCCCTCAATCACACCAGTTAAAGAGAAGATACCTATCTGATGTCTATAACAACCAAAAACTCCTTGTGGAACAAACCAATCCAGCAAAAAGAATGTCATCATTGTGGATGAGGCTTGCTGTGGAGCACAGTGCAATTTTAAACATTTTGTCTGCTCCCTTAGTGAAAGATGACAGTAGCTGAATCCGTGCTTATTTTCTTGATCAAAATTTTTATCAATGTCTCCCAGTATCATGGCTAATTCAGGGGCAGCAACAGTCACAGATTATGAAATTGCTTTTAAAGTCATTCATATCTTCACAAAAGACAATACACCATATATGAAAATTACTTTTAAGATAATCAGGAGCACTTCCAAATTATATGCATACAACAATTGTTTAGTTCACATAATGGACCTTATTATATGGAGCACATCTGAGAAACCATTCATAGTGACAATGACCTTTACTAAACTGCTCAGGAAGATGTCGCAGAAGAAAAAAAGAAAGCAAAAGTACTCCTGTAAATTCAAGCAGAAATGTATTGATGGAAGTGGACACTGTAAGGATCATGCTTTCTTCCAGCCCTGCAATGTGAACAGAAAATGACTGTTGGTCATACAGAGACCACTATTCATAGAAAAGCACCATTTTCTTCTAAGTGAAAGACAAAATTGGTATTTCTAAGTGAATAAGAAGGCATTTCGCCAAAACGTTCTCAAGACTGAAGTGCTCTGTTCGATTTTCCTTGCAGAACATAATTTTCCATTTACAGTACCTAGTCACCTCACATAGTTGTGTCCCCTGAAAGTACAGATGCCATCAAATTTGCATGTGGACAAATGCTTAGTCAGTTGACATAAGAGTTATAGTCCTTTGCTGGAAGCCACTGTTTACTCTTATCACTAATGTGAGCAATGATCCAGGTAATGGAAATGAAACCTAATGGTCAGATTGTTTCATAAAAATATTGGAATAGCAGCAACTAGAGTTTTACCTTCCAGTATTGAATTTTTGAACTGGTCAAAAAATCTAACTATTTGGGAGACAAAGCTATAATCTGGTCTAACACTGCATTAAGCAGTGACAACAGCAGTGTGATGAAAGGGTGGAGAAAAATCTCTGCTTTGTCCGAGACATACATGAACCAAACATACATGAACCTTGTGTCTACCATTTGGCAAATGTATACTGCCAGCAAGGTGTCGAATAGTTTGCATCTGCTGTGGAAGAACTGCTAGTGGATCTGTTCTTCAATTTTCACCACAATCCAAGTAAAAGGAAGAATACCAATAATATAGCAGTTTTGTAACATAAGCTACTGTGAAGATCAAATTATTCTGTTCCAGGTGCACTATGTAGAGGTATGTACCAAGAATATGGTATCAACGGACAGCTCAGACTGCTACTTCAACAGCCTTGAGAAAATGGAGAAGCACGACAGAGATAGAAGAATAGCCAAACACTTTTTTTCACTGGAGACAAAGCTAAAATGGTGCAACTTAAATGTTATTTTAACACTGTTTTTCAAGCTGATGATGACAAAATAAGCTACCCAACAGCTGAGACAAGAAGACTACTCAGGAAGAACTTGGGCAAGATTGCGCAAGTCTAAAAGATTGCAACGATGACATAACCAATAATGATTTCAGTATTGATAAGAAACCACTTAATGATAGAATAATATTCTTAGTCCTTAGAACCAGGGAATAGTTTTCTAATATTAAATAAGGAAACATTGTTTTTCAACAGTAACCTCAATTTTTCAAGACAGTCAGGCAGTTTTATCTTGCTGTAATGGACAAGATGCTAAACAAGTTCCCATTCAAAGGTCCAATGTACTCCATATTTATCCAGATGCAAATAACAACTCAGTGTAATCTCTCTTCAGACTTAAGGCTTCAACTTGACAGACAACTGTCATGTTTAAATGAACAGTTTTCTGACTACCAATTCTGGCCTGATAATGACCTATATTAAATAAAGATAAAAGTGGAGTAAATGCATTTTGGTGTGAAATGATACACCTCAAACTATCTTTACAACAATCAAGATTCAGTTCCAAAATAAGTTCTTGTCCAAGGCATGGTCTACGTGTGTATTCCACTGTAGATGCACATGTGCTCCATGTGCCTGAGATGGGAAGATTTTTGCTAACAGAGTCTGTTGGTTTGCACCTTCACCTTTCTCCTTCTCATGCTCCAAACTGAGGACATAAGGGGCAGTGCAGACTGACCCGCCTCCCCAATTCCTTTCTACTGCCACATGGTCTGAGATGGAACCCTTCATTGCCCATAAACCCTTCAGTGTTTACCTGTAATTATTGTAAGTAAGTTTTATATGTTAGGCAATTATATAGTTAGTTAGTTTGGTTATGTTAGGAATCGGGGGTCTCTCCCTCTCCCAGTCATTCTTCTCCCTTTCATCCCAATACAGGAAAACTATACTATGAAACATCCTGGGATTAAAATGTTAGTCACAGCTTCGCCCCTGCAAAATTATTGGGAAAGATACATACCAAAGTTGGGTTTTAAGTATTGTTTATTAGGTGGCCATCATGGTCTGGGATAAGAACAAGGTGACCTCCATGTTGTGACAGGTTCTTGTTCCCCTACGCTGAGCAAAAGACGGGAAAGTAAAAAGAGCGGGAATCTGTTGTTGCTAAGGTTCCTATAAAGGCAGATAAGGGGAGGGGCCAAGGGCTCTTGAGCTCTTGAGTCTTTGGGGGCTTAGGTGTCCAATGCTCGCTCGCTCTCTCTGTGGTGTGGCACACCCTTTCACACTGGTTACTGGCCTGCAGTAGCCACTCACTAAACGTTTTGGGGTTTGTGTGTTATTTTCTTTTGGGAAGCAGACCTGTATGCGCGGACACTGAGTTAGTTAGCTCAGATTTACAACCAGAGACGACACAGCTAGGGATAGGGAGGGGTCTCAGATAGGGTTACATACCTGTCTTCTACGCCTGTGATCCACCGTTGGTGTCCATCGTTGATCTCGTTGATCCAGATTCTGCAGCTTCTCCATCATCAGCACCTGGAAAAGGTAGAAGAACACTGTCAAGGCTGTATCCCCACTTTGAACTTTAGGGTACAAATGTAGGGGCCTGCATGAAAACTTCTAAGCTTATCTACCAGCTTAGCTCTGGTCCGCTGCCACCATCTCAAGAATTCCCTCCCTGGGAAGCCTTGAGAAACCTTTCACCAATTCCCTGGTGAATACAGATCCAAACTCCTTGGATCTTAAACAAGGAGAAATTGACCCTTCCCCCCTCCTTCCTTTCACCAACTCCTGGTGAATACAGATCCAAACCCCCTTTGGATCTTAAAACAAGGAGAAATCAATCAGGTTCTTAAAAAGAAGACTTTTAATTAAAGAAAAAGGTAAAAATCATCTCTGTAAAATCAGTATGGAAAATAACTTTACAGGGTAATCAAACTTAAAGAGCTCAGAGGAACCCCCTCTGTCTTAGGTTCAAAGTATAGCAAACAAAGATAAGCACTCTAGTAAAAGGTACATTTACAAGTTGAGAAAAACAAAGTAAATCTAAGACGCCTTGCCTGGCTTTTACTTACAATTTTGAAATAAGAGAGACTTGTTTAGAAAGATGGGGAGAACCTGGATTGATGTCTGGTCCCTCTCAGTCCCAAGAGCGAACAACCCCTTAAAACAAAGAGCACACACAAAAGCCTTTCCCCCCCCCAAGATTTGAAAGTATCTTGTCCCCTTATTGGTCCTCTGGGTCAGGTGTCAGCCAGGTTACCCGAGCTTCTTAACCCTTTACAGGTAAAAGGATTTTGGAGTCTCTGACCAGGAGGGATTTTAGTACTGTACACAGAAGAGCTGTTACCCTTCCCTTTATAGTTATGACAAACACCTTTGATTTATCGAGTGTATGTGCATGCGTGTGTTTTCTATACCAAATCTCCAGAGTCCGTCATCCACCCCCGCCCCTTCATTCCTTCACCTTTAGTAAATAAAGTGTTGTTGTGAGTTTATATTCGAGTGGTGGGTCCTTTTGTTCCAGCTCTGATAGATGGGCTTAAGGAGGAACCCAGTGGGAGGAGGTATACTGTAAGGCTCCCTGAAGTCTTCTGGTCAGGAAAAAAAATCCTTACAAAAGAATGGTATTTCCATCCCTGAGACTTTCCCAGTTAGTAACGTCCATAATAAGTGACTCTACTGGTTTAGAGGAGATCACATCTTTTCAATGTTAGCTCTTTGGAACTGGACATTTGGACCTCCTCAGGAGAAAGGTTTTCACTTCAATCACCCTACAATTCCAAAAAGCTAACTATCAGGTATTAATTTCTAAGTAATACTTTGTCAGTTACTAAACAATTGCAGAACCCCTGGACAAGGTCCCCCAAGAATATGCAACACAATTTCAGCCTCTTATTGAGGAGGGTAAATTCATCACCAGGATATCCCTCCAGACCCCAGATGATGTAGCAGACACAGCTTCCTGATCCATACATTGAGAGTCATAGCTTCATTCATCCGAATTCCCCAGGAAAGTTCAATTACTGTGGAGAATCTGCCCTTTCACAGCAACAACCTGTTCAGTGAGAAAATGTATGATACCTTACATTCAAAGGCTCAAGGGCAACCCTTTGCTCATTGGGAATCTACGCTCCAACACCCAAGAGGAAATATCAGGGATCACAATCATAGAAGGCTAGGCCAGCACCTCAACCCTTTTACCATCAGCAGATGGATGAACCACCTTAAAAACAGCAGATCAAACATAACATTCCTCCTTCTTCATTCCAATCAAAAATACTTTTGATGAGAACTTCGAGAGCTGCGAATCAACCCAAATGTTGCATCTATCAGCCCCAAACCCAATTTGGTGACTGCCTTGCTCATTTTTCCCACATCTGGTGGATGATAACAATAGACAGATGGGTTCTCTAAATCATTCATTCCAGCTAAACCATAGAATTCCTTTCCCCTCCCGCTGCAAAATCTCTTTTCCTGTTCGTCTACAGGTATGACTCTCACAAGAGGCAAATTCTCTGTTTCATCAGGGAGCCATAAAGCCGAAACCCCCTCAACATTGGGGGAAGGATTTTTACTCAAAATATTTCTTCATCCCCAAGAAGAGGGGAGCATGGAGACCCACCTTAGATCTCAGACAGCTCAATTTCTTTATACACAGATTGGGATTCAGGAGGGAAACCTTGGCATCAATTATTCCCTCATTCAACAAAAACAATAAAGGGTGCTCCCTTTTGGACTGGCAACATTGCTGAAGGAATTCACAAAGCATTATCAGTTTTGGCAGCGCACTTCCAACACCATCGATGATCAGTCTTCCTCTATTTTGACAATTGGCTGTTGATAGAGAAATCTCATCAGGAAGTACTGACAGCAGCTTTCTCAACCTTGTAATGTCACTTGGACTTGGAATAAACACAGAAAAGTGTGTTTTGGTTTCCACAAAGACTATAGCAGTGGTTCTCAAAGCTGGTCTGCCACTTGTTCAGGAAAAGCCCCTGGCGGGCCGGGCCGGTTTGTTTACCTGCCGCGTCCGCAGGTTCGGCCGATCACGGCTCCCACTGGCCACGGTTTGCCGCTCCAGGCTAATGGGGGCTGCGGGAAGGGCAGCCAGCACATCCATCGGCCCGCGCCGCTTCCCGCAGCCCCCACTGGCATGGAGCGGCGAACCGCGGCCAGTGGGAGCGCAATTGGCCGAACCTGCGGACGCGGCAAGTAAACAAACCGGCCCGGCCCACCGTGGGTTTTCCCTGAATAAGCGGCAGACAGGCTTTGAGAACCACTGGACTATAGTTTATCAGGGCAACACTGGAGTCTATCAGTTCTAAAGTGTACCTCCCTCAGGACAGATTCCAATTCATAAAGAGTCTTTTTACTCAACCCAAACCGAGCCCACAGACATCAGTTTCCTCATGTTTATCTTCATAGGTCATATGCATCCTGCACCCATGTGACATGCTTTCTGAGGCTAGGTCTACACTACCCGCCTGAATCGGCGGGTAGAAATCGATCTCTCGGGGATCAAATTATCGCGTCTCGTCGGGACGCGACAATCGATCCCCGAATCGACGCTCTTACTCCACCAGCGGAGGTGGGAGTAAGCGCCGTCGACTGGGAGCCGCGGAGGTCGATTTTGCCACCGTCCCCACAGCGGGGTAAGTCGGCTCCGATACGTCGAATTCAGCTACGCTATTCGCGTAGCTGAATTTGCGTATCTTAAATCGACCCCCCCCCCCGTAGTGAAGACCTGCCCTGAACCTCTTTCTTTGTTGCCTACAGTCTTGGCTTTGGATGGTTTATGTGCCAAACAAACAGAAGATGGAGATGTTAGTCTCATTCTCTTCTAGAGTGTGGGATTCTCTAGTCTGGTGGAAGAGCAGAAAGCATAAGTGCATGGGGATCCACCCCAGCCCATGGAAACTTTGATCCTGGCCATCTCCTTGCTAGGATGGGCACATATCTGGAAGAGCACATAGTGTGAAGGACCTGGAATCTGACAAGAGTCCAGGATACACAAAAAGCTCATAGAACTGCAAACAGTCCGTGAGGCTGGCAAGCAATTCCTAACACTTATACAATCCAAACATATTCAAGTAATATCTGACAACATGACAACAGTTTTCTACATCCACAAAAAAGTGGGGAGCAAGATTTACCCCTTTGCATACAAACTGTCAACCTATGGAACTGGTGTATTTGCCACCAGATTATCTGTCAGAAGTATACCTTCCAGAGACACACAATACACCAGCAGATAGCCTCAGCAGATACTTTTCAAATGACCACAATTCTGTGGTATGAGCATATTTTGTCAATGGGGGTCTTGACAGAAGAGATTTTTACCTGTTTTGATCCTGTATAAAGATTGCAGCATCCAGGACAGAGACAGGCATAGAGATACTGACAAGCGTGGGGGGGGGGAGGGGTAAGAGAGATAGTGAACAATTAACCTCTCCCAATTAGCATAACAAAGATAGTGACAGCATCATAATTAAAGCTATGTTTTAGTTACGGGTATTTTTAGTAAAAGTCATGGACAGGTCACGGGCAATAAACAGAAATTCACAGCCCGTGACCTGTCCATGACTTTCACTATATACCCCTGACTAAAAGTTGGGGGGGAGAGGGCAGCTCAGGAGAGCAGCCCTGGGGGCACTGCAGGTGCTGGGGAGGAGGGCGTGGCCTGGGAGGGGCTGGGGGTTCACGGCCCAGGGGGGCCCCACTGGTGCGGGGGAGGGGATCGCCGCAGGTGCTTGGGGGGGAGTTGTGGCCAAGGGGGCACCGGGGGTACTGGGGGGGGATTGGGGAGGGCTGGGGCTGGCTCCCTACCCAGCTCCTGGGAAGCACTGCCACCCCAGCTCCTAGCACCACATGCTGCCTCTGCTCTGCCCCAAGCCCCAGTTCTGCAGCTCCCATTGGCTGAGAACCATGGTCAATGGGAACTACGGAGGCGGTGCCTGTGGGCGGAGGCAGCACATGGAGCTAGGACCTGTTGCCCTTCCGGGGAGACCCCCCACAGGTAAGCACTGCCCCGCACGTCAACCCCCAACCCTGAGGCCCCAGCACACCCAAAATCTTGCTGCTGGGAAGGGGGAGGGGCCCGAGACTGCCCCAGGAGTGGCTGGTGTGCCTGGCCCAGGGGCTGCTCGAGCTGCTCAGGTGGCCCTCAAGCCAGGCACACCGGCTGCTGCAGAAGTCAGAGAGGTCAGGGAAAATCATGGAATCCATGAATTCCGTGACAAACAGGGAGCCTTAATTGTAATGCTTTAGCTTGCATAGAACAGTAGTTAGTTTTAGATTTGAGGTCACAAAGCACAGTTCCGTCAATCATTGCAGGAAAAAAGAAAGTGTCTGCAATTCCACCTACCCCAGTAATCACATGGTGGAACAGCTGGTTTGAAGCTGTCCATTTGCATACCAACCACCTGCAGGATTATGTGGACTTTTCTGAGGGGGAGTGTGAGCGAAGCTGTAGTTCATCAGTTGCAGATGTGACCACTTTAAGTAAATCAACAGAAATAAAAGCAGATATTGCAACAATTAAAGCATTTGCACCAAGAATAATGGCAACTCTCACAGCTTATGAAAAACCAGAAATCAGATCACATAAGGTGTTCAATGATTTGGTCGATCTTGCCAGTTGGGCAAAGTCCTTCAGTGGCATGACTAACCACCTGTTAGCTAAGAAAGCCCTTTGCAAAAACAGTGATAAAATCGAAGCCTACATGACTGGTTCTGAACGGTTTTGTCAACCCGCTGCCAGTTTTCTTAAAGCCTGCCGAGTATTTGATCCCAATCAGGCCAAACTTCTTGAGCTTGCGTCACCAAATGTATTGGAGTCTATTCCCATATTTGAAGACAATGAGATGGCAAAAGCCGAGTTTGTAGTTACAGCAGTGCCGTTTCTGAAATGAAGTGCCTTGACATTCTGGAATTTTGGTGCAACTTAAAGTCTGGCTGTAACATCTCAGAGGTGTTTATTGGTGCCCAATAACAGTGTGGACTGCAAGAGATAGTTTTCACCTTAGAAAGATATCTTGTGAGATGGCAGACGCTCAATCAAAGATGACAACCCGGGAATGTACAACATGTTGTTTCAGAATCATGGAAAGCTCTGTTAGTAAATGACCAATCTCATCTTCATTTCTGCCAGATGGCCAAGGCAATTCCAGTTCCCCAATATTCTTCAGATGTCAGCATGCCCTGTATCAGTATCCAATCCTTCCTGGACATATTGATCCAGGACAAGGGCAAGATCAGGCATCACAGTCAAGATTCCCTCCATCTGACAACATGGTTGGATAGGTGTTGAACTTAGAAAGGACATGTTTGGAAACTGTTCAGGCCATCCTTAAAAACAGTAGGAAGAAATTCACTACAAAGTGCTACACAGCTAAGTAGAAAGGTTCTGTCCGGATTCAGTATCACCATATAACCACAAATGACCTTGACATTCCCACCACATTAGAATATCTTCTTTCCATAAAGACTTCAAGGCTTTTCCTTAGCTCCCTATGGCAATTAGCAATTATTTCCACGTCACCTCAGATTGAAAAATCACTCCATCTTTGCCCATCCCATGACTGCAGGATTTCTGAAAGGTCTGGTCAGAACCTTCCCTCCTTTTATGCAACTTATTCCATCATGGAACCTCAATATGATCCTTTCAGTATTAACATAGTCTCCCTTCAAGTCCCTGGTTTCATTCTCTTTAATCCACTTGACTATGGAGGTTGTTTTTCCGGCCACCATCATCAAATTTTGCAGGTAGGTGAGTTGTGTGCCCTTATGGCTGATCGATTGTAAATACACTTTCCTAAGGAGAACAATTCTCTAAGACTTCACCCTAAATTTACTCCCACAGTACTCTCAGATTTCCATCTGAACCAAGCAATTCAATTCTTCCCAAAACCGCACATCACCAGTGAGGACAAGAGACTTCATTCTCTAGATTCACCGAGCTTTGGCATTCTACCTACAAAGAGCAAAAATTGTTTAGTAAATAGCTTAAACTTGTTATATCCTTTGCTGAATGGATGAGAGGGAAAGATATCGCTTCCCAAAGACTTTTTAAGTGGATTTCAGGCTAAATTCTGCTGTTATGAGTTAACAGACACCCTTCCTCCACAAGGTGTCAGAGCCCACTCAACTAGGGCCATGGCCACTTTGGTAGCATCACTTAAACATATTATTCTTACTGAAATCAGTTAAGGTAACAATTACATCTGTCATTTTGAATATGTTGCATGCAATGAGTAGCTTTTTTTCCTATTTCAAAAATTCTATGTGATGGTATTTCCGTTTAACTGTACCGTTATATCAATTATTTAGATCATTTTATAAAATTCACCTCTTTATCTCAATACCAAAATATTAAATCATCCTGGTTTCATTCCATTTTCAGTACTCAATTACTTTGTCACATACAGACGAGAAATAGAAGGATATGCTTAATTGTCACAAAATAACTTGACAGGCTATATTAAAAGGGCAGTTTCTACACGGAAAATAAAACTTAAGAATTTCTGTTTCAAAATGATATGCGATTTAAATTTTGTGGGTTTATCAATAACACCATTTTCCTCTAAGGAGACAAATGAAAGGCATTTAATTTAAAACCATAAAATTAGACGTTAAAATAACAAATTGGTTTTGAGCAACTGGATGACTGTTTCCCTCACATTTTATGTTCAGTATTTTTAATTTGTCAAGTTCAGTTTTTTAAATTTTCATTCCTGTTGTTTTTGTGCCCTTTTGAGATACTTGGTTTTGTCTGAGATGTCCTGTTACATGGCTTTATATATGTATTTTAAATTATTCATCAATAATTTTATCATAGAATCATAGGACTGCAAGGGACCTCAAGTGGTCATCTAGTCCAGTCCCCTGCACATGAGTGCAGGACTAAGCATTATCTAGACCAGTGGTTCTCAAACTAGGGCCGCCGCTTGTGCCGGGAAAGCCCCTAGCAGGCTGCGCCGGTTTGTTTACCTGCTGTGTCCGCAGGTTCGGCCGATCGCGGCTCCCACTGGCCGCGGTTCGCCGCTCCAGGCCAATGGGGGCTACAGGAAGTGGCGCGGGCCGAGGCACATGCTGGCCCTGACAGGTGTTTGTCTAACCTGCTCTTAAAAATCTCCAATGATGCTGTAGAGAGGTTAGCCCAGGCTCGTCTCTCTCCGGGGCGGCGGAGAACCACACTGCCTCACTACACTCTGTTTATGTATTGGGGAATTAGCTCAGCCACAGGAGTCCTCCACGGGTGTCCTGATGGGGGCAGAAATAAGTACAGTTAGGCCGGGGCCCTAGGTCAGGGCGGGGAAACAATGAGTCAGGTGCTCAAGCCCTCAGGCAGGGGCTGAGTGATATCGCTATAGCAGTAGCAATATAAACAGTAGTAAGCCCCAGCCCTAGGTCAGGGCGGGGCAATAATGAGTCCGGAGCTCAGGCCCTCAGGCAGGGGCTGAGTGATATCGCTATAGCAGTAGCAATATAAACAGTAGTAAGCCCCAGCCCTAGGTCAGGGCGGGGCAATAATGAGTCCGGAGCTCAGGCCCTCAGGCAGGGCTGAGCAACAACAGTACAAACAGTAGTGAGCCCAGGCCTTAGGTCAGGGCAGGGCAATGATGAATCAAGAGCTCAGGCCCTCCGGTAGGGCTGAGCAACAACAGTAGGCCCAAGCTTCCAAAAGGCCTGGGAGAGGGGGAGACTGCCACCCTCGAGTTGGGTGGCAGGGGGGATGCAGGTCCTCCCACTCCACTGCGTCCCAGCCCGGGGCCCTAGCAGCAGCAGAAGACCCGCTGCTGTGTCAGTGGGGATCCTGGCTGCAACACACTGACATGGGCTCTGGCAGTGCTGCAGCCAGACTAGGGTCGGCTGCCCCTGGGCTACTTCCTACCTCTCCCTCATGTGGTACCTGGGTCGGGGTGGTACCCTCCGGGGGGTCCAGCACCATGGGCTCCTCGAGGTAGCTGGCGAGAGGCAGGCCCAGCAACTCCTCCGGGTAGCTGGTGCAGGGCAGGTCGGGCCAGTCCTTGCATGAACCGCGGGTCACTGGTGCTTCCCAGTCGCGGCCTAGGCCAGAGGCATCTGGCCTCTCCGGGGGCTGCTTTCCCAATGAGCCCCCGCTCGTTGGGGCCAGGCTCTTCCATCCCTCCTAGGCGGGACAGGAAGTCCACATTTGCATGGTACTTGCCGGCCCTATGTCGGATGGTGAAAGCATAGGGCTATAAGGCCAGATACCAGCGCAGTAATCTATTCTTGTTATTTTTCATCCTCGTTAACCATTGGAGTGGGGCATGGTCCATGACTAGTGTAAACAGCGCCCCGGGGAGGTAGGACTGTAGGGCGTCACAGGCCCACTTCACGGCAAGTGCTTCTTTTTCTATTACCATGTAGTTCTTCTCGCGGGGGAATAATTTTCGGCTAAGATATAAGACTGGGTGGTCTTCTCCATCCACTTCTTGGGACAGGACAGGCCCGAGCCCCACCTCCGACGCATCCGTGTGGAGGATGAACTCACAGTCAAAGTCCAAGCTGTATAGGACTGGCTCCTGGCAGAGACACTTCTGGGATGTCCGGAAGGCGTCTTCACTTTCTTGCGGCCACGGCACCCACCGGGGACTATCCTTCGTCAAAAGTCCTGTTAAGGAGGCTGCGATGGAGGCAAACTGGGGGATGAATCGGCGATAGGTGCCGGCGAGCCCCAGGAACTGTCGCACTTGGCATTTTGTGGTGGGTGGCGGGCAGGCTGCCAGTGCTTGCACCTTCCCTACAAGGGGTTTCACTTGTCCTCCCCCGATGGTGTATCCGAGGTACGTTGCCTCCTGCCATCCAATGTGACATTTTTTTGGGTTGGCCATCAGTCCTGCCTGTCGCAGGGATCTCAGGACCACAGCTACGCGTTCCAGGTGGTCCTCCCACTGACATCGTCCAGGTATGCTGCCTCATAGTCTTGATGGGGCCATAAAAGGCGATCCATTAGTCGCTGAAAAGGCATCTGGGTAAACTGGTAGAGTCCTGTTGGGGTGGCAAATGCCGTCTTCTCTTTAGAGATGGGGTCAAGCGGAATCTGCCAGTATCCCTTACTGAGGTCGAGGGTGGTGATGAAACGGGCCTCCCCTAGACAGCCAAGCAGTTCATCCACATGGGGCATAGGATAAGCATCGAACCATGAGATGGCGTTAACCCGCCAGAAGTCTATACAGAAGTGCCGTGTGCCGTCGGCCTTGGGCACCAAGGCCACCGGACTGCGCCACTCGCTCTGCGATGGCTTGATGACTCCTAAGGCTAGCAAGGCCTGTACTTCCTCCTCGACCTCCTGTTGCATTCAGTGTGGCAGAGGCCTGGTCGTCTCGCAGATTACCTTCCCCAGTTCGGTCTGGATGGAATGACGGACCAGGACCGTGTAACCAGATAGGGCCATAAAGGTCCTCCTGAAAGCCTGTAGGAGACATTGGGCCTGTTTGCGCTGTTCCTCAGTGAGCGTGTCACCAAGCTGGGGGCCAGCGGGGTCCTCGGTCAGGGGCGCGCGGGGACCCAACTCCAGTTCTGGCTGGTAAGGGTTAATTGGTAGGCCCTCCTGCTCCTGCCACAGTTTCAACAAATTCACGTGATAGTGTTGGGTCTTCTTGTGCTGATCGGGCTGGTGGACCTCATAGGTAACGGGGCCGACCTTCCGGACCACCTCATAGGGTCCCTGCCAACGGGCCAGCAGCTTCGTCTTGCTCGACGGTAGGAGGAGCAGGACCTGGTCCCCTGGTTCAAAGGCACGTACCTGCGCTTCCTGGTTGTAGGTTCGTTCCTGGACTTCTTGCGCGGCCTTTAAGTATTCACGGGTTAAGGCTCTGGCCTGGGCGAAGTACTCCTGCAGCTGGAGAACATACTTCAGGAGGCCCTGGGTTGGGGATGGAGACTGCTCCCGTGTCTCCTGCATTAAGTCTAATAGGCCCCGGGGGCGGCGACCATATAGCAACTCGAATGGGGAGAACTTTATTGATGACTGGGGTACCTCGCGGATTGCCAACAACAAGGGAGTGAGTAACTGGTCCCACCGGCGTAGCTCCTCTGGGGGAAATTTACGCAACATCCCCTTCAGGGTCCGATTGAATCGTTCCACCAGCCTGTAAGTCTGTGGGTGATAGATGGAGATGCGTAACTGTTTAATTCCCAGGAGCTTGCATACCTGTTGCAACAACCAGGAGGTGAAATTGGTGCCGTGGTCCGTTAGGATTTCCCAGGGCAGGCCCACTCGGGCAAAGACCTTTACTAGTTCACCGGCGATGGTTCAGGCGGTGGTGCTCCGCAATGACACGGCCTTGGGAAAACGAGTGGCATAGTCAGCTATGACCAACACATACTGGAATCCTGCGGCCTTTATCGGGAGCGGGCCCACCAGGTCCATAGCCACTCGCTCAAATGGCGTCTCCACTATGGGCATGGAAATGAAAGGGGCCCTGGGCACTCATGGGGGAGCCACTAACTGGCACTCCGGGCACGAGCTGCAATAGTTCTTCATTTCCTGGTGAATGCCGGGCCAGAAGAACAGCGTCAAAATCCGGGCGAGGGTCTTTTCTTGGCCCAAGTGTCCAGCGGCAGGGATGTCGTGGGCAAGCTTCATTATGGCTTGTCGGTGGCACTGCGGCACCAGTAACTGCGGCCGTGGTTCTTTCGTGAGGGGGTCCCATTCGACCCGGTATAGACGGTCACGGCGCAGCTCGAAATGGGGCCACTGGATTCGCGCTGTGGGTCGATTATGGCCCCATTGACCTGAGCTAGCTGTTCGTAGGCCCGGCTAAGGGTGGGGTCAGCTTTTTGATTGCGGCAAAAATCGGTATTGAGTTGGGGTTCGACAGCCGGCCCCGGCAGGGGGTCATCTGCTTCCTTGGTCCCTCCCTCTGCGTCTGGGGTCTCCTCCTCCGGTTGGGCCTCAGGGCACTCTCCTCACAGTGCTGGGGTTGAGCGGAGGATCTCTTAGAATGCTGGCCAGTCCCGCCCCATAATCACCGGGTAGGCTAGTCGTGGAGCCAGGCCAACGACCATCCGTTGTGTGACCCCGGCCACTGTTAGTGGGACCCAGGCACTGGGGTAGGGCTGCACATCGCCGTGGATGCACTGCAGCCGAATCGTTCCCACGTGGGGGTTGGCCTGGGGTCCCAAAGTCTGATGGATCAGGGTCTGGCCACAGCCGAAGTCTATCAGGGCCCGGGTTGGGTGGCCCCAGACAACTACCAGAACCATGATCTTGGGGGCCTGTGGTAGCCAGGCCCGGGTCTCTCCTGCACAGACATGGCCGAAGCTGCAGTCCATTCCTGTGCAGTCCCGCTGCAAATGTCCATATTTCCCGCATAGAAAGCAAGACCCGAGTTCTGGGCGACCGCCCTGGGTGGGGGCTCACGGCGGGCTCCTGGGTGCACTCCGATTGGTCCCCGGGACACTCGGCATGGGGGCCGCAGACCCTTGTTGAGGAGGAAGTTCGGGGTGTCTGGCCCAAAGCCCCGAGCGAGCCTCTTGCCTGCGGGGGAGATTCCGCAGTTCGGTTGGTGCACCCCCTTTCTTTTCGGCATTAGGACATAGTGGCCCGGGAGGGTGGGCTCTGGTAGCGGGCCCCACCGGTGCTTTGTCCGCGAGGAAGTCTTCCATCAGTGTGATGGCGGTGGCTAGCGTCGCTGGCCGATGGCGCAGCACCCAGGCCCTTCCTCGCGCTGGGAGAATGTGCACGAACTGTTCTAAAATGACTTCTTCCGTGACGTCCTCCGCCATCCTCCTCTCTGGCTGTAGCCACCGCTTGCATGTTTCCTTCAGGGCTTGGGCCACCAGCCGGGGTCTGGCACCTGTGGTGTAGGTCTGGCTCTGGAACCGCTGCCGAAAGGTTTCTGGGCTGACGTCTAAGGCGTCGAGGATCGCGGCCTTTACCCAGCTATAATCCCTGGCCTCTTCTGTAGAAAGCCCTCGGTACACCGTGTGGGCAGTCCCCGTCAGGTATGGGGCCAAAAGAGTGGCCCATTGGTCAGGGGCCCACCCTGCGACCAGCGCCACCCTTTCAAACGTTACCAAAAAGGCCTCGGGTTCATCATCGGGTCCCATCTTGGTTAGCCGCACCGGCGCGGTGGGGCGCGGTGCCCCGGCCGCGTCTCCCAGCTGCAGCTCCATGGGGCAAGGCAGTGCCGTAGCCAGCTGCTGCAGCTGGACTTCTAGCTGCTGAATGAGCTGCTGCTGCTGCTGAAGCTGGGCGGCTGCCTGCTGCTGCTGCAGTTGGGCGGCCTGCTGCCGCTCCTGGCTCTCCGTCAGGAGCTTGATCAGTTGGTCCATATCCATGGCTCTCTCGGGGTTACGCTCCCCCTCAGATCCCTTCTCACAGGAGCCAAGGGATCGCGCCCGCATTCTCCACCACGTGTAGAGAGGTTAGCCCAGGCTTGTCTCTCTCGGGGAGGCAGGGAAGCACACTGCCTCACTACAGATGCAGATTCCACAACCTCCCCAGGCAATTTATTTCAGTGCTTAACTACCTTCATAGTTAGGAAGTTTTTCCTAATGTCCAACCTAAACCACCCTTTCTACAATTTAAACCCACTGCTTCTTGTCCTATCCTTAGAGGATAAGGAGAACAATTTTTCTTCCTCCTCCTTGTAACAACCTTTTATCATGTTCCCTCTCAGTGTTCTCTTCTCCACACTAAACAACCCATTTTTTTTAACTCTTCCCTCATAGGTCATGTTTCTAGACCTTTTTTGTTGCTCTTCTTTGGGCTTTCTCCAATTTGTCCGCATCTTTCCTGAAATGTCTTGAAATACTTCTCATGTCTTGCTTACAACACTCCTGCTACTACATCTCAGAATGATATTTGCTTTTTTTGCAACAATGTTATACTGTTCACTCATATTTAGCTTGTGATCCACTATGACCCCAAGATCCCTTTCAGTAGTATTCCTTCCTAGGCGGTCATTTCCCATTTTGTACGTGTGCAACTGATTCTTTCATCCTAAGTGGAATACTTTGCATTTGTCTTTATTGAATTTCATCCTATTCTTTTCAGACCATTTCTCGAGTTTGTCCAGATCATTTTGAATTTTAATCCTATCCTCCAAAGCACTCGTAATGCCTCCCAGCTTGGTATTGTCCAAAAACTTTATAAGCATACCCTCTGCCCTCTGGGGAACCTGGCATTGGCCACTGTCAGAAGACAGGATACTGGGCTAGATGGACCTTTGGTCTGACCAAGTATAGCTGTTCTTATGTTCTCTATGCCATTATATAAATCATTGATAAAGATATTGAATTGAACCGGACCTAGGACTGATCCCTGCAGGACCGCACTCAATATGCCCTTCCAGCTTGACTTTGATCCTCTGATAACTACTCTCTGGGAACAGGTTTTCGAACCAGTTATGCAATCACCTTATAGTATCTACATCTAGGTTGTATTTCCCTAGTTTGTTTATGAGAAGATCATGTGACACAGTATCAAAAGCCTTAGTAAAGTCAAGATATACCACATCTACCGCTTCCCGCCATCCAGGAGGCTTGTTACCCTGTGAAAGAAAGATATTAGTTTGGTTTGACGTGATTTGTTCTTGACAAATCCATGCTTTTACTGATCACCTTATTATTGTCTTGGTATTTGAAAACTGATTGCTTAATTATTTGCTCCATTATCTTTCTGGGTACTGAAGTTAAGCTGACTGATCTATAATTCCCCGGGTTGTCCTTATTTCCCTTTTTATAGATTGGCACTATATTTGCCTTTTTCCAGTACTCTGGAATCTCTCCCATCTTCCATGATTTTTCACAGATAATTGCTAATGGCTCAGGTAACTCCTCAGTCAGCTCCTTGAGTATTCTAGGATGCATTTCATCAGGCCCTGGTGACTTGAAGACGTCTAAGGTGTCTAAGTAATTTTTAGCTTGTTCTTTCCATATTTTAGCCTCTGATCCTACCTAATTTTCACTGGCATTCACTATGTTAGAAATCCAATCACTACTAACCTTTTTGGTGAAAACTGAAACAAAAAAATAATTTAGCACTTCTGCCATTTCCACCTTTTCTGTTATTGCCCTCCCCTTCCCCCATCGAGTAATGGGCCTACCCTGTCCTTGGACTTCCTCTTGCTTCTAATGTATTGTAGAATGTTTACTTGTTACCCTTTATGTCTCTAGCTAGTTTAATCTCTTTTTGTGCATTGGCCTTTCTAATTTTGTCCCTACATACTTTTAGGGGTTTTTTTTAATATTCATCCTTTGGAATTTGACCTAGTTTCCACTTTTTGTAGGACTCTTTTTTGAATTTCAGATAATTGACAATCTCCTGATTAAGCCAGGGTGATCTCTTGCCATACTTTCTATCTTTCCTATGCAGTGGGATAGTTTGCTCTTGTACCATTAATAATGTCTCTTTGAAAAACTGCCAACTCTCTTGAACTGTTTTTCTGCTGAGACTTGCTTCTCATGGGATCTTACCTACCAACTCTTTGAGTGTGCTAAAGTCTGCCTTCTTGAAATCCATTATCTTTATTTTGCTGTTTTCCCTCCTACCATTCCTTAGCATCATGAAGTCTACCATTTCATGATCACTTTCACATAAGCTGCCTTCCACTTTCAAATTCTCAACCAGTTCCTCCTTATTTGTCAAAATCAAACCTAGAAGAGTCTCCCCCCTAATAGCTGTCACCACTTTCTGAAATAAAAAAATGTCTCCAATACATTCCAAGAACATGTTGGATAATCTGTTCCCTACTGTATTATTTTCCCAACATATGACTGGGTATTTGAAGTCCCCATCTCCACCAAGTCCTGTGTTTTGGGTGATTTTGTTAGTTGTTTAAGAAAAGCCTCATCCATCTCTTCCCCCTGGTTAGGTGGTCTATAGTAGACCCCTACCATGACATCACCCTTATTTTACCCCTTTTATCCTTATCCAGAGACTTTCAACAAGTCTGTCTTCTATTTCCATCTCAACCTCAATCCAATATACATTTTTAATATATAAGACAGTACCTCCTCCCTTTTTTCCCTGCCTGTTCTCCTGAGCAAGCTGTACCCTTCTATACTAATATTCCAGTCATATGTATTATCCCAGCAAGTCTCTGTGATGCCAACTGTGTCATAGTTGTGTTTATTAACTAGCTTTTCAAGTTCTTTCTGCTTATTCCCCTACTTCTCGCATTAGTATACAGACACGTAAGATACTGATTTGATTTCCCCCCTATGTTCTCTCTTGTCTTTCCCTTATCCTAGCTATAATGGCCCATGCTCCCCCACTCCCCAGATTCTGATTCTTCTCCCAGTCTCATGTTTTTGACTTATCTGTGGACTTTTGTCACCTGCCCCCATCAAACCTAGTTTAAAGCCCTCCCCTCTAGGTTAGCCAGTCTGTA